>NC_090921.1:1310131101-1310732062 GCF_040938575.1 Ambystoma mexicanum | reverse complement strand
GATCGTGTAAAACCCCATGGGGGCAGTCACCTACTGGTAAGAACCGCAGCCTCAGCCTAATTGCATGGGCGATTTCAGGGGATTCTGGGCTAGGCTGAATGTATTATCGAGTCGTGGACACCAGGAACTAGGAAGGCATACAGATCAGTGTGGGCAAATTGGCATAGCTGGTGTGTGGAGAGGAACAAGCATTCCTCTAAACAGATGTGGTGCACATAGCTAACTTCCAAGCTCAGATGGCGACACAAGGCAAGGCTTACAGAACTGCTAATACAGCATGCTCTGTGATATCAGCAGGACATCTCCATATAGAGGGGTTACCAGTGGGGGGAGAGGGGGGACAAGACACCCTTTAACATGCAGATTGTTGAGAGGAATTAAATTGCTCAAGCCCCCTAAGGAGAAGCATTCACAGTTGTGGGATGTGGATAGAGTTTTAAAACTTCACATCATTGCCGGACAAGGATATATCTATAAAAGCGCTTCCTGCTGAGTCCGAGCATTTTGCAGGGTTTGGCGTGTGGTGTGCGCACAGGTCCATGCTGCCAGGCCTGTCCTGGAGACTGCCCATTTCAGGTGAGATTTGTTGTTACAACTACTACTCCCGACTACTGCGCACTTAGACAACAGCCGAGGGGGGCTGCACGATGTTGCTGTGGCCCAGAGTACCGAAGGAGGGAGCTGGAGAAGTGCCTATCCCCGCCTGCCGCGGCCCTGGTCCAGAGGGTGCTCGTCAAGTTTTGGCCCAAGCCCAGAAGGGGGAGCTCTGATTAAAGATGGAGAAGGGACCTGTCCAGAACAAGTAAGGGTGTGGGAAGGCATCAGCAGACAACTCCCAGATACTTTACCAGCAAGAAGGCGTTGTTAACCCACTTACTGTAGTACTTAACCCAGAGTGTTTTATGTGGTGTGGCCCAAGAGTATCACAGCCACCTAGTTAAAGAGGCACAGCCCCAAAATTGAAAGAGAGTGAATGGACAGTGACCCCAGGTTCAGTGGGAAGAGAGGAGCTGGCAGCAATGTGCAATTTCGAACGCCTGGCCCAAGTAACATGCAGAGGCCCAAACAGAGAGTGAGCGACTCCCCAGCATCAAGGCAAGGAGCGGGTAGGCCTGTACAATCTCAAGGTCCCCTGCTTCACAGTCACCCTGTGCGAGAATTTGATATGAAGGGAATTCCCACATCCCTAGGGGTCAAATGGGCACATTGGTTGGAAAGATTAGACATGTTTTATGAGGCGGCTGAGATAACAGATGATGCACAAAAGAAGACTTGATATTTTATGCAGGGAGTGATGTCCACAGGCTTTGTTATATGCTGCCTCCAGGAACTGGAACCTATCAGGAGGCAAACACGGCACTTAGCGAATATTTTGCACCCATGGTGAACACTGAATTTCAAAGATTGCGATTGTGGCAAGCGACACAGCGCCCAAATGAGTCCTCGTTCTACGTGAGGCTTTGCCCGCTAGCCGCCACTTGTGCTTTTGTGGATGAAGAGGGAGAGCACTGAGGCCAAATAAATCAGGCATGTCATTCCAACAAACTGCACACAGATATTGAAAGAACCGGGCACGCCCCTAGCAAAAATGTTGGAGTGAGGACGAGCCCATGAGCTGGCCACAACACGGTAGGCTATGATGGAGGACGCCATCAAGGGGCTGAAGACAGGGTAGGTGTGCATGGTCCAGGAGCGGAATAAGAAGAGTGGAGGAGGAAGTGTGACAGCCCTAAATACTCGAGCAGAAGATGTGGGCCCGCAGCCATGTAAGTAGTGAGGCAGAGTACTGCCGCATTCTGGAGGATTCCCGGTGATGGGGCGACAGGGCGGGCAATGTCACAAAGTAAGGGCACTTTGCTCCTCTTTGTAAAACTCTGTGGACATCCATAAGTGCCACCAAAACAATAGTCCTGAGAAAAACCGACGTCCCGAAGCAGCCGCACAGATGGCCACCAGCGGTGAAGAACTAAAGTGGCCCGGAAACAGCGGTCAAGAGGAGAACGTGGTCGCTATGTGTGAGCTAAAAGACGAAGATGTGTTCTTCCTCTGGGTTGGAGAGCAGGATGGTCCGTTGAGCAGCGCAGGAGCTGCGGCTAAGAAGTTGCGTAATAAAGAGGTGGCTCACTCGGAGAAGAAGGACATTGGTTGAGTGGTGCTGAGGGCCCGTGGAGCACCAGCTCGTTATGGTATATTGTTCAAGTTATGCAATATTTGGTTTTGTTATAGTTTTTTTTTTTTTTTTCATTTTTATTTTATTTTCAAAACCAAACAAAACACCACACAATACAACTGTTTCAATACATAGAAGCATCGTTAAACAATCACATTTTGCAGTATAATTTTCCAACCTCCCTCCTCCCCCTCTCAAACTAGAGCTGGCTCACTTGTGTCATCTGCAGGGGCAGTATCGAGTGGCGCAGTACTTATGCGCTCATCATCCGAGTTCTCCGATTCGTTATTACCCTGGTGAGGGTTTGCCATGGAGGCCGCCACTTGCCGCCAGGCCAGCAGGGGCCCTACTTCCTCCTCACCCACCCTAGTGACCGCTTCAAACCAAACTACGGATTCCGCTTCCGCCCATTTTAGGAGGGCCGCCCACCATAGCTCCACCCCGGGTCTGTGGGCCGCTTTCCAGCCCATAGCAAGGTTTTGTTATAGTTGGCATGGGATGTTATGGTTGAGTGCCTCCCAAGGCTCATAACGTGGCATGTGTGAAGTAACACACCATGTGATAATTGTTAACAAAAGACGTGCACGCTTTCACGTGCGCCAGTTCCATACTGCCAACTGAGTCAATTGTGTGTGTTTCCACTAGCGCGTGCAACTGGTGGCGGGGCCGCCCCTTACCTGAACCCATAAGAATTATTATTTTAGGTTGTAGAAAGTGAAAATAGCAACATTTTTAATTGAAAAATTGGGAGGGTTGTCATGTATGATCTGATCTTCTGGCAGAACAAAGATGCTTAAGTTCACTCTCAATCAGACAAGGATTTTCCTGCTGCTGAAAATTGACCCATTGTTAAGATGGATTTCTAAACTCGGACCCTGTGGGCAGAAGTTTAGGAGTCCACTCTAGTTTAGTGGAACAGGGGAACCTGTTGGACAAGCCAGACCAATCACTGTGAGTTGGCAGCCAATCAAGACTAAGTCTCAGGAGGAGTGAGAGTGATCTGAAGCCCACAATGAGCACACACAGTAAAGCTCCACAAAATACGCTTAGAAAAGTGTATATAAAAAATACATATACATTTATTACGGGCCTTATAATTCAACAAGAATAAACCACAGTAATATAAAACAGTTACCACACATGCCTTTCACCATTTACCATATATACAGTTACGTTTAGCCTAAAGCGGTTAAGGGGAGAACACAGCCACAACCTGCAACAGAAGGGTAGGTTTACACAAATACAGCAATAGGCAGTCCTTCTGAATCAATCCCCAAGTTAAGCAGTCCAGCCCTACGAAGTGGGGAGCCTTATGCACAAAAGTACAGTAGTGGGTTGAAAACACGCGGTTGTGCGTAATGAGAGAAAGAGGGTCCTCTTCAGGGAGCTGTAGCTGTTCAGGAAGGTGCCTGAGATGATGAAGAACAGTGTCCTACTATTCGAGGAAGGTCTACCCTTGCAGGCAGAGCGACTTTCGGGAATAGCTAGGGAGCGGAGGCGAGCCCAGCTAAGGTGAGTATCTTTTTAGGGATTCTTGTGCGTAAAGAACAATGGCTGTGCCAGAAGGCCACTGGTAAGTGATGCAAGTACTCACCGACCCTCAACATAGTCTGGGCCAAACTTTGCTCGTCTAGGCCAGGTCGCTTAGAGGTTCAACCCCTGCAGTTGCACATTGCTCTGGCTCTCAGCAGCTGCGGGACAAGATGATCGGAAATGGTGGGGCAGTAGCCTTTTTTCAGCTCTCGGTGAAGAAAAGAGGACAGTTCCAGTGCAGCACGTCTCAGGGAACATGGGGGCAGGCAGGCAAGGCTCCTACAACTACCGTCACCACAGCAGAGTGATACAGGGACTACATGGCGCACTCTCTTAGATCGCGACCCAACTAGGACTACGAAATTTGGCGAGAGAGTGCCCACAACAAGCTGGCGATTCCTTAAGTCTGGAGTGTCAACTCGGGACGGCGGTGGTCCTATGAGATACCCCGGGTTCTATCTGGTCAGTTCAGTGGATGGCCCAGGAACACTTCCGATGAGGCTTATCATGAGGTGCCGATAGTAGTTGTTCCACCTAAGCCAAAGGGTCAAAGTGATCGATGCAAAAACAGGGGTTTGAGGGGACATCAGGTCAGGGTGCCAAATCTTCCAGCACGTCTCCGGCGGTTCCACAGGTCTGCTTTAGCATTTCAAGATACTTGCCTCCTTCTGTAGTATGGAGTGAACTTCAGGTGATCGACCTCGAACGGATGCAGAGGCCCTTCTTTTATCCAAGATTAATTTTGCGCTCCAATCTGGGATAACCAATCAAAGATCTGTTCTCTTGCATGCATGCCAGAGGTGGACCAATCACGGGCCAAGGTGGTCCCAGTCATTCAGGCATACCAGACACAGTGGCACCAGTAGTTTGGATTGGGACCAGACAGTGACAATTTACTTCCTGGGCACTAGCACAAGTGACATGCAGGAGCCCACAAAGTTTGCGGTTTTCGTAGGAGGCTGCATGCCCAAATAAGGAATTCCCGGGCCTGCTTGACCTGGGGGAAGGCAAAGGGACAAAATGGCCAAAGTATAGAACAAAAGACTTTGTGGCACAGCCATTTTTGGCACTGGCCACAGTCTTGAGCCAAACGCGGTTAACGCGATATGGTTCATAAAAACGAAGTAAAAATATTTTAAAAATAAACTGCTGCCACCAGTTTGTACAAGGCACACTTGTATAATCACTGAAAAATCCTTAGAGGGTGTCTAGGGCCATAAAACCAAAAGGAGCCCTATGCGCTGTACTTTAAAGGTACTTGGCACATAGATAAATTGATGTGCAATTGATATTAGCCTACCTGTGCAACTGATACTGGCCTACCTGTGCAATTGACACTAGCCTACTTGTGCAACTTATTTCTTTGCCTACCCCAACCCACTAGTGCAATTGTTGTACAATCAACACTAACCTTCTACTAGCCTACTAAGTGAACCTCACCTGACCCAAAACACCATCTGAGATCCCACGGCGTAGCCCTGAACATGCTTAACAACCTGAGAACACTATCTTTAGTATTTACACTTAGTCTCCTAGTCACTATGTCTCTAGCCACCCCCCTAACGCGCCCTCCTCTGGATAGAAATATGAGACTTAGATCCAGACTATCCCGGCTCTATGATCCTAAAAATACCAACAACCGTACAGTGTTACCCACTCCTAATAACAAGATTACGTCCAATATAGTAAAAAAAACTTGCTAGTCCCAATAAACCTGAAACCAAACCTCCCCCCTACCCCACAAATAAAGGCACACTATCCCTATCTGGATCACTTATCAACGCCAGATCCCTAGTAGCCCATGCCTCAGAAATTGCAGATACATTGCACAATGAGAATCTAGACCTACTAGCCGTAACTGAAACTTGGCTCCATGATGCGGCAGGTCCTGCCCTCATGATAGCAATACCTGAGGGCTACCAGATACGAGTGGACAGGCCTAACTCTCGCGGTGGCAGCCTAGCTATCATCGCCAAAACTAGCCTCTCCATTAGACCGGCAACTCCAATTACATGTCCCTCATGCGAAGTTCTCGCAAACTTCCCCTATCTAACAACCGTACTTTAACGATCCACCTGATATACAGACCTCCTGGCCCACTAGGAACCTTTGAGGAGGACCTTACAGATATCATAACCAGCAACACTAAAATCCACTCACAAACCCGGCTACTGGGGGATTTCAACCTCGACTTCAATGAGGCTGGAAACAAACATACCCAAGCTATAGCTGCACTTCTCAAAGATCATGGACTCTCACAAAAAGTCCTATCCCCCACCCACCTCAAAGGTAGAACCTTGGATTGGGTGGCTGACTCGAACTGTAACAATATTATTACAGATAATGTCCCACAATTATGGTCCGACCATCACCTCATCACCTTCTCAGCCACACTCGACCTCCTTAGTCCTAAAACCATTGAGATGGCACCTCCCCTCCCCACAAGAAGCAAAAAGGACATCACAGCAGAAAAACGACTCCCGCACCTCCTCCCTTCTCTGAATAACGTTAAAGGATAGTTCCGGGACTTTTTTTTTTATTGTTCCTACGGTTCGGCCATGTGTTTTTAAGCATAAATCGGTAGATCGTAGAAAACTTTCCTATGGACCTTACCCGACTTTTCGTCCATTAACGCACTCGAAATCAGCCGCCATTTTGTGATAATCCTATCATTTCCCCCCATCGACCTGGCTCACCTGCGTTTGCGGCACTAAATCAAATCCCCCGCCCCTGAGCCTGACATCAGCAGACGCGTACCGCCCATTTCCCAATGCCAAAGCACGTTTCGTGTCAACAATCGCTGCGCCTCAGCTAATGAAGTGTCGCCATGGAAATGGCAGGACGCCTTTTTCCTCAATAAGTATAAACACACCGTTTCACAACACACAGCAGCAGATTTTCGATTCCATTACTCTCTCTGTGTTACTTTGAGTATTCTGTGACTCGTTTCTGTGCTCTGGTCAGCTACCTTCGCCGCTTCTAGGCCTTGTGAACACCTGTACCATCTCTGTAAATTATTTTACTTTCTTTACCACACAATGGCTACAATAATGCCCTACATGTACGAGCCCGAGTACACCGAGGAGGAACTACTGGAAAGGCAAGCACGCGAAAACGATGGGGATTCGGACGGCAGTTGGGAGGACCAGTCAACGGATGAAGAGCCAGGACCATGTCGCATGGACGGCGTCTCCACCTGGTGCACGTGCAATCGGTGCGAGCTAATGCCAACCGAGGAGGAGAACTGCTGCTGCCGTGAAAATTCCGGGCGCTTGGCCTACATTTCGGAAGGCGAGCCAAGTCCGCAATGCATCACCGAGCTGCCAGAGTTCAGGGAAGCCTGCCTCTCACGGACCGTGTTGAGGATGATGATGGTGCTTATGCACGAACTTCGCGGCACTGTTCGTCCGCGTAATCCGAGTAATGAGTAAGTATACTCTGGTTGTGATGTCAGTGATGCCACTACTAATTCATGGTCGTCTCCCACATATAAAATTACATCTACATATCATTCGAACGCATGTAAATTGGTTCCATATTGTGCATTTTCTAGATAGAATTTTTTTTCAAAGCAGAATGACCTTCATCGACATTGATAAGAAAGTTTTGTCATTTTAATACCGTTTGCATCTTTCTTTTTCACCGGTGGTACAGGCTGGTGGCCTATCGTTGCTTCACTTGGTGGCTTCACGGGAGGCTCGGACACCGCGTTCGAAGAGTAATACCTGCCTGTCCGGTACTTGCCATTAGACAACATTTCCCCAGCGACAGTGGACAATACCGCGGATTTTCCCTGGATGTGCTGCAACCGGAACTTTACAATGTGTAATGTTTATTATTTATGTTCAATTGAAATTAAGATCTAAAATAAAACCCAACATATATTTTAACAATGGTTGTTTTGATTTTTTAAATGAATCTAGTGTGTCTCCATTGAATAGTCTTCCTGTGCCTTGTCTTGTCACACCACATGTCTCCGGCCAGCATCCTCCCTCACGCTGGCCGCCCACCTTCAATCCACATAACCGTTGAACCCATATGCAGCAGACATACATATGTTATTTTGCGGGTTGGCATCAAGCCTCCCGGCCTTGCCTCCTCCCCCAAAAATACTTACCACACCACTTTGTTCAAGCGTTGGCAATAAAAGGCCGTTGGATTTTATTGATACAAAACATGGTTATAGGTAAATAATCAATATGGTTGATCATAATAAATCATCCTTTTGGGCACCGGGTACAGAGATGACCCCCTCTGGCCCGTGCCGCCTTGCCACCACAGGCCAGCCTGCTGCTGACTAACTGCCTAGGCATCCAGGGTCTCCAGGGTGAACTGCACCCATATATTCTCCTGGGAGGGTGAGGTATTTATAAACTCACCCCCCTGCCTTCCATGTACTAGATCCTGCAGCCTGCCTCTTACATGCAGTTAGATGGCCTCTCCTTGGTGAGGCCCTGCGGCAAACGAGTCTTGTCTGCACGACCACCGCCCCAATCCACCCCCCGCCCTATCAAAGGCAGTTCGCACCGGGGTACTTGCGCTGGCAAGTGGAGCTGTCAGGGAGCGATAAAGGCCAAGAGGTGCCAAAGACCATGTACACTTCAAAGTGGTCTATAGAGCATGGGTTGTTGTTCCCATGTCTACCTCCAGACCCCGTGTCTCCTGCCAAGCATCCCCCCTCACGCTGGACGCCCCCCTGCAATCCACATAAGTGTGTCTCCATTCACGAGTCTTCCTGTGTCTTGTCTGCACGACCACCGCCCCAATCCACCCCCCCGCCCTATCAAAGGCAGTTCGCACCGGGGTACTTGCGCTGGCAAGTGGAGCTGTCAGGGAGCGATAAAGGCCAAGAGGTGCCAAAAACCATGTACACTTCAAAGTGGTCTATAGAGCATGGGTTGTTGTTCCCATGTCTACCTCCAGACCCCGTGTCTCCTGCCAAGCATCCCCCCTCACGCTGGACGCCCCCCTGCAAACCGCATAATGCCACGACATATTCACGTCATTCATTCACAAACACACCCCTGTTTCGAATTCTTTATAACCCACTTCATATTTCTAATGAGAACTTCTTTGCGCTTTGCTAGTCAACCCGTGAAGGTGCTGGTTATCTGCTCTTCGTCTCTGTGAACTTCCGTGACCACTTCGAGCAAACTCGTCAGTTTGCAACCTGTGAACTGCTCCCTGTTCTACGACAAGAAACTACTCTGATCCCTGCATCTAACTGTTTGTTCGTCAAGGTAAGGCCATGTACCATAATCATTTTGCGTCCAATTTTTTAAATTATATCTATTTGCTAGTAGTCATCAAATTGCATCCATGTTTTCTTTTCGTTCAAGACAGTACATGCAAGGAACTAGTCACATGTTCTGAGTTTAGTCAAATTATTTTTCTATTTTTTTAAAGTTATTCAAATACTTATCCGCATGTGAATAACATGTATAGTTCCAAGAACCAAAACGAACCTTGCATTGAACCTTTTATGTGTCATTTAATTTTTTAACACATTGGTATTCATAGAGAATTGTTGATCTTTACTTTTCAGAACTTTCCACAATGCCTGCCTGTTCCATTGGCGGTTGCCCTTCGAAGACCCATAAAAAATCTGAAGGTACTATAATGCATGTTTTCCCTAAGACAATAGATCAGATAAGAGAATGGGTCCGATATTGCGGATATCCACCGTCTGAGCTTGAAAGTAGAGTCCTAGAAGTCTTTGCGGACAAGAGGGGTGATCGGTACCGCATCTGCAGGAGGCACTTTAGCTCAGACATGTACTCCACATCATTGCTAATAAAGAAGAACACACCGCGAGCGAACCGAAAATTGCTCTCAACCGCTATTCCCACTCTATTCGTCCACATCCCTCCACTGGTGAGTCAAGTTTACGGATTTAGCTCTCGGCCTTGCGGTAGTGTGTAGCATTAGCTAACAATAATTTCCCCATTTATGTATCCACTCAATATGAAGGCGGAAGATTCTCCATCCGTGTCGTTATTGCAGTCATCAGCCACTTCAAGCGCCTATCGGGTAATCTTAATTTATCGTGTAATTATTTTACCTAATGGTACACCCTAGTACTCGTCCTCTAGTCTTTGTTTTCAGTTATAATTATTGTTATCCAAAATAATGCAAGTACTGTCTTTCAGGGAGATGCTGAGGAGTCCAATGCATTGACGACAACCGTTGATGTCACTCAGATGCTCGAGGTACGTTTCCGGACAGTTCCATCGATGGAGATCATCAGATCTTGCATTCTTGTAGCGTGATTGTTACACACAATGTTTCTTTCGTTTTTAGCCATTGATATGTCCTTCTGTCGTCGCCCTCCTATGTGTCTTCTTTTTTCAATATTGTGTTCATTACTAATGAAAGTCCTATGTTTCAGGGAGTCGATGGAACATTAGTCCAAGAAGAAGGGGGAGCATGCAGTTACGGGTCGGCGCAATGTTCTACAAGAACATCACCCCTAGTAGTTGATGCAGATCTCTGGGTGGTGACACTTCCAACGATCGAGCAAATCGAATCATATTTAGATATCCATTACTTATTTTAGACAACTGATCATTTGTGCAGGTCTATTTAGATGAGCCGTTGACGCCTGCACAAAGTTTATGTTCTTTTTAACAAAATAGAAAACCATACTAATGCAATTACTGTGTTTCAGGGAGTTGCTGAAGCGTCATCTTCAATAATATCATCAATGGAAGTCTATGCGGAGCCCGAGGTATGGATCTTGACAGTTCCATCTAACTAGATCAACAATGCGTGAATAATTGCCGTTTGAATGTTCTACACAATGCGTTCATTCGTGTTTTGCTATTGAGATGTGCGTGGGTATTGGTCCCCAAGTACATTTTGTGTTTTCAATATTATTATACATACTAATGAAAGTTCTATGTTTCAGGGAGTCGATGGAGCGTCAGTGCGTGATGGATGTGCTTATCATGAAAATATAGTCGTTGCAGCGCAAGAGGAAGTGGAGACATGCACACACGAGTCGGAGCAACAGCGTCCTGATGTTGAAGTTCGAGGCAAGAAAGTTTCAAAGAAAAGAAAGCAAAAGAAGGTTAGTGTCCTGGTCACTATATTATGTTGTTTTTCACTGTTAATAGTTCAATACTGTAAGTTGTGTTTAAACTGAACATCCCTTTTCCAATCTGTCCTCTAGTTGCGAGTGGGTGTACGAACTAGATCTACACAGACAGTGAAGCGAACGAGAGATGTTGCTTGTCAAACCTTTTGGCAGGGACTTGAGACTGGAGATGCATCGTGCCAATGGGAAGAATATGAAGTGATTGACAACGGAGCTATACCACCACCAGCCATTGATAGTGAATGTCCTCCTGGTAGTTCGGATGCAGTCGGAGATCAATTCACAGAATCCACACCCGCAAAAACTAAGACCGCGAGAAAGTTGAAGAAATTGTTTTATTCACCCATCGCCGGAGAAGGAACAGATGTTGCAATGGAAGAGAATGAAGTGGACGACAATGAAACACCATCAATATCACTGAACATAGCGGAAAACGATATCAGAGATTCTACCTTTCATGTGAGTGACATGTCCTCAACGTTACAGGCCGAACCAGCTGGGATGCAGAGTGACAGTATAAGGAAAGAGGCCAAATTCATTGTATTCGATAGTTGTTTGATTGATATTATTATTAGGATGAAATGTGGGCATTCGGTTGGTGGGGAAGTATGTGGGGAGCCATTGATTAATGTGACTCGTGCAATTCGAGGCACTAACCTTAAAATACATGCCACCTGTACAAAATATCATCCTTTCTCATGGTCTGCACAACCCATGCTGGGCCAACTGCCAGCAGGCAATCTACTTTGTGCAGTGGCCGCACTTTTTAGTGGTTCAAGTTTTAAAAAGTTAGAGTATTTCTTTCAGTTTGTGGGAATCCATTTCATTGCGAAAACTCAGTTCTACAAATACCAAATCGATTATCTATTTCCAGCCATTAGCGAAGCTTGGAGAATGGAAAAAATGTCTATTGATAGTACATTCGCGGGCAAACGGTTCAGGCTAGCCGGTGATGGACAGTGCGACAGCCCAGGATTTTCAGCCAAGTACTGCACCTACCACTTTCAGGACATGGAAAGTAAGAAAATTGTGAGTTCGGTGGTCGTGCAGGTGTCACAAAGTACATCCTCAGTGGCCATGGAGAAAGTTGGCTTTGTAGCATCATTGCAAGAACTACAATCGAGGGGAATGGTGATCGACCTGATAGCCACGGACAGACACGTTTCAATTGCCAAGACAATGAGAGAAGCGTACAAAAATATAAATCACCAATTTGACGTTTGGCATCTTGCAAAAACAATCAATAAAAAATTGTCGGCTGCAGGTAAAAAAAAAGATATGCAAGGTATTTCACAGTGGTCCAAGTCAATCAGCAACCATCTTTGGTGGAGCTCAAAAACATGTGGAGGGTCGTTGGAAATTCTACTGGAAAAATGGCGGTCAGTAATGCTACACTGTAGCAACGTTCACCGCTGGACCACAAACCAACATTTCCACAATTGTGAACATGGCCATTTGTCCACAGTGGAGGCACGGAAGAAGAAGTGGTTGATTCCTTCATCACCCACTCACAAAGCCATTGAAAAGATTGTATTTGATAAAACTATAACAAGAGATTTGAGGGGACTCACGGAATTCTGCCACACAGGAGATTTGGAGGTGTTCCACAATATGTGCCTAAAGTACAGGCCAAAACGATTGCATTTTGGCATGGAGGGCATGATAAATCGGACTCTTCTAGCGGTCTTGGCACATAACCATAATGTTGGCCGTCAACAAAGTAGGACGACCGGAACTTTAGGGACGCTTCGCTACAATAAGGCCTTCACTAAAAGAAGTAAAGAATGGGTGATCAAACCAGTGTTTCAGAATATGCAATATGAGTTTATTGAGAGACTTATTGTTGATGTCCTAGATAGGCACATACATGGAGTTGTGAACGAACCTGTGCAGGGGACAACTGCATTGCCACCCAACATTGCCTCTGTTCCATGTCCACCTAAAGCAGAGCTCATTGTGAAATACACATCACAGTTTAAATGATTGTAATTTGATTGTCTGTTCTCTCGAGTCTCCTCATGTTGCAGGCCCATTGAATATGTGTATCTATGTAATGTGTAAATAAAAGTGATTGCTCAGTGTACATGCAATGTGTCTCTCCACCGTTGCCCCTCCCTTCACCGTGCAGTTGTGCGAACCACCCCGGTGTCACCTGTGACTTTGCTCTGGAGTCTCCTCATGTCGCAGGCCCATTGAATATGTGTAGCTATGTATTGTGTAAATAAAAGTGATTGCTCAGTGTACATGCAATGTGTCTATCCAACCTTGTTCATTTGAGCATTACATTAAACCAAACAGTAATATAAATCATTTTTCAAAAAATATAGAATGTCTCCGTATTTATGGTTCTCTGGGGCTGCAAATGCACGCAGACAAAATGCAAAGATGGAGTGTAAATTTCAAGTCCTGTGAGATGGCCTTACACTGAATGTAGCTAACTAGGAATGTGTGCTCGTTCAAAGTGAAGGTCAGCTGCTTTGATTTTTTGCTCGGGTGCCGGAATGGCCCACGACTCAGTATAAGGTTCTATTGTTATTTGACCTTGACAGGCCGGGACCATCCCGAAAGACTTCTTTTTGGGGGTGTGGTGCAATAACGTAAACGATAATGAATATAATTTCAGAAACGAAAGCCATTTAATGTTCGTTCATTAGAAGAAATAACGTCGGCATAGAAGGAGTGGTATTTCGGGGCTGCCCTACGCACAGACACAATGGAAAATGCAAATATAATGTAAGTAACTCTTTAGATGAGTTTATACCGCAATTTAATTACTATACAGTAGCTTTAAAGACGGGTTAAGTTGTACTTGTTCGTTCTAAGTGGCATATTGTTTTGTACCGCGCACTATCTTGAGGAGAACCATCTCCTTTTACGGAAGCACCTCAAAACCTTCCTCTTTGCTTCTGCTTTCTCTTTCCCTCTCCCCTGCTACAACTGGTCCACTGTCTGCGACCTCGGTCCTGGGCCCTTCCACCCTCCACCTGCACTGCCTCCCTGTCAACCCCTGCACTGGGGGACTGTCTCAGTATCCTACAGCCCCCCCTTCCCAGCACTTGTTCTGCACTTACCTTGCACTCGCCACCAGCTGGCCCTATGTATTTATTATTTTATGCTACTTACCTTGTACTCCACTTCCCCCCTCCCCTTCCCCTTGCACTTTTACCTTCCCCCTACCCCTGCACTTGCGCGATCTGAATGACACCTGGCCTAGTAGGATCGTTGTCTGTCTTCTCCTTGTTCCCCCCCCCCTCCCTGCCTCGCCACGCCTTGAAACACTTGTGCATAGGCGCGTTGCAAATGCCATATTATATCATATCAGTGACGAAGTGGTCCACTGGCGCTCAGGCGGCTGTGAAAAAGGCGGAGGAGAGGGGGTGGGTTACTGGAAATGACGTATAATACCCAGTTGCACTGTCCTAGCTATGAAATAATTTCCCGACCTAATATATAAAATGAATAATTTTAATAAAGATCTGATGGTGAGACTAATTTCATTTTTTATGTTTTTAAAACAGGTACATCCTTCATTATTGTATGTGTCACCAGTACCAGACACCGGCGGATGGCTTTTACAACCGCCAGTTGCTTCTCCGCGTGAACAACGTTACCACCCTGACCATTTTATGGGACGATCGCCAAGTACAAGTATGCCCTTACGCGGTACTAATGGCTAGATGCAACATACATACCCTTGTGGTGGCCTAGTGCCTCGTTGTTGGAACAGCCATGCGATTATCAGTGCGACCGAAGAGCTTATTTTATCGTAAACCAACACCCTGTGTACTGCACACGAACATCGCTTGCCTCAAGACGAACTATTTTGGATCGAGAGCAAAGAAAAATGCAAATCGCTGAATATTCTCTAAACATTTGATCTCAAATAAATGTACTTTACCAAATTTACAATCTTGCGGTTTGATATAAAAGTACAGTTTCATATTCCGAATTGTGGCGTGCTGTGTTGTGAGCTGATCTGTGTTGGTTTCCGGGTTCTGTGTGGAGTCGCTTAGAAGACGCCTGGGCGCGTTTGCCTACGCAGCACAGTCACGTCACGGATAGAGGCGGGGAATATGAATGTTTTGATAAAGTCTGTTTCAGGGGCGGGGGATATGATTTAGTGCCGCAAACGCAGGTGAGCCAGGTCGATGGGGGGAAATGATAGGATTATCACAAAATGGCGGCTGATTTCGAGTGCGTTAATGGACGAAAAGTCGGGTAAGGTCCATAGGAAAGTTTTCTACGATCTACCGATTTATGCTTAAAAACACATGGCCGAACCGTAGGAACAATAAAGTCCCGGAACTATCCTTTAACAATAATGCTGACCCTAAATCTTTAGTGGAAATCTTCAATACTGCCATGTCCCAAGCCTTGGACTCCGCCGCCCCACTAGAAATGCGCAAAGCCAGACATAAATCCCACCTCAACGCATGGTTCACACCTCAACTTAAAGAGTTAAGATTACAGAAAAGAAAATGACAAACGATCTGGCGCCACTCCCCGACTACTGTCAATAAGGCTAAATTAACAGAACTCTCCAAATACTACGAAAAAGAAATAACCAACACAAAAAAAACGTATTCAATGATAGAATTGCAAAAGCTAGCTCCAATACTAAGGAACTGTTCTCCATCCTCTGTGAAATGGAAGTCCCAACTCCACCGGCAGACACTGTCCCGAAGGACAAGCCATGGTGCACTGCAATCCAAAAAGCCCTCCTAAACAAAACCACTACACTCCAACAGAAAATAGCAATTAAAAAAGCCTCTCTGCCCCCCCCTCTGAGCAACAACCATCCCCTGACACAGGGTGTAACACAACTACGCCATTTACCTTTAAAGAAATCTCTATTCTTGACACGGAAAAAATCATTCTCTCTCTAAAACCATCCAACTGCAAGGGCGACAGTTGCCTGGCACAAATCAAAGGATGCGGCTAGAGACCTTGCCCCATTTATCTCCAAGCTCATAAACGCTTCCTTTAAAACCAATACAGTACCTAATAACCTCAAAGAATCCTGGGCCCTCCCCCTACTTAAAAAACAAACACTAAACCCTACCATCCCTACCAATTATAGACCAATCACCACTGTCCCCTTTCTAATTAAAATTATTGATAGAGTAGCCTATATTCAAATTCAGGAATACCTAGAAGCTAATCACCTACTAGGATCACGACAGTCTGGCTTCCGCCCACTTCGCTTTGCGGTACAGAAACTGCCTTGCTAGACCTTAAGACTCAAATTGACGAGTTGTAGGACAAGGGACAAACAGCTATGCTACTTCTCCTGGACCTCTCTGCAGCGTTCGACCTAGGGGATCATGCAGTCTTATGTAACCATCTTAGGTCGGCGGCGCACTTCTCAGGGGAAGCCATAGCCTGGGTCCAATCCTTCCTGGCCAACAGGACAATGCGAGTCTTTTCACCCCTAACGGCTGCTGACCCAACTCAAATCTCCTGTGGAGTAGATCCTGTGTCTCACCCACTATGTATAACATCTTTACTAAGACTTTGTTCGACAAATTGGACAGACTGGGTATCACCTACAAAAATTATGCAGATGATACCCAGATCCTCATTCCCCTTTCGGGCAACTTTTTGGAGGACACAGCCTTAGTAAACAGAGTATACCTCCTCATTCAGGCATGGATGGCATCTCATGGCCTCTGCCAGAATGACTATAAAACTGAGATACTAATCCTAGGCTCTGAAACTAACATAAAAAAACTTAACCCTAACTATAACGCTTTCAATATCTACAACAATCTCATCAAGGTGATGCCAGTGGTCAAAACACTAGGCTTCTATCTTGATGCCACTCTCTCGCTCAAGAAACAAGTCAACTCACTCGCATCCTCCACAGTTTATACCTGTAAGCTTATCCGAGTTACAGACCATTCCTCTGTACCTCGAGTTGCATCACCCTCGCCAAAGCCCTTGTAATGTCGAGATTAGACTACTGTAACGCTCTCTACTCAGATGCCAACAAAAATATCATCGACAAAATACAAAGAATGCAAGGTAACGCCCTAAGAGCAGCCCTGAATATCCCTAGGAGAGAACACATCTATGACGCCAGAAGAGAGGTTCATTGGCTAAAAATATCTGACAGGATACTTCTAAAAACAGCCTCCCTTACCTCCAAATAATTAAACAACTTGGCCCCACCCTACCTTGCTGAAAGGATAAATAGAAGATCGTCCACACGTCCAACGAGAACAGCCAATGCCTATACCCTGGAAATGCCTAGATTTAAACGTGCCACAAATGGAGGATCTAGCTTCCCAGTTATAGCAGCACAAACCTGGAATGCACTACCGTATGACCTCAGAAAGGAACAACCTTATCCTAAATTTAGACTCAATGTAATTAAATGGCTACGAACGAATGACTGTTAGCTTACCTTCTCGGGTACCTTGCACTCCTGTCTCTGCTGCATGTCTCTTACTTGCTTCCCTCTGTATGCCTCTGTAACCATCCTGGCAGCCTATTTTCAAACTGTCTTGTATATTATATGCTTTTTTGTACCCATTATGTAACCAAGCTTAAGTTGTCTTGACCTCTACTGCGCCAGGCTACCTAATGGGTTTGCCGCGCAATACCAAATAAATAAACAAATAAAAAGTTACCAAGGCATGGCAACATAGTCTAAGACTAAGGGAAACACAGTTTCCCAGTACTGACAGTCTGAAGGACGTGTCAGTTTCCCCATAACTGATAAGCAAAAGCCCAGAAGAGCGCAGCTGAAGGCTGGCTCTACTGGAAAAAGTCAGGCTAGGATCAAAAATAAAAGTAGAGTTTGGGGATCCATGAAATGGAAGGAAAGGTGCAGTAACGAGAAATCAAATAATTCCTAACGCTTATTACCAGAGAGGGGGTCTGATAAGGAGCGAACTCCAAAAAATTCAGACCTTTTGCTATTCCTGTCAGTACATTCCGTTTTTAAAATCCTACTTCACATCTGAAATACGCATACTTGCCAACATTCTGTCACCAAAAAGATGTTGGATTTTTCAAGTTTCTAAAATAATAATTCCCATAACAAAGACATCACAGGAAAATACAAAACATACACTGTTGGCACCATTGAAGCATTCTAAAATACACAACCCATCAAACATCGCAACATGGAAAAATGTTGAAATGGTAAAAATGTATAATTCTGAATGGTAACTTAACACCAAATTCAATTACATAACTTCATAGAAGGTAATCACACAGAGCTGGTAGGCAACGCGTGCTACTGCTCTGTTGCAGCAGCCCTGACAGCACATATTTATTGCAAGTTAAACACTGAATGAAATGGAGACTGACACCCCCTCAGTCAGATAGGCAGATGCTGTGTGATGGCCTTACGCTCTGCCACTTGCCTTCACTGGTGGTTCACCTAAGGGTTGTCACGGCAAGAGTGCAGGAAAGTGTCAAGTGGGTTGGTCTGAGCAAAATCAAAGTAATCACCTACCAGTCAACTGTATAGACAGACTAATTAATTTTGTCCTGGAGCCTGCCTTTTTGTCACATACTCGCTACTGTAAAAAGCAGTAGGATCTGTCACTGAAATCTGTAGGCGGTAGGAGTGCTTAAAAACAGTATCTTACTGTCTAAATCTGTAGGGTTGGCAAGTATGAATACGTATTACTCGCTTCCTGAAGTGAACCCCATGGTTGGGTCACACCCACTGACACCCCCTCAGTCAGATAGGCAGATGCTGTGTGATGGCCTTATGCTCTGCCACTTGCCTTCACTGGTGGTTCACCTAAGGGTTGTCACGGCAAGAGTGCAGGAAAGTGTCAAGTGGGTTGGTCTGAGCAAAATCAAAGTAATCACCTACCAGTGAACTGTATAGACAGGCTAATTAATTTTGTCCTGGAGCCTGCCTTTTTGTCACATACTCGCTACTGTAAAAAGCAGTAGGATATGTCACTGAAATCTGTAGGCGGTAGGAGTGCTTAAAAACAGTATCTTACTGTCTAAATCTGTAGGGTTGGCAAGTATGAATACGTATTACTCGCTTCCTGAAGTGAACCCCATGGTTGGGTCACACCCACTGCCCACCAGGACGGGTCAGTATCTCACAACACACGCTTACCTCTACGCTACTGCTTCTAGTGACCGGAGAATGCTTGGCAACGGAGCAGTAAAGGAAAAGGGACTGAAAACCAACAGCAGAGACCAAGAAAACGGACAAGAAGTTCAATCCCTCCGTTGCCCAGTGCCTGCCCTTCTGAATCGGTACAATAGCGGCAGCCATGTTAGACGTTTCCTGGTGCAACAGAGGCCAGACGTACATGTCCCAAAAATAATATAATTGAACATTTGCGGACGAATAATCAAGAAAATAAAAAGCGTATATCCATTCAGTAATAGGTAAGACATGATCAAGTAATAGAGCACGAAAATAGAAATGCACTGAAAAATATAATGTTTTTATAAACAGATGCGATTTGCTTCTTCCCAATCCAGACTCTGTGATGATATTAATAAAAAATAATTTACGACAATGTATAGAAATCTTTCAAGAGAGGCAACCTAGGACGAGGAGCCCTGCCAGTCCTGCTTTTGTATTCACTGGAGGAAAGAGGCGGCCAGGATAGGATCGTTCAAAATAAAATGTGTTTTGTGTGGCACAATTTAAAGTTTTTAGACGGAATACAACAAGGAAGAAAAAAATATGTTTTAATATTTCTACTAACGTATTGATACATAATTAAACATGTACACTATTTATTTAAAATTATGTGAACGGTATCTTCCAGACTCATCCTTACACTTTAATGTGCGTATACTGCACTTCATATTAAGGCGGCCTCAGTAGACGTGCTTCAAGACCCATTTCCTCGAACTTCAACATTTTCTGAAATTCTGGGAAACAAGTGACAGCTTAGTCGAAATAGAAAAGGGACAGCCGCTTCTTCCTGTCACACAGCAAAGGGGAAGCAAGACCATGGCTGCTAGCACCCAGCTTCAGAGCGGAGGACACTGTACAACCCGGGACATCTTCAGCTCCATGGAGTACGGACCCGCCCCAGAGGCAGCGAACCCTGCACAGGTAAAATGGCATGGGAGTACGGCACACACAGAAGCAGCAACAGGCAGTTACTCCAGTTTTAGCAAAGGGGAAGAGAGTTGGGCTGCACGCACAAGTGGCACATTATAGTGGTACGTTATGGATGCATATGGCAGTATGACCCGAGCGTTACACGCTCACTGAGACCCTCGAGTTTTCTTTTCTATGTGCATTATCGTACTTTTTATAACGGAAGTGCATTGTGCACAATAAAATACGGTTTCATTTTATACTGGACTCATGACTTTTCTGCCCCATTGGCAGTGAATCCAATTCCAAGCCGATTTAATAAGTTAAGGCTGACGGGCATGTGATATGTGCATGTCCTTATTTCATGCTCCATCGCATCAGCCCCGTCTCCTCTTACTTTGCTCTTATTGGCTGTGTCTGCAGCACTGGGCTCCGCCTCACGTTAACAAGGCGATCTTTTCAGCAATGATCCATCCGTCCCTGAAATAACTGGACAAATGCCGAACGTGATTTCCGCAGCAGAGACTCGTCCATGGTCTGTTTTTTTGGGCGAGTCAGTGCCCATTGATTTGAGTGTGCATATAGGGGGCTTGGCTGGTGAGACAGATGATTGCAATGCGGGTGACCGCCAAAAGCTTGTGAGTTGAGAGCTATGCAATGTGTACTCGAAAAGAAATTAAGAAACCAAGCTTTTAGCAAGTTGGGATTCAAAAAGAGTGTTTTTAAAGCGGTGGAAACCTAATGTAACGGCCGTGTGTGTTGTAAGCCTAACTTGTTTTAGTGGGCTCTGTTACGTGTGCACTCACATCACGAGGGCAGGCAGTATGCAGAAACAGGTGGCATAAATATTGCAATGCGAGCAATAAATCAATAAGTTATGGAGACGGGAAGAGACGTCTAACTTCTTCTTTATTCTTCTTCTTCTAATTAACGAACGCATGTGCGGACCCACGCAGGCGCTTCCCCATCCTAAAGGATGATGTGCACCTAACCCACCAATCAATACTTAGCTCACATAATCTCACAACTCCTCCCACCGCCCCGTCTGCCTCACAAAATCCAGCAGCACACTGCTCCTCTCCCTGCCTCTCACCCCGTCACCTCCCAGCAAAGCCTTCCCACTCATCTCAGCCACACCCAGCGCAGACAACCGAACCCTCATCAATTCTCTCTCCTCAACATGCCTCTCACACGTAAGCAAAAAATGTCCCAGTCTCAGGCACCACACACACTATACAGTCCCCCGACTCACGCTTCCCCACTCGAAACAGTCAGTCATTCAGCCCCACATGCCCTATCCTCAACCGATTCAGCATCACCTCCTCCCCCCCCTCCTCCATTCCAGACTCCCCGCATCCACCTTCAACGACACTTTCCCACGGACACCAAACATCCACCTGCCCTTCACCCCACTCACCCACCTCTTCTGCCACTCATCCATAACCCGCCTCACAACCACAGCCTTCACCTCATCCACACTCAAAGGCAACCTCATATCAACCACTCCCCTCATACCCGCACCCGCCGCCAGATCCACCAACTCATTACCAAAAATGCCACTGTGACTGGGGACCCACGCCAACTCCAAATCCATCCCCCCACGCACACACCGATCAATCTTCCTCCTGATGTCCAAAATCACATCCTTCCTATCACCATCCCCTGTCACAATCGCCTGCAACCCACTCATTGAATCCGAAAACACCACCATCTTTTCAAACCCCAATTCGCACACCCTATCAATCGCCAACACAATTGCCACCAGCTCAGCCGTACAAATCGACACGTCAGACGTCCCACCTTATACTCCCCAAGTGCCTTCCAGATAAAACGCTATACCCAGTCTCCCAGACACAGGATCCTTCGAACCGTCCGTGAACACCTTAATCCGTCCTTCCCAGCAAAAATATGCCTGACCCAAAGCCTTAATCTCACCCCGCAAACCCTGCTTCTTCGACACCAATCTCGCCAACTCTAAACATACCTTCGGAGACCCCAACATCCACATCGGTAGTCTCACCAAATCCATACCCATGACTGCCAACAACTCGCCCACACCCCACTGCACCCCCTTCTCCCACATGTGAAACCCCAAAGTGACCCCCTTCTTCCTCCACCCGTCCCTATAATAATCAAACCTCCAATTATACTGCAAACATTCACGTACCGGGTGAGCCACACTCTTTGCACTACACTTCACCCACCACCTCATATTCAACGCATCCCTCCTCAACCCCAATGGCATCTCCCCCACAAGCACCTGAACTGAATTCACTGGAGAGGACCTCATCACTCCCGAACACACCCTCAATGCCCTCGCCTGCACCTTATCCAACTGCAGCTTCTGACTCGCCGTGAAACCCACTGCTACCTGACATCCAAAATCCAACACACTCAAAATCAACCCCTTATACAACATCCGTAAACACGTCTGATGCGCACCCCACTCTTTCCCAGACAACGCCCGCAATAAATTCAACCTACGTTTACACTTATCCACCACACCATCCACCTGCAAATTCCAGTTCAGCTTCCTATCCAAAATCACCCCCAAATACCGGAACTCCTCCACGCTCTTCACCCTCACACCTTTCAAAGCCAAGTCCAACTCCTGCTGCACCCTCCTCCTCGAAAAAACCATACTCACACTTTTATCCACAGACACCGAAAAGCTCCACTTCCCACACCACTCTTCCATACGCCCAATTGCAGCTTGCAGCCGACTCTGCACCAACAACAAACTCCGCCCTCTTACCCATACCACACCATCATCCGCGAAGAAATCCACCCGACACCCGCCAAAGCCTGAATCAACCCATCCATCACATTAAACAACATCGAACTAATCACACTCCTCTGCGGCGTCCCATTCTCCATCTTCCAAACCTCAGACAACACACCCCTCACTCTCACCTGGAAGGTCCTATCAGCCAAAAACGCCTTAATCCACTGAAACATCCTCCCCCTCACACCCATCCCCAACAATCTCACCAACAACCCACTCCTCCACACCATGTCATACGCCTTCTCCAGATCCAAAAAGAATGCCCCCACCAACTCCCCATCACACAACGCCTCCTCCACACCAGTCACCAACCTCACTAACGGATCAGCCACCGACCGATTCCTCCTGAACCCACTCTGAAAATCACTCAAACACCCATTCGACTCCAAATAAAACCCCAACCGCTCAGCCACCATCCGTTCCATAACCTTACACAGCACAACAGTCAGCCCAATCAGCCTATATGACCTACACTCCGTAGGGACCTTGCCACCCTTCAGAATCGCCACCACAATCGCTCTCTTCCACAACTCGGGCATACCCCCACTCACCCAGATCTCATTGAACAGTGCCAACAGCTCCACATTTACATTCCACCGGCAACATCTCCAAAAACACATACATGACCCCATCCACCCCTGGACTAGACCACTTCCCTTTCCGAATCGCCCCATCCATCTCCACCATAGAAAACGGAACCTCATACTGCTCCTCCCAAGGCCCAACATCCGCCAACAACTCGCGCACCTCTGCCTCAACCACACCCATGGCAAGCCTCACCGCCTCCGGATAGTTCCCCGAACTGTGCACCCCCGCAAAATACTCCCCCCAACAAATTCGCCTTCTCCCCATCCTCACTGACCACCTCCACCCCTTTCAACAACACAGACACATCACCCTGTGGCCTCATCAACCCGGACATCCGCTTGAACTGCTTCCAAACCTCACCCACACCAGAATCACTCCCCAGGGACCCACAATAGTTCCTCCAATATCCACGCTTCCTCCCTCTAATCGCCCTCTGCACCATCGCCTTAGCCTTCTTATAAGCTACCAAATCCACCAACATACCCGTTCTCACCGCCCTGGCCCTAGCCTTTTTATGCGCCGCCACAGCCCTCGTACATTCTACCGACCTCCAAGGAACCTCAACCTTCCCTCCTCTTCCCTTCACTATCTCCGGAACTGCCGCCACTGACGCAGCTCTCAATCCCTGCACCAGGTGCTCATTCCATACATCCACCCCCCCAACCCTACCCCGAGGAACAATCAATTCTCGACACAACCCCTTATACAGCTCCCAATTAGCCTTCCTAAAATTCAACAGACTCCCAACCATCCGGGGTCTGACCCCCTACCTCACCCCTCACAGTCACCAAAATGCCAGAATGATCGCTTCCCATATCTCCATCCACACGCACCTCCCACTCACATTCACCCGCAATCGATGCAGACACCCAGGTCAGATCCAAACACGACAACTTCCCAGTCCTCGCATCCAACCGCGTACCTGAACCATCGTTCAGCAGAAATAGACACAACTCATCCGCCATACCATCCAATAGTTCCCCATTCGCATCTGTCCGTTCACTACCCCACAACGTATTGGCACTGTTGAAATCGCCACACAAAACGCAAGGACCCACATGTCCCCCAATCACTCCAGACAACACGTCCACCTCCACCACCTCACGCGGATTATAATAATTCAACACCAATGCTCCCGACCCCCCCCCTATCCGAATCCCCGCCCCAATTGCCTCCACCGCTCCATCCACCACAATCTCCCTCGCAACCAACCCTTTCCGAACTGCCAAAGCTACACCCCCCCTCCCCACCAGCCTATCCTTACGAAACAACTCAAAACCTGGAATCACAAACCCCAGATCACCCCTCAACCACTTCTCCTGAATACAAACCGCATCAACACTCAATTCCCCACACACCACACTCCTGTCCATTCCTCAACAAACTCCTCGCGTTCCACTGCAAAATCCTCAAACAGACACTCCACTCTGCTTCCGCACTTTAGCAACCATCCTGAACACATCCTCTTCCAGCACATCCACAACACTCAAAAACCTCCTCCCCGCTTCCACCACACCTTTCGTTAGATCCGACACACTGACAGACAAATTCCCCTGAACCAGTTCCAGCACACTCACCACAAAGCACATAAACTCAGTTTTCGGGAGAACCACCAAATCCACGCCTTTCACCGTCCCCACCACGTTCATCTTTCCCACAGCCACACCCACCACCGGCTCACTCCCACACACCTCACTCACCACCCGCACCGGTTTCACCTTTGGCACAGCCTCCGCATAAGTCAAACCTTCCGCCGCCCTCACCTGTACCACCTCTCTCGCCACCCTGACTCTCACACCCCCTAAACGCAGTAAAATGGCCCCCCACAATTCCCACACTTCACCGCAGTCTCCATCTTGCATTCCTTGATATCGTGATCCCCACCACACCTCCCACAGTGCCTCTCATTCCTGCACACTCCCGCCACATGTCCAAAATGTTGGCACTTATAACACCTCAAAGGCAAAGCCACATTTCACCCGAAACCTCTGAAATCCCAACACCACCTCCTCCGGACACTCCGCCCTCGTAAATCGCACCGCCACAGTCGTGGACACCACCTTCCCATGCTCATCCCTCTTCCCAACCTCCACGCCTCCGCCAGCTGCTCCTCCACCACAGACAACGCCACAGACTCCGGTACTCCATACAGCACCCCCTTACACGACACACCACTCTGGTCAAACACTCGCACCGCAAGCTTACCCAGACTATGCACCTCCCCAGAATTTTAGCCTTTCTACCAGCATCCGTCCCTTCCACTAACAACAGGCCCCCAGCCACCACTAGCACCCGAGTGACATCCCCCACAGCCGCTTCACCCACCCAGCAATCACAAACGGACTCTCCCCCTGAAATGTCTTCTCACGACTAACCGGCTTCAACACCACCTTCCACACACTGTCACACTGCATCTGCACCACCCCAGATACACCGCTCCCTGAGATCCCCTGCCCCTCCAATGTGCTCATTTCCTGGGCCCCCGACCCAGCACTGCCCCTGTCCAGCCCCCCACCATCATCTCTGTGTGCAGACCTGCTTCGGAGCCGCACCTCATCTCCCTTCACAGATGAAGATTGGACAATCGCTGTCCTACCCCTCTTTGTCCCCTCCACCACCCCGCCTTCACCTCAGCCTTCCCACCCCCCTTTGACATCCTCGCCAACCTCCTCCATGCATACACACCCCCTGCACCCACCCAGAGAGGCCACACTGCCACCCCGAGCCCAGCACCCTCCACCCAGACACCGCTCTGCCCTGCCTGAGTCCGCCCCGCTCGCTCTGCCACTGCTTCCGCAGCACGTAGCGGCAGACGTCACGTTCACTCGGCAACAGCAGAGGGAACCCGGATGCAAACAGCCTTCTTCTTTATTCAAGCGTGAACTGCCGTGCCGGTCGTAACCCTGCCCCTTAACCATGTGGGTCGTAGCCCACCAAACAAATGCAATAAAGAGAGGACTCATCCTCTAACAAATAACAACAATCAAAGTAGGACATTACATCTCCTCCCTCGCTTTAGCATGCACCTGGACTGTTTAGTTAATTTCCTCAATCCATCTCGTGGGTCTTCGTATGACCCTCCTGGATGGACTGCGAGCTGGTGGAGGAGCACTCATGTCTGCAACGTCGCTGCTGCTGTCGTCGGCATCTTCCTCATGGTATTCAGAGTCTATGTCCGATGAATCACCTGCTGTTGTGCTGGTGTGTTGTCGTCGCCTCTGAAGGTCCTGAAGAAGGAAGAATTTCTGGTGACTGGTCCCTGAGGGCTGGCTGCCGTTATCATTGAGCCCTGAACATGTGTTAAAGTCATTGGTTCAGGTTTGAAAGCAGGAGTGTCCTTAGTGTTTTGACTTTGTCGCACTAAGACTTGATCTCCTATTTGGATTTGACTTGGTCATGCTTGTCTTTTGGTGTCTGCGTACTCTTTCATTCTTGTCTTGCTTTCTCTGTCCTTGATTCTCGCGGCATCGACGTGGGTGGGGCTCATCATGGGTTGTGTGGCAACCTAGTTCTTATGCACAAGACACACACCCGCCGTTACCAGCTGGAAACCCTAAGCTGCACTCCTGGTGGGACATAGTCCCCAATGCTTTCTCAACCTCGTAAGCTCAGTCAAGCTCCCAGTTGGAAGTGTTTTGGCTTGCGATGGTTGCTTCTATAAATTTGTTTCAAAGTAATTTCTCATCATTTGACTGGTATTCAATTGGTTAGCAAAGTATATCAAACTCTGTCTGCAGTCAGGAACCACAAGGCTGAGTCAAGACAGGTGTTAGACAGGTAGTGTATTTTTATATATTGACAAAATCAATTTACACCACACTGTTAAATTAAAGTGTGGGATACCGATTCAGCAAAATAATATATTCATACATTTCCAAAACAATGACAGTAATACAGTTGAGCTGAAAACAGCGCTCAAAGAAACCGTAACGTGTAAAGAAGCTTATACAAAATACACTTCATTAATTTAAGCATTTAAAGAAGGGATTTGTTTCTAGCAAAGAAACCACATTAACATGTTTATCCTTCTGGGCAGTATCATTCACTCGGCTCAGAACTTCCTAAAGACACTCCTATAAAAGTCATGTGTGCCAACGCGTTTTGGATTAATCAAAATCCATCTTCAAGGCAAGGCGTGTTTTAGTTTCAACAGTGTTCAATTTGAATTTCTAAAATGAATAAAGATAAACTAATTCTACCTCTATGGTAACTGGGAGGTTTATCAAGTTGCTCTCATGTAAGTAAAGGTACACTAACCTTGATTTCTGTGTAAGTAGAAAATACTGGCTACTACATGTGTGGTAAATACCTCAATGTTAACTGGGAGGTTTATCAAGTTGCTCTCATGTAAGTAAAGGTACACTAACCTTGATTTCTGTGTAAGTAGAAAATACTGGCTACTACATGTGTGGTAAATACAAAATAACACAAATTGTAGGTGTCCATCGCGATCGTGTCAACCTAAGTCCCCCACGCAATGGGGCTTCACAAAACATTTGGGCATCCGGTCCCCATGGAACCAGTGCATTTGTGGGGATAAAGCCCCTTCAACTAGCAGCTAAGAAGTGACATTATTTCCACTCTAGTACTTGCAGAGGGAACAAAATGTGCCGCACCAATATGGCACCTGGAGCCGGGACGCGTGTGCGCGCCGCCTCCATGGCAACCATTAAAACAAGCCAGAGACAAGCAGCGCGTCCTGACGACGGGCTGCTCGATTTCTCTTTCGGATGTGGTCCTTGAAGGTGAGTGACTATAGGGAGATACTCTGAGCCCTGACTCCTCCGCTCTCACATAGACTGTATTAAGCTGCAGAATCGCTTTTGTCCTTTAGAAGACGAGCGAGCACCCGTCTAGGGCCGCAATTCTTAAGACTCCATTTAGTGACACACTATGGACGGTGTGTGCTACCATGGAGTAGAGTCTCTACCACACACGAACATAGTTGCTCAAATTTATACTAATCGGGTTTCTATCCAGTTAGACCCTAATTCAGTTACAGACTTTATTAATTCATATGTCTATCTAGAAGCTATGGTATATATTCACCAGACATGACCTGAACACCTTCTACATCTCTCCTTGACTGTAGCCGCCCGCACTGGGAATCATAGCCTGCCACCTTCACATTACCCGGGGAGGTGAGTTGGTATTCCTACCGGTTAAGTAGATTAAACAACATATGTATCGTTCTAGAGTGAGACTCTTGCCCAAGTATGGACACTTACAGTTTGTGTTATTTTGTATTTACCACACAGGTAGTAGCCAGTATTTTCTACTTACACTGAAATCAAGGTTAGTGTACCTTTACATACATGAGAGCAACTTGATAAACCTCCCAGTTACCATATAGGTCTAATTAGTTTATCTTTATTCTTTTTAGGAATTCAAATTGAACACTGTTGAAACTAAAACACGCCCTGCCCTGAAGATGGATTTTGATTAATCCGAAACGTGTTGGCACACATGACTTTATAGGAGTGTCTTTAGGAAGTTCTGAGCAGAGTGAATGATACTGCCGAGAAGGATAAACATGTTAATGTGGTTTCTTAGCTACAAACGAATCCCTTCTTTAAAAGCTTATATTAACGAAGTGTATTTTGTATAAGCTTCTCTACACTTTATGGTTTCTTTGAGCGCTGTTTTCAGCTCAACTGTATTACTGTCATTGTTTTGGAATTGCATGAATATATTATTTTGCTGAATCGGTATCCACACTTTAATTTAACAGTGTGGTGTAAATTGATTTTTTGTCAATATATATAAAAATACACTATCTGTCTAACACATGTCTTGACTCAGGCTTGTGGTTCCTGACTGCAGACAAGCAGACTGACAAAGTTTGATATACATTGCTAACCAATTGAATACCAGTCAAATGATGAGAAACATATTACTTTGAAACAAATTTACAGAAGCAACCATAGTAAGCCAAAACGCTTCCAACTGGGAGCTTGATTGAGTTTACGAGGTTGAAAAAGCATTGGGGACTATGTCCCACTAGGAGTGCAGCTTAGGGCTACCAGCTGGTAACGGCGGGTGTGTGTCTTGTGCTTTTAGTTTTCTGAATCCCAAGTGGCCTCGAGGTTCTCCCTGCTGCACCTGATTAACCTAAATTAATCACACAGACTCATAAAAGACAATTTGGCCCAATTGCCTCTAGTGTATGCTACGATATTGTTGTGCCTCCCACCCCATATTTTTGCTCAATCTAGTTCTTATGACTCGCCCGAACATTAGAGCTGACAGACATTCACCTGTAGAGCTGTGAGGTGTGTTCCTATATTCATGTAACATTGTGCAAATGGCTTGCATGAATGAGCCATTGGTGATGGAGCATATCTGGAGGGTGCGTTTGAGGATTCCAATGAATCTCTCCACCATTCCATTGGCTTGCGGCCACAGCGGCGTGATCTTGCGGTGCTGGAAACCGAGGTGTTCTGCAAACATGGCAAAGTCATGTCCACTGAACGGGGGGTCCATTGTCTGACTTTACTATGGATGGGATGCCATAGTCAGCAAATGTTTTGTCCAGAGCTGGTATGACGGTATGTGCGCTGGTGGAGTGGATGAGATGAACTTCCGGAAAGCATGACATTTCGTCAATGATCTCCAATGCGTATTTGCCATTTGCTAGAGGTCCAAACATGTCAATGGCTACTTCGACCCACACTTGTAGTGGCATTTCAGAGGTTTTGACGGGCTTGAGAAACGTGCGTGGGGCCACTGCCTGACATGCTAGGCATTTTCTTAGTAGTCGCTCTACTCGTTCATCCATTGATGGGAACCACACCTTGGTCCTGAGTTGCCGTTTGGTTGATACTATGCCTCTGTGCCCTCCGTGTGCAATATCTAGTATTTGGTCTTGCAGGGTAGATGGAATTACAATTCTGTTTTCTTTTAGTAACAGACCCTCTGGTGACGTCGACAGTGTGTCGAGAAGTTTGAATGTGCGGAAATGTTGTTCATCGCCTGTGGGTATGCTGTGGTCACCCCTCCGTTTGCTGTGCCACTGGTTCGACCGCAAACACACCTGTGTTGTCTGAAGTAACTGGTCCTTTTGAGTCGCTTCCAGTAGTTGAGTAGTGGTGATAGACTTGGGGAGTGCACTGCTTACCAGGTAGTTTAAGTAATGTTTTGCTTTGTTTGACTGTCGCTCATCTTGAGCTGGAAGTGGATGCCTGGATAAGAAGTCCGCGGGATTGTTGTCCTTTCCCGGGTGATGGACTATTTTGAAGGAGTACTCCTGTAGCCTTAACCCCCACCTCGCGATGGGTGGCAGCATTTTGGCTGTTGGTTTGCCGTAAATGGTGGTGAGAGCCTGGTGGTCAGTGATTATGGTGAACGGTCGTCCATAGAGGAATAGGTGGTAATGTTCACGTGCCCATACTACTGCCAGGCTTTCCTTTTTGGGTTGGGAGTATGCACATTCCGTGGTGGACAGACTGCGGCTTGCGTATGCCACAATTCTTCTCGCAGAGTCTGGGGATGCGCCAGGCTTGGATTGCACTAGTATTGCTCCCAGTCCCACTGGGCTCGCATCAACCGTTAACTCGGTGTTGAGGTTAGGATCGTGGTATGCCATGCATGATGCCGCTGCAATCCGCTTTTTGACTTCCTGAAAAGCTTCTTCACAATCACTAGACCACTGGAAGTCCTGATGTTTTCCGGTAAGTAGCTGGAGTGGCATGCTTACCGATGAAAAGTCTTGTATATATCGCGTGCAATAGCTCGCCATGCCGAGGAACGAGCGTATTGCAGATACACAGGTGGGTGTGGGGGTCTCTACTAACGCTTCAACCTTTTAGGGGTCAGGTTTCAGACCATATCTCGAGAAAATGTGTTCAAAGAATTTCAGAGTGGATTTACTGATTTCACATTTATTAGGGTTGAGTGTGAGATGGACGTTTTCCAGAGCCATGCAAACTCTCCTCAGTGTGTCATCATGACTGTCTTGAGTGGTGCCAAATATTAGAATGTCGTTAGAGTAATTTAAACAGTTTGGGATGTGTTTTAATTACCTGGTGGATCTCATTTTGAAAAATATCTGTGGCTGAAGATACCCTGAAGCTGAGTCTTTTATATCTAAATAAACCAAGGTGTGTTGAGAAGGTGGTGATGTACCTTGAGGCAGAGTGCAATTCTAGCTGGTGATAACCCTTATTTAGGTCTAGTTTTGAAAACACTTTTGCCCCATGTAGTAAGTGCATCATAACAGTCATTCTGGGGGCAAGATGACGCCCTCTTTCTATGGCTACATTTGGAGTCCTCATGTCTACGCATATGCAAATACTGTCCTTGTTGCCCTTCTTGGGTACTGGACAAATTTGGGATACCCAGGGTGTTAGTCCTGACGCCGGTTCAATGATGTCATGCCGCAGTAATGACTGGATTTCGTCTTCAACGTGCTTTTGTATGTCGAGGGATATGCCTCTGTAGTATTGCGCCGTCGGAGGGACTTGCGGATTAATGTGCCGTTTGTCCTTTAGTTTTCCCAAACCTGTGAATAGAGCTGGGAACATTTTCTGCATCATGTCCTTTGGGCTAGCGGTGTATGTTGACATTATCTGGTACATTATTTGAATAAGTCCCATTTGGATTGCAGGTTTGAAGCTTAGAATGCTGCAACCTGTCACTTCTCCCTTATGACGTAGATTTAGATTTTCTGGCTTTTGTCCTTGTATTGACAGTATGCCGTGAACATCCCGCAACAGTTGAAGGGCTTGTTTGATCCATAGGGATATATCAGCGTGTCTGCTTCTTTCAGCGAATATCTTTATTATTTGTTATGTCATTTATTACATTTACGGTTGCCCCTGTGTCAATCAAGAATTCTCTGTTTTGTCCATTTAGTTGTAACAGTAGAGTGGGGCTGTATTCTACGGCTACGCTATTGCCAATGGCATGAACATATCCCCTTTTTTCGGTCCCCGCTGGAGGAGGATGAGTGTGACTCGCGTCTTCTGCGAGGGGAGTCAGCTAAATATCGAATCTTTTGTCTGGAATGTCGTCTTTGCGAATCATGTCTGATTCTGTGATGGCTGGGGTTGTCTCTTCTTTCTTCCCACCTTCTATCATCCCGAGGTGGTTCACGTGACTTGCTGTGAAGCCGACGCCTGGTGGCGGTGGGCAAGTGTTGCCTGCGGGGTCTTGGACTTTCCCACCTTGAGTTGTGGCCAACTTGTCTCCATGTGTCCCTGCTTGATTCTGTTGGTTGAAAAAAGTTGATGTTCCTGCAGACGAGCTGAAAGTGGTTTTCTCCTCCGCATTTGTTGCAATTGTGTCCAATGGCTGGACATGGGCCGACGTGAGGAAATTTGAAACCGCACCTGTAGCATTTTCTTTGCTCTGTCGAGTCCCTTGTCGTTCTGATGGGGCATATGGTTGTAGTTGAGGCCGATTGTGTGATCTTGATGTTGCCTAGAGATTCTGTCTGTAGTGCTAGAGCAGTGTCGGCTCGTGCCAGTTGTAAAATTTCTTCTAGTGTTCTGCTCTTTTGAAGTAATTTCTTTCTGAATTCGTGTGATTCGCAGCCGGCGATGGCCCGAGATTTTAATGCTTCATCCATTGAATATTTGTCAAAGTCACAGTGTTTCGCTCTTTTCCTTAGTCTCATCACAAAGTTATCCATACTTTCACCACTTTCTTGTGTGGATGTGTGAGAAATGTGCTGTTGGTAGTCTACATTTCTCAACGGTGTGATGTAGGTGTTTAATGAGTCAATAATACCTTGAAATGTGTCTGTATTGGATTCTGGCATTTCAAACACAATGTCTCGTACCACCGGGCTTAGCGAGTGTAGTAGAATACCTCGTAAGCGGCGTTCTTCCCTCACACCTGATGCATCAATGTAGATGTGTAGTTCCTTAAGGCACCTGATGCATCTGGGGGCCAGACTGCTGGTGTCTGCCATGTCAAATGGCTGCATGGCTTGTAGCTGAAGTGATTCAGAGCCACTATGTTCCTTAGATGTGGGGTGGTGTGGTGTGGTGTGGCATGGCATGGAGCTGGCTGATGGGCTCATGATTCCGCTGTCAGTATTGGCTTCAGACATTTTTGTAGCAGTCTTGGCAGAGTACTTGAACTTTGATGATTGACTGGTGACTTTGGTGTCTTGTCGGGTGCTGCAGACCTGTATAGCAGTGAGCAGGGCTTTGAATTTGCATGTGAACCGCACCTGTTGGTTTATGGTTCTTTTAATTCACCCCTCCACCCCTCCTCAATTCTCCACTCCACTCCTCCTTTTTGAGATGTGTGCTCTGCTTCTGGTGATTTGTCCTTCTGGTCCACTGGCCCTCACCATAGTGCCTTGTTTTCGCACAACTTGGTGGGGTTACTTCAAATGGGAGTCTTCCTTTGGGATGCGGACCTGTGTTGATTACTCGGTTCGCTTGCTCGCTTCGTGATAACCATCATATTAATTTGCATTTAGAGCATTAGGTAACCATATGAATTTAGGTGACCAGGTGAATTAGCAGTTTACAGAAGTATGCAGTGTTGTATGGTACTTTGTAGAAAAACCTTGAGAGTACCATGGCGGCTGTTTACATCACTTTTAATTCTATGTCAAGACCGGAGGTTCGGATTATGCTTTCTCTTACACTTACTTTTTGAGCAGCTTTACAAAAAACAACAATAATAACCAGTACCAAAGTCAAAAACTACAAGTCTCACTTAGTCTTTGGTAGTCCAAGGTATTATTGGTCCATGAATAAACACGTGATAAGCCTGACCAAACCACACCCATACAGTCTCATAAACACTGCTACTCTTTTGTAACCTGCTCTTTCTTTGCTGCTCAGGCAGCTAGTTAAGTCCATTACTTTATTGTTGCTTACATTTGTGCGTATTATATCATATGCTTTCATTGCAGCGCGAGGGCAGCGTTAGTCCGGGTGTGACGGAGCGTATCTGCGTAAGGATCTCTATGTTCATTGAAGTTGCGGTCGCAACGGAGCTAATGCTCTGGCGACCGCAACAGCTCAAGAAATCAATAGGGTGCGTTGCAATCACGGAAGACAGCAAAGCATGATGGGACCTTGTAGTTCTGGCGCTTCAGATCTTCTTCTGGGACCGTTGGTGAGGTTCGCGAACATGAGGAATGGTCGCTCTGACAGGAAAAGCACCTAATTGCACGGTGCAATATAGAACACAAACGGAGATTGTCAGAAACTCTCAGATGAATTTATAACGTGCGTGTAGTACGCACAGCGTCCCTGCTTGTCGTGAGAGCCATTGCAGCTACTTTAAGTGATGGCACTGGTAAAACCTGGTGCTGAATGATTAGCTTCTGGTCTCACTAAATATATATATGATCTTGTAAATTGACGGGGAGAAGGCCCAAGACTCCTTTGACTTTCCAGATATATTCACAACTTCCCTGTTAATATTAGCCATGAGCTCCTCCAGTGTTGAAGGGAAGGCTAGTGTTAGCCAGAAGGGAATTCACCTAGGCATGGGACAGGTATTACAGAAGGCTCTGGGAGCTACCTGGGGACATGGTTCCCAACAGTTTACACTGATGGAGGATTGGAAGAGCTCCAAGGGGTAAGAGAACACTGAAAAGGGGGAAGAAAAGCAGCCCTCAGGTCACAAGAGGCCCAGACCCTGCCTCCACCATCCCCCCCAGGCACACCACAAATGAAAAAGAAGGTGCGATCCAGGGGAAGATATAGAAGGTGGCGAGACGGGTCCTCCAGTTCAGACGAAGGAGATGATGACCGGCAAGATGAGTTCTCTGAGGAGGAGGTGGTTTCAATATCATACTCAGACAAGGAGCGTAAGAAAGCTCCAAAGAAAACTAAAGTCGATGATGCAGAGGGTGACAATTTTGACCCGGCGTCATTAATCCATCCTCAGTCTTTCAGAATGGGAGCCGCGAAGGAGGTCAGAAACAAGTTGAGGGCAGAATGCCCAAGACGTTGCTGAGGGGATCGCTGACACTCCAGAGATCGACGATAAAATGGTCACTTTCATGGTGAAGTATGTGAAAGAAGTGAGGAACGGCCTGGACAGGTCCTCGCGATCTTGCCAGGACAAGATTTTGGGATATCGTGAGTCCTATCACGAAAATATTTCAGATGGCTGAGGAGGCCCGCGAGAAAACGGAGGCAATAGATCCGGTGGTACTAACCGGATGGGCACAAAAGGCCAGTTGCATGTTGGGGAATGCTAACTGCGCAGTTACAACTGAAAAGTTGCTGTTGGTAAAAATATATCCCAAACTTAGCGAGCGGGCAACCTTGTAGTTGGCAGCTGCTACGAAGCGGAAACTGTTCGGGGACTTTTTTTTTTTTTGTTTTTTGTTTTTTATAAAGGCGCAGATAAAATGTTCAACTCTTATGCAGCCCTCAACAAACCTTCCTCAAGAGGTTTTTCGGCAGGCACATTTACGAGAGGGCTGGCACAGGCAGGGGGCGCTCTACCAGCCGGTGCACGTACAACAGACCCATCAGTGATGGAACATAATGAAGAGAAACCAACCCCCGTTTTTCCTTCCCGAAGTAGAGGAAGGGGCAGAGGATGGCGACAAGGAGACCACCAAAAAAATAACAGTGGTGAGAGCGAGCGAGCTCAAGCGTGCAGTAAGCATAGATCTCCCCGCAGTAGGCGGGAGATTAGCAACGAATGTAGACTATTGGCCTACCATATCCAAAGATGCTTGGGTCTTGGACAAGGTCCAAGGGTTTCACATAGATTCTTACATGACAGCAAGGCAGAAAACTCTTCCAAATCATATATGCCTAAGCGTAGAAGATCAGCAATTGCTAGAATCAGAACTGAGAAGCTAGAGTGCAAAGCGGCCAAAGTGCAGGTGACCGACTCCTTAATAGGTTTCATAAGCAATCTGTTCCTGGTCAAAGGGAAACGCAAGCTAAAGCCAATTATCAACTTGAGAGGGCTGAACATTTTGTGATTTACAGTCATATCAAAATGGAGGGGATTCACCTCATAAGGGACATATTATTACACAGAGATTGGCTGGCCAGGATAGACCTCAAGGATGCATACCTGACGGTGCCCATTGCGGTAGAGCACCAGAGATTCCTGAGATTTTTCTAGGGGAAATCGACATCGGAATTGTGTTGCCTACCGTTCGGCTTGGAGTCGGCACAAGGTGTTTCACCAAGCTGATGAAACCGGTAGTGGCACATCTGAGAGAACAGGGCATCCGACTTATTATATACTTGGACGACATTTGCATAATGTGCCATGACTAGGAAACGCTTAAAGCTCAAGTGAATATCACACTACAATTACTCCAATGTCTGGGGTTCCTGAAAACTAGGAGAAATCCAGTGTTCAACCAGATCAGTCCATGGAAGTCCTGGGGTTTGTCGTAGACACAATCGGAGGATCACTCAGTTTAACAATTGCCAAAGTGAATGACCTCAAGAAGCAGATCAAACACACTCTGACGAAAAGAGAGATGCGTTACGAGAGATTGCCAGGCGGTGGGATGTTTGGCTTCATCGATTCATGCCATATTCCCGGGGCCTTTACACCAGAGTCCTGCAAAGGCTAAATATCCAACACTTCAGGAGGGCGTTTCTTATGAGCAAAGCGTCACGATTTCTCAAGAGGCGAGAGAGGAGTTAGAATGGTGGCTCCAACACATGGATGCATGGAACGGGAGAGCCATATTGTTACTCACCACTCCGAAATAGGCCGAGGATGCAGAGAAGTGACCAATCGATATTCAGCCTTCCATCCCAGCTCCCCTGAGTACAAGACTCGGGCTTCCTCAAAGAGGGGCTCTTTTCCACAATGTACCTCTCTGCTGTTTCAGTTGGGACAGACGGAGGTGTCAATTGAATAATAGAGCGGAGAGAACACACACCGCCAATACCAATGCTGCAAAGGAATACAAAGTGTTGAGGTTAATGGAAGTGATTAGAACATTTGAATTAAATGGGCAACTACCTAGATAGATATTGGAGTGGAGCTTCCCCGGGGTGGATCTACAAGGAATAAAACAAAATGAGTGGAAATGATCTAATTCAATATCCGTCCCAACTATGTATAGAATTGATAACAACTAACCTGAATAAGGATATATTGAGGAAAAGGAATCCAGGAAACAGAAGACAACAGGAGAAAATAACAAACAGGGATGTTAGTATAGGGAAGTAGCCCCGGACGGCACGAGGGTCGCACTAGTGCCGGGTTGGTGCAGTTCCAGGAAAGCGTTTATATGCACTTAAGGACAATCTCACAGGAAAGTCACTAAATGTCCCAGAATCCAACAGAAGACAAATATCCAAACAAGTCGTGGAGATAAACAGTAGCAAAGATGGGGATAGTCAATTAAGTATGTACCTGAGCACACATGTATCCCGAGTAGCTGTAGAAAAGATCCGGATGGTAGACAGCAATTTGGTTCCGAGTGCAGAAGCGGCAAACAGGAATGAAGTACCGCAAGAGACAGAAGGGAGCCGGATCCAGTAACGTTCCGAGTCAAACAACCAGACGAGCACGACAGGAATAAAAGAGGAGACTAGGCAATCCAGTAGTCAGGCAAAGGTCAAAACCAGGAGTTCAGATGAGGAATCGTGTAGGAAGACACGAAGAGGAAACGGACGTAACTGCGTGTAGCTTGTAACGCTAATTAGCAGCAACGAGCCCCTTGGAAGACGGTGGTTTTATAGTCGTAAGAGGGGCGTGTCTTGGCATTCGTCTTCCACGTACAAGACGTGTCAGCTGACCCGGAGTCCGTCGAAGTTTGTACAGACGCCATGGTAGCCTGTATCTGGTCCATAGAGGAGTTTCTACAGAAGTCGTACTCTGCAAGGAGATCTGCGGGGAAGCCTGAAGTGTAACACATATATGGCTCAACCCCTGACCTAATTATAGAATCTGATGCTAGCAGATGGGGTTGGGGAGCCTGATGTGGGGACCTTTCGACAGGGGGCAGGTGGTCAGATCAGGAAGCATCATTACACATAAATTGCCTAGAATTGCTGGCAGGGTCCATTGCTGTGAGATGCTGGACTCTTGAGAGGGCGCAATGTTGTGTGATCCTCAAGATGGACAATGTGTCAGCGGTCAGTTATATAAACAGATTGGGTGGCACAAGTTCCAGAATGTTGGCAGAGATGGTAAAGGAGTTCTGGCACCTCTGTCTACAGAGACCAGTTTCAGTGACGGTGGAATACCTACCGGGCTACCGGAACGAGATTGACGATTGGAACTCCAGATTTCTGAGGGATGGCAGCGATTGGAAGCTGGACGAGGTACTGTTTTAAAAACTGATGGTGCGATGGGGACTGTGTCAGATCGTCCTATTCACATCAAGGGATGCTTTCCTCCAGTCATAGGTGCAAGGCGTGAGTTGCACATTTCTCCCTCCTTGCCCCCCTTTTCAATGATCGTGAGAACCTTAGATCAAGTGAGGAGGCAGAAGACCTCTCTAATTCTGATCATTCCGGATCAGAAGGGTCACGCTTGGTTCTCCAGTCTCCTGGAGTTGACACACAGCAACCAGTGGCTCTTCCCAAGCACAAGTTCATTGTGCGGGACCCCAGAGAAGGAAGCCACCCGCTGATGCGGACAGGCAAACTCAACATGATCGCTTGGGCGATTTCAGGGGATCTTGGGTTAGGCCAGGCCTATCGAGCGGGGCTGAACTCATCAATTAATCTTGTGCACCACGGACCCATAGAGCATATAAATCTGCATGGGCGATCTGGAGTAGTTGGTGTATGGAAAGGGACGTACATCCCCATGGAACAGATGTGGTTCACATAGCCAAGTCTTTTAGCTCAGATGTCAGCACAAGGGAAAGCGTATAGAATCATTAATACAGCCCGCTCTGCGATCGTGGCGCGCCACCCTAAGATTGAAGGGGTGCCGATAGGGGAACACCCACTGATATGCAGACAGTTGAAGGGGGTAAGAATAAGTACACCTCCCAAGGAGAATTACTCACAGTTGTGGGATGTAGATACAGTATTGAAACTTTTTCTAGCGTGGCCGGATAATTCAGAATTATCTATGAAAGCTTTATCAGCTAGACTGGCTATGCTCTTGTGCCTTTTTTGGTGGAAAAGAACTTCAGATGTCGGGTAGGTAAATCTTGTCACTATCACCCACTCGAGGGATGTTCTTCATTTCGAAAAGGGCTAAAACAGGCTTAAAATCTATTTCCTACAATACATTTCCAATTCAACCCAAGCTATGTCCAGTTAGATGCATAGCGGCATACGAGGGATGTGAAACCGGTGGGGGTGTCAGTTATTCACAGCCTTATGTAGGCCGTATGGAGCTGTGCCACCAGCGACTGTAGCCATATGGTTAAGATGGTTGATGGTACAGGCCGGTATCGATGTACACTGGTATGGTGCACGCTCAGTGAGGGGAGCAATGGCCACAAAAGCTTATACTATAGGAGCCAGATTGGAAGACATCATGAGATCAGCAGACTGGTTAAATGAGTCAACATTTAAAATAGTTTATTTCAAACCGATTGAGAAAATGGCAACATTGGTGTTAAGAAAGCTTTGAACAAGCATAATCTGAGCCTCCGGTCTTGACATAGAATTCAGATTTTCAACACATTCTTTCCAGAAAGTTATAATTCTATTAAAGATACAGAGGCAAAGGATTATCCCACTCTTGCAATCATGTAGGTCAATAAATGTATTTGTATCATGATATTTTGGAATCTTATCGTAATGATATTGATATGTCATGACACGATTTCCCACCCTCTTTGATTGAGTGCACTGCGATACGTAACGTGTTTATTCATGGAGCAATAATACCTTGGACTTCCAAAGAGACTAACTAAAGTGGGACTTGTCGTTTTTGACTTTGTTACTGTTTTTTTTATTTTTGTTTTAATTTCTTTTGGTAAAGCAGCTCGAGAAGTAAAGTGTAAAAGAGAGCATAATCCTTTGCCTCTGTGTCTTTGATAGAATTATGACTTTCTGGAACAGTGTTGAAAATCTGAATTTAGGCCGCACATTAATCTTTTGGCGGCCTTTTTTTGCTGGAGGCCACCACCAAGTAATTCTAACGTGGCAATCTGAGCCGTGCTGCTGAATTCTTCTTTTTTTCAGTATTTAATTCCTGGGATGCCATTTTTCTTTAATTATTGTCTCTACCTTTAGTAGGACAGCCTTGTGAGCCATAGAAGAAACACTTTGAGATGACTGTAGAAGATATTTATTGTGTCGAGCAAGTACTTTCCGTTTAGAATTGTGCAAACGCTGTCACTCCATTTGTCCCATGGTAGCTTGTCCCTTTTTTGGGACTTTATGGGTGATGGAGGATCTCCAGTGACAGCTGTTTGGCACTTCACTCAGCTGGCTACGACTGAGTGCTATCTGTCGTTGATGATAAAGATCCATATTTCCTGTCTAGCCAAGCTTTATTCTTCACAATGCATTGGTGGCCTTTGTGTGTTAGTGATCTTACTGTTAGCACATGTTACAGGCAGACCTGTCTTAGTGCCCTTCGCTTGATTTGGTTGACTCTTTTTGAATAGTCAAGATGGCAGAGAGTTTTGCTTTGGTAGTGGGCATTTTCGTGCAGTAAATTCTTCCACGTTCCTGTTTTGACTTCTTGAAAGTCTTTTCCATATTGGTTTCATCAACAGCTTCTAATGGCTGCTGTTCTTTTGGGGTTCTTAACTCACTGCCATCCCCACGTTTTTCTGTGTGTTCTGCTTCACAAATCTCCCTGATGGGGCCTTTTGTGTAGGTGTGTTGATAGTCTGCAGGATTGTTTAGCCCTAGGTGGAATATAAAGAAATGTTGTACTCTTGCTTGGGGAAAGGGCATAGAGAAGACCCTTGAAGGGTGGGTATGAGTAGCGTGTGGTCAATAATCACTTTGAATACTTTGCTGTAGCTCTAGAGGTGGAAGTGTTTAGCACCACAAAGGCGAGCAGTGGCCTTACATTCAATCTGTGAGTGCCAGTGTTCTGTCTCAATCAGATCTTCTGGCAAATGCAACCACCTGGTGCTGGCTTTTCAGCTACAATTCTGTCCAAGATCCAAAAACGGGCATCTAGAGACTCTGTGTGTCTTTAGTCACGTTGAAGTAGGCTCTGCCGATGTTACCGAGTACCATATTCCTGGTCTCTTAGAATGCTGCCACTGGTGGCATCCCTGCTCACTGTTGACATGTTAGACTGTGTCAGGCTTCCTAGAGGCTCAGCCATCATGGGATCTAGCATCTGCAGTAGTTGGCAATACCTAGAAAACAGTGCAGATGTGACGACAAGGATTGAGGAGTGGGTACTGCCATGGGACCTTTAAAAAAATAAAAATCTTATCTTATTTTCTAGTTAGATTTCACAGCATGCAGATCAAAGATTTATCGAAAGGACTGCAATGCCGATTTTGAAGTATTCTCACTTCTCTTTGTGAAGCGTGATGCTGCATTCCTTGATTATTTTGAATATCCTATGGTTTAAAGTACACTGTGCTATTTTTTTCAAATTTTTAGGACTCTTTCAAGACCAACTAGTGCATCTCTGGTATTATGGAACACCTAAGCGGCAGTGGGGATGCCAATTATAGCTGCCTGTACTGGTGCAGACTCGTATGGGTGGAGAAAGTTGTGATTGTTCTTGCCCGCAAGTCTGGAAGTTATCTGAAGCACTGTGATTGGCTCCAAGTGTGTCATGTGATGCACTGTCTCCGTTATGCGGTCTCCTCTCGGCATTCAGTCCAGGTTGTCTGCAGCAAAGGGACAAATGCAGCAAAGGGCAACTACCTGTTTGGGTTTGTTGGCCCTGGAAAAGGCCTGGGGCCAGAACCCCTGCAAGGACTTAACCAAGCTCACCCTTTACCCGACTCCTGCTTTCATGCTTACGGATCCTTCCACCAATTGACAATCAAACTACCGCTGGGTTTCTATTACCTCCACAGGACCAAGTAACATTACTGTTTTGGGCTTGATAACTGTCATTTGGTTCTCTATGTCCCAATTGTAGCCCAACTTAGAACTTAGATTTGCTTCTTCTCAGCCAACCATCTACCCCTTCCCTTTCTGCTCACCCACCTACCCTCTCTCTCACCCTTTTTGTCATTTTTTTCACTTGCCTATTTCTTCAATCCTCCATCATGCACCTTGACTTTGTCCCACTCCTCCTTCTACTCGCTCTTCTCATCCCATTCTCTCATAGACTGCGTTGAAGCTGAATACTAACCACTGCCTCAATTTCTAGCCTCTACACCCATCTCGCTCTCCCCACACCCATCAAACAAGATGTTCCTCTTCTCCCAGAATCTCCAACTTAATCTTTCCCCCTTGCCTACCGCACAACACCTGCTCCTCTCCCCTACCTCCTATCACTCCTTCACTTAACCTTCAGAATGGACAATCTCTCTGCAAGTCTTTCTACATCACTGATCACTGCAACTCTTATCACCCACAACTTTCTGTTCTTGCTATCACAGAAACCTGAATCTTTTCTCATGACTCTACTACCGTCTCGTACTGGGCCTGACCTAGTGGAAAAGATGGTGGTGTGGGATTTCTTATCAATAAGGCCCTCAACACCGCCCCTGCCTGACACCCCCTCTTGCTCTTTTTAATATGCCACTACTCCACTCCTCCCTCATTTCTCACTGTTTGACTCCCTGGTCGTCTCAGTTCCTTCTTTAACGAGTTGAACCTTCTCTTTGGGTCACATCCTGCCAAATTCCCCATTTCCACGATGGAGGTGTTAACCTTTCAAGCCCTTCACAGCCCCCTGCCTCGAACATAACTCCTTGCCATCTGACTACTCTCTCCATGACGAGCCTATCCACTCTGATGGGAGCTTTCTTGACCTTGCTTTTCTCTCTCATTAACTCCTTCCTCTGAACTCTTCACTGCCCCTCTCCCTCTGATCACTCCACTGTTCACTTAAACATCTCTTTCCCTTCACCCTGTACTCCTCCTCCGCTCTCTTCAATGACTAAGTGGAAATTCAGGCAGGACTCTCTTGACAATGACCGGACCGTTCTCCTGTTTCTCGCCCCTATTCATGCCTCTTGCATTGACCATGATTTTTCAGACTTTGATTATGTGCTTTGACCAACGCTATCCTGCTCGCACATTCACACCTTCCTGTCTCGTCTTTAGCCCTGGATCCCCTTTGAAACTCAGACCTTCAAAACAAACATGTACCATGACCTATGATGCTGGTGCAAATTACAGAACCGTAGCTTACTCCTATGATACACAAATGTCCTTCCTTCCCTCGCCTCTGCACTGCACTATTTCAAATCATCATACTTCACAAAGCTAATCTTCTCCCTTGCAAACATCCATCTACCATCCAAACTTTGCTCATTCCCCAATATCAATTGCCTCCTCCTTTTCTGCTAATATCTTTGCTTACTACTTTTCCTCTAAAATGTTTGACACTTTCACAGCCCCACCCCCTAAGCCTCCTTCTGTCCACCACCTTTACTACCTGTCTTATTTAATTAGCCCCATCCTTCGCAGGGCCAGCGCATCTTGAGCTCCTATTGAACATTTTTCTCCCCAAATGTCAGACTTCTTGGTCTCAATCTAAGGCTCATTGACCTCTTTCCACCGGATATTTCTCTGCTTCCTTAAAATCTGCAACTGTCTTGGCCCTATCTCTCTGCTGACCCAAATGTCCCAGCAAACTATCTACTTGTTAATTATTCAAAAAGTTCTTACGCGGTGGCCTTCAACCAAATCACTCATTACCTTGAGGATAATGGCCTTGTAGGTCTACTGATTCTTACCAATCCGATCTCTCACCCTTATGGATCTCTCTGCTGCTTGTGACATTGACACCCACTCCCCTCTCCTCTTCACTCCCCAGATCCTTGGGTTTCGCAAATCTGTTCTCGCCTGGAATGCATCCTACTTGGAAGAACAATCCTTTAAAATCTCCTGGAACTCGCAAACCTCTGAGCTTATCCCTCTTTTGTCAGTGTCCCCCTTCCCCCTCCACCCGCACCCCCAAAGGGTCCATCCTTTGCCCTCGGCTCTTCACCCTCTATACTTCTACTCTAGGAAGACTTGCTTTGGCTTTCACTATCCCCTTTTTGCTAATGACACTCAAATCTTTTTCTCCTTTCCCTCCTTAACCCTAACTATCTCAGAACAGATAACCAACTGTCTCACTGCAATTCGTCATTGAATCTCTGCTGCCTCATGCTGAACTCTTCAAAAACAGATGTCCTTTTTCTCCTAGCTTCCAGCGCCATCCCTGCCCTTCTCTCCTTCCCACCTCACTCAAGCCAAGTGACCTTAGGGTTCTCACTACCACTGCCTCTGTTGCTCGTATTAACCTTCTCAACATTCATACAATTTGTACTTTTCTTACCACTCTACAAAAACTCTAATACCCACCCTCATACTTGGCAAGCTACTACCGCTCAAACCTATACTTTTGCCTGCCTGCCTTCTCCTTTGTCCCTCTAGACAAAGTCCTCAACTGTGCTACCTGCGCTCTCTCTATAACCTACCTAGATGCTCCTTCAAGTCTACCTACCAACAATATGTTGGAAGGCTCCCCATGCACAGCCGCTCCCTTTTCATGTTCCTTCTCATGAGAATGATCGATGGTCTTGCTCCTCAGTACCTTTTGTGTTTGCTCACCACCTTGTTCCCTCATATTCCCCCTCTGCACTTAACCACACTGTCACTTGCCCGTCTGTGCCTCTCCTTGCTTCCCTCTTTCTCCCTATTTGCCCCCACTCCATTGTAACCTGCTGCCCATTACAATTAAAGCCAGCCTAACCAAGAATCTCTTCAAAGCTCGGCTTAACTTAAATTATTTGTTAAAGAGGGAGCTTCACCCTCCCCATCCTTCTTAGCCCCCCACCACCCCTCTAGTGACCCTTAATAATGTCATTTTTTATATTTGATATAGTGCTCCTCTTGAGATTGACGCACTCGCCCCTTTAGGTTAATGTTACCTTTTGTAAGTTACTTGTTTTCTTACATACACACAAAATATTATATATACACACACACTGGCAAACAAAACGTTAAAGGAACGTTATTGTTAAGTTGCACCAGCAAAAACCTATGCAACTCAATGGACAAATGTTGTTACAGTGATGTGAAGGTCACAGGTACAACCGAAACCCCTGAAATTTGCAGCTTATAGTAAGCTAAGCAACCATAACTTGCGCCACCACTGTGCACTGCTAAGACTAACATCAAAGATGACATCGCAAATGTCCCTTTCGGGAACAGGAGCCGGACTCTCAGACAGCGGCAAAGTATAGGGTTGAGCACTGTACGCAGTATTTTTTGGAAAGGGCAGGCTTAACAAACACATTGCTATGTCCCTTTGCACATGCATGTTTCCGAACAATGTACAGCTGCTTTCTGGGTGAAAAATCTCCACAACAATTTGCCCAAAAGACACACCGTACAAGTGCTATGTAATATGTTTGCGCCTTTTCTGAGCAACAGAGTGCGGCCCACAGGTTTGCCCTGCAAGTAATGGTGCACCATATCTGTTCACCTACAGTGCCTCTGCAACTAGTACCAGCTATGTCACTGTGCCTGGGTACACACATTAGTGGGGGAAAATGATTAATGGTCCTTGTTGGCACCCACTCCAACAGCAGCGATAGTCCCCGTTGTCGCAATGTCATTGACAACTTCCAAAAAAAGGGACGATACGCATGTGCGTGTACCCACGTACGGCTACAGCCTTCTCCAAATGAAGCATAAACATTTCTTCTTGCATTTCCAGTTTCTTCTTTGCAGTACGCTGGCATTGTGTACTGTTTAAAGGTTCCACATGCTTCCACCAATGAAGAGGTCTGCATGTAACCGTATCAGCTCTGTACAATAGTCATCTGGGTACACAGCCCACCCAGATATGTTATTGCGTAATCCCTGTGGCTTCATAGTCCCATTTCCATCGGCGCCATCCTGAAAATGTCCATATGTGGCTTTTGTGCTGCATGCAAGCGTGGGGGCAGAACATGCAACCAGGTTAGGGGATGTTTGTTGTAAGGGGCGGCTCTTAAAAGAGCTTAGTTAGTTTTCGTATTGTAAAGGCTTCTACAGGAAGAACTTCTTTTCCATTTTTTTTTATTTTCTCTTTTCTTGTGCGGACATTTAAAGTAAACTTTTCACCGCATCTTGTAGACGGGCAAACGAAACAGCATTACCAATGGGCGACAAAGAAATGCCATCCGGTTGGAAAAATTATGCATTTCCACAAGTAATGAGGTAATTGTTGCAGAAGAACATCCCAGCAGCGGACAAAGTATTCATGCTTTTATTGATGAGACGCCTTCCAGCGTCTGGCTCGGAACAACATCCATGATCAGTGTCCCACACTCTTCGTGGTGTTATCGATGAGAACAGCACCTTCACATTGGGGAAAAAGCCTCTTCACTAGCTTTAGCAACCTCTTTTTTCGATGGAACAAGCCTAAACAAGAAATGTAACCCATGTGCATGCTGCCGCAGTGAATGGTCGATCACATCGCCTCTACCGAAACTTAGGTCTTTGCAAAGTGCATCCATGTAGGTGACAACTGCACTCGTAGACACTGTTCCACGCCTTCCAACCCGAAATTCCCATCAAGTTTCTTTCCAGGGCATACTCATGCAGATTTAGTAGATGGGCATCACCTATAGGCAACAAAATAGGTTTCGCCATGTCAATCAGCCTCACTACCGAGAGAATAATGTACAGCAGTGTGAACGCCCTTTCCAGTGAACTAGACCAAACTCCCATGTTCATTGGACAACGTAAAAAGCGCATTCTCACACGTGCGGTTCCCAATGTACCGCGAGGGCCGCACCCCAGGAAACCAGTACCAGTCCTTCTTTTGTCCAGCACCACCTGATTGGGTACGGGTAAATGGGCATACACGAGCACCACCTGATTGGGTACGGGTAAATGGGCACACACGATTCCACCAATGCCATCCAAGACGTTACCATCTAACACTGGCTGTGCTGCACAAGACTTCATAGGTATCGTTGGAAAATGATATGATCATTTATTTATATTGCATGCATACACAGGTGTTTCAGAGCGCGACCAGGCAAAGGGAGGGGAACGGGAGAAAACAAAAACAATGATCTTACTAGGCCCAGTGAAATTGAGAACGTGCAAGTGTATGGGGAGGGAAAGGGGGAGGAAGTGCAGGGGAGGGGGAGAAATTGGAAAGTGCAGAGCATAAGAGAGGACAAGATAAATAAAATAAAATCAGCCTACTACTGTACTGTCACTTGCCAGCACGTCCAGTAGAAATTTCGGTAATAGATTTCAAAATTTCTGCATCCACATTCACCCACTTGCGCACCCACTACCACAAATTTAACGTACCAAATATGTTTCTGCACTATGCGTTTTACTGTGTTGTGAGTACCTCTGCGCACGGTATCCGCTACTGAGCGGCCATTACGCTCTTTAGAAGCATACTGTTTTTTTCCCCATCCCCTACCATGAAGTGGCATGTTAGTGATGTGTGCTTGCAACGTTCTCATTGACCCATATCAGACCGTGTAATATCGACACAGGAATTCCTTGCTTTGCTTCCCACAGTGGTACGAAATGTTTTCCCCACTAACCCACCTACTACATAAAGTGTACAAAAATAGCATCAATACCAGCATTTATTGTATCGTACCCAGTTAAAACAACTTTCCAAAAGATCATTGTCTGCACAGCTGTACTTTTGGGTAGGCTGCACTGTTACAGCAGGCTCTTTTTAAATGTACCCCCTTGCACTCTCCGCCCTCTGCATCGCATCCAGAAGAGAGGAGTGCTCGACTTGGGATGGTATCTGTCCTGCAGTAACATGTCACCAATAGCTACCAGTGGCTTCAAGCAGTAAAGGGAGAAGACTGTACATTATAAAGAAGGACTTCTGGACCCTGGGACCACAATACTTTCAAATCTAAATCCCCAATTCCCTCATCTGTCTCCAACTCCCTCAGGGTCACGCCCTTCTACAAAAAAAATAGTTGTTGGTAAATGTGCTTTTTCACCTGGGCTGTCCCTCTGCAACATGCTCCCTGGCTCCTTCACACTTGAGGGGAACCATCGCCAGTTCCGGAAGCACCTCAAAGTCTTTCTCTTCGCATCTGCTGTTTCTGCTAATCTCCTCAGCTAACTGCGTGACGTACACTTAATCTGCACTACTTATCTGACGACTCTGTGTCGGACCCATGTCACCTCCCCCTGCCAGGCAAACCCCTACACTGGCAAACCCTGCAATTGAGGACTTTTCCTGTATGCCTAACAGGGTATCCACCACCTTGTGTATGCACTTATCCGTACACTTGGCCTATATTTTTACTTGTTGTCATTTGTTCATCTTCTTCCCATGTACTGTACCTTCCCCTCCCTCCACCCATGTTCTTGGGTGATAAAAGTCACACCTAGCATAGTGGGTTCATTGTCTCTGCCTCCTCTCTTTTTGCTTCCTTTGCCTCGTTGTGGTTTGCTGCATGTATGTAGGTGCATTATGAATATCGTAGCATATAATCGCATATCATTTCATATTATAACATACACACAATGCATGCAAAACAGTGGGATGCCTGCCACTTACTGTGTACACTGCAAAGTTGTTGTTTGGTTTCCGCACTAGCCCCCTTACTGCACACGTGTCAAAAAATATTGGGCACACACAGCACACCTTGCATGTTACTAACTCCAAAAAAATACATACATTTGATGCATACACCCAGGCTGCTTGCTCCTTAATTTGCTCACTTCCACCTTAGCCTTCTGCACTTCCTTGTGCAAAGAAACTTTGTGGTACACTTTTTGAGTACATACCTAACCCACCAACCTTATAAACAATTTTTTGCTCCACACTTTCCTATCCATGGCTCCCATCCAGAAAATGGCTGGATGTGGCATGTGAAAGAATAACGTACAGCGTAAACCTCTGACTTTTAGTTGTAGAGAGGGAGGGGTATATGGGGGGTAGGGGTAGGGGTTGGGGGCTAAATGTAAAACAGGTTAAGGAGTTGGGTCTGTAGTACCGTCTCCGAAAATAAATGGTTACTTTTGACTTTTTTTTTTGTTTCCCCTTTTTGTTATGTACATGCTTACTTAGATATTTTTTTGTTTTGTCTTTCGATGCGTTTCTGTTCCCTTCTCCTCCTCACACTTCTACGTACTGAACGTCAATGCTTCTTTTACAGTTCTACAGGATTGTACGCAATGCTGCGTGCAGAGTGGCAAACAAAGCAGCATTGCTTTGGAGGAAAAAATCCCCTTTCCTTGCACCCAGTGGAAATGTTGCTCCTTAAAGCTTTCCTAGTCGGTGCTGAACATCCCAGCACTGCACATCAAGACACATGCTTCTGTTTATGGAACACCTCCCGACCTGTAGCTGTGGGCAAATTACAGCCTAATGTGCAACACGTGCAATTACCTACAGCATGTGCTTGCGAACGCATAGCACCTCAATGTGGTGGTTCCACCAAGAGTAAAATGCTCTCTGCGCCCATTATTCAAAGGTCACCATCCCCGGAGACAAACGGAGGCAACTGTACATATCTGCAGTATGGTATGCTGGCTGTTCTCAAGGGAATAGGCTCTTGGGTGTATAACCAACGGCCTACAGCCCTTGGCCATGTACCCAATACTGTAGGCCTTACCTACAGCCAGCACAACATAATGGCCTCATGAAAGAGAATATTTCCCACATACTCCAATACAGAAACGTAACATGTGACGGGTGGTGCAAAAGGCAACTAATATCAACCACGAGTAGTGCCATGTGGCTCTCTAATGTGCAAGATGGTGGCATAATGGGTACCATAGGGTACCAAACTCATATCAGGACACTTGTGCTGTTCACCCACGTCTACAAGGTCCTGTACAACAATTGTTTTCAACATCGCCACCAGTGGAGACATGCATACTTAAGAGCATGTCAGCGTTATGGTGGCATGCTATTCAGCACGCCTAGCCTCTTCGGTCACTGGCCTATAGGCTACAGGCTTTTTGCCATACACCCAACAGTGTTCCCTTGGGCACACCCAGCCCAACATAACAGACTTATGCAGGTTAACAAGTGTCCAGGTACATGCAGGTCACCCCTAGCCACTTCTAAGCATCCACTACTTCAGCACTTCTCCCAACAAAACACACTGGATGAGTCCGCACTCCATCAGGTCCAGGCATGTACTACACAGTGTAGGAATTGTAACCAATCCCCACAACCATAAAAGCAACATTTTATGCAATTATCACAAACCAGGTACCATATGGTACCGGACGCATATCTGGTCACCTGTGCTGTTCAACCACATCCACAAGGTCCTGCACAACCATTTTTACAACATTGCCACCAGCGGAGACATGCATACTTAAAAGAGCATGTCAGTGTTATGGTGGCATGCTATTGAGCAAACCTAGCCTCTTCAGTGACTAGTCTACGGGCTAAAGGCTTTTTGGCATAATGATAATGATGCGTTATTTATATAACACCTTAATCCAAAGCTCCAAATACACCCAACAGTGTTGCCCTTGCCCACACCCAGCTCACCATAACAGACTTATGCAGGTGAACAAGTGGATAGGTACATGCAGGTCACCCGTAGCCACTTGTAAGCATCCACTACTTCAGCACTTCTCCCACAGGACACACTGGAGGAATCGGCACTCCCATCAGGTCCAAGCATATACTACACAGTGTAATAGTCGCAACCAATCCCCACAACCATAAAACGAACATTTTATGAAATGATCACATACCGCACATCGAGGACAGCATTGTAAAAACTACTTCACCCCACAGCACTCTTTTGCCGGTGCATGGTGGCCACCCATTTATGGAAAGGTCTACACGCAACATACCCTACTGCAGTGTAGGTTGCAAGTTTCATATGTTCTCCATTGCTCTCCCCTTCTGCCATTGGCCTACCATCACTGACCGCTGGGCCTCACCACACACTCAACACCCTAGTGCAACCTATGTTTTACTTCTCATTTCATGTGTAATGCAAGCCCCATCTGCAAATGGGCCTGCCAATGTTCACCCAGGCCACATCTGTACATACGTTGCTCAATTACATTGTGTTGCCTGTGCATACCGGTATGTGAGTGGCTGTGTACATTTTGCATTTTGCAACTTTCTCATGCTGATGACTTCCTTTCATAGCGCAATGTGGTAATAGGCTTCATCAAGGAAGGGTCTGATAAGGGCCTTCCCATAGCAAATGCAGATGGTGACATGTGGCTCCCTATTGTACAACAGGGGTAATTATATACACCATATTGTAATGTACTCATAGCATCTCACTTCTGTTTCACCAAGTGCACAATGTCCATTGTAAGAATTGCAACTATTCCCCACAACCATAAAAGCAACATTTTATGCAATGATCACAAACCAGGTACCATATGGTACCAGACGCATATCAGATCACTTGTGCTGTTCAACCACGTCTACAAGGTCCTGCACAACTATTTCTTTCAACGTCGCCACCAGCGGAGACATGCATACTTAGAAGTGCATGTCAGCGTTATGGTGGTGTGCTATTGAGCACGCCTAGCCTCTTCGGTGACTAGCCTACGGGCTACAGGCTTTTTTGGCATACACTTCAACATCAGACTTATGCAGGTCACCCCTAGCTACTTGTTAGCATCCACTACTTCAGCACTTCTCCCACAGGACACACTGGAAGAGTCGACACTCCATCAGGTAGTCTCTCTCAGGTTAAATTGGAAACTGTTCCAATGGCTATAAACACTGGGATCTGCCCTGCAAAATCATTCACCAGATGTCTGTGTGTGCGTTTTAATAGTCTTACATTAATTGGTTAGATCTGACTTTGCCCCCCTCGTAGAATCAATATCTTTCTGTGTAGATTGGCTGTATGCAAGTTGCAAGCTATTAACGAGCCATAAAAAGCACTTGCCACACCAATTCTATAAGTGTACACACAGCCCAATGTTTCTTACTTAACAAGAGTGAAATATCACCAGCCAATGGCTATTGGCGAGTGCAAATGTTGCACCCTGCACAGTGTATGGTTTCAAAGCTTTTGAATCCCTTAGTTGATACTTTAGTGGACATTCATATTTATAAAACTTGCCTTGTCCTGGAGAACAAAGGGGGGCAAGGTTATAGCAAAGTAAACTAGAATGGGATGCAGAGGCTTCATGATGCCAGGTCTAGGCAATGTCGCTACCTTACCTGGTCGGTAGTTAAAGGGGCCGTGTCACTGACTCGTGTCCTTATCCCCAGGAGGGGAGGGAGTTCCTCTCCATGCGACTCTGCTGCATATCACCACCCCTAGGGGGACTATTAACGGCCGCACCTCTCCTCTGGAGAGAAGTGGCACCATTTGAAGGATCGTCACAGGACTCATCAGGAAGGTGCGGGTATGCCGAACGGCAGGTAGGACATATCCCATGTAACAATTCCCTGCCCAATAAATAGCTAACCAATGGTAAGCCTGGTCCTCGCAGATGAAATGTGTCCCATAATAAGTGATGTAACCAGATTGGGCAAAGGTGAAATCGGGCTGAAAAGAAAATGTGACATGCTTAATGACAGGGTTCGAAATTGAGGGGAGCTGGGAGATATATAGCTCCTGCTTGTAGCATAGATGAGCCTGGTTTGCTTGGCACCAACGGCTACCAGGAGCTACTTTTGGCTCTCCAGGCCAACTGTTGCCAAGCTTATTTACAATCTATAAATAAGCATTCAAGCACATCTATGTGACATTTAAATCATAAGGGGTTATAACAATAAGCAAAATTATACATTTGCATCTTACGTTGAAGTTAGATTTGTAGAACACCATGTACTAACTCCTGTTTACTGGCTAATTCTGAATACCCAGGAGCTGCTTTTAGCTCCTGTTTATCTAATCTTAATTTCGACCCATGTAATGACTATACTGCCATTGGTTGAAAGGTAATCTCGACACTTGCTATTTTCCATGAAGGGTGTACCCCAGTTGATGTAACATATAAGGCCAGTAGCCTGAGATGAAAGGTGAAGTGCTGCAGGTTTTCTGAATACCTGATCTGGGGTGGGGAAATTTGGAGGACCAGTAAAGTCCATCTGGGAATATGAATTGCTACAGGGTCTGGGGATCGGGTAATCAGCTTGAGATCCAGGCAGACCTCCCACCAGTTGAAGGGGGAATAGGGGCTAAGGGGAGCTTGGAGGACACATCATGAGGTAGGTGTTGTGATAAATCCTGTGGAGTCCTTGCAAAGACCCTACCTAAAGTCTTCTCCCTGGTGGCCAGGGGTAGGCAGCTGTTACCTGATCCTAATCCTTGGGATGGTATTAGCCGGGAGGATCACCTGGGAATAGAAGGACTCTGTTGTGAGAGACAGTATTTGTCGTCCTCGGTGGGAGAGATTTCAGTGATGCCAGAATACGGAATGGCTTGTCAGAGTGAGGTTTCCTTTCCCAAAACTACCCTCCTTGGTGGTTGCGAAAATTGTGCTAATCAACATATGAAACTGAATCAATCATTTATCAAGAGTAAGACTGCTTAGTAAGAGTAATCATCAGGTTAATAATAGATGTGGACATCAGAACATTAATACTTTAAATTCTGATGAAGCTAACATTCCTTAAATTCTTACCAACCATTGAGTCCTTTTTAAAACTCCTTTTGAAGATGTAATTCTATGTCAAGACCCGGAGGCTCGGATTATGCTTCTTTCAACTTTACTTCCTCGAGCATTATAACTATAACAAAACAATAAAGCAAACAAACTACAACTCCCTGTAGTTAAAGTCCATACTGTTATTGGTCCATAACTAAACACATGACCATATTCCACCCAAAGTCCATCACTAGCTCCCTGAACCTTTGTCGCCATCTTGGAACTTCCTTTCTTTGCTGCTCGGGACAATTAGATTTTTCTGGAAAGAATATTGTGTGCTGGTGTTTTGTGACAGCACAAGCGTGTGGGGATATTCTGCGTGAGCGCAGGTGAAGGTGTTAGGACGGCAGAGCATGCAGGCTGGGACGAGCGTGTATTCATTTATTCATTCTTTTCGGTCGCCGTGTCTCCAGGACACGTGAGACGGACTGACAGCAGAGGGCAGAGCAAACGCGGAACTCGGGTGAGGCCGGCCAGAGAGACATATTTCCGTAACGCCCGTTCCGTGAATCCGTGTCTGCAGTTGCCTCCGACAGCAAGCGCACCGATGGGAACAGTCGCTTTCAAGATATAAGCGGCGGCGACCAAATATCCCTACCGAAGCAGAGGAAAGCCAGGCGCAGGGCACACAACTGGTAGAAGCTACAAGCTTCAACATTTCTCAATCGCCCGATGTAGTGCAACAGCACCATCTGGTGGCCCCCTAGTAAAAGTTGCAGAAAAGCAACTGTTTGACAGGAGCAGTTCCACGTAAAACCTGCCTGGGTACGTAATCCATAGGTTGGACCACTGCACACACTGATAGTGTGGCGATTGTGACAGGTTCAGGCCCAGGAATCCTGCACATTCATTTACTGTGGGAACTCCTGTTAAGATGGATTTCTAAACTAACCTGTGGGCAGAAGTTTAGGCGGCCATCCTAGTTAAGCCATCCTAGTTAAGTAGAACAGGGGAGTCTTCTGGACAAACCAGACCAGCTTGGCAGGTGGTCAAGACTAAGTCTCGGAGAGTGATCGGAAGCCCAAAATGAGCACACACAGTAAAACTCCACAGAATACACTTAGACAAGTGTATAAAAAATACATATACATTTATTATAGACCTTCATAATTAAACGCGAGTAAACCACAATAATATAAAACAGTTACCACACGTGCCTTTCACTATTTAACATATATACAAGTAACATATATACAAGTACATTTCGCCTAATACGGTAAAGGAAAACACACAGCCTTAACCTGTAACAGAAGGGCAGGTTAACACAAATATAGCATTAGGCAGTTCTTCAGAATCGATCCCTAACTTAAGCAGTCCAGCCCTACGAAGTGGGGAGCCTTGTGCTCAAAAGTACAGCAGTGTGTTAAAAACTTGCGGTCATGCGTAATGAGAGAAAGCGGGTCCATTTCCGGGAGCTGTAGCAGTTTAGGATGGGGCTTGCGGTGATGAAGAACAGTGTCCCACTATTCGAGGAGGGACTACCCTTGCAGGCACAGCTACTTTTCGAGTTTCGAAAATAGCTAGGGGGCGCAGGCTGCCCAGCTAAGGTGAGTATCTTTTTTTGGGATTCTCGTACGTAAAGAACAATGGCTGTGCCAGAGGGCCACCGGTAAGTGATGCAAGCACTCACCGATCCTCGACACAGTCTGGGCCAAACATTGCAAGTCTAGGGCAGGCAGGTTCAACCCCTGCTGTTGCACGTCGCTCCGGCTCTCAGCGGCTGCGGGATGGGACGATCGTCCGTGGCAGGACAGTACCCTTTTCTCAGCTCACGATGAAGAAAAGAGGACGGCTCCAGTGCAGCATGTCTCTGGGCACGTGGGGGGGGGCAGGCAGGCAGGCAGGCAGGCTTGGCTTCTACAATGGCTGTCAACACAGCAGGGAGGCGCAGGGACCGCAAATGCTTGAGGCGTGGTGCACTCTCTTAACCATTTAACTGCCATGGGTCCCCCCACCCCTCCAGTGCCAAAGTGTTACTCACCACTCCGAATAGGTCGAAGATGCGGAGAACACAACCTTGGAGATGTCGGTAGTATAGAATTCCGAGTTCAGCCTTCCATCCCAGCTCCCCTGAGTACAAGACTCAGGCTTCCTCAAAGAGGGGCTCTTTTCCACAATGTACCTCTCTGCTGTTTCAGTTAGAACAGACAGAGATGTCAATTGAATAAAAGAGCGGGGAGAACACACACCGCCAATACCAATGCTGCAAAAGAATACCAAGATATTAGACAGTGTTGATGTGTGGATGTTAAACAAGTGATTAGAACAGTTAAAAATGATTGGACAACTACCTATATGGATATTGGAGTGGAATTGCGTTTCCCCGGGATAATCTACAAAGAATAACACGAATGAGTGGAATAAATCTAAATCAGTATCGTTTCCCACTTTAGCTATAGAATTGATAACAACTGACCTGAGTAAAGATAAATGGAGTAAGAGGAGTCCAGGATTGTAAGGGGAGTTCTGGATTCTGAAGACAACGACAGGAGAAAATAACAAACAGGGAAGTTAGTATAGGTAAGTAACCCCGAACGGCACAAGGGACGCACTAGGGTCGGGTTGGTGCAGTTCAGGAAAATGTTCATATGCACTGAAGAGCAATCTCACAGGAAAGTCACTCAATGTCCCAGAATCCAACAGAAAACAATGTCCATGGAAGACAAGAGATATGTACCTGAGTACACAAGTATAGTTGAGTAGCTGTTGAGATGATCCGGATGTAAACAGCAAAATTGATGTGCAGAGCGGCAACCAGGGAAGAACCGCAAGACACAGAAGAGAGCCGTATCCAGTAGCGTTCCGAGTCCAACAACCAGACGATCACAACGAGAACAAGGGAGGAGACGAGGCAATCCAAAATTCAGGCAAAAGGTCAAAACCAGGAGTTCAGATAAGGACTCGTGTAGGGAGACACGAAGAGGAAACGGATGAAACCGCCTGTAGCTGGTAACGCTAATTAACAGCAACGAGCCCCTTGGAAGACGGTGGTTTTATAGTCGTAAGAGGGGCGTGGCTTGCTGTACGTCTTCCACGTACAAGACGTGTCAGGTGACCTGGAGTGCGTCGACGTTTATACAGACGCCATGGTAGCTTGTACCTGGACCATAGAGGAGCCTGTAAAGAAGTTGTACTCTGCAAGGATGCCGGCGGGGAAGTCTGAAGTGTAACACAAAGCCTTTTTTGGTGATTTCGGTATGTCACCATTCAATCCCTTGTAACCTTTGTGTTACATGAGATCTCTTTTTCAGAAAATGCCAATAAAATGATGTACAAAGAAACCCGTGGCTTTTTCCTTGTAAGAGCTAGGAGCAAATGGTTTGCTGTGCTGAATTCGCCATTTTCCAGGCTTTCAAGAACAGGTTGAGTGGAAACCAAAAAAACATATTTTGATATGGTTACCAGCCGTTTTGTGAGAGGTAGGCATGATTTTGGCCTTTTTTTTTTCAATAGGACATGCATGGACGGAATGGAAGAGAAGGGTAGGAAAGCTGAATGGGAAGACAGAAAGGCATACCTTTCTGAAAAGTAGACAGAATTCCAGATTTAGGAAGGGGTGATTTGCGCAGGTCAGGCAACATCTATGTAGGGAAAAAATTCCACAGTTTGGGGAAAAATTGGGAAAATGACAGAAAAAAAGGTATGTGGTGGACAGGTTGGCCTGGTAAGGCAATGGCCTCTGTGACTTCTCAGAAAAGCAATTCTCCGCTACATTCCTCGGACTCTTCCAGTTAGGAAATCACACATTTTTTGTGATGTTTCACAAAGCAAGCAATACCACAAGCCAAAAACTGAGCCATGGTACATAGATGTGTTATGCCTATGGCCTAAACAGACGTACTTGGCATGTGTATGTAAAGAAAATAATGTGGTGAGGAAGGGCACTCGTACATTATTTTAAAGGGCACAGGCAGACCTTTTGAAGGGTAGGTGACTTGTGCAGGTTACAAAATTATATAGTGTCTAAAGCAGCGACTAAATGTTAGCCACGTTTGGGAAATTAAAGGGTTGTGTGACAAAGTGCAGCAGCAAATGGTCGAAAATGTTATGAAAACCACGCAAGCACGACAAATGTCCTACCTTCCCGCATTGCCACAGGTGTCCGGATGAAAACGGTACTTAACATGTGTGACTGCACCTACCTGGGCTCAAAGGGAAAAGGCTAAACCACTGGTAACCCAAAGTCTTTCAGCAGAGCAGATTTTGCAGGATTTTGCTCATGTGGACAACCTACAAATTTGGGCCCAGTGTGTCGAAGCCACCAAGGAAAACGGGGAACCTCATGTGTTTCCAAAAGGAAAAAACCCGTGGGAATCCAGAGGTCTGACGTGCGTGAATCGGGGTAGAATTTATTACCCACAATCCCTAGCAATGTCCGAAAATTGAGGGGGGGAGGGAATTTTCAGACATTTCCCTCTGTCCACCCACTGAAACGCGGCACCAACAACACATGTCCTACCTTCCCTCGTTCCCACAGGTGTCCCGTCGAAAACGGTACCTCACGTGTGGGTGCACCTACCTGGGCGCAAAGGGGAAAGGCTTCACCACTGGGTAACCCCCAACGGGTTTGGGAAGCCAACCTACAGATTTGGGCCTGGGGTGTCGCAGCCATCAAGGAAAATGGGGAACACTATGCATTTCCAAAATGAGGACACCCGTGGGAATCAACAGAGGTCTGACTTGCATGAATCATCGCCCCAGAATGCATTACCCAGGCAAGCCCAGGCAAAGTCGGAAATTTGGGGAAAAAGCAAAATTTTCTGACATTTCCCACCACCAACCGACTGAAACATGCCGCCGACAACACATGGCCTATCTTCCTGCGCTCCCACATGTGTCCCACTGAAAGGCAGACCTTGTATGCGTGGGTGTCGTCACCTGGGTGAGAATGGGTAAATGATCCGTACAGTAAGTGCTCTTGGAATACAAGAATCACTGTGTAATACCCACTGCCACCCTGTTTCTCCTCCTGAAGCCCATTCACATGCACCTTTGCTCACACTCCTCATACATACACTTCACAGTGCAATAGGACAGACGGGGTTGGTTTAGCACATGAAGGGAAGTTCATGTGAGCAGTAAAGCCACGTCAAGGTACCAACCGTTTTAGCAGTAAAGCCACGTCGAGGTACCAACCGTTTTACTGCCCATTCATACACCTTTTCGTGTATGCAGTCAGTAGGCATCCATTTCAGCAGTCGCACCTCTACCAAATCACTTGATCCACAGCAACCGTATCTGCACACTTATATCATGTGGACATCTGCTCACAATGCAACCGTGTCTCTAGCGATATCTTTCACACCATTTTCCAGTACTTGCATAGCTGTGTCTGCTTCCAAATGTCATGTGGCACCAACCGTATCTGCACACTCGCATCGAGTGCACATCTGCTCACAATGCAACCGTGTCTCTACCGATATCTTTCACACCATTTTCCAGTACTTTCATAGCAACTGTGTTTGCATTCAAATGTCATGTGGCACCAACCGTATCTGCACACTGATAGCAAGTGGACTTTGGCTCACTTGCCTACCTGGCCTGCAGTTGCTGTCTTTCACACCAACTTCAAGTACCGCCGTAGCAAGTATGCCTGCATTCACCGGTAATGCTGAAGCATTCATATCTGCAACCTTACCCACACTAAACACACATCCACTAACATGCTAAACATTTCTGCAGTGCTGGGAAAGTGCATTCACAGAAATGACGTCTGCATGTACTACGGTGCTTTACCTCACTCGCACAACAATCGTATCGCAAGTAATTCCTACAGAAGACATTTCAGTCACACCACACATAACATTAGTTCAGGTAAAACAATAAAGAAGGCAGGGTGGTACGAGGTACACAAGACACCGGCGCCATATATATGGTGTCAAAGTACCACTTTCATGACCCTTGGGCCTCAAGGGAGGGAGCCAAAGTGGCATGTACTGATTTCGAAAAACACCCCTTGAGTGGAGGGAACCGGAATGGTGTTCCCGTCTTCTCCAACGCACCCCTCGAGTAGAGGGAGCGGGACTGGCATTTCTTTGCATGGTAAGCCTCAGGTGGCAGGAGCCGGAATCGCATTCCTTTCCAATGTACGCCTAAAACGGAGGGATCTTCACTGAGGTTTTTTTCTAAGGCAGGCCTGAAGTGGAGCGAGCTGCACTAGCATGCCTGCCAACACCCCCCAAAATGGAGTTGACCATAGGGGTGTTCCCTTCTTCTCCAAGGCATGCCTCAAGTGGAGGGAGCTGGAGTGGCATTACTTTCCAAGATACCTCTCAAGTGAAAGGAGCCTGAATTGCGTTCCTTTGCAAGTCACTCCTCGCGCAGATGGAGCTATACTGACCTTTCCTTCTAAGGCAGGCCTCAAGTGGAGGGAGTAGGACTAGCAATGCTTGTGAAGGCACGCTAAATAAAGTGAAGTGAGTTGAAATGCTGTTGCGTTTTTATTGATGGTACACCTCTAGTGCAGGGAGCAGGAGTACCGTTCCTTTGTAAGGCATGCACGAATTCAGAGCCTATGGGTCCCTTTCAAGGAATTATGGGCATTCCCGGAAATCGGGTGATCTCCCAATACTTTTCCTTTGTATGATACAAAAGGAAACGAGGCTGTAGGCAGAGGGCATTGGGGACAGTACACCCGAGTATCCCTCTTCATTCCTTGTTTTGTACACACCTTACGTTTTCTGTAAGGTTGTGTATTCATGGTTGTGGCCGGAACATAATCCGCAAAGTGTCGACCTTTCAATCTGGCCACATCTACCTGTGGAAAGGAGGGAGTTTGTACATGGACAATAGTCCGAGATTGTACAACTTATTTCTCAAAGTTCAGAAACAAGAGGTTGTTTTGTGGAGCAGCTGCATGGTACTCAACATAAGCATTGTGCGTAGCTACATGCGTATTGATATTTTATTTCTATCGCGCTCGTACACAAGTGTTTCAGAGCGCGACATGCATAATGTGTATGGCCAACTTTTCATACCACATGCGCGACTTGAGTTCAGCATGGTATGGCTGAAACAATTGGTCTGCTTTATCTACACCACCCATGTACTTGTTGTAGTCCAGAATACAGTAGGGCTTCTACACTTGCTGAGCCTGCCCGTAGCAAAGTGACTAGTGAAGTACTCCCATCATGAATAGTACTTAGCATGTGCACATCCCTTCTGTCGCAGAATTTTACTGCCAACAGTTCATCCCGCCGCAATGCCATACATGCTCCCTTGTCCAGCTTCTTACATACAAGTTGTCTTGGGAAGCCTTTGCAGTTACTGCGGATTGTACTACATGCCAGTGTGCCCACATAGTGCAATTCCTTGAAAAGTGGAATTCCTGTGTAGAAATGGTCCACATACAAATGGTGACCCTTGTGGAGCAATGGTGTGAGAAGATCCCAAACCATCTTCTCACTTATCCCTAAATGCACTGGGCAGCCGCAGGGTTTAGGGTGGAGTCTTCATGTGTAGACGCTCATGCTGTAGGCATACCCAGTGGTACTTTCGCACCACATGTACACCTTGATCCCATATCGTGCTCTCTTGCTTGGAAGGAATTGCTTGAACAAAAGCCGACCTTTGAACAACATCAATGATTCATTAATGGATATGTTCTGGTTAGGAACATACACCTCAGAAAATCGCTAAGTAAAGTGCTTCAGAAATGGCTGAAGTTTGAATAGCCTATCACAATTTGGGTCAGTTCTGGGTAATGCTGCTGAGTTGTCATTGAAATGCAACATACGTTGCAGTGCTTGAAAGCGATTTTTACTCCTTGTTGCTGGATAAAAAGGGATTGAAAATACCACTTCAGTAGACCAGTACAGATAGACAGCTTCAGCGATATTCCCATGAGCGGAATGAGACTCCAACATTGGTCGTTGGAACCCATGATTGTGCTCTGGAATGAGGTTTGAGAGTGGGACCCAGTGGCGTCAAGAACTGTGCAGCGTACACATTGGTTTGCTGAACCACATCTGTAATGAACCCATCATCAACAAAAAGGTTGAAAAAGTCAATAGGCTGAAACCCATCTGTATTTACTGTGCACCCTGATATTCCAGTGAAAGGGGGCACAACAGGCTGATCCATTGCTGGAGGCACCCACTGCGACTCTTCAGCCATATCAGGCTCTGGAACATTCCTTGCACATCCTGCATGTCACCTCACTCTTACAGGTACCCTGCGTGTGGGAAGTGTTGGAAAAGATGCATGTACTCTTTCATCCTCCTCTTCAGAGGAGGAGGATCATCATCATCATCATCCATGGAAAACTCGCTTCCCGAATCAACTTCCTGCTCACCCTCAGAAGCACTATCTGTTTCAAATTTCACATCCGGCTATGTGCCTTGCTCTGAGCCGCACTCCCATCAGTGCAGCGAAAGCCTTTGCACCAGACGTTTACTACTGTCGCGATAGAACCCTTCACTGCCCAAAGAACAGATAAAGACTGAAACGATAAGTATCTTTGCTTCTCAGTATGGAACCTAGTAAAGTAAGTGCTATTGAATGCCACAGACCAAGACCACAAAATGTCCAGACTCTGCTCATAAACTGTAGCAGCCCTCTGTAATGTGGTGTACTCTCAGCACTCTACAAAAACAGAGTACTATTCTGCAAACACTCAAGTGCAATGCTAAGGACCAGCTCACTGCTTTCTTACAAGTGGGTAGACCGCTACAACACACCTGCACCTACAACAAACAATCTAAGCAAGATATAATCTTCAGCTATACATTACACAAATACAAGTGTGGGGACGAGGATGGAACCCACAATACCAATTCAGAGACAGCCAACGTGCGTTGCACCCCCCCCTCCTCCATTGGGTGCAGGTGGATGGGAAATGCAGGTGAGAAGCAACCGCGTAACGTATTAATGATTGGGTGAGGTGAAAAGGCAGAGGCGATTTAAACGCAGGCAGTGAAGATAAGGAAAGCACATGGCAGGACCTTCCAGACAATTGCTGGCACACTTTCGACAAAACCCCCTGCTCATTCACATAGGGTCCTGTGTTTGAAGGTAGAAGGACAGAACAACTGAAGAGCCAGCAAGTGGAATTAGGCTGCTGAAAGTGGTGATGGTTTGCAAAGAAATAGGCGGCGCCGACATATTGAATACATTGACATTCCATGAACACAACATACTAATCAATTGCTAGGAAATCAGTGTCTCACTGTCAACATATTTACTCACCATTTTACTACCATGCCATAAAATCCAGTAAGTCCATCAGTGACTGGGCTCCCCCCCCGCACCATGGCGTTGGGGCAAAGTTCAAAATGTCAGCAATGAAAAAGTCTGTGCCTCTCTTTGAAAGGTGTACCCCGTCTCGATGAAACATCAGTTCACCTTTTATGAAGCCATAGTGAATTGTCCAAATTCTATCATTGCCCTTTGTCAGTCTTGCCAGCTTGCCATTCAGTTTCCTCACAGAGGAGTTGATGGCTTTTTCCTTCCCTGGAGTTCTCCAATCCCTCCTGGGAATCATCTGGGTCCAGGCCACCACAGTGTTTGGAAATCTGTGATATCCATTCCAGTTCCGCCCTCAATAGCTCCCGTACTCCTTTGCGTCCAATAGATGCCAAATAATTTCCTCCCAGGTGCACCACTATAAAGTCAGGAGGGGGGGGGGGGAATCTCCTTTTGCCTGGGCATCGCAGATGGCTCCTCTGAGCTGCTGAAGGTACATTTCCCCCGATTCCCCAAACCAATGGACAGAGAGAACATCCCTCCTAGCCCCAGATGTGGTTGGCCATCTGAAATGCCCTGCAGCTTTTTGGATAAAGGAGTGACTGATAATCCACACAACCCTCATCCTCACGAGGAAATGGAATATGGGCAGACATACAGTTGATCAATTAGCACAACTATTGCTTCAATACATGTCTCTTGCAACAATCCCAGACACACAATTCCCCTAATCTCAAATGCACTTCACATGTGAGAGAATAGTGTGCCCCTCCATTTTGGGTGGGGGGAGAGGGATATCTCCCCCCTTTTCATTACATAATGATTGGTGGTTTAGTGCTCCCCCCAACCTCCGAAAACCTGCTTCTGTCATCCTATCCTATTTTATTTTTTTGTTTTGCCCCTTCGCCATGGGGCCGTTGGGCACAGTAGTGTGCCTATCTGCACCCAGGGTGGGCAAAACGCACTGCCTCATGCTTTGGGGGCCATGTGTCAAGTTTTCTACTGCCCCTCTCACCCCAAATGGTTGGGGGGGGGGGGAAATCTCATGTAGCCCTCCCCGGGGCTACATATGGGCAGAAATCTGGTTTGTGCCCCTCAGCCCCCCTAAAATGAATCCTTTTTTTCTCCCTACTTCCCTTGGGGCAGATTGGCACATTAGTGTGCCAATCTGCCCCCAGGGTGCCCAAAACCTACAGCCCCATCCATTGGGTGGCCTGTCCCACATTTTCTGGTGGCCCTCTCCCCCCACCCCAAATGGATGGGGGCATCTCATGTAGCCATCCCTGGGGGCAAATGCCCCTTCCTAGGGGGAGAAATCTGGCCCCAGGGGGGGCTACATGAGGTGCCCCCATCCACTTGGGGTGGGGCGGCAGGGGGCCACCCCCCCTTTCTTTGGAGAATCCTTCCTGGTGGTCTAGTGGACCCTCCCTCCCCCACCACCCCACCCTCTCAAACCTCCAAATCTACCCATCTGTAAGGACACGCTGGACAGCTGGGTGCCTTAACAAAGAGTCTTCATTGACCAAAAAATAAAAATAATAAACTGGTTCAGGAAGTTTTCCTTTGCAATTGTCTCTTATCCAGCCTGGACGCCTTCGGGCTTTGGCACCTTATAAATAACATAACAACATAACATCTAGACTTTAGGCAGTCTAGGGCAGTCTGGGTCTACAGCCCTTCAAAGAGTATGGATCAACTCTGGTCCTAGTCCTTGTAGGCACAGTGATGCTCAGCAGCTCCCTCCTCGCCTTCCAGCCAGTTCTGAAACAGAACAGAGAAGAATCTGTCAATCCTTTCTCAATGTCTTCTTAATATAGGGGCTGGTGTGTCAATGCCCAATCAGATGCCATCATACTTGGAAGCCTTCATAAGCCCCCCAACCCCCACCACCTTTTTTCTGACATGAAGATAGCCACAACGCCTCCCAGACTTGTGGCCGCCTGGACTCGTTGTTTTGTGTCAATGGGCGAAATACGGAGGGTAAATCCCTGTATTCCATACTTGTGTCTAAATAGAGAAACAAATCATTGCCTACTGGAGTGTTCTCCTCCCGTGCACTGAACGGGTTCTGTGAAACGGCGTTGCTCTTTTCCGCGTCCTCCTCCCATAAACCAAAAGTCCTCCTTGAAGCGGCGTTGCAGCCTTGCGCGTTCATTAGAATGACCGGAGGGTTCTTTGGAGCCGCGTTGCTGCTTTCCGCGTTCATTAAAACGTCCGCGGTAAAGGTGTTGCTCAGGTCAGCGTTTTCGCTCCAACACGTGTCTCTCCAACATGTGTCAGCTGGGTTGGTGTTCTCATTCCCCCTGGTATGGAAGGTGTCCCTGTCTCTCTGAGTGGCTGTAAGCGACCCTTTATCTGGTGTCGGGTTATCTGTCCAGGGAGCGCCACAGCCCCACCCCCTTCCATCTCGCCATCTTCCCTACGGGTCGCAATCGTTGGCTGGCCACATTCACAGGGTGCTTGACCTACTTCCCTGGTAGCTTCCATGTTCCCGTTGGCCTGGTTGTTCTGGCCTGCCTAGCTATTTGCCTTACACCATCATTTTTCTTGTTTCTTTTGTTTCGGCCCTTCCCTAGGGGCAGGTGGGCACCCATCTGCCCCGGGGGGGCCCAAAACTCCAGCCCCATGCTTTTGGGGGGTCAGAGGGAGAGGGCCACTTACATAGTAAGCAGCCCCCCATGTCACAAACAGATCTCTGGTGGTCTAGTGGCATTGCTGGGCGTAGATCAACTGGCCATTATGGAAAGATTGGCTAAAGTTCTCACAAGGTATGGAGGAGCTTAGAGGGACACCAGGGAGACTGAAAGGGGGTAGACATGGAGCCCGCAAGGCACAAGATGCCATGAGCCACCTCCACCCCTCCCCGGGGGGCACGCCACAGAAAAGGGAGAAGAGGAAAGCAGTGAAGTCCAGCAGGAATGGTAATCGGTGGATCAGTGGCAAGACACATCCTCGTAGAAGTCAGAGGATGATGATTGGCATGATCAATCATCGGAAGAGGAGGTAGAGGTCGTATCATCTTCTATTGAGGAAAGTGCTCCTAAGAAGAACCTCAAACTCGGAGGAAGATAACTGGGAAGATTTTGACCCGGATGTGATGATAGACACCCGTGCTTTATGGAGTGGGAGCCACCGGCTTAAATAGCCACATATTTAAAGAAACGCCTGAGAATGCCTTGAACAAACTAGGAGCCTTGAACACTCTGCCCTATCTTCCGGAGGGAATAGCAGAGACTCCGGCGATATATGACAAAATGGTTACTTTCATGAGCAAGTATGCTGAAGATATCGAAAAAGGGGTAGACTGGTCCTGGCAGTCCTGTCAAGACAGGATGCTAGATGTCGTTGGGCCTCTCACCAAAATCTTACAAATGGCGGCAGAGGCCAAAGAAAAGAACAAGGCTATAGACCCCACGATAAGGATGGGCACAGAGAGCCAATTGCCTTCTAGGAAATGTCAACATTTCACTCCTAACAGAGCGACGTAAATCAGTACTCGTCAAGATAGACCCTAAATTCAGCGAGTTGACTACATCAGAGGCAGTGGCAAAAGGAAAGCTCTTTGGCGACTCCTTTTATGAAGGAGCAAACGAAGTTTGCAAACTCATACACAGCCATTGATAAGGCACAAGCATCACTAAAAAGATTTGGAAAACAAATGTTTGGACGGGATGGCAGAGTAAGGGGTCGCTTGGCCAGCAGCTACACGCACATCGATGGAGGCAGCATCAGCGAAAACCCAACCCTTTCTTCCCATCAAGGGGGAAGAAGAAGAGGTAAAGGCTGGAGGCAGTCATAGCGCCAACAACATAACTCAGTTGAGAACAGACACTGAAAGAGTGAGTGCCTACAGTAGGCAGGAGAATGTCGCAATGTATAGCACACTGGTGCAAATTATCATCAGATACCTGGGTTATAAGTACGGTACAAGGGTTTCAGATAGATTTTCACTCCAACCCAACTCGAGAAACGTGGCCAAACAAATTGGTTCAGAGCACAGCAGACAGAGAGCTATTGGATGCAGAACAAGGACTTCGGGGCAGAAAGCAGCCATAAGAGAGGTGTCGGATCAGACAGGTAGCTTCATAAGCAATATGTTTTTAGTAAAAAGGAAGCACAAGCTGAGACTGGTTCAAAATCTAAGAGGAGTAAACAGCTTTGTGCTTTACAGGCATTTCAAGGTGGAGGTTATTCAACTCCTCAGGGACATACTACAGAGGGGAGATTCGGTAGTCAGGCTAGTGAGGGATGCTTATCTGACGGTACCGATCACTGTGGGGATTCAAATGTCTGGCCTTCGGGCTAGCGTCCGCCCCATGATGTTTTACAAAATTGATGAAATCAGTAGTGATGTTTCTAAGAGCACAAGGAATGCGCTGGGTTTTATCTATTTAGAGAACATCTGCATAATGTGTCAAGACAAGGAGACATTCCAACAGGTAGCTGCTATTCTGGACCTGCTGGGGCGGTTAGGCTTCCTAGTAAACTGGGAGAAGTCTCTACCTGCATCCAGAGTAGTCCATGATTTCCTGGGATTCTTAGTGGATACCTCCAGGGGTACACTGAGTCTACCATTACACAAGGTGAACAACCTCAAAAAAGAGATCAGGAACTCGCTAGCTAGGGAAATCTCACTCTGGGAGATAGCCAGGCTAGCGGGATGCTTGGCATCTTCGTTACAAGCGGTATTCCTAGGACCGTTCCATGACACAGCCCTCGGAGATTAGATTCAGCATCTCAGGAGGAGCGTGTCATACGAACAGAAAGTAACTCTGTAACAAGAGTTCAGGGAAGAGATTGAGTGGTGGCAACACATGGAGGCATTTGGAACTCCAGATTTTTAAGAGATGCCAACGATTGGAAGCTGGACGAGAGAATGTTCCACAGACTAGTGGTGATGTGGAGTCTGTTTCAGAGGGACCTATTTGCACCGAGGCTGAACAGACAGTTGCCTCGGTTTTTCAGCTGGAGACCGGACCTGGAAGCAGAGGGGACGGATACGTTTCTGCAATGCTGGGGTCCACAGCTGGAGTATGCATTCCCGCCATTCTCAATGGTAGCTAGAGTGAGGAGGCAAGGGGTGTCGATAACGCCGGCATCAAGGGGCCATGCCTGGTTCCCAGATCTAATGGATATGGCGTATGACAACCCTATTGCTCTGCCGATGATCGCATTCATTCAGGACCCTGCGGGGGACACTCATCCTCTGGTTGGAACAGGCAGCCTCAACCCCATTGCGTGGGTGATCTCGGGTGATCCTGTGCTAGGCCGGGGATTATCGAGCAAGGCTGAACACATCATTGAGGAATCCTGGGCTCTGGGAACCAGGAAGGCAAACGGGTGAGCATGGGCGAACCGGCAAAGCTGGTGAATGCAGAGGAACGTACATTCCACTTGAGAGGATATAGTTCATATAGCGAATTTTCTAGCACATCTAGCGGCGCAGGGCAAAGCTTACAAGTCCATTAATTCAGCCCACTCGGTGATATCAGTAGGACACCTACGGATAGAAGGAATGGCAGTATGAGAACACTTGATATTCAGACTGCTGAAAGGGGTCAGACTGATGAGGCCACCAGTAATGAAGTATGACAAGTTGTGGGATGTAGATAGTGTTATGATGTTTACAGCATGGACTGACAACGAGTTGTACAGGAAAGGATTATCGGCAAAATTGGCAATGTTGTTCTGCTTATTGAGTATCGGACATGAGGACCTTGGAAATCAATATGAAATCTTTTACACGCAAAGGGGTATATTATGGAGAACTAAGACGAATCTGAGAACAATATAGTATGTTGCATTCCCGGGTCAACCAAAGTTCTGCCCGGTACGGTGTTTACAGGCATATACAAACATGACCGAGGACATACGACCTGCCGGGGTATCACAATTGCTCATTGCACTAAGGAAACCCTTTTGGGGCAGTAGCTTCGGCTACTCTAGCGAGATGGATGAGATGGGTAATGAGCTAGGCAGGGATTGATGCTACGTGCTATGGCGCCCATTCAGCAAGGGGCGCAATGGCGTCTAAGGCTTTTAATGTGGGCGCTCAACTGGAGGACATCATGAATAGAGCAAACTGGTCAAATGAGTCGATATTCAAGACATTTTATTGTAAACCATTCGAGAAAGTGACAACGCTGGTGGTAAGTAAGCTTTAAACAAGCATAATCTGAGCCTCCGGGTCTGGACATAGATTTCACATTTTCAACACATACGTTATAGAAAGTCATAATTCTATTAAAGACACAGAGGCAAAGGATTATCCCACCCTGCTAATCGTGAACCATAATGGAAACACGTCAGTTGTAAATTATGATGCAATTTATGTTCTGTAAATTTCTGATGCAACACGATTACCCACTCAGACCAGATTCATGGGTTGTTACTTATTGTTTCAGGGTCCATGGCGGATGTCAAGCAGACGGGAACGTAATGTACAGTGTGGAGTTCGGTAGAGGTCAAGCGTTTACTGGTTGGGACGCAAATGTTGTGGATACCAGTGGAAAAAAAAAAAACGTTCGAAGATGGTGATCAAGGTTTATGGAGATGGGCTATTGGTGGAATATGGTCACGTGTTTAGTTATGGACCAATAACAGTATGGACTACTAAAGACTCGAACTACAGGGAGTTGTAGTTTTTGTTCGCTGAGAGAAGCATAATCCTTCCCCCTACATGTTTATATAATGTATGTGTAGAAAATCTGAATTGATGATAGGAGTGAATACATTTCAGAATAAAAGAAGTAATCTGAACATTGGGGACTTCAAGTCCCACAATGCGCATAGTACTGGGGTGCGGAAGAGGGATTCAGAGGCACTAGACTGCAAGGTGCAGTCAGTGGTCCCAATCGCCCACACCGGACTGGTACTTTTAAGTATATAAGGTGCAGGAGGCCATTAGAAGTAGAAGGTGGAGTGACTGCAGAGACTCCACATTGCAGTGGCAGCAGAAGGAAAACTGAGCTGTCGGAGCCGCCGCCGCTATCTACAAAGCGGATGACAGTCCTGAGAGAGCGTCAAAATTTGATGGCCTTGAATGCAGAGGTTGCGCGGCAGGAAGCGTTGTTGAAAAAAGCTGACCCTCAGGAGAGAGAGAGGCTCTCCTCATTGTAAGGTGTGTTGTGCTCTGGTGGCAGGCAAGCACTAGAGTGTTCGCGGAACAAGGAATGCTCCTCTGCCGACTGGCGCGGGCCATTGGAAGTGAAACGAAGCAGTTTGCTGTGCCGAAGGAGGCAGAGGAAGCAGAAAGCACTGTGGCAGCAGAGCGACCGGACGCGTATGCAGCAACTGTTAGTTCACCACTATTGGGTAACCCCAGTACGCTCTGTAATCGCCCACTGGCCATTACTAGTATTTTGAATACCAAGCTGATAAGTTAGTGGCAGAATAAGACCTTTGTGAACAGACACGAAGGTTATAATTGCACTTATAAAGGTTGAAATAATTTCCAAAGCCAAAAGAGGACAATTCAGAAGCAAGCTTATTCTAATACCTATTGCCAGAGCGAGGAAAAGGGCAATAGTTGGAAAAGACCTCAACAAGGATTGTCTAAGCCAAAGAAGAGCAAATGTGATCGAAGGCCATTATCAGAATTTGGTTGATGTTAAGTGGGAAAACAAGAGTCGGGAAAGAAGCCCTCTTAATAGAAAGCATTCAGGAGGAGAGTACCATAGCCTGCATTGCATGTGGCAATCACAAGAGTGGAACAAATAGCACCGATGATCATGTCTTCCCAGAAGTAGTAGTCCGTACTGGTTGTTGACCGTCAAAAGACTTTAAACTTTACAACAGAAGTACTTGTAGTAGTGTTAGGCGCTTTTAGTCCTGGCAGGCGAGTATACCAGGCAAGGGATTTTGTACTAGTAGGTCTGGCAGGTTAGTAAATCAGGAAGAAGTCGTTTAAGTACTGTGTTGTGGTGAAAGGCTATGAAGAAGTGACGAGACCACTAAAGTATTTTCTGATCCGTTGTGGAATCCTCCTGACAAAACATTGTTATTGATACATATGAATTGTGGAAGTGTTTTTGTTTCCTAAGAACATGCCTACGGATAAGGGGCGTTTCAGCCACTTTTACTCTCTTAAAAATTGGCAAATGCTGCCAAAAAATAAAAATGGGGTTTAACATTACTCCCAACTAAAAAATAAGACACGGGCACGTAGAACCATGTGTCCATGCTTTCACCTACACAGCTCCATGGATATGTTTGGGCCAGTAGTTCATGTAGTACCACAGGAATAAACTACTATTATTACTGCCTTTATTGGAAAAAGTAAACCTGCACCTTTTTTAATGTGCATGAATAACCAGGTGCAAAGAAATATTTGCAAAACCATTTCCTTTTAAAACATTTTTACTTGCTTGTAAAATACTTCCTTTGGGAATTGGACTAAAATTTTGACTCCCTAAAAATAATTTTACTCCTCAAATGCTCCCACTTCCAAATCTTATCTGGAGCACTGCCTAAGAAGAAGTTGTGTTGAACTCTTTTCTAGAAGTGGAGAGCTAAAGACTTGTCTAGTTGAACTTTTAGTCAGTTCAAGTGAAAGACTTTTGGAGCAAGACTAACTTTATAATTCGTACTTGATTGCACAACTAGACATTTTCTAGTAGGAACTGTTGATTGAAAATCCTGCTTTGAATCTGGGAAAGGGGATCTCACCCAGGTTACAAGGAGAAACAGTTGAACATAACTGTTATTTCTGTTATGTTTGAGTTGTCATATATTCCCTCTATGAATTTGTTGTATGTATAAGTGCGAGGGACAGATTCCTTTAGTTTATATTGATAGATGGGGGAAATCTTCTTCAGGGTAGGTATAGTGTGGCGTTTGTCAAACCCCTTTTGAGTTAATAAAATGGCATCTTATGTAAAAGTTGTCTGCCTCACATTTCTGACCCTTCAAAATGTGCACATACCCAACAATCTGAGACGTTAAAAATGTAGGTGTACTGCCAGGTAAGGTCAAGGTTAGTGTTCTCACTTTGAACCTAGGGTGAGCAGATGACTATCATTTTCACAACATGTGGGTTTAAAGCAGCAGTCGCAGTGAGCCGGAGGAAATCGGTGAGCTAACAACTATTTATATACAGGATGAACAATGCTCTTTTTGATCACAAAAGAACATATAGTAGATAAGAAATCAGATTTGATAGAAGCAGTGAGCTTTTTACAATGGGATGAGTTTGAAGGACATTCTGACCAGGTTGTGAAGGGGAGTAAACAGTCACCGGGGACAATACATAAGTATACATACATAGTTTAAGGACATCGAACATTGGAAATTTTTGAGTGCAGGTAGGCAGTGCGGCCAGCTGTGTTTGGAAAATGACGGTGATGGGTGAAGTGCTAGAGTGGAGGCAAAGGAAGTGAAGGGCAGAGGCAGGTTAGAGGTGAGCGGGGAATGTTAGCTAGCAGGTAGGGTAAGGGGGTAATCCGCGTTTAGTTTGGTTTTGAACAAATCCACGTTGACTGTTTCTCGGATGTCCAGGGGAAGAGAATTCCATGCAAGTGGAGCATGAAGAGAGAAAGAGTGGAAGCGAGAAGAAGCACAGGGAGAGTGAAGAGCCACAAGGGTAGTCGAAGAGGCAGAGCAGAGATTACAAGAAGGTTTAAAGAGTTGGATAGAGAAGGATAGAAGAGTGGTACCGTACCGTGGATAGATTTGTGATCCAGGCCAAGACATGTTAATCTGGTCCTGTTTTGCATTGTCAGCCTTCCAGCATGGTGACGGTACAAGGAAGTAGGTGTGAAGTGAGGGAATTCAGAGTCCTGGTTGCGAAGTTAATGATCTTGTCGAGAGAACAGAAATCATAGATTGGGAGACCAAAGAGGATGCTGGCACAGTAGTCCAGTTTAGAGAAGACTAGAGCGGTTAAGAGATGCTTGACGGTGTTGAAAGGAAGAATGTGTGTGTTTTTTTTTTTTAATGTTTTGGAGTTTGAGGTGTCCTGCTTTTCCAGTTTTGGAGATTAAAGAGAAGGTGAAGAGGGATGGGCAATTCACCCCCACTTCCCCCTCTATAAGGTACATGACACGGAAGAACAGGAGATATCGTGATCGGCCATACTATTTCGGACCAATTAGTGCTTCAATGATCGACCAGTATGTCGAGAGGTACCCAACCCTAAAGAATAGGAGCAGTACAAACCTTACCCAACGTGGATGAGTCTCAGGCTGCGACTAAGGAGACTTCTATGGACAGTATTGATTTAAAGCACCGAGAAGCCAAAGCCATTGATGTTGTTAGAGACACCATAACATAGCCGCGTTAGACAGGAAGTACACGTGCCATCCACGCATCGGGACACAGCCATGTACCCGAATACATGTAGAACACATGCGTAACAGTTCTATAAGTTGGAGGACAGATACATATACATACTGTCAATGCAGCAACACAGAAACCGCAAGAAACGAGATCCTGAACAAAGCTTGCAAATGCTTATATGCAAATAACCTTATGGGACTGTAGGAGTACCTTTGGGACCTGACAGAACCACATGTGACTAACATATGGAGAATATAGAATAGCTCAAACATGTAGAAGCCATGTTATGGCACAGGGAAATTACAGCAGGCCACAAGCCCTCAGCAAGAGCTGAGCTCTATCTAGGCTGAACAGAGAGCCAACGTATGAGAACGGCCAGCTGCCAAGGCCACTAGATACGAGTGACATTCTATTCCCAGAATGACAGGAACACCAGCTGCAATAAATGCAAATAATTCTTCATAATTCAGAGTAATTCATAGCTGCAGAAGTTCCAAATCGTAGTCTCCGAACACGTGACCTGGCCGACTCAGATGATGTATCAAAACCAGAAGCTGGGAAAGAGAGTCAGTCTCACGCCGCCAAACAGTAGCTTGCAACAAAGTGTTGCAACGAGAGACAAGTGTTGCATGATGTGAACGGGCACGCTCATAGGCTATGGTTGTACACACAAGTTATATTGCAGACACATAGTCGTTCTTTTTACCTTGAGAAGGTACACCAAGAGCTGGGAAGGAAATCATTTTGAGACTGAGCCTGCAAACTCCTAGTAGCCCTTATACCTACCTGGGAGTTTGTCCCCAACAAGTTGGTAGCTAGAAGACGGTTGGATGTGCCAGCACGCATCAGGCATATGTTTTGTAACTAAGGTATTCCTGTGGGTTTGGTGTTTTAGCTCGGGTCCTAGATGATGGTATCCCCGTGAGCGTTCGCAAGGAGCTAGCCTAAGATTGCGTAAGGTGAATTGACTAGTTAAGTCTCCTCACATTGGTTGACGCAATCCGGTGCAGTTCGATCACAAGAGAATATTGGTATACTCTGCCTGGAGAGCAGGAAGACAGCTGTGGGGTTTCTGTGTGTATTTGGCTATTATTGTGTGCATGCAGTGTTCCGTTTACCTATAGTGTCTTAATAGCTTGGTGAAGTCACCCTTAGGTTTGCAAATAGGACACAGAGTTTTGAGATGGTGAGGAGCTAGTATTGAGAATTTGGGATTGACAGACGAGGTGAACCAGTGGCGGTGGGCGGAAGGCGCATGCGCAGGATTGTGGTTGTGTGCCTGACGAGGCCCTGATTGTGAAGGAGGGGCTGTGTGCGCAGCATGCCTGATAAGGTGCCGAGCCAGAGAGGCTTGTGGAAATTGGAATGTATTATTTTTGCATTGTTATCTTTTATTCCTGAACGGCAGATTATCGAAACTCTCGACTTGAGGTCAAGTAAGAGGTATTGAAATGTATCAAGCCAACAGTGGGGGAGTTACTCCTTCAGCATTTGTGTAAGACACTTCCACATTACAAATAAAGCATTTGTAAATATAGCATAGAATGGTCCAAAAGTACAGAGGGTAAATTAACCAAACCATGGCCACCTTGTGGAAGTTTCTCCAAGGACGTGCAGCAATTGCTATTGACACACATACAGGGTGCTTACAAGGGGAAGAAATTGACCAAACGCATGGCCGTAGTAGAGTTGTGGCACATGTTCCAGGCGGGAGAGTGGGAAACAGCGAGGCGTCAATGGATGTTTAGCCAATCGGAGGAAAAGGAAGAAGGGATTCATTCCTCCTCCCTGTGCCCCTACAAGTGTAGTATCTGAGGCTACAGACGATGAACCGGCAATGTAATCCCATGGGGGATCTAAAAGCAGCAGAGGGGTATACAAAACCGACATATAAGCCACCACCATACACTAAAGAGGATAAGCCGAAGGGCACGAGACAGCCTGCTAGTGATGCGGGGGCAAGTGGAGAGACCGAGCAGCACGCAATGGAGAAGTTCGGGAACATAAGCACGAGCAAATGTATAGCAGCAAAGGTACTCTTAAAGCTCAAATTGAAGACAGATTGAGAGGCAGAAGGGGCGACTGAGGCCATACAGAACATGAAGATGGACAGCGGGATGACAGACTGGGCAGAACTAATGGAAGAAGACAGAAAGGAGAAGGACAGGGAATTGAGATTAAAGCGCAAGGACAGAGAAATAAGGAGCAGAGAAGACTGGGAGCGGAGAAGGGAAGAGGAGCAGGAGCATTTGGAAAGGAAATGGGAAGAAATTACAGAAAGGGATCTGAAGGAAAGGAAGAGTGGAGAGGGAGATGAGGGAGAAAAAGGGGAGAGAACTAGAGAAAGCGGAGATAGCAGAGCAAAAAAAATACAAGTTAGCTGAAGGGGAACAGAGCAAGTTGCAGTTGACCAGACTGGCAAGAGAGCGAGTGCGCAGGAAAGAGGACGAGCGAGCAATAAGGGCAGTGAAGATGCAGGTGGTAACGGATAGGGACAGGAACAAATGGGAGGACGACGACCGAGCTGAGCCAGATGCACAAATTCACGAGGCAAGAGCGCGGTAGGGGGGAGTGGAGCAGGCCTAGGCGGCACGGCAGGAGGCAGCTGGCATGATTTAATAGACTTCTATCTCAGCATGAGACCCAACACAGACTTGACATCGAGGAAACGTACTTTTGCTGGCGGTTTCTGTAGTAACATGGACACAGGGTCCGACAATGATGACAGACACAGTGGGAACGAGAGGGGGAGCAGCACAGTCCACAGGGGAAGACCAGTGGCGTCATGGGAGTATAGGGCCCATGGACACAGAGGAGGAGGGGTTGATTCAGAAGAGCAAACATAGCAGGCGAGTGACGGGTGCACCACACACCACACATGTTAACGGACTCTGGGATATCCCCAGACGTAGGAGGGAGGAGACGACAAGTTTGAGAGAACATATATGCACAGATGTCGAGGATGACAGAGGGCATCGACAAATTAGACTGTACCGAAGGATACCGGAAGAGAGGGCGGCATATTCACAGATGCTTCTATTAGAAAGGGGAGGGACAAGACCTCAGTATGTGCCTTGGAAGCACACAGACCAGGAGAATATGAAGTGCAGTTTACCATCATTGAGCGCAAGAGCGGAGAAATGGATTTATGAGATGGAGAAACTGACAGCAGGTCACAGATTAGTAGTGGGTGACGTACAGGGACTATTAGTATCGATACTAGGTGACGCGGCTGATGTATGGAAGAGGGCGGGGTTCCTAGGGGTGACGACACAGAACACATTGAGCGCAATTTGCAAAACTAGGGCTGAATTATGTCAAGCTTTACGAACACAATACCCAGACACGTCAGACATTGGGGCGATTACGTCACGCAAAATGAGCGAAGACGAAGACCCTGTTCAGTACATTCAGGAGATTCAATAGCTTTGGCGCCTCTAAACTCGAGAGACTTAGGACAAGGCAATAGCAATATTTTATCACATTTTGGTGCAGGGACTACCAGAGCCAGTACCAAAGAGTTTGAAGAAATTGGTGGGGATGGAAGCAAAAGGATCCTTCAAATGCCAGGCTATTCAAGTCCAAAAAGTATGAGCATACTCATCCTTGGCACTTAAGGGGTTAAATAAAAAGCAGAAAAGAGGACGCCAGACGAGGCCAAGTTTGTGCAGCGAAAATTATCAAAATGTGCAATGGAAGGGCCGGTTATAACCAGCCCCACCCAACACACACACACACACACACAACAGCAGTATCAACCACAACCGTTTGCACCGCCCATGTGAAGAGGGTACATGGGGCGGGCCACAGCAGGGATTCCGAGCAAGGGGAGGTGTTTACAAAGGCAGCATGGAGTCGGCCCACGGATGCATCACAATAAAGTGGGATTTTGGGGGTATGGGCAGCAGATGCAACCGAGCACAGAAGACTTTTCGGGAGGTTTACCAGGACCGGGGAAGGGAGCCACAACAGTGCTGGACTGGCGGACAGTTGAGACATATTTCACTGGCCTGTCACTTTAGAGGGACACAACAGAATTGGGGAGTGCAGGGCCAGCAGCACTATCAAGGGGGCGTAGAAGATAATTATGCATAGGACCAACCGCCACAAGGGCAGATGCAAGGCACATATCGGCAAATGCCACAAGCACAATCACATGCACCATTACAGTCCCAGACAAAGGTACCACAGATGGCAGCACCACTACCGCAGTATTTACAATCACGACATATTGGGGGGAATACACAGCAGTTAGCACAGATGCACGATGATGACGCACCAGAACCCATGGACCCAATAGTTTTGTTGTATTTTAGGGAAGGGGGGTGTGTTGTATCCTACTGTTATTACAGCCTTTGCTATGTGATGGAAGGTGGAGTGTTGACGGTCATGGAATGTGCAGGGGTTTCTAACAAGCACAGTTGGAGACTGGCTGTGAAGCGTTTAGCTTGAACTTGTGGGGCATGTTACCATGATATAATCTTTATAATGAAGATTACTTCAAACCGCTACCTGCCTGTCCCCTTTGTGATTACTTCACCATTGTTCTTCTTAGGCATCACCTTCTGAACCATTTTATTTGCCACAGTGACTACGCATGACTGTGCGTGTGATCCCTGGCTCGGGCTGCAAGAAGTGCCATTCCTCCTCTTCAGTTCTGGGCAAGGTGTAATTTGTCTGTGACATACCCCTGCCATTCTTCCGTACACCCCCCTACTTTATTCCATCATAATGTTTATTCTCTGGTGAGCTTGGTCGCTTATGTGACCCCTGCTCCTGCGACAGAAGAAAAGACAGTATATTAACCATACATTACATTGTCTGCATGCTGCATATGACTGTTCCAAAAGCTGCAGGGATGGTGGGTGGGTACATTTAGTGCAGGGTGCTGTGACCGAGGGCTTCTTCCCTTGCCGCTTGTTTATTGAAGGAGCAGGAATGCCTTTTAGCCATTAGTTTTCGACACTGAATCTCTGCGCATTCGCTTGGTTTTAGAAAGCAGGCTCCGTGTGCAGCCCTTGTGCCACAGCCCAAGTTAAACTTTTGCCCGCTTTAGGGGACGCTGTTAAAGTCAGATGGGCACCAGGTGAAGTAATTAGCAGGTACTTTATTTAAGTTTAAGGGAACGAGCAACACGCGCTGCGCCCAGCTTATCTCCCAACAGTGAACTTGTTCCAGAACTCATAAAGGTTCTGGAACACACAGTAAAAGTAAGCAGTAATACATAAGCATATTTGGGATGGCTTCGGCTGCCTCAGTGTTCCAGAGGGTGATGAAGTGTTGAAAGGAATAGGGAATGTTGCAGTATTCCAAGCATACTGGTGTTTGCTGGTAGCGAAAAGGAACATGATGTGGTGTTGAAGTGTGTTCTGGAGAGATTGAGGAAGGCTGGTCCCACCGTACAGAGGAGCAAATGTAAGATTGGAGTGAGAGAAGTGGAGTATTTAGGGCACAACATTTCGGGGCAAGGAGTTTCTCCCAAGTTCAGTTTGGTAGATGGCATATGTAAAGCTCCTGTGCCATTAGACGGGGAGCAATTAAGATCTTTCATGGGTATGGCTGAGTTTTACCATAAATTCGTTAACAACTTTGCCGCCATATCTAGTACATTAATAGATTTGGTGGCCCTGCTGCCGTCAACACACATACATAACTCCACAATAATAACCTTCTCTTACTCTTCACACCTACTATTTGGACTCTCTGCTCACTCTTAATTACACACTTCCGCCTGTTGGCAGCGGAGAATACATCAGGCAAGAACAATCTAATTATGTGTCGTGCTCCACAGATTCCGCCTAGAGTCTGAGTGAGTGGGCTCACTTCACGCCTCTGAAGAACTTAGACTTTCATCCCGAGCGCACCGCCTGCAGGGTAGTATAACCTGTCAGGCCGAGGGCTCGGGCAAAAAGGCGGGACAAACAGCAGAGCTAAAACGGAGAAAAACAAGGCAACTGTTACACACTGTTGTCTGGCACTTATGCCAATTGTCCACCCCCGCAATTCCCCAGGCTTACCTGTGTGTGTCCCGGAATAGTTGGTGTACCTACTTGTGTTATCAGCAGAGCGTCCAAGGTAGTGGTAAAATGTGCGAGTCAGACCGCAACCTTCACTTCAAACAGCAGAGCGTCCATAGAAGTGAGGCGCGGACAAGCGGGAGTCCAAAGGTGACTGTGAGCAAGGAAGTAATGCAGGTCCCAGCTGAGCGCAGAGTCTCAGGAATCAAGAGGGTAGGAAGATGCACGGAGAAGAGTCACTCCACGAGAGCTGGGAAAAACAGAGTGGTGATGGCAACCACAGATCCTAGACAAAAGGACTGGAAACGGGAAGAGGCCGATGAAACCGACTTAAATCTGGTGTGCAGGGCGGGGTAATAGCGGTCCGTGTTCAATTACTGTGTAAGCAAAATAGAATGTTGCAAGCACAGAATCGTAGACCAGAATGAGAGTCGAAGGAGCAGGCAGGAGTTAGTAATACCAGGAGTAATACCAGGAGTTTAAACAGACAAAATAGAACAGACCAAGAAACAATTGCTTCTACCATAAGGAGACGGTTTAGGAGCAGCGACGTCTGAGGGGGCTTCGCTTAAGTAGGAAGACATCTCAAAGTGAGGCTTGAAACGCTTGAAGGATGCACTCGGGGCACTGACAGAGCGCAAGGCCAGCTGGATCCTGTAGTTCCCTGACAGCATTGACGCTGATGACCTAGGTGCCAAGGTAACCGCCAGGTCTTGATGCCGGTTCGTTGGCGCCGCAATCTTCGGGTCATGACATGTTACATCTCGACGTGACTTTACAGGTTCCATTTTGCGCACTCAAACATTTCACAGGAAATCTGTTCCTGGGTTACTTACTTGGAGTGTCTGTCAGGAGGAATCCTAAACAAAGCCCCGGTCTCACTATACCATTTTAATCCTTTTTCTGTCGCATTTTATTCGGTGTACTGTGTGTGTTTTTTTATTTTATATCTTTGTTTTTTTAAATTTAATTTCTGAATATCAATCTCTTGTGCTTTGACTACATCTGTGCATTGCAGTGGATCTTAGCCTAATCAAATGATGTATGATCTGCTTGCTCTAGTCGGTGGAAAAGTCTCTTTATTTCTCCTGAGGATTGTTCACTCCACCCGTATTTGATCCTATGCATCCGAGGGATTGCTGAAACCTATTCAAAAGGCTTTGTAAACGAGCACTACTACTCGTATTACCTTTTTAGTTTTCCTATTACCTTCTGTATTAAATATTGAGCTTGTCCCTTTACATTGTACATGGTCTATCAGACGAGTCGTGCCATTGCTAAATCTGACTGTTAAAAAGACCGTAGCTGTCTTGGGGATGTTTGTGGTGCTTGGCCCTAGTCGCCACAGAGTTTGCTTAAAAGTATCTGTCTGGTGGTTTTTAACTGTGTAAATTGTACATAAGCTTCAACTTATGTATATAGTTAAGTGAAGCATATTTTAAGTGCAGCATCCTTTGTAGAGGCTGCATGCTCCAGGTCATGTTAAGATTTGTATCTAGTTGGCCAGGCAGCCTGGAATGTTATTGTGGTTGCTTGGGTGATGACATCCTGGCCCAGGGTTCTATTTACAGATATAAAGGACTGAACCCATGGAGGTTCAGGATAGTTGCCATGTTCTCTACTGCAGGAGGGCCTCATTATAACACGTGTAACTTTAATAAAGCGTTGGAATACTTACCTGTCTGGCTTCTTGTGGAGCTAACAGTTTTGGCAATGAGCTTCTTGAACCCAGAGGCCCTCCTGCTCTTGGTTGTATCGCTGTCTCTCGGTTGGACCCTGCTGACCTGCCACGCGCAGGTGAGGACTGGTCATTGCTGCAAGCGTGCTGGGTGCTTGTCTTGAAGTGTCTTCCACTCTGTATCCATCGCGGCCTGTTGCTTTGCTGTGGTTTCTGTGCTTTGCCCTCCATGAGTCTTGGAGGTTGGTGGCGCCTGCAGGTTGTGTAGACTGGTTGCCCTGCTGAGCGGGCTTACATGGATCTGCTTGCTTTCAGTTACACAGGTGTTCATCACTCCGTGTAGCTCTTCTTCATCCCAGTACTCAAGGCGATTTGAGTTGGATTCTTTTTCCTTCTGTCTGCATTTACTTGGAGGGTCTTTTTAATGTCTTTACTTGTTGGTTACTACTTTCAGGATGAACAACTTTCCAGCTCAATTTCTTCCTATTCCGGGGGAGCCTGCTGTCAAGTGGAGTGCCTGGAAGGAGGACTTCTTGGATTATGTGTTGGCTATTCATGGACCAGGTTTTGGTAATGAACGACGGAGAGCTCTTCTAATGCACTCCCTGGGTCATGTGGGCAGGTGCATTTTCAAATGTTTTCTGGATTTGCCTCCAACAGCATCAAGAGCTGGAGAAGGTGAGAATGTACTTAATCCATATGAGGTCATCCTAAAGAAGATGGATTTACACTTTGAAAAAAAGGTTAGCATCATATTGCAGAGAGATTTTTTTTCTCCACTAGAGACGAGGTGGCGGAAGAGATGGAAGATTTTGTGACTGCGCTCAGGGAGCTGGCAAATAAATGTTATTTTGGAGAGACATACAATGTGAACTAGAGACTAGTTTAGGTTGAAGGTCAAGGAAAACAAAATAAGGGAAGATATATTGGCTAAAGTGGACCACACCTTTAGAGGAGGTAGTGGTCCTTTCTAGGTACGGTCATAACTTTCAACAGAGAGGTGTTAGAGAAATCTCTGATCTGGGAGAGTGTGAGGTGGTTGAAATCACTCGAAATAAGATGATGTGGGAAATTCCTGGTCAGTGAGTGAGTGGGCCCTGCAAGAGGTGTAGACAGGAAGCCTCATGGAGTGATTGTAGTGAATGGTGTGGCAATGCGCATTTTGATTGACTCAGGATTGGATTATACGATCATCAACGGAGATGTGTGGCAAAATAAATGTTGTCCAACTAACCTGATGCCACCAAATATTACAGTGAGTGCGTATGCAGGTGCCCATATTGGCATCATAGGATGTTTTGTGGGTTTGCTGGAGTGACGAGAGAGAGAGGGACAGACTAAAGCAACAGTCTGTGTCTGAAAAGGAGGGTGCCTACTCGGCTGGTATCAGCAATCCAATATGTACATAGTGATTGAACCTAAGGTTCCAGCAAGCATAGCGAATATAATAAACAGGAGTAGTGAGAAGGCTGACGATAGATTTGGCAAAGTCTTTAGTGAGTGTCTTGGCTGCCTGCTATGTGCAAAAGTTAACATTGAAGGAAGGGACGAACCCTGTAGTGTCGAAGCGCAGATGTGTACTGTTGGCATTGAGGGATGACGTTTCAAAGAAAATCAAAAGACTGGTACGCAATGGTATAATTGAACATGTGAAAGCCTCTGAGTGGTGTGCCGCCGTGGTGGTGGCAAGAAAAGGAAGTGAAGGGGTTCGATTGTGTGCACACCTTAAAGCCCTTAACACGTGTGATGGTGGATCGATTTCCACTAACAACTGTTGGGGAAATGCTGGGAGTAATAGCTGGAGCGAGGATTTTTTCCACTCTTGACATTGCCTTAGGTTATCACCAGGTAGACCTACACCCTGAGTCGCATGATCTTACCACTCCTCACACATGATGGAACCTTTAGATTTAAGAGTATTCTGTTTGGCCTAGTGTTTGCTCCAGGGTTCTTTCAGAGTGTAATGAACTCCATATTGGAAGGAATAACAGGCATTGCATTCTATCATGATGACATTTTGGTCACGGGTAGCATAATAAAAGTTGAGCCTTGTGGTTAGGAGGTTGCAAGAAGCAAGTTAAACACTGCACAAAGCCAAATGTTAATTCAGGGTATTGGAAATTGATTATTTGGGACACAATCTAACTGGAGAAGGGGTAAGTCTCTAAGAGAGCTTGGTCAAGGCAATTCAAGAGGTTGAAACCCCCAAAGATAGGCAGGGAGTGCTTGGCTTCCTTGGAGTATTATGCAAAATGTAGACAGACGTTTTCTGATTGTTATGGCAACGTCAGGGCTTTATGCAAGAAGGATGTGGCATTAGAGTGGACGGTGACTTGTGAAAAGGAGTTTAGGTACATTAAAGAGGTGATTTCAAAGGCACTCTGGCTGACATGTTTTGAGACTGGCAAGGAAGTGTGCATTATGACAGATGTCCGTGCCACACATTTGGTGCTGTATTGTTTGAAAATAGAGGCATGGAGATGGCTTTGGCCTTTGTATCAAGGGTGTTGAGAGGAACAGAACCTCTCGATTTGGTTATTGAGAAAGAGGCATTAAGTGTGCTCTGGCTGATAAATTCAATGCTTCCACAGGGGGAAAAAATGATATGGTCTTAAGATATCACAAACCACTATAATAATAATAATACCCTTATATTATTCACCTCGTAGCATATCGAGAAGTATTGCAAGCCCATGAGTTTGAGGTGCGGTAGGCAAGGGGAATATTATTGCAGATTATTTGTCCAGAAGCGGTGTGAACACCACTGTGGCAGGAACAGAGGAGGAGGTGGAGTCTTCCCATTACGTTTTTGTGGGGTGTGAAGAAGCCATAACTAGAGCGGGAACCGGCGGATAGAGCGGATGAAGAGTTAAATGAAAGTGAGGGGCTTTGTTAAATCTAACGGCACTGACTGCAATGAAGAGGTTGGTTAAGAGATGTTGTATCGTGTCAGAGATGTTTTAAGTGTAGAAGGTGAATTATTATGTGCAGGACGGATTGTCCCACCTTCTGGTATGAGGAAGAGATTTTTGGAAGAAGCACCTGGTGGACATCTGGGTATCGTGAAAACCAACGGACAGCTCTGTTCAGACAACTGGTGGACCAATTTGGATTGTGAGGTAGAGAGTCTGTTTAAAATTGTAGTGAATGCGTGGCCTCAGACAAAGTGCTCAAGATTCAAGTGCAACCTCTGAGGCTTTACCATGGGAGTTTGTGGCATTGGACATACAAGATCTTGTGTCAAGGAAAGGTGTTTCCGAATTTAATTTTTGTCCTGGTGGACTTATATTCGAAGTGAGTTAAGGTCCAGACAGTGCAAATCTCATATTGCATGGCTGCTGGTGAGTTCTTGGAGGACGTGTTTCAGCGTAGGGGGTTTCAAATGAAATGTTGGCGGACAACAGCATTCAGTTTACGTCAAGAATAATGAAAGAATTTTCTAAAAACATTGGTATTGAGTATCACAGCACTTTGTGGTTACACCCATCCATGAATGGGGTAATTGAGAGGTTCAACAGGACATGGCTCTGCGAGGGGGGAAGTGATTGGAAGGATAGCATAAGGAGGACAGTGTATGCGTATAGGATGTGGCCACATTCCACAACAGCGTTAATACCCTCTGAAGTGTTAAGAAAGGCAGCTACCTATGCGTGTCCCCCATGGCTAGCACGTATGACATTTGTTACATGAGATGAACAGGTTTTCAGAGAGCGGGTGGTTGGTAAAAATGAGAAAATGAAGGAGTATCATGAAGGTATGATCTTAAAAAAAAGAAAGCATGCCTAACCGGGGGGGGTGGGGGGGGGGGGGTGAGGGGGGGGAGAAGGTGAGAGTATGTGTGCATAGGCACTGTGGCGTGTTGAAAAGAGAGGGTACATTTAAGGGGCCGTTGGAAGTGAGGAGAGTCTTCAGGGATGCTGTTCAGCTGGATGATGGCAAGGTGTGGAATAAGAGCATGATTGCCAGAAGGATTGTCAGATGGTGAGGAGAGTGGTGCAGAACATTTGCTGTTACACAGCAAAGTTTTATTAAAAATGGGAGGTATTAAGTGTGTTTTAACTTTTGTGTAAATTGTTCATAGGCTTCACTTATGTATATAGTGAAGTGCAGCATCTTTTAAGTACAGCATCCTTTCAACAGGCAGCATGCTCCAGGTCATGGTAAGATGTGTATCTAGTTGCCCAGGCAGCCTGGAATGTTATTGTGGTTGCTTGGGTGATGGCATCCTGGCCCAGAGTTCTATCTAAGGAGATAAAGGACTGAGCCCATGGAGCTTCGGGCAGTTGCCAGGATCTCTACTGCAGGAGGGCCTCATAACATGTGTAACTTTAAAGTTTTGAAATACTTACCTGCTTGACTTCTTGTGGACCGCCCACACGCCACCATAAGAAGAAGCTCCCCTTACTCTATCCTTTTTACCTTGTGGTTTCACTCTTCTACATCTTTATTACACACTGAACCCTGTGAGACCCTGGGGTGGGCAAAGGTCTCCTACAAAGTAGGGCATGCCTCTAGCTAGCAGTTGCCCTTCATAACCTGCTTAAACAACCACTGTTCTCATTTCACTCGTACCGCTGCTTTCTGCCCTAAACTATCCTATATTTCGCACAGACACTGCATGCAAAATTAAGACGTACCTCCATTTCAACCCAGAGAATAATTGCATCCCTTCAAGACAGACGGTTACATTATTTAGTCAGAATCACACACCTTCTTAGACCATCTCCCTCTTTTTATTCTCCTCTGCAGCGATGCCCACACAGTGCAGAGACTGATTCAACAGGGCTGCATGTGATTTAATCAAATTCATGAACAAAAAATGCATTTTTAAAGAACCCAAAACATTGAGGTGGGAAAAACATTGTTTTTCGTAGTCTTTGGGTTGGGTTCCTGTCCGCTCCCAAACCCCCTTTTAAAAAAAAATATATATACTTTTCCCTCAACCCTTAAACCACTTTACCCATTCCAACCACATTTGATTACCCTTCTATAACGTGTTATTTATTTTTTCGTTGTTTTGGGTTCCTGCATACAGAAGCGTATCAAACAAACGCATAAAGAGGACTCTCCCACGCAGCTGGACTCACCCCCACCACGTTGCTACCATCCTAACCAATTAAAATCCGGTCCACCCCACCCAACTCAACAAGGGAGCTTATCAATATGCCTACTTGGACTCCATGGCGATCAACTGGTAGCAGTCTGGCTTCGTCCAAAAGGAGGGAGTGGGATGTGGTAGGGGGGGGGAGGGCGGGGCGGTGTGGACATGGGGGCGCATGATCTTTGATTTGCAATTCTTCTTCGCTCTTGCTGCATTGACTAGACAATGGCTGGAAAGAACGGCTGTATTAATCCCCTACACACTATTCAAACCCCATGACTAGAAATATTTGATCCTACTGTGCATGCAAATTGTGTGGAATTAACATGCTATTTGACACACACTCGGCATTTAGTAGTGTTTTTTGTGAGTCATCCTTCACGGTAAAAGACACATTTACAAGCATATCTTAAAAACATTGTGATGGCATTGAATTAGAACTGCATGGGGCTGTAAACTGTGTCGGTAGGTAAATCTGATCATGTTCCTACATACATAGTGCAGAAAGTCAATCAAGCCATGACCAGGGACACTTAAATATGAAATGTAATCCGTCCCACTAACTAACATAATTGTATTCATAAACACTTCAACAAAACAGGAATCTAACACTGAGGAAGACCAGACCAATACCTTAAAACTCCATACACTTTGTAGTTACAAGTAATCATCTGCCTGCAATCGCTTCATTTCGATAAAATGGGTAGAAGTATAACTAAGTTGGGAGACAAGCCCAGAGTGGAGTAGGGTGTCCCTCATGACAAGGAGTTATCTGGCAATCCTAGTCCCTTGTAAAATACTCCTCTGGTCCTTGGATTCCTGGTGAGTCACTCTCTTCTGGTCTGTCGTGCCTCTGGACCTCGGCAGCTCTGGCCCTTCACCCTTCAAGTCCTTGGCTCCCAGTGGGTTGCCAGCAAAACCAACCCGTATCAAAATACTTCCTTTTTCTGTGGGCTTATGCTGCCTAAAGTGCACTTTGAAAGCCCCAAATATCCGTTGCTCGCATGATGTGTCCTTGCAATCAAACGCAGCATTGACTGGCGAAACACATGGTAACCACCATGTCGCAAACATTCTACCTCCCCCAACTGACAACACCTCTCAACTTCTCCCCCGAATCAAAAGTTACACAATGCAACGCACACGACCAAAAGGTGCATAAAATATCTGAGTGCCACATTGACCCACCACATATAAACCAACATAACTGCACCGTTCTCACTCACAGACAACGCAGTCAAACGAACAAACACCACGGCAGCCTGGAGCACACATTAATCACTGCTCCAGACCGCTCATAAAATGTACACCCCTCAGAGTGTCCCATCTCTTCAGATCTGCACGCATCCACGTTGTAACAAGCGAACCTTTCCCTGCCCTCCGTGCTTCTACATTAGTCGCTTACCCTACCTGGGGCGTGTCCTGAAAATTCTGGGAACCGTTAAAAATGGCAGAAGGCATGTTAGACCACATTCAATAACATAACCTAGCATAACGGGCCATAGAAAATAGTCCTCCTCTCCCCCTTTCTTTTTCATTTGTGACAGAGCTCTGGATGGCCTAAGCAACTTCAGTGATTGGCAGCAGGGGAGGACATGAATGTTGGTTCTGCCGCAGACCCCCGCTGTACTTGCATCTCCGGTGCACTGCAAGGCTGTTGAAGACAGTGGCCCTCATTACGACCTTGGCGGAGAACCATGGTGCTATTAGCACCATGGTCCATGGCGCTAAGTTGCCAACTCCGCCATGGTGGTTGGCGGACTTACCGCCCCATTCCGACCTTGGCGGGGCGGTAAGTCCCCAATCCCCATTTGCCCTTCCCCATTCTTGCCCCATAGGGCATAATGGGAGTGGGGAAGGTGTTAATTACGCCACCGTAAATTACGGTGGCGTAATTAACAACAAGGTCCCTTAGCGCCATGGATTTTAACACCTGCTAAAAGCAGGTGTTAAATCCGCCATGGCGCTAAGGGAACTCGTACTCGGGCGGTAAGGGTCGGCGATGTTTACGCCGGCGTAAACCCCTTACCGCCTGGGTCGTAATGAGGGCCAGTATGTTTGCCTGTCAAATCAAGTTATATAGGACTGAGGGAGGCCAAGTGCAGCAACAATGAAATGCTAGGTGATCGCATTAAAGGCCACTAACGGATGAACATCAGGGTACACTATTTTGTCCCTAAAATAATTACATCTGCCCGATTGTAAGGGCTTCTTTTATTTCTTATGGTGCGACCTTAATTCCTTATAAGGACTCCAATTCGTGCAGTTGTCAGAGGGAGATTACGTGATTTGCCTGGGGTCACACACTTTGGCTAAAGCAGGGATTTTAACCCGCCCCTGAAATGTAAGCACTTGATGGCGCACTTTCCAAGAGTGACTTGGTACAAATATTTAAGTTTTGGATTTCAAGGTCTACAATGATACGGTCTTATAGAGTTTGCAAAATACATTTACTGCAGCAACCTGACAACATGCAAATCCTTATAGAAAGACGTTAAGCTAAAAGAATACCATTGTTGTTTTATTTTTCACATCCTGAAAGGAAACTGTACATCCTGTTGTGTACTGCGTACACGAAGTACGCATGCGCGAGCAGCTACGGGGCTCGCGCATGCGCGTTAGTTTAATAAAGGCGGTGCCCGGCAGTTCGCGCCGGAGACCGGAGCCATCACACGTCTCCGGCGTGTCTTCCTTGCATGCATGGGTGCGTGTGGCTGTATGCGTGTGTGACGGCTGGAGGCCGACCCCCAGCACATACAAAACATCCCAGTTTACGAAATATTGCAAGCTGAAACCGCTCCTATTTAACACCACTGTACTTTCACAGCTGTATTACACAACTTCTTTCAGTGTGAGTCTTAAACTGTTAGGTATGGAGATTCTTTGTCACAAACCATCAGCTTGTTCTTAGTCAAATGTTCTTCGAAGTCCTGCATATCGCCATAAAGCAAGCTTTAACAAAAAAAAGTGCATGCATGTGACGCAGGGGGTGCTTTATTCTATTGCTCGAAGTGATTTTTTGAAGTGGGCACAGATTTGCTAGGTAGAAATGTCCTTTCACGCAGAAGAAAGGCTCTGTTGATAAGGACTAGCACAATAAATGTGTTTGCTAGATCATGCAGGCTGCAGGCCAGGCTTCGGGGGCTGTGTGAGTGTGTCTCAGCCTGGCAGTCACTTGGGGAAATGTGCAGTGTTTGTTCTTTGGAACCGAGCTGATGCGTCTAAGGTGCTTTTCGTGAACCTTTGAACCTCTAACCCCCCCCCCCCACCCCCTGCCCAGCTTCAACTCGTACAGGATTCTACCACCTGCAACTCCACAGAAGGTTTTTTACTTCGAATTACATGATCCTTCACCATTGACTATTCTGGCCTGGTCTATTGGAAGATGTGGGCCGCACAATCTGGACAATGAAAGGTTGCAGACCCCAGAACTAGTATGTCAAACAACCTCACTACAAAATAAATCTTTAACTGCCACTATTTTCTCCTCCATTTTTCCTCTCTTCATACTCCTAAACGTACGATCCTTGGCCACATATAAATAAGTAATGAACAATCTCGTATCTGAGCAGCAAAAGGACCTACTTTTTCAGATTGAAACTTGGCCCAAAGGAGACTACCCATCCACCTATCGTTACCAAAGCCATTCCTGCAGGCTACAAAAGTACTAAAAAACTGAAGCAAATGATCTGGAAGGTTCGCAGTTCTTTTCAAAGACTCTGATAACTATCACTTCATTTCCTGACCTTGCTGCTGCACTGTGTAAGTTCCTTTTTATTCAGCAAAATCTGTTCCTTCTGACTCATTCCTTCTCTACGGGCCTCCTGGTAACACTTCCTAAATTCAGGTTAGAACTGGCAGACTTAATTGTAGGATCCTTCCCTAACTTTCCGAATCTCTTCATACTCAGTGACTTCAACATATGGCTAGAAATACCATCCAGGCGTCTTATCCCTAACCATGAGGCTCTTGACCTCTAATTACTCTACTGACCCCACACTTATAGCAAGTCATACAACTGATGGCATATTTGCCCCCACCCCTCAATTTCTTCCATTCCTTAACTATGCTTGGCCTACCCTGGGTAGATCACACAGCCCTACTGCGACAAATCAACTTCCTGGGCACCACTGGTCCAGGGATGAATATCAGTTTCTAAACCATCAATCAACCCCACACCTCTAATACACCAGAAGGGATCCGAACAGATTGTAATAAGATGACCTTGTCCAATTTTTGGTAACGTGGACGGAACAGCAGGCTTATCTCTGCAAGGTCATGGATTGTTGGTTAGTTGCAACACAGCGAAAATATAGTTATTACCCAATGATAAAAAGGACTGGCCAGTCACAGCTGTATAAAAATATCTACATTGTTATTACTGTAGCAGACAGTTCTAGCCCACTACAATTACAACCCACACTGTAAAGTAACAGAGGACAGACAGTTTCACAAAGGGAAGGGATGCACTCTGGATACTGACAGGAGGGTAGTTGGTAAAGTAATCAGTCTTATAGTTTAAGATTATTTGGTTCTGTCACCAATGGGGCAAAGGGTTGTAGCTGTCTCCAGGGGCCTTCAGAGAAGGACCAGGGGGGCAGAATCACAATGTACCTGGTGCTGAAGAAGTTCTTGGTGCTTGACAACGTCGAGGCCAGTCCAGGGCGCTTTGCAGCCCTTAAGACGGAGTTAGTGGCAGGAGACAGCTGCAGGTAACAGGCGATGGGCAGTTCGGCAAGCAAGGCTGGACGGACGTCTGCAGGCTCCGGCGCAGCAGCTTGGGGAATGGAATATTTGTCTCTGTGCTGGTTGGCGGATCTGAAATGCTGGTTGAGACGTCTCGGACGGCTCTGGTGACTGCGGCATGACAACAGTCAGCGGTGCAGCCGGATGTGGTTCGATGGCTCGACTGTCTTGAAGTTGTCCTTAAAAAGATGGACGCTGGATGTTGCTTGTGTGGCACTTCTAGCTTCTTGCAGGGCTTGTCCTTTCAAGGTGGACAGCCCAAAGCACTGGAGGGTGTTAGCAGGCAACAGCCTTGTCCTTTGTCCAGAGACTCTCTGGCACTTCTCTCCTAGGAAGCTTGTTGTCAGAACCTAGCAGGGCACGTTTCTGGAGCTGCTGGACAGGTTCTCTGAGTCCGGTATCTCCCTCTGTTCCCTGGAGATGTTTAGGGGAGGGATCTTGCTTCCCTCTTGGAACTCCTGGCCTTCCTTCACTGGCAGAAGATTTAAGCTAGACTGTACCTTCAGCTCGGGTCCAAATGAGTCCTCCTTCTTACTTCTTGCAAGGTCTTCACATGATCTTCTCAGTGAGGGGCTCAGCCCTCTGTTAAAGCCAAACAGTCCCCAGGGATTGGTGTAGGCTAAGTCTAACTTAAGTGAGCCAATCCTGGGTCTCCAACAATTTTCAGTGATGCTTCATGTCAGAATCGGAGTGCTTGGCAACAGACTGGGGAAGGATGACAACATATACATATACGTCCCACCCATCTTCCTGTCTGCTGTATATCAAAGTGTTTCCCTAATTAACTGAGCCCTTTGCTGCGCTTGATGACAACATGAGCCTCCTTTGAATTAGGGGGTTGCAGGCAGACTTTCGTCTCCTACAATTCACATACTTCCCTGCTCTGAAAGAAGTGGTTCCAGACAGGACATTCACTGCCACTTCGTACCAAGGAGGTGTGATAGTACTAAGTTTGACACATTGCATTACAAAGAGGTGTTGGTACCTGGTCTCCATTGTCACTTCCTGCGCCCAGGCCTTGCTTGAGGCCTGCTAATTAACATTCTTCAGTATTCACCACCACCAGCAAGGTTTGACAATGGAGATGCAAATCCATGGGGCCTTTGAATTCCATTCAGGCTGCCCAGGGCCAAAGGCTTTTGATGTACCCGCAGCTGTCAGGTGTCAGCTACACATGCCAGGGGAGAGTGGTGCTGTTAAGCAGTGTCCTCCCAGAGTACATGACTATTTTTCTGCTGTGTGGTGAGCATGGAAAATGTGTGCGGGAATGGCCCCACATATTTTAGGAGGTTGTTCTCCCATCATTCATTCTTTTTAAACAAACAAAAAGCTGAGGTCAGCGCACTCTTCCCATGTGGATGGCCGAATCCCTCACACCTACCCATCTCTATTATCTTTCCCTGTCGAGCTTCTTTGCTTTTTGCTGAAATAAAACATCCTTACTGTTAGTTTGACCCCTCTGGCGAAATTGCATGTCTGCTGGAAGCTGCTCCCACGCTGGCACTCCGCCTGGCACCTGGGGCAAAGCATATTTTATTTGTACATTTATAGCAGCAGGCAAAGCCCATGGGCATCTAGGTGCTAGTTACAGTGAGAAAGTCACAGTGCAGAAGGACGGAGGTGGAGTGGAATGTCAATTGAAGAGCAAGGTTTTGATCTGCTTTCTAAAGGCGTTGTCGGAGGGTTTGTCTCTCGTGTGGTGGTAGCTTGTTCCAAAGTGTCAGTGAACAGACTGGGAAGCTGGATCCCCCAGCTTTTGAGTGCTTGAACATAGGCGTGAAAAGGCAGTGTTTGTAGGCGGATCTTTTAGGTCTTGCTGGGGTGTGTGTTTATTATTATTTTTTATTATTATTTTTTTATTTTTTTTATTTTTTAGTTTATCCTCTAGGTAGCTCGGTGCATCATTCGCAACACATCGGTGGGTGAGGTGAGGGACAGTATTTTGAAGTTGATTCTGTCCTTAACTGGGAGCCATTGGGCTGCTTTCATAGATACGAGATATGGATCATTCCTTCATGCCATAGTGGGAAGGAAATTGACCGAGCCACAGGGAAAACCGGCAGTATAAGCGCCACCATGTTAGTGAGTCTGCAAGTGTGGAGGATCTGTGTTGGCTTTCTGGGTATGTGCAGTACACAAAGCACTCTGGGTCTTAGACGACAACGAGGCTGGCCCATTCCTTATTCTAATGCCTATTTCTCTGTTAAAGGGGCACACTGACATTGTGTTTCAATCAAGGTCTTGCGGTGAGTGTTGCTGCCCCTTTTTATACAATTCCAGCACATTATTCCCCGTTTGGCTGTACCTTGTTCCTCTGTCTTGCCTGCTTGTCTCCCTCAGGTCCGTCTTGCTTGGCTTTCCCTCCAGCTCTAGTTCCCTCTTGCTATTTGTGCTGTCTGGTTTCGTGCCCTCTTCCTGCCTGGCGATTCCTGTCCAACCATTTCTCGCTACCATTCTCATGATAACCTGTGATTATCAGCCCTAAGGACTCAAGTCGTCCATCAGAGTGAGTGTTCTCGATCTCCTTTCTCCACATTAATGGTAAACGGCTTACTGCATTGTGGAGCAAAGGGTAAGTCACTGGCAGAACTTATTCAGCAGTGTTGTCCAACTCCAGGCCTTGAGGGCCGGTATCCTGACAGGTTTTCAGGATATCCCTCATTAATATTCATGAGAACAAATGTGCATACAATCATTGTATGCAAATATATCTCATGGATACTTATGAGGTGTATCCTGAAAATCCAACATGTTTCTGGCCCTCAAGGCCTGGCTGTGGACAACCCTGCTCTACTGTGTACTGCAAGGGTCTTCCTGTGAACACTAATAATCATCCTAGACCACGACCATGACCTTGCCTCACCCAAAAACTGACTGGCATGTTCCAACAATGAGAAAATAGAAAGAAATCAAAATACTAGAGGATCTTGTATCACTGCTTCAAGAACACGGGCCCAATCCCACTGCCCACTCCAATCCGTTATGTGCTATTTATGCTTTAGAACACAGGCTTTTGGAATCAGTGTAATTTCCTATTGTGTGGTACCAGCAGCAAGGCTCTTACACAGTGGAGGTATGTTTTGGGATATAGACTTTTATTGATCAAGAAAGGGTGGGAAGGGGCCTCTCTATCCCTAAATTCCCAAATCTAAGCAGGGTTTCCCCACCTCAAAAGAACTAATGAAAACAGTCAGAATGTCCAAAGCAAAAAAGACCAACAATGTATTTCTAGTCTTGTCTCTTAAAACACAAAGAATCTTCAAAGACAAATACTACAACACGTTTTCAGTCTTTGGATTTAAACCCCTTTGGTTCCAGCTTTCTATTTTTGGGTGCCAATCTCAGACTCTCAATACTTGAAGGGGTTTGGATGTACTCTCCTGCCAAGACCCATTTATTTCCTATATTCTCCTTCTTTCTCATGTAGTGCTCCAGCCCCTGTTATTTTTGATTATCTTGGGGGTACCTGATACTTTTATCCTTGGTCTCTCTTTTGGGTGCATGTCCCAGACTCGCAATGCAACATTGGGCTTGCTTGATTTACTCTCCTGCCAAACAAAGCCTTTTTTTGTTTTTGAACTTGCTTTCATGCATCGTGTCTGACTCACTTTATGTACGCTACTTTAATTGGGTGATTGGGTGCATGTCCCAGACTCGCAGTTGCTGTCCACAATAGCCTGGTTCCCTCTCCTGCCAAGCTAATGTTTCTTTATCTTGCGTTTAATTGTCGTTCATTAATTTGCCATATATTCATTATTGCTTGGGGTAACCACCCCCTTGGTTTTCGTTTTTCTCTCAAGCTGTTAGACGAAAATGTTCTGGGACCCTACTTTGGTCCTTTCCGTGTTTGTCCCAGCTTCCCGGACCTTCTGTTACTTACCACCAGCCCGCATACCTTCGGTCTTGGTTTGCATTCTCTATGCTGTAGGATTCCTTCCTAAGGCTTTGTAACTGTCGGGCTTGTTTTCGCTTTGGTTCCGCGTCCTTGTGGTCGGCAAGTGTGAGTATTTTACTCCCCATTTCTTTTTAAATTGGGAGTAAAATGATTGTTTAGGGCGTAAGAATGTTCAATGAGTATTTTATAAGCGGGTAAAAATGAACTGGAAAACGGAAATGTGTTCATAATAACTTCTTTGCACTTAGTTATTCATGCACATTAAAAGATACATGTTTGCTTCTTCTGATCAGACAGTAATATTAGTAGTTTCGGACATATAGGGCCAGACCCAAGGATGGGAGACCAGTAAAAGATACAGCGCCAACAAGAGGCCGGAAACGTTTGTCTCCTGAGAACTATCTCTGGAGGACTGAATTCCGATCATGAGATGCATTACTTCCTATGAATCTGTAATATCACTACAATCACTGATGGTTCTTATACACCCAATGTGACACTGCAATGTTATTTGAACTCATAATGTCACTTACATATGATTATTAACTTACTTTGGGATATGGGGGGCGTGGCTACATGGCCCCGGAATAGGACGTGGTCCCGAGGTGCTCCTTCCGATCCTGATCCTGAAATACATACATGCTCGGCGGCAGCTGCGAAAAGGAAACTAGAATCCATAGAAGCATAAAGGTACAGAGCACACTGCGGTCATAACTCTGGTGAAAAACGCAGCATAGGACGTGAACCGCGGGCTGCAGAAGATAACAGCATTAGATTGGCGTGACAAACAAGATGGTGGCTGTGGGAGAACAAAGGAATGCACTTTGAGACGGCTGGAAGAAAGGAAAAAGCTGCACCACAGCCAAACGAAGGCGGACCCTGGTTGGGGAACGAAGAGGGGCCGGACTGAAAGGGAGGCATCAACGGCCGCTTGAGTCTGCCTGATACAGAGGCTGCCACAATAATAGAAAAGGAAGCTACTCGGAGACGGCCGAAAAAGTGATCCACAAGTGCCCAGCTGTTTGTGAGGACCACATACTGCTGTCCCCGGCGGAGGAAGACGGAGGATTTCTGCGTGAGAGACCCCGACGGACGAGGAGAGGAGCCCCGGAATGACAACGGAAAGTGTTGTGCAGTCAAGGACAGGAGGCACATGCCAACTGGCTTCTGAGACCCCGGCGAGTCAGCAGAATAGTCCACAAGTGGTCCGCAGGAAGTTCGGAGTGGGGGGTCGATGCGACACTAAGCGGTGGGGGCGGACAGAACCCGCTACAGCGAGCATGGAAACCGCGCAGTGGGCAGGACAATACGGAACTTGCAGTAGCAGACATCATTGAGGCAACCCCAGCTCACCAGCGTGACATGGAATATAAAAACACTGCAAAGTCAGACACTAGAGCGGCCTCATCAACCCACTAGCTTATCTGGCCACATTAAGATAATAAGCTGTGGGGAGCCCTCCATCTTGCGGACAAGCCGATTCGAACGTGATTCCAACAGAGTGGAATTGCAAACTGAATACCCTGGACCTCCTCCCAATTGCTAAGGAGCGCACACATACAATGGGAAGCAACTGAAAAGCACAAACGCAGGTCCTCAGGCCCTACACACAAGGTGCACATAGATGCAGCACACTGCAAAAGGGAGGAAAACCGCACGGGTGAGCTCAAACACTACATCCTAATCGGAAAGCAGAAGGGGAAGCAAAGCGCACAACCCATGAGAGCAAAGGAAGAAATAAAGCCCTTGAATGCCGTGCAGCATGAATCATAAATGGACACAGCCAATGTACCAGCTGCCCAGAGACCCATTATAAATACCAGATAAGGTGGATATGCTGCACAATCCAGACACAACTTGGGATAGCTGGAAGAGAGCAGACAGTGAATGCGTATATAGCGAATGGCATAAAAATAACGGAGCATGCTGTGCTGAGGCTGGAAGCGGATTCAAGGGCACGGACATAAGGGTGCTAATGCAAGGCACTGGTAGAAACATTACATCAAGAACAAGGAGCGCAGCAAAGAGCCCTGCGGCATACAAAGAATTGACGGGTCAGACATAAGGTTGGCATATGACCACGAACCCTAAAGAGCGGACGCAGTGACACGGCCCAATGAGGGCCGGTATACAAAGGCAATAGGAGTGGCAGCAGCCAGGAGACGTGGGAGAGCACAACCCACTCGCGGGATAATACAAATAGCACATGAGGACTTAGACCAAAGCCTCCCTCATGAACCACAGTTAACTATACAACAGACCTGAAGAGCCAGAGACTACACTCCCGATAACCCGAATTGAGGCACACAACAACATTGAGATGGTGAGCAAACGGACGAAGACAAAAGGGAAACCATCCACGTTGGAGGAATACGCAAGAACACTGCAGCTGACAGAATGGGCAAGGAGAAAGGAGAAATCCCCCCTCGCCCCCCACGGACACCACCCTGGTGCGCAAAGATCAGCAGATCCTAGAAGCGATTGCGGACCTGAAACTAACGTGAGAAACTAAACTGGAGTCAGCCATGGTTGAATTTAAGGCAGCACTGGAACTCAGAGTTGGCGCAGTCCAGGAGGAAGTGAATCTACTCAGACAAGATGTCTGAGTGCTAGCAGAATGTACAGGCGAACTGGAAAAAGAAGTGACTCCAAACACCGCTGCATGTGCGTCCCATACATCGGAGATCCACATCCTGAAACAACTTGTGAGCAACCTGGAAAATAGAGCGAAAGGACGTGCCCGGAGAAATAACATACATATCGTGGGACTACCGGAAGGCGCAGAGGGATCAAACCCAACATACTATGTTGAGACGATGTTGCTGCAAGAAATAGGGGGAGGGGCGCTCACCAAAGGATTTGCAGTGTAAAGCACGCATAGAGCCTTAACCAGGAAGCCACCGCCAGGAGCCCCTCCTCCCCCAGACCAATAATTGCCAAAATCCTGACTTATTGGGATAGGGAGACGATCCTAGAACACTTCCGGAAAGGGGCACGATACAAAGGGCTTATGCAAATATTACAGTGTACCCCGCTACACACTCTTGGTGCAGGGACGGTGAATGAACTATGGGTCAGTGAAGAAAAGACTGCGAGAGGCAGGCTACAAATATATGTTGATGTATCCGGCGAAACTGAAGGTGTATCACAAAAACAGCCCTGTTCTTTGACGCCCCTGAGGATGCGACAGAGTGGTTGGATGCCCAGAACTGCCTGTCGGAAACAGACAACCAGAAAGCAGACGGATCAGATAAGTAAGACAGCGACTGCAGTAATCAAGGTGCTGTAAAACTAGACACTGGGACTTGAATGTAAGCTAGGGCAAAGCCAGCCGGAATAGGCATGAGGTGAGTTGAATAAATAGATATGACCGGGCATGGCACAACAGTACAAAATTGCAGGAATCTTGATGGACTTGCTGTCACACCCCCATAGATAGTTTAGTTAGGTTACCGATAGATTGGTAACTCCCTGCTGGGTTCCTAATATCGGCAACACCGAGAAAGGACCAAATGCGGGGTAGCCTGAGATCCAGGGATGGAGCTGGGGAACAGTTGGGAACGGGATGGGTGGGGGGAGGGGAGGGAGTTGGGAGGTAAGCAGTGAATTTAGTTGGGGAGATTGGGGGGTTGGGGGTAGTTGGGGGTTTTATGTTGAAATTAGACAGGGAACGTGCTCCCATCCACGCCAAACCATTCGGATAGAAGGACAAGGAGGGAGGGAGAAGGGACAGGGTATGGATGATAATGGGAGACCTTATAATAGTAACCTGGAACGTCAGAGGTCTCAACAGCTACCTGAAGAGAAATAAGGTAATGATGTACCTGAGAAGGCAAAACGTGATCTAGCCTTATTGCAAGAAACTCACCTCACCAAAGAGAAACAAGAGGTGGTAAAGAAAAAGTGGAGGGAGACCACCATAGGAGCAATGCATTCGGCATATGCCAGTGGAGTAATCATTTGGGTGGCGACACATGTGCCCTTCCAGATGCTACAAGCCACGGTGGAGCCGGACGGGAGGATGGTAATGATTCAGGGGGCTGTTGGAGAAGAGAGAACTGAGCATTATAAATACCTATGCCCCTAACCAAAACACAGTGGCCTATTTTAAGACACTTTATAGTAAAATCAGTCCCCACATAGGCGGCACTGTTATATGGGGTGGGGACTTCAATTGCATGCTGAACCCCAAAATGGACAGGTCAAACACTAAATTAGATAAGCCCACCCCGGCAGCGAAAATGCTACAAGCTCTGCTGAGAGACTTCGGGCTGGAACATATATGGCGGCAGCAACACCCGAATGATGGGCACTACTCACACTATGCCGCCTCACACAACCTGTACACTAGACTGGATTACATGTTTGCCACTTCGGAACTTGCTGGGGAAATGACGGGTTCAGAATATAAGGCGAGAATATTATCGGACCACTCCCCTCTGGTCCTGACGTGGCGACATCAGCACCCTAGAGCCAGGATCCCAACATGGAGGCTTAGAGCTGAGGCATTGAAGGATACCGCATTCCGAGAGGACCTAAGGGAGGAGATAATCGGGTATTTCGAAAATAGCACAGGAAGTGTGGAGTCAGAGGGAAACCTATGGGTGGCCTTCAAGGTGGTAGTGAGGGGAGCAGCCATATCTAAATCTAGAGGGCTCCAAGGGGGTATAGTGCGAGAGTTACAGGAGACAGAAAAGAAACTAGAAGTAATTGTGAAAAGAGGGGGCACCTCACAGGAAGACGCCGAACAGGTGAGCCAATTACAACAGGCTTGTAGTGGGCTCTGGGAGAGGCAATGCAACCTGAATTACAAAAAATACATTGAAACACAACACGCAGGGGGGAGTTAAACCGGGAAGGCTACTCTCATGACTATACAAGAACGAGACACCAAGATCATCGATTAGGAAGATAACGGGAGAAGCGGGCCAAGTCTGGAACACACAGGAGAGTGTGAACGAGGGATTCCTTAGATTCTATAAACACCTCTATGAAGAATCAGGGGAGACCGCAGAGCAGGAGACTCGGGAGACGCTAGAAGACCTAGGATTACCTAAATTGAATGAGGAAGATGGGGAGAACCTGGATGCCCCAATCACAATAGAGGAATTGGAGACAGTGGTAATCATTTGCCCATGAGCAAAGCCCCTGGGACAGACGGGCTCCCTAGTGAATTCTATAAAATGTATAGACAAGAAGTGCTCCCCCCGCTACTGGCAATGCTAAACGAGGCCTTCGAGAAAGGGAGACTACCGCAATCTCTGAGGGAGGCGATAATTCTTCTACTCCTCAAACCTGACAAGCCAAGCACAGACTGTGGGTCGTACAGACCCCTATCCATGTTAAACCAGGATAATAAAATGCTCACAGCTGTACTGGCTAATAGACTGAAGAGGGTAATAAACAAACTCGTACACCCCTACCAAACCGGATATGTCCCAGGTAGAGGCATATCCGATAACCACGGCTCCACCATGTTATAGAACAGGCGTAGGGCGACCCAAGTGAAATAGCAATAGTATTGCTAGATGCAGTGAAAGCCTTTGACTCTGTAAGGTGGCCTTGGATGATGGCGGCCTTGAAAGAATACGGGATGGGACCAGGGTACCAGCGGTGGGTGAAAATGGTGTATAGCACGCCAACAGCCAGGGTAAAAAACTGGAGCGATCATTTCAGCAAATGGCAACTTAGCAGAGGCACGAGACAGGGCTGTCCATGGTCCCCGATGCTGTACATCCTTGCGCTAGAACCATTAGCGATCTGTTTGAGACAGCAATGCAAAGAAATGGGGGTCCACACTAAGGGGGGGACCGCACTTGTTATAATTGTATGCGGATGATATGCTGCTATACCTGCAGTACCTAGAGGAAAACTTGCAATACATCTTGGAGATGATGGAGCGCTACGCGACTCTGTCGGGCATAACGGTGAACCCCAAAAAATCATGCATGTTCCCTTTTGGGGAGGTACAGAGGAGTCCCACAGGAGAATTTACCCTGGGAGATCAGAACATTCAGATACCTGGGGATTAACATATATTACACGATTGAAGACGAGCACAAATATAACACGGAGAGGGCAGTAGAAGGAATCAAGAAAAGCATGGGATTCTGGGCAAAGCTCCCCCTGGCCATGGTGGGAAGGGCGGCCTTGCTCAAGATGGTGGTCCTACCTAGGCTATTATATTTTTTCGCAAACATTCCACACATGTTGCCCAAATGGTTTTTTATTAAACTGGAGAGTTTATGTAGAGGTTTTTTGTGGCACAACTCCAGAAATAGAGTGGCCCTGGAAACTACAGAATACGTATGACAGAGGGGGCATAAACCTGCCGAATTCTGAGATATACCACTTGGCAGGGCCGTTACAATATGTCACTAGGTGGCTGTCGGAAGACAAGACAGCAGAATCTAGATTGCTGAAGAGTGAATGCAACCCTTATTTCCTAAAAGAATGGGTATGGCTACCCAAACCAGAGTTGCATGGGCGATCGAGATTGCTGGAACTGGGCTGGAAGACATGGCACAAAGAGCGTCGAGCTATGGGAAACCCGACCCCATGCTCCTCGCAGGCACCACTTGTGGCGCTATGCGGGGTGGATGAGCAACTGCGGAAAGGGATCCACAAACACTGGGAGCCGGTAGGCCTAGCGACCCTGAAAGATATATGACGAGAAGGGAAGGCATTGGACTTCCAAACAATAGTGGATGAGACTGGGGTACATATGGGGTAGTATATCACATATACTAGAATAATTAAATGGGTGAAAGAAACGTTGTCTGAAATAGCACTAGCAGAACAACACTGCCCTAGAAACGATGTATGATATCTCAGAAGGAGGGCACGAAACATCCCGGATCTATGAACTGGTGATGTCCAGGGTGGGTAAGGAGTTGCTCCAATTGAGATGGGACTGGGAGGAGGAAGCGGGAGAACCTATGCAAGATGGGCAGTGGGAAAGAGCTCGGAGATATTACAAACAGGTGTCTAGGAATGCGAGGCTGCAGCAGATTCAGTTATATGACCCCCAGAAAGGTTGCCAGATTTGGAAGTAAAGAAGAACACAAATGCCCCAAGTGTGGGGAGGTGGATGCCGGGATGATCCATATGCTCTGGGCGTGTCCGGAGGTGGGAAAATTCTGGGAGGAAGTTAAGCTACGACTATCTGAAAAGGGGATCAAGCTAGATATGGAATATGTATGGGCATGCATGATGGGGGGATTTACCAGACCACACAACCTGAAACAAGTTTGCAAACTCAAGGACCTGGCCTACATCCTGGGCAAAAGGAGAATAGCCATGAGCTGGAAAGCAGCCGACAGATCCAGATTAGAGGTATTGTGGAACGATCTCCTGAAATGGGCAGAAGCTGAGACAGAGGTATGGTACGAGGCAGCCAGCAGAGGGGAGGATAACGAAGTGCGACCTCTGATAGCATGGAGACAAATGGTAGCCACATTGTTGAGATCCTCCCACGCCAATTCCAGTGAATATGACGCGTCCGAGAACGGCGAAGGGGATTAACCCCAAAAGAAGGGTAATCCGATGAACTGAGGTGGAAGCTTGCATTAAAGTGGGGAGCGGGGTGAAGACAGTAATAAATAATATGCAAATGTATGCTAAGAAGCTTGTAACAGAAAATGTCGGGTGTGATGGTTATGTTTTGTTGTAAAAATTAATAAAATTGTATTTTTTTTAAAAAGTACTTTGGGATATCGCCCAAATACCGAACTGCCCGATTAGAGCCTCATAATATGGGCTCTTACACTACTGATTTGAGAGCATAATACAGAAACTAAATTCTCCACTTAATAATTGTATATGTCTCATTAAAATAGCAAACTTGGTATATCTGATGTATGATTTCAATGCGCATCGGCATGCACAGCCTCTGAGGTTCAAGAGGCCGCTTTGGTTTTCCGCACTCGCCCGTAACAATGGAAGTATTAACTGAAACATGTAAATTAATATCTGAAGCACATACAAAACTGTTGTATCCCCTATTGCAATAGAAATTACTGAGATCCTTTAATGAGCCTAGGGGACAGAGTGACAGTTTTAGAATCGACATTAGTTGGCGAGAAATGAACCATCCAGATCGTCAGAGCGTGATGACATCACCACGCTCGTGACCACAACGTGGTGCAGCTATGACGGTATGTAATCTCATTTAAAGAATGGTGGTGCTCATGACACGACGCAGAGCGCCGCCATCCTGAAAGATGAAATCTTGAAAGAACTTTACATAACCAAATTAGGTAAGTGACTGTGCTCATATCACTGCAATACGATAACTTGGCCACGTCCCGGAAGGCCATGTGAGGCACTTCAGCCAGTATTACTGAACCCCACTTATTTTAAACCACTACGGACACTATCCTCTAAAGAGAGCTATTGCATATACAATTTTGGGCAGTTAACTAATGCTTGTGTAAAATAAGCACTATTATTAAAAAAAACACAGCAGACTTTATTCCCTAAAGGAAGGAAGCAATGCTGTATAGATAATGGACCCCTAATTAACTGAAATCTAAAGGAAACCATTGCATATGCATTTTGGGAATTTAACTAACACTTGTCATACAGCGTTTTCAGATGTCAATTAACCACTATCCAAATCACAGCAAACACATTTCCCCTGAAGGAAGCAATGCTGTATAGACAATGGCAGCTAATTAACACAAATCTCACAATGGGTGAAACGGAGATTAGTGGCATAACACCACTAAATCACAAAAAATGAAGATTGTTTGTGCCCAAAGTTAAGCTGTAACAGTTTTAATGTGCATGGATTGAACGTTGTTGCACTGTGACGTTGTAGTCTCGAAGTCAATGACCACTTCCACGCAGGCGCCCTTATGGAGATCTAACACGTATCTGGTTCAACACTGATATACATATATAGGCAGCCTGGGCACCAATACTGTAGATATGCATTCGGTTTAGATATCAATCATTCAGGCACCGAACAGCAGATAGCGAGAAATGCTATAACTGGGCACCTGTATCATAGAAATGCAACTGGGCATAGATATTACTCAATTAAGCACCACAAGGCTGATAATTAACAATGAGCGCCAATATAATATGGACATAGAAATACGCACACTAGAAATAATCAAAGAAATGTTTTAAATTGATATGACCGAATAACAACTGGGGAATTATGGAATAGATGTACCCTTGAACTTACTATGGGTTGCACTTAGAAATGAAAACTTGAATAAAAGCACAGACTACATGGCATCTTAAGAAAAAGCCCATTAGGTAAGACTCCTTAATGGATTGGTTAGATTCCTTAGGAATGAAAGTATCTTGGAAGTGAGACTTCTAAGCACTATGATTCAAACAAAATAGAACATCTAAGACAGGGTTTCAAGATTGCAGGTAAAATCTTTATACAATATACATAAAAATAAACACTCCAGCGGACTTCAGTTCAAACCACTACCGATTTATGGCGAGTGCACAAGTGAAGTACCTGAATGGCACATCATATCTCCTTTACACAATTGTAGCCTGCACCAACACGGTTAGTTCATCATTCATTTACAAAAGATGATAAATACAAACATGTTTAGCATATATACTCCACAATTTAGCCAATGCTTATCTATTCTTAAGTGGGTATGACAAACTGTTTTTCGCAGATGTTCCTGCTATGTCAAGAATCTTCCATTTACTCATAGCTCAATCATATATTCTTTCCACCAGTTCATGGTCAGTTACTAGTGTTTGAAGTCATTGAAACCTAACCCCATCTGCCTTTTGCATTAACACCAGTAATCCTTTTTAATCAGGCTTTGAAGGCTGTCTTCCATGGATTTGATAAGACCAAGAAGACTACAATGCAGTGTCTAACTAAACTTTGTTTAATCCGGTCAGTCTTTACATAGCATTAACCCACATAATGGGCTATGTTGAAACAAGGTTTTATTTCCCTGCTAGATGAGAGGACTCACATTTATCTTATTTAACCTAGGCTGCATCAACAAGGGCCAACAGACCTGAACACACCTTTCTGCACAGATCCAGTTTTTTCAACACCAACATGTTTTGCAATGACTAGGGGCAAAAAGGCCACAAGTGCATTTCTATTTTGGTTAATTTGGTGAAATTGACAAATGTACTCCTTAAAGCCTTGTAAGAAAACAGGGTTTTTGGTTGCAGAAATGGATTAGCTTAGGGCTAATTAACTACATATTTATTTTATTATATTCTAAAAGAAGCCACACTAGACTTGTAGGTACTATCATTTCATTCTACCTCTTTCCCTCCCTTCTTCCTCACCTCAAAACCAACAATTACATCACCAATTGCGACATTGATACTGTATGTGACTGTATGATACTGTTTGTAAATTCGCTATACATTCTGACTAAATATGTATGCTAAAGAAAGGATGTAATAATACTTACAAAGGGAACCAAATGTACTAATCTCATGCCTGCAACTGGAATTAACGAATGTTAATATACCAAACAGACTGTAAATAAATCTGCAAATGAAGATGTAACTTGCTTACAAATGAAACTCGCAGTTTAAGCACATTTGAATTTTCAATGTACTAACCACATGCCTACAACTGGCACTAGCGAATGCTATTATAATTGAACAGAATCTTTATTAATCTACAAATGAGATTCAAGCTGTATACAAATGAAACTATTTATGTGCCTTGAAAAAGCCGAAGGGGCGAAAGAGTGGAACGTGCCTCCAAAAAGGAGTAATGTTGGCACCATGTATAAAATACTGTAAGAAGTCGAATCTCTAACATTGAGTCTGAGTAAGGTTGTTTATTCAATAAAAACCCCATTTTTTTAAAATATTAGTAGTTTCTTCCTGCGGTACTATGTGCACTACTGGTCCAAACATATCCATGGAGCTTTGTGGGTGAAAGCAGGGGCGCAAGGTTCTGTGTCTGTTACCTATTTTTTGTTGGGAATATTTGCACTCCCTATTTTTATTTTCGTGGAGTATTTGCCTATTTTTATGGAGTAAAAGTGGCTGATACACCCCTTATCGGTGTGGCTCCTTGTGCCCAAATTATACTCCATACAACATCAAATCCACCCTACATATTCAGAATTGGCAATTAAAATGTACCTTTTGTATTAACTAATATCCCATTGTCTGGCGTCAATCAATCTCTGTAGTACCACCCTACCCCAATCTACTCTCCATTTTACTTCTCCCCATGGACTAGCACATTTTCATTCTGCCCCTTCACTGAATTGCAGAGATGACTGCCGTAACCATTCACTTCCGAAACCGCATGTACTCCTCTGCCTGATTCTCGAATGCAAATTCTGCTTGATGCCATTTATTTTTACTATTCTTTTGTGTAGTCATTTTGCTTAGTAATATCATCATTACACACTTCTTTTGTGCAGTGTGTATGCATTTTACCTGCTTCTAATGGGTGTCTTTTACAAACCTGTTCCTGCTTTGTACTGAAATAAACGCGTTAGATTTACTATAGTTCAAAATTCCAGTGCAAACCCATGAGGGGAGGCTTAGCGGGTGTGAGAACATCATGGTAAACCATGCTGGCAATGCAGTCCGATGGACCAAAAATAATTTGGTAAAGATTGATGCTATGCTTGTGGATACACTTGGGGCTAATATGGGAATGCTGAATAATATGAATGCTTATGAGATAGAGAGTTGGATTCATAAACTGACTGGAAAGTCAGGCGGTATTAAAAATACAGGGTTGGCCATCTGTAGTAAAACTATCTGCAGATTTCATATGACCACTCTAGATGCTTATTAAGCCAGGCGCAAAGAGCTGCAGAGGTGGCGTGGTAAGGGGCTTGCTCGGTCGGAACTGGCCATATGTAATAGAGAAATTAGGAGGAACTACCGTTCATGGCTGAAACATTGGAGACTCTCCATCCGTAACGAAAATTGGCAACATATGATCAAAGCTCTACGTAGTAATTGTCCGAGGATGATATGGGCAAAGTTGGCGAAAGCCAAGAGCGAGGTGAGAAAACTCAAGACAACCCCCATACAGGACACCGTATGGAAGTCGTACCTGGAAGACGGGACTAGTGACCAGATTCAGAGCCATAGTCCAGAATATATGACTGGTGGTTGGCCCATGTCTTTTAGTATAAAAACGGTTAAAAATGCCATGCTCAAATTGAAAAATTCAAGATCCAAGGGGCCAAATGGTTTGTCTAACGTAGTCCTGAAGAAAAATCGTGAACAGTGGGCTAGATCTTAAGGATACTATTTGAGAAGGTTTGTTAGTCCCAGACTATCCCCAAATCAGGGCAGCAGGCGGTACTCCTACCGGTCTATAAAAAGGGAGATGGGATGTTACCGGAAAACTTTAGATTGTTGTCGATGCTCGATGTAACAGGAAAAATATTCTTTTCTTTTGTTTTGGAGCTTTGCAGACATGGGTGAAAAAATCAGATTTTACATTTAATTCAGACTAGTTTCCGAGCTGGATCCAGCACAACCCATAATCTCAGGGTTCTGGACTCTCTAATAAGAGGAACTTCGCAGACAGGGGGACATACGCTATATGTAACCTTTGTGGATTTCAAGGAAGCGTTCGATGGAGTGGATCGAACAAGACTCTGGGGGAAACTCAGCAAATGGGGATGCCGAGCTTGGCTTACCAACATCTTGAAGGGTCTTCACCAGTACACCCAGGCTGGGGTACGACTCACAGAAGAAGGTATGGAAACCGCAATGGTAGAGATACGAAAGGGTGTGAAGCAGGGATGTACCTTGGCCCCCATGCTATATATGTCAGACCTCCCGGACTGGTTAATCCCAAAGGTCGGGTGCTGTCCAAAGTTACGGGGACGCCTTGTGCCATGCCTACTTTATGCAGACGACCTTGTCCTGTTAAATTATACTTAATTGGGAGCTAAAGACATGGTTACTGCACTGTGTAATTATGCGACTGAAAGTAAGTTAGAAATAAATATGGAGAAAACCAAAGTCCTGGTAGTGTCAGCAAAAAAAGTGACGAGACCTACTTTTAGCACTCCATTGGGAAAGGTAGATTATGTGGCTTCCTACCCGTACTTGGGCCTTGACATGAGTAGTACCAAAACGTGCATGCATGTGGCGGAGCTAAGATGACTAAAGCCCTAAGGATGACTCAGCTGATGATACATTTTGCGAGAGAACCAGCTGGGTTTTCCTTTGATGGAGTTATCATTTTATACAAACAATGTTTCTGCCCCATAGTGCTGTATGGTTTAGAGGCTCTGTCATTGAGGGATCTGGCTTGGCTGGACACAGTGGAAGGGCGGTTTTGAAAACTGATATCGAGGCTTAAAGCCGCTGTACCAGCCCAATGTATCAGACTAGAACTAGGACTGACCTCGCTCAAAGGAGAGCTGTTGATGAGGCGTGGTCTCCTACACATGAAAATTCATGTTAATCCCAAATGTCAACTATTGTGCTTATTAGTAGAATTAGACAATTTTAAGGGGTTTGTTAATAACCTATGTGGTCTCATAGGGTGGTACCCCTATTACTTAAGGGGAACCAACTATGAAACCCTAAAACGTGTCTTCACAAAGGAAATCAAACGGTGGGACTGGGTTGGCAACTATACCCACTTGGAGGCGTTGCGTAGCCATACAGAAGTGGCAGGAGTAATGCACAAATATCTCCAGCCACAGCAATAACTTAGATAGTGCCCAAGTTTGAATATTCGTTTTTTTAGACTGAAGTTGCGCACTAATCATCTGCCAATATTGGCATCAATTGGTCCACAGCTAGGACTTTCCCTAAGAGAAAGGTATTGCCGTATATGCAGGAATCCGGAAAAATGGAGACTGCGAGGCATATTTTAACGGAATGCGCATTCTTGGGCAATGAATATATGACAATTTAAGGCCATTTTGTCCATGAATATGACTCGATTAAGAGTGACGATTTCTGGAGCTACTGCCTAAATACAGACAATAAGAGTCCATATTGCCCTGTTGTGGGATACAATTAAAAATAGATTACCTGTGGTGAATTTTGGGGGAAAACCGTGAGGTGCCTAAGATAGACAAGGTCGCTTGATTTGATAACTAAGTCTTAGACGTGGCTTTAGATGACGTTTTACTCTGTGTTATTGTTTTAAAGTAAGTAGCTATGAGTATAATAGGTCTTGAGTGGTATCCAGTATATTCTGTATATTTAGAGGTTTTTAAAAGAAATAAGAATTGATAAATGAAACCTTTTTATAAATCTTGAATACATTTTTATTAATTATGTTGAATTTGAATTGTGTGATTTAAATATTGAACTACTGTGATTATAACTGTTGTAAGACGATGTTAAAGTGAATATTTTGTAAAGCTTTTATTATGAAACTAAACAAATAAAAATACATTCTAGTGCAATTTCTTTACTCCTGAAATACATATTACGCGACAGCCTAGAACGACTGTCTAAGCGCGAATCTGGCCTCATCCCAGACAAATCAATGCTCCAGATTAATTTTCCTGTTCATAATCTATAATGAGGGTCTAATTATATCCCAATCGTGGGGTCTAAGTATATCCCAAACTCTATCGGTCGTATGCTGTTGTTCACACCTAGTACTTCGACTTTTCAGACGGAGCCCTACCAGACTCTGTCCACTTTTTTTATTTTCATCTTGCATGCTTTATATTTTATGCCGGCGCACTAGCAAATAAACTCACTAAAACAGGTTTGTCCCCCCGCCCCCAACGGTGCTTGAGCTAAATAGACTCTCGTGTCCTAGCCCATTTCTACCCTTGCAGTACAATACTTTACTTGAATGTACTGTAGACCCCACTGTGAATTATAGATAATGCATAGTCTATAATACGTAATGTCACTGGGCATTAATTTGCCATGCATCCTTCCCTCCTGCCACTCTTTCCCAATGTTCTATGCATGCATACTTCTAACAACCAACCCTTGGTGCTGACATGTCAGTCAGCTTGCTTGTCAAACCCAAGGACTATAATTGGATCCTGAGTTTGGGATATAATTGGACCCTCTCGTTATAGATTATAAACAGGGACATTAATCCGGATCATTGATTTTGTCTAGGTTGAGGCCAGTTCAGTATTTAGTGTCTAATACTAAAATGTTATTTGATATTTGTATAGCGCCTACTGCCATTGGTATGGCCTCAAAGCACTGTGGTGGATAAACACCCTTCAGAATATGGTAGTCTGAGCAGGCAAGTAAATGAAAGCAGTACAATGCGTGCGTACAATTATTGCCAAACTGGTGAAAAGTAGAGATGATTAGATTAAAGCAATGTTTTTTAGTCATGCAGCACATATTGCAAAGGCATAAAAGGGCTGTCCGTGGCTATGTGACAACTGGACCTAATTTATTGTGGGACTCTGCTTTATTCTATGCGTTGCAGCACTAGGGCGATGGTACGCAGCCTATCAATCCCCATGGCAACTGTGTACAACTAAAGGCACTGGTGTACGTTTTATGCAGGACACCTGCCTCAATGACTAACGTGAAGTCGGCATGTGCAGTACATGCACAAGTAAAAGACCGATACCACCAGCTCACAACCTCTAGTCTGTACCATCGTTTTTGTTGAATAGAAAATACTGAATTGGCTTCAAGCATGGTGGTGATAATGCGTAGTCACCTATGGATTCAGTTCTCAAAGTGGCAATAATCAACAGCAGCCGAGTTCAAATGAGACCAGCATCATGTTGGCAAAACTCAAATGGCTATATTCAAGCTGCGGAGTTCCAAGTGTTAGACTTTACAGCTGCCGGATTCAGATCAGCAGAGTTTCATGTGGCGACAGCTAATGGATACAGGCGTTGTGGGAAAGTTGCCTCATCCCTTACCTTGTCTTCAAAGGTCCTTTAAAATGGTGCAGACCTCAGTAGCAAAATTCAATGTGGTGAGACCTCACAGTAGCGATAATTTGGGGTGGCAAAATTTGAAGCAGCAGAACCCAAAATGGTTTAAACCTCACAGTGGCAAAATTCAAGATGGCCAAATTGAAAAACAGCAACACGCACACATGTCTAAGCATCACAGTAGCCTCACAGTACCACAATTCAAAGTGTTGCAACCCCACTGCAGCACAATTCCTATGTTGTGAAACCACACAGTGGCAAATTCAAAAGTTGTGATACCTGAAAGTACCAAGGCTCAAATGTGGTGGAACCTCATAGCAACCAAATTGAAATTTGCCCACAATAAATTCAAACCGCACAGTAGCCGGATTCAGATGTGGTGAAACCTGACCATAGTGAAACTCAAATTTGGTGGAACCGAACATCAGCAAAATTGAAATGTGGTGAAAACCCACAATAGCCAGAATCATCTACCTGAGACCTAATCGCAGCAAGACTCCAATGTGGAACAACCACACGGCAGCAAAACTCTGATGTGGGGAATCCTAACAGCAACAAGATTCAATGTGATTTGAACTCTGCAGTAGCAAAATTCAAAGCAGTGATGAACCCCTGGTAGCAAAATGCAATTGTGGTGATTGTAACAGAAAAACTCAATGTAGGAAAACTCTGCAGTCGTGGAAATAAAAGTGGCAAAATTCAAAACAGCAGAGCTCCGAGAAGTGCAAATCTCAGTGTTCAAAACAGTTGATTTTGATGTGGAGACGAGGGTTTCTGACCAAAATACTGACGCAAGAAATCCCTAATGCGCGTTTACTGTGCATTCAGCATTTTCAAAAGTTCAGACTCCCATTACAGTGACCAAGTGGAGCAGGGGTTGTGGGGGGTGTCCCCCGCTTCCTCTGGTCACTGTAGTGGGAGTTGAGGGTTGCGGTGGTGCTCCCCACTTCCATTAGCTGGAGAGCGGGGGACAATAAGCTTTATTTTTAAAAAAGTAAAAAATTCAAATAAATAAAAAAATGACCCTGCTTTGACAGCTCCAGCTCACGTTAAGTGGGAGTCACTCACGCTGCAGGGACAGAGATGAGTCGTCGGCACACACAGAAATGTGCTGACGAAAGGTAAGTAGGGACGGGTAGGCTTGTTGCGGCTGTGGGCCAAAGTGATATATGTGATCACTGCGCTGTGCCGTAATGAAAGTCGGCTTTTTGAAATGGGCGGCGCCGTGATCACATAGATCCGAGATGAGTGATGGACATAAACTATTCAGCAAAATTGCGTCGTCCATTACCTTTTAGTCGGTGATCCTCTGGGTCAGCAGGATGGGTACAGTGCAGGGTGCCCGGCCAACAGACAAACATTAAATTGTCCATATACACTGCCCGGGCAGGGGTGCCCTCAGAGAGAGACCGCGAGGAGTTCTGTTCTGGGTCACATGACACCGAGCAGCACCAATCGGGGCCTCGCAAGGGTGGGTGGGGGAGTTTGTTTTGGGGTATTTTTATTTAAAGATGTATATGCAATATTATTCATGCTTATTCAATCTAGGCTGTCACTTAATATATATTTCAGGAGAATAGAAATTGTTCTGGAACTTTGAACAAGACGACACGAAGAAACACAGGTTCGATCCCCAGGTCTGCGCTTAAAAACCTCTGGGTATTTAAGCACGTTATAAATACGCAACTAAGACCAAAATAAATTCCTGTAACAGCGCCTCGATGCCCAAGCGTTGTGTGAGCGCTTTAAAAATACGAATAAATAAATGTTTATTTCAGTTCAAAGCAAAACGGGTTTGGAAAAAGAGAACAGTTAGATTAGTTGGCAAGTTTATAGGTTAGTGCGCTGGCATAAAATATAAAGAGTTTGCCATAACTCCCTTTTATGGGGCGTTTGTCCTTACAATTTGACCCGTAGAAAGGTGTGTGGCGAATTGGAAGGAGGACGCGGACACTCTTGAGTGCATGTTTCATGTGGTTTTATTAAAGGGAAAAAATAGAAGGCCTAACTTTCCCTGTCACTATGGATGGTCCCTACTTATGTTACTAAGGTGCCCGTCACTCACTCATGAATGTCCAAAGGAATAAGTCTGCGGTCCAAACTTACATAACTGACCCTACTGCTATGATAATTAACTTAGGTCAGGGAATGGATCCCTTATTGGGATTCCTTATATATTATTAAAATAGTCTCTGGTTATTTCTTGTATCAGTCCCTGTAACTCTTCGAGTGGGCTATTAGCTTTTATCTCCTCCTTGTATATGGCTTTAGTGGATCTTTTATGAGATCTGTATTCCTGGTTACTAGATTCAAGTATTCTTGAAAAATATGATTTCTCTGGTAGTCCTGTTCTCCTGGACAATTATGGTTCACCTTGTTCTGGTCTGTATGATTTTGTGTAATGTTCACCGGGACAGTTCTGCTGAACTCTGGCTCATAATATTCGCTTTCTCTTATGTTAGTCTCTTCTTGTATAGAAACCGGGCTACTTTCCCTTTTTCGTGGGTATTGTTACACACTGTTCTTTTCTTTCATGATTTTCAATATTTCTTTCTCTTATATCACAATACTTTAAGTTCATTAGTTTCACATAAAGTTTTTCTTTGTGAAATGTACTGGGACGAGTGTCTTGCACGGTACGATTCCCTCTATGCCTCCCGTTGTCCCTGTTACCTCTGACTGTCAAGGAAAATGTCTTAGAGATTCTGGTTTCTCTGGGAGCTTCCCTCTTGCTCCACATTGCCGTCGGCTTGCTTTTGCCTTCATTTCCTTCCTCTGATTTTTCTCTCCTCCTTGTGGCGTCCCAGTATTCTGCCGAGTGACCGGGCACCTTGTTGCGTTGTGCTTGCGGTGGTATCATTGATAGTTTGTGGGCCAGCTGCCCACCAGTGATCCTTTGTGGTTATGCCACCACCTCCCGCTGGACTCCTGCCCGTTTAGCGTCTTACAGTGGGGATTCGCCGTAACTCTGGCATCTCCCTGTTCAGTACAGTGCAAGCTTCAAACTTGCGGGCTTCATGGCTCACACCCACTCTGCCTCCTCGGGCTGTCCCTTACCTGCGTATGCATTCCTCTCTTTGTCGCGCATGGAATACTCTCTATTCAACGTACTCGTCCTAGTGGATTGGATAATTCCATTTAAAGGGACATGTACTCTTTCTGGGTGATTATGGCATATATTCCGTTTTTCTTCGTCCCATACTTGTTGTTTAAAAGTCTCTGATATTTTAAAGCATCCCATGTAGGCCACAGTGTGCATAGTTTTAGGGAATTCCACATAGGAACGCGAGTCCTTCTCCCCTAAGGGGGAGACTCTCCTGGTGAGGTCCCACTTGCCTCGACCAATAGGGAGGGTGTTGCGGAGTGGCCTCACCGCCCTAGCCTAACTGGGGCAGAGTGGCACTCCCACTTGGGGAGAAGGGACAAATTCCCTTGATTCGTCACAGCCTCCATAGTACTAGCGCAACGCGAGCACCTTTTTAATTCCATCTTGCAAGCACTCAACAATAAAATTTAGCATCATGCTTGGACTAGTTATCACAATACTAGATAGTATCTGAAGTTTTACTCGCGTGGCTTCTTACGAATTGGAGGTTGTTGAGTTTTGTTCGAAGAATTGGGTATGTCTCCCTCAAGTCACTAAGAGACCAATGATTGGGCTATCAGAGACCGGAAGGCGGCATCCACGGGAAGCCCTCAGGGGAAGAAAACCCGCCGTTCAGATGCCTTAGCGGTGTCCAATGTTTTTCTGTGATGCTGAAGGTAAGATGAATCCTAATCCACAGCGGCTGCAGACAGCAACAAATAGGAGGAAATGGAATCCTTCTGTGAGTAAATCCACAGCGGCTGCAAACAGCAACAAGGAGGAGGGAACCGAACAGGAACGGAATGGCACCGGCAGCGCCGTGGAAGGAAGGAATGCAGGAAGCACAGTGAGGAGCAACTGAAGGAGGAAAGAGGAGGTTAACAGAGAAGGCAAGGTAGGAAGGGCAAGGAAGTAATAACAAGAGCGTAGCGATAAAGCACACAAGGTAGCCAAGTAGCGACACACCTACCCGAAGTTCTGAATGCACTAAATGGATTCGGGTAGATGGCGGTCGCCATCTTGGAACGAACTAGACCGCTGCATTGGAGTTGGAATAACGGAACAAAAAAGGCGCCATCTTGGTTTCTTCAGAGTGTAACTGGGATGATGCTTTTTCCATTGCATCATAAGGATCTCCGTGTGGTTTTGACACTAGTCTAGATTCTGTTGTCTCACTGATGTTTTTCACTAAGCCGAGTCACACATTACTTATACCTTTCTCTCATGCATATCTAAATAATCTTTGTTCCGACACCTGCATCCCTATTGCAACAACCATATCCCATTCCCCTCTTTCCATCTTCCCTACCCAATCCTACTCTTTCCAGTTGACCTTTTCTGCAAATTTCTCTCCTTTTTATTCACAGAAAACGGTCTAGCTACCCCCTGACAGGGGTCACAATAAGCCTTCTCTCGGACAAAGTCTGGCACTGTAAGACCACTAGAGTAATACTTGGCGTAGTAGAAATACTGACCGATCTATGCAAATATACAAAGTGTAACATAACATTTACACTTTCAATATATTGCCTGTTGTGCTAATACAAAACCAGCACATATAAATTCTCCCACACTTCTATTTTTCATTCGTGTATATTTATTCTAAAATACAAGCATTAAAGAAATGTCTTGCCAAGCAAAAGAATACTTGACTACAATACTAGCTTTCTATTCTTCAGCTATTCACCTCTAGAATTCTACAGGCTTGCAAGACATCAATATGCATAGCCACCTAAACTTCTACACAATAAAACTAGATTTTGTACTCCCAAAAGTGCTGTTTGGAAAGGAAGGAGTGCCATTAGTCATGTGATGTTACTTCAGGCCCCCCTATGGGGAACAGGAATGCCCAAGGAAGTATTCCCCCTTCCTCTTCCCTTATGATGGAGTCCCAAGCATTCGTTTGTTACATGGGAGCTGAACAGAGTTACCAGGTGCAGGGCACCTTAATGTGGATTGCTTGGTTTCTGACCTACCTGAGTTGCTGCCCTCAGTGCAACTGAGGACCAATGGGTTCTTTCCCTCAACTCCCAGGAGGAATCTTAATACACCTGCCATGCCAAAAAAGGATTAGAGAACTGACCCGAGAGCGGGAAAGCCCAGCCTGCGCCAGAGTGCAGAGGAGAAAGTCCCTCAACCGAAGGAGGGACCCATGAGGAAAGCCATGAAGTCTGCCTGGTGCAGAGCAACTCCAGGCAGCTCGAGGAAAACTGACACTCCAACAAAGGCGGGAGCCCAGAAGGACATGACGTGCAATATGATCTTGACATGCGTTGTAGCTATGCATGTCGAGACTTCCTATGTATATGTTATGTTATATTCATTTGTAGAGCACGCATCCTCCCAAGAGCATCTTGGCGCTAGGAAAACCACAGATACTGCTTAGGGACTGACATCCTGACGTCTAAAACACAGTTTTCAATAAGCGCCTAAATTCATACTGATTCTCGGAGGACCTGAGAAAAAGTGGTAGGGCGTTCCGCAATTGATCAGCTGCAACAGAAAAAGCCTGCTCTCCGGTCCTAGATGACTGAAGTCGAGGAACAGAGATGAAATGCAAATCCTGAGAGCGAAGAGAATGTAAGGAACAAACTCCGCTCCCTGGCCATAAAATGCTTGATGAGCTATATATAGGGACTTCATTTTGAACCTTTTTTTGACAGGAAGCCAGTGAAGGGAGCAGAGCAACAGGTACATGTGAACACTATAAGGAGTGCCGGTAGTGACCCGAGCTGCTAGGTTTTGGAGAAGCTGCAACTGGCACATGAGATAGGTGTTGAGCCAAGAAGAGTGAATTACAATAGTCGATGCGACTTAAAATAAGACTGGCGACAACCAAGGCATGAAGATGTGATGGAAGATAATTTAGTACACTGCAGAGAACCTTCAGATGGAAATGGACAGCTTGACACATAGTGATGACCTGGACCTCCGTAGAGAGCGAGGCAGAGATCCTGAAGCCCAAATCTTTAACAAACGTCACCGGTGTAGGAATTGAGCCCAAAGCAGATATCCACAAAATAGTCCACAGAGAAGGGGGATCCAACACCAGAATGTCCGTCTTGTTTCCATTCAACTTAAGCCAGTTGTTACTCATCCAACAACCCCCAGCTGCTAGACACTCCCTAAAGTGTGAAGACACATCAGATTGAATAAGATTCAGCCGTACAATGATCTGAGTGTTAGCATAGGAGTAACCGCGGAGGCTGTGAGAGTGTATGAGATGAACAAGAGGCTGCATGTAGATTTTAAATGGCATGGGAGACGAGGTGGAGCCCTGATGGACCCCACAAGAAAGAGAACAAGAATGAGACCGAAAAGGAGGAAGAGAAAGAGATTGGCCCCTATCAGTCAGGAAGGAGGCAAGCCAGGATAATACGTGACTGGAGAGTCCCGCCTAGGCCAGGCGAGTCAGCAGGAGGGAGTGATCAACTGTGTCGAAGGCAGCAGATCTAATAAACCCAACTGAAAGGGGTCTAGAAAATAAGTTTCCAAAAAAGACCAAAGAGAAGAAATCAAAGACTCCAAAGTTTTCATGATAAAAGGGAGAAGTTGAATTGGCTGAAATGGTGGGGTAAATTGCAGGTTTATTAAGAAGGGGAATAACGAGAGCCTGTTTCAGGTCTGCTAGAATAAATCCGGCAAACATGAGTGGTTCACTGCCTGAGTCACCCAAGAGGCAATCTCTGGCCTAATATCCTTAAGCACACCTAGGGGAATGGTGTCAATGGGAGATGCTGATTTAACACCCTTGTTGGTGGTTAATATTGCCTCTGGAGTGAACATACAGGGGTGGGGCAGGGGGGGGAAGAAGACCACTAGTGGAAAGAAACAGCCTCCTGTATCGCCAAAGCCAGGTTGCCCCCCACTCAAACTAGATAATCCAATGTTATTATGAATATCCTCGATTTTAGAAACAAAAAAAATCTGCCAGGATGTTGCAAAGCATTTGGGAAGGAATCACACCTGCCGAGGAGGATGTGTTAGATGTGTGAGGTACCGGAGGGCATCCTCACTTATACTTCCCCTGTATCCTCCTCTCAGGTGTCCAGGGAAAGGCCATCGCTCTTGGATCCTGACCCTGTTGGTGGAGAGACCTTGGGAAGTTTGGAGAGGATGTCTTTAGTTGAGACATGGTATGCCCCTTCCCTTGTCAGAAAGCACTCTACCCTCCCCCTGCTTTCATAGGTTATTGGCAGTCATCACCTCTCTTCTACACACAGAATATCCCACAACCATCTTACTGTAAGAATCGGACGAAGAGGAGGCGACTGGGAGTTATACATACTTTGGTACTGAGTGTTAAGAGGCAATGTGCACGGAATCGCACAGTGTACAACTTTGAATCTAAATATGTGCATACAATACCAAAGACTTGTGTATACTAAAACCCAGGAGTACAAATAGAGTGAAACAATAATACCAATATATGAAAAGGGATGTGGGGTAAGCACTTAGAACCTCCTTATGGCTGAAAGGAAAGTCGGCAAACTCCTTACCCACTATGCTATTACAGATACTGACAGCGCTAAGCCCACGTAGAGGGCAAGCAAGGACAGGATCTGTGAGCTGACACTCTGGATGATACTGAATAAGGAACTTAGAAACAGTACTCGCGAGGACCGGAAAGACCACTTGAATGTCAGTAAACTCACGAACCAAGTTGATCAAACAGGGACCCTGAAGGCTATAACAGCAATGGGCGGAGGAAACTAAATACATAAGACCCTAGTCAAGGGGCAAGTAAGAATAGTGATTATAAAATAGTGAGGAAAACAAAAGGGCATTCACACTGGGACTAGTTACAATAACACCCACACCTAATAATCAATGGGAAATAAATGCAGAAGTGCGATGGAAAACATGGAATGGATCCCAATAGAAAGTAAGGATCAGGAGCAGTGAAAATTATATCACAAAAGGAAACCTTAAGGCAGGAAGCTAAATCTATAAAGGGAAAGACTAAAGCATCAAGTTTTTCAGTAGCAAAGGACAGCAACAAAGAAACAGAGAACACAGGCAAATTGGGCAGCATCAAAGGGTAAAGCACAGAGAAAGGCTGCCTGCAGACAGAGGAAGACAGAAAGGGAAATCCAGAAAGCAGAAATCAATTAAGCACAAAAATCCGAAATCCAGGGCAGAGGAACAAGAAACAGAAACAGGAACTAGGAACTAGGCACAAAAGCTAGGAACAAGGGACCAGTCACAACAGGAACACTGCAACAATGACCAGCGCTAGACTGAAGCAAACTGAGGCTTTTAAAGCTGCTTAACGAGCACACCCCTCAGGTGTGCCGCCTGCTGCACCTGCAGCCACAGGTGTTGCCTATCCTCCACCCAGCATTGTCCTGCAAGGGAGGAGGTGAAGCAGTGAGCAAGGCATTCTGGGAAGCATAGTCATTTGATTAAAGTAGCATGCTGGCTGCCAAAAACCTGGAATGGATCCGGAAGGGAAGTAACTTGGAAAATAAGGTTTTAGCGCTCCCAATTCATCAGAACACTGTAGCATAAGGTCCGGAGGAAATGTCCTGTAGGGAATAAACCCCAAAACATGCCCCCAAGTGGCAGGAACGGGAGCGAAGGGAGCGAGCCGTGACACTATACCCCCTCCCACGGCCGACTCCAGGCGGCCGTTACCCGCACAAAACATCTTCCTTCCATGACAGGAGCGCTTTGTCTTCGGAGGTGGCACTGACGGAAACAATGACCCATGGGCAGAAGCAGAGGGACTGGAATGAATAGAATCAGGCCGCAGTCTAGAAGAGCCATAGGCAGATTTTCGGTGAGGAAGAGACTCATGGGTCGAAGAAAGGCATGAAGGACTTGCAGGACCCGAAGCAGAGTTGGAAGGTCCAGGAAGCTCAGTCTCTGGGAGCGAACACTCATACATCATTGAGGAGGGAGGCAGGCTGGTGCAACATGCTTTGGACAATGGTAGATGCTCTGGTAGCCTCCCTGCTGAGAGCGGACACACAGGAGGTGAGAAAATAGCAGGTTTCAGGAAATGTTCATGTTCAGAAAAAGAAGGTGGCTACCGAGGTAGAGGTTCGGATCTTCTCTCATCATTCATCTGGTTAAAGGCCTGTGGTTGAGGGTGACCAAGGTTCGACTGCATCTGTCCCACGCCTTGGGGGCCTGGAAGTCCAATGGGTTGTACGAGGCTGGCACTCCTGGTGTCAGTCATGTAGCCACCTTGTTGCACGTGGGATACAACCGCAGGGACGTTTGGCATACCGATAGGAGTGATAGACGCTGTACTTGGTACATCAGGCACACTCGCAGCAGGAGCCATAGCAGGCACATCTTGAACTGCAGCAGTCACACCCTTCCTTTGGCTACTAGCACCCGGATGGTGCAGCAGTTGGGGGGCCGTGCCCCTCCCCTCCCTCAGGCTCATGTGGGATCCGGCAACAAAAAGGCTGTCAAGCGGCTGATCCAAACCGGCCCCCAAATGTGAACCGTCCAGCCCGTTATCCTGGTTGGCTACTCGTCCGGTGTCTGGGCCATGGCGGATGGTATCCGTCTCCCTCTCGTAACACTCCAGGCAAATCCAACGGCCTTGCATGTAAGGCCCTCCCAAGTCGTGATCCAGCTTGATGTTTCTGGCAGAAGTCTCAGACTCAGATGTTGCATATGCGGGAGGTGCTGATTCTACAGTCAAGCAGTTGGGAGAATCAATTTGTGTAAAAGGCTGACCTTCTGGTGATCCTCCTGAAGCATAAGAAGGGCAGGTTGGACGTTCATCCGTAATAAATGGTTGGGATTCAGGAGGTAACTCTGAAGTAGATGAATCTGCAACATGATCAGACAGAGTAGACAGGTACACCTCCGATATTGGCAGCGAGGCTGAGCAGGATACAGGTCTTTCATGAACTGAAGCCAAATTAGCAGTAGGCTCTGGGACCGGAGACAGGCACTCAGGATGTGCTACCGGAGGCTCCATGGTTGAAGGATAATCCGCTGGATGAGTCACTGTAGCCGAAAACAGGCATGCCAGAGGAAATTCAGAGGCTGAGGGCATGCAAGCTGGAGCCGTCTCGTTAGCTGAAGACAAACTTGTCAAGGTCTTTGGCTCTGACCACGTACATGGTGAAGGCTCTTGAGTGACTGGCAGACATAGCAATTGTTCATTGATTGAAGACACGTTTGACAACGATGACTGCAGAGCCGTGGACTGGATAATCGAAGAGTCAATAGTTGTAGGAGGACAGACTGAAGTCCCAGAAGTCGACAGGCACATTTGTGGCTCAGGAATGGAAAGCAACTTTAGGGCGGTTGACTCCTTGGCACCAGTAACCAAAGACTGAGCTGTACCCATGCCGTCCCTCTCCTTAGTGGATGACACAGAGTCTCTTCCTTTGTAGAAGTCAAAATCAACCAGAGGAATCACCATAGTAAAGTCTCTGTTAATCAGGATTTCGTCAAATGTCCATTCCTCTGTCTTAGCTTCTGAAAGTGGCATATTAACAATCAACAGTTCAGGAATTGCCTGCTGGGTCTTTGGTTCAGTATACTGTGGAATGAGTCCATCAAAACATGAATTTTGTACTGTCTTTGACTGTTCATTGTGACAAAAATTGGCAGAAGGAGGAGCGAACACAGAGGTAGCATCGTTTTCCACATCAGCTTGAATGTCTACTTCAGTCTCAGCAGCTAGATCAAGGGCAGAACCTAAGCCTACCTTAGTGACTGATTCTGTGTATGCCACCATTGTGGATTGTGTTTGGAAATCAGAAGCATGTATGTGTTCAAGCTCAGAATTATGGCAAACTGCTACACAGGAAATCTTAGGTAAAGGAGTGGCTTGTAAATCTTCAGCTAACGGCAATTCCTGACAAACAGTAGAACAATTGTCAGAACCTGTGCCCTGAATAAGTGCTGTGCTAGAAAGAGGACTTTCACTCCCAATAGATTTTTCATATTGACAAGTATCATGACCTACAAAAACCTCCGCACTCAGGGATTGAACAGTATTCACTTCATCAACGGATAAAGTTTGAGGTGTATTCAGAAAAGACTGTAAGGTTTTATTCTCCTCTAGTAAAGTAATGTATTCTTGTTTTAACTCCTCAAGTTCAGCTTTTAGCATGCCCCGCCTTAACTGTACATCCCTATCAGTAGGCACAGGGGAAGGCATGGTAGCATCAGGGCTGGATCCTGCCCTAGCCATCCGGATGTGCACTGATTGTACATTGTCATTTACTGCTTGCAGGTTTTGTGATCTATGCTCTCTCTTACCGACTTGGTCTGTGTTACCCTTAAGCAGACTACTGACATCAGACCTCTTGACATTAGGGACTACAGTAAGTACTTGTGCAGAGGAGTAAGCAGTAGACTGAGGGCTGAAAACAGAAGATATGCAATGAACCCCTCCATTCTTTATGTTTGAATCATGAAACTGTTCAATCTGAGGTAAAGCACAACCGGAATCATGGGGTTCAACAACAGACGTACTTGTGTGTAGTAAATCTAACAGTGTGTTGTTTTCCGCTGCTAAGGCTTGTGCGGACATAGAATCTGGATCAAAATTAAAGACAGAACTAGGATCAGGCAATGTACGATGGGCCATCCTGTGGGTAAAATACTTTGCACGTAAATACCCATTTGTAACAAGGAGTTCATTTAAGTCAGGATCAATGATTTGATTGTCACAGGTAAACTTAAGGGAAGCTTTCTGTACAAACTTGTTAGTGGCCTTGCTGCCTTTCTTTCTTAAACTGGCCATATTCAAACGGGAATAACGGCTGGTCATTCTGTTAAGAAAGGAAGAAGGCAATGTGCACGGAATCGCACAGTGTACAACTTTGAATCTAAATATGTGCATACAATACCCAAGACTTGTGTATACTAAAACCCAGGAGTACAAATAGAGTGAAACAATAATACCAATATATGAAAAGGGATGTGGGGTAAGCACTTAGAACCTCCTTATGACTGAAAGGAAAGTCGGCAAACTCCTTACCCACTATGCTATTACAGATACTGACAGCGCTAAACCCACGTAGAGGGCAAGCAAGGACAGGATCTGTGAGCTGACACTCTGGATGATACTGAATAAGGAACTTAGAAACAGTACTCACGAGGACCGGAAAGACCACTTGAATGTCAGTAAACTCACGAACCAAGTTGATCAAACAGGGACCCTGAAGGCTATAACAGCAATGGGCGGAGGAAACTAAATACATAAGACCCTAGTCAAGGGGCAAGTAAGAATAGTGATTATAAAATAGTGAGGAAAACAAAAGGGCATTCACACTGGGACTAGTTACAATAACACCCACACCTAATAAACAATGGGAAATAAATGCAGAAGTGCGATGGAAAACATGGAATGGATCCCAATAGAAAGTAAGGATCAGGAGCAGGGAAAATGATATCACAAAAGGAAACCTTAAGGCAGGAAGCTAAATCTATAAAGGGAAAGACTAAAGCATCAAGTTTTTCAGTAGCAAAGGACAGCAACAAAGAAACAGAGAACACAGGCAAATTGGGCAGCATCAAAGGGTAAAGCACAGAGAAAGGCTGCCTGCAGACAGAGGAAGACAGAAAGGGAAATCCAGAAAGCAGAAATCAATTAAGCACAAAAATCCGAAATCCAGGGCAGAGGAACAAGAAACAGGAACTAGGAACTAGGCACAAAAGCTAGGAACAAGGGACCAGTCACAACAGGAACACTGCAACAATGACCAGCGCTGGACTGAAGCAAACTGAGGCTTTTAAAGCTGCTTAACGAGCACACTCCGCAGGTGTGCCGCCTGCTGCACCTGCAGCCACAGGTGTTGCCTATCCTCCACCCAGCATTGTCCTGCAAGGGAGGAGGTGAAGCAGTGAGCCAGGCATTCTGGGAAGCATAGTCATTTGATTAAAGTAGCATGCTGGCTGCCAAAAACCTGGAATGGATCCGGAAGGGAAGTAACTTGGAAAATAAGGTTTTAGCGCTCCCAATTCATCAGAACACTGTAGCATAAGGTCCGGAGGAAATGTCCAGTAGGGAATAAACCCCAAAACATGCCCCCAAGTGGCAGGAACGGGAGCGAAGGGAGCGAGCCGTGACACTGAGACGAGGAAGAGGACTGTGGAGGAATACTATTGCAATGGCCAGGCATGTCTAGCTAATAGGGCTAACTATGGTCAGGCAACTGAAGACCAGGACTTGCATCTGCAACCATTTAACAGGCCCCAGGTGCATAAAAGGCGAGACTGCTACGGAGAAAGGAGGAAACCTGCCTGGAGGACAGGACGCGGCTTTCAGACGTGGAGCAGGCTGGAGTAGGTCTAGCGGAATGGACACTGTGTGCAGCAGAAGGGTAGAAAGGATGCCGGTGCGCGTGAGAGGGTCGAGACACCTGCAGCACCCCTCTTGCCTTGTGTCCACAGTTGGAGCTTTGGGACTTTGAAGGCTCCCAAGCACTGTAGGCCGCTGGCAGCTTCCGCGAGGGAGGAGCGGAGCTACGCTCAAGCAGTGAGGTTCGAGGAAAGTAGATGCTGCTCATCGGGCTCCCGAGAAACACTGAGGGAGTGAAAGAAACCCAGAGAGCAGAAAGAAGACTCCCGGAGATGCGGCTGCATACCAGTCAGTGTAGAGAAGGGAACACTCAGACCGAGTGCTCCAGGGGCTTTGAGCAGGCATACGTTATAACGAACGAACTGAAAACCAGAACCGTGAGTTTTGGATCCGAATCTAGGGTTTATGAATGCCGAAAAAGCTGCAAAGTGTTATTGAGATTTTTAATAGTGCAACAAGTAATATTGAATACCGAACTAAAGGAAAGATATGGTAAGCATATGAAAAGTGAAAAGCAAGTGATCTGTACTTATGCAAACTGTGAAAGCAAGGTGGGTGAACACAGAGTGAGTTGTGTGGAAAGCACGTTGTGGCAAAGCCAAGAAAATGCAAAGGAGAACTAGAAGTGAATGTTGACCAATGACACTGTTGCAAACTGAGCTTTCTTGCCAACACAGGTTTTCTCTCTAAGAGCGGGGAAGCATTACAAAAGTGCCACAGGTTATCGGCTGCGTGACCTATGACGAGTGGACCGTGTGGTCTGACAACTGCGCCTAGACCGAGTGACCCCCTGCTTGAAAAGAGCCAAGGAAAGCAAAGACAAAGAAGCTGTATTTAGTAACAGGTAGTTCTAGTGAATGAGAAAGAGAGCAATCTGTGTAAACCATTGAAAAGCCTGGATTTCCCTGCCTATCAAAATAACTAAAGGAAACACTCTAAAAAGGAATCAGTCCCTCACACTAATACATATATAATCTTATAAAGGTAATTAATGGCAATTAAAATGTATCATAAATGACAGTTATTTTCAACTTGAATCTAATAACTGTGTATCATTGTAACCTGGGTTGGTTCCCCTTCCACAGATTCAAAACAGGAGATCCAAATAAATGTTTAAATAAGGAAGTTCCTTTTTGTGACCAATTTATTTTTTATCATAAAGTTTGTGTTGTTTCCAAAAGTCTTTCACTTGACTTTTAACACAAAAGTTCAATCGGATGAGAAGATATCTATCTCTTAGGTGTAGAAACCAATTCTATGCGATTTCTTCAAGGAATTGCGAAAGTATATTTGTTTTCATTTGTTTAATTAAATAAGTTTTCGTTTGAAATAGGCTTTGTGGTACTGAAGAACAACTTGGGTGCCTGGCATTGGGGCTGGAGGAAATGGGGAGCAGGGCAAAGTGTATGACTAAGTAGAGCAAAATAGCGTGCTGTAAATTGCAGCAATACTAAAACGCATTTGTGGGTGTGAACTGTGCAGGCAGGGAATGGCCGAGAGGGTGCACTGCCCAAATGTGCCTTTTGCTAGTGAATAAATGGTGGGGAAGAGAAGAGACCTCACAAAGAGGGTAGTTGATTGGGTGCCCCCATTAAATATTAATGAAATGGAAAAGTGAGTGCTTGGTTTGTGTCAGGAAAGTGGTACCTGGGTAGCAGGTAGGGATCTCCTTTGTAAAGTATAACTAAGATGACTTGTTTTTTTTACATTGTGACAAGGGCCCCTGCTGGGATTTGAGGGTGAATAGCAGGGCAAACCTAAAATCTGCAGAACCCCATCTTCGTAGCAGAGGACAGTCGCATGTCTTACATGATAGCAAACACTCCGGCTGAGCAAAACCTCCAGAGTTCCCCACTGGGTCCGGGTGAAAACCTGGGCCAGATCCATAAAAAGAAGCTGAAGGTTTTGTAGCGACTCCACCATAGGGATCACAGGTCCCTAAAACCGAAGAGATCACCAGAGGATGGGTCCCCAACCCAGGTCATCCCAGTCTTTCCGCACAGAAAAGGAGCAGAAGGAATACACCAGCCATAATGTGCCTTGTGGATTAAAGGACAGCCCAACCAATATATCACAATCACTGCCACTGGAAATGGAGAGCTGGGGGGAGTCTGGGCCAACCAAGAGCAGTTGTGTTTAAACCTCAGAGGAGGACCCACACCCAGTGTGGAGAAACTGCTTCCTCTCCTTGATAAAGTAAAAGAACCAACATTACAGCCTTCCTTCCTCTCAAACATCTGGTAATGGAACATACCTAATAAGAGCAGGACATGGTCAAAGGAATCTTCAGTGGGAGAAACCTATGGCAACAGATGGAGAGTGAGAACTGCATGCAAGCACGAAGGGACGGGGCAGACTAATTGAGAACCCAGATCACCCCTCCTGCCTCTTAAAGCCCACACCCCCTGTGGACTTGAAGGCAGGAAGCTGCACCAAGCAATCAGAACAGTGTCCTCACCTGCAGGCAGAGGTGCAGCACGTTACTCTGGAAGCTATCCCTGGAGAGGTGTAAAGACTGTATAAAAAATAGCAGCTCTGAACACATACTCTCTTAGTGTTTGAAGCAGTAGGAGGAGGGATGAGATCTGGAGAGCCTGAAGTGGATCCCAGAACATGGCACTAGAGGAGGAGTGAAGTGTTAAAGAGGAAGTTGGGAGAAGAGTTTTAGTGAGCAGGGCACTATATCCTTATAAAGTTAGTAGATCACTATACTTTTTAGAGGTGAGCAAGGCAATGATCCTTAAGTGCTTGGAGGAGAGGTGTTGACGATGGGTGGTGATGGGTTGTGGGGAACAGGGGAGTCGGAGGAAGGGTAAAGATGGTTTCTTAGACGAGTTGGAAATATCCAGACAAGAGGTGCAGGTGGTGTTGGAGGAGGTTGGAACTTTCCGGGAGAAAGGTGGAAGGCTGAGGAAGAGGTACTGGGTGCAAGGAGACGCAACAGGAGTAGTTGGTAGAGGTGAGGAACATCAAGAAAGCGGTTGAGAAGTTGTAAAAGGGACAGTAGGGGGAGCCATGACAGCAGGCAAACCTAAGGAGTTGGAGAAACCGCAAAAGGCAGAAGGAGGGGACTTTTAAGATAAAAATGGCGAAAGTGGTATATGGAGAGGAGATGGGTTGCAAGAAAGTGATGAAAGAGAGGCAAAAAGTTTTGGAAGCGGTTGCTAGGGGGTACAAAGAGGAGGTAAAGGATTATAAAGCAGGAGAGGTATTTGGAGAGGGGGCCAGGACACATCAATTTGTAGAGGATGTGGTTGCAAACTTGTTGAGGATAGGGACCAAGGAAGTTGCGGCAGAGGATCACCAGAGTGAGGAACATTTGAGTATGAAGGAGATCGGTAAGGCAATGCAAGTGAATACACTGGTGAGGACAGGGGGAATCCGAGGGGAAGAAGGTTGCACATTTGTAATTGAGGAGGACAGAGGAGGCACAAGAAATGCCAGAGAGAAGATTGGACCTTGGGTGGCCGGGATGTGGTTAGAGGAGAGGCCCCGATCTGAAGGGGCAGATCGCAATGTGGGAGGAGGTACTAGAGAGCAAGGCGTGCCAGTGAGGATGGTAGAGCCTACCTAGTTGTTAGGACAAGACCTGTAGCCCACTCCCTCCTGCCTGCTGGACCAGAATCCTTGCTCCCTAAGAAGCCCACCATCGCCTGCGGGGTGTCAGAAAAGAGATATCCTTCCCACCAAAATAGTCTTGAAATAGAGATTTGGGGCCTACCCTGGAACTTGGTAGTGACCCTACCGATCTGTAGACACAGAAGGGAAGGAATGAATAGGGGATTTGGGATCTTTCCAAGCAAACCCGCACCAAGAATATTTGTCAAGGTGACACTGACTAAAGGAGGGGTCAGCTCAAGAACTTGAGAGATTTTTGATACGCTTGATCCACTCCGGTTTGTTATTTTAACCACAATCACCCAAAAAACTTTGCAAACTTTTTATTTCAGTCAGCCTTGTCTCTTCTCTCCAGTGACCGTCCTACCCATATATAGTATTTTGTTTTTTTGTTTTATGTTTGTTAATCTGTCCTTTTCAATCCAGTATTGTCAGTATTTACTTTTCAGTAGTTGTGTTGAGATCTCCTGTTGAATGCTGGAAGTGTGTGTTTGAGTAGAAACATGTTGATGCCTTTGGAACATAGATTTAGAAATGTCATGTATGGGTTATGGGATCAAATTAAAAGGGGACATACCTTGCCTTTCACATTTTTGTTTCGTTTCACAATTAGGATCCAGCATTAGGGTACAGATGAATTATGAATAGGATGTTAAATTAAAGATTTGAAAAATAAAAATGATCTTATTTTGCTCTCTTGGAAAATGGTATCATGTAAAAGAGAGAGAATAAATACTTTGAAAGCATGCAATGGTGAAGAGTTCACTTTAAAAAAAAATGTTTTAAAAGATATGTCGCGTGCTACCCATTGACGAGGACGAGATTTTCATACCATAACACATTTTAAGTGTGTACAGGAAATCCTTTCACTTCGCTAAAATGGAATGCGAATTGTAGGATTACACCTGAACAAGTGTGCTCTGTACAGGAAACTTTGTATTCGAAAATGTTCTTACTAGAGGTGTGAGACAGTGTAACATGTCCGCCTTTTTTGTGTCTAATGATTGGCCACATTTTCAGGAACTTTGTGACCTAGAACATTTTAACAGTACATGTGATCTGTTAAAACGTGTACCTTGATTATCAGATTATCGGGAGGATAGCTCAGGGGCAACGTACTCTCCTTGGAAGCAAGACCACACGGAGCAACACAGGTTCGAACCCCGGGTCCGCGGTTAGAAACCTCTGGGTATTAAGCGTGTTATAAATAATCTATCATATTGTATCATAGCACCCGATTGTGTAACTTGTAGACTTTTAATTATTATTTTTTGCAGGTTACATTTTTAGGGGATAAATACCAGGAGTGCTCTAATTTGGGAAAAGGTTTTAAAAAGGAATGACGATTTCCCTGACAAGAGTATGCTCATGCCATGGGCATGATCTTACATGACTGCATCAAAGGCGTGAGGTGTTAGAACATCAGCTCCGCCTACAGTGTCTCTTTACTTGTTATGGAACACTTGCTATGCTCCCTTTTGGCCCGTTTCTTCCTATGGGTGTTTTAGTTTTATCATTGGGTCTGGCATGTGAGAATCGGGCCTGGCCCTGACTCCCTTTAATCTCTTCAATTCTGATGTAAGCCTTTTAGCCCCTGCCCAGTGCAATCTAAATGCAAGTGAAGGGCAATAAAGGACCTGCCCAGTCATTGGTCCCATATAGCGCGCCATCTTGTTTGTTTATTGATTTGTTAAGCACCAAACCCGTAGGTATCTGGGCGCTTTGCGTGACTTACAAGGGTTACATATGCACAGATAGAAATTTACGAGAGAATATTTACAGGCAATATAGAATGCATCTATTAACATATACAGTATCAAGATAAATGTTACTTTGTTTAGCTCGTTGTGTTATGTAGTGACTGTCTGTGTCATGCTGTGAGTCTGTGTTGTCACATGGAGTGTTGCTGTGTGAATGATGGAATGTTGATCTGAGGGTTCCATACTGAGGCAGGCAGTTAGAGCTCCCCTGCCTGGGTGATAGGCCCAGTGCTGATTCAGTCCAAACTCTCATATATATATATATATATATCCTTTTGTAACGGTTCCTTAAGTTCATGTAATAAACCTTATAAGTAAACCAAGTAAGCCTGGAAGTTACTTTGTAACATTGGCGACGAGTCGGTCTTTAAAGAAGAATCTGCGCACAAGAAGAAGTTGATGTCTGAAGGAGCCTGCTGCGGGGGGTGCAGGAGAGAGGAGGACAAAGTGGTGGTCAGCACCGCCCCCACAATACAAATAAGAGACCCATCACCCAGGGTTAAGGGGGGGGGAAGAGCAAGGAAGTCCCACTTCATGAGGGATCAGCAAAAATTGAGAGGGCCCAAGGGGTTAAAGGATGAAGCAGGGCCTAGGAAGGGAGCTTGGCAAGGGAGCGTGGCCCTGAAACTGAAGTTGCCTCTGGTGAAGATGCCAAGACCATATAATGGGAAAGTCAAGTTGAGAGGTCCCACTAATGTCCCACACCTGTTGTAGGTGTATCAAAGAGAAAGAAGAAGCATCTAACCGCTATGGTTTTGAGGTAATGGGACATGCAATGTTGTGGTAATAGTGACAGTCCCGTCAAGCAACTGGGGAGAAAGTGGACACTGCCTGTCCTGATGGGCCACCCAATACCAGTAGTGGGAACAAGCAGTCAGAAGCCCACAACGCTGCAAAGTCCCGTTTTATTATAGGAGAAAATGGGAGGTCCTGAGTGAGTCAGAAAATACCCTTTCACATTGGCATGTTTAATGGACACTTTGCTGCATATTGTGCGCTGCGCACATTGTGTAGAGGTTGGTCTGTGTGAGATGTAACAGCCACCAGTCTCTCACCGTGTATGAGTGGCCGTTGGGAACGGAGAGCTCTGTTGGGTTCTGGCCTCTGTTCAGCAATGATGACGATATTGAGGGCCCTGGGGTATTGGCGAATCGCTGGAACGTAAGTGTGGCGTTCGTACAGAGAACGTTGCGAAGTTGATGATGCACGTCCCAGCGCAGTCAGCGGACGTTCTGAGGAAAGCACCTGCTGTACGACGCTACGTGAAGAGGAAGCGTATGTGTATACACCGCTGTGGACTGTGTGATTTGATGACGCGCGACGCATCACATACAGCAGTTGTTCCGAGGAAAGCCACTGTAGTTACGTTGGAACGTGATGAGGAAGTGATTAGAATGATGTATCATACGTTTACTGAAGAATGCGACGGCGGATATTATAAAAACATGCGGGCAGTTGACAAGTCGAAAAATGTGTGTTTTCGTCTAGGATAGCGTATGGTGAGTTAAATGCCTTCTGTTGACACTTGAAAAGTATCAGACTTCGTACTCAAGAAAAAGAGAAGGATCTGCTTTGAAGTCAGGAGGCAGAAGGTTAATACATCGCAGAGTCGCTGCTATCGAACAGCAGAGACATGGTAGGGAAATGTGTCCAGGTCAACAAGCAGATTTGGAGAGCACAGCTGAAGTCCATAACGCAAGTGAGGTGAAGATGCACTGTATCCTTTTTGAAATAATGGTTGTATCTGAGATGCTGTGAACTAGATACAACAAGTTGGAGGATTTGCAGGTCAAGATGCAGATCACTCAGGGATTTTTAGAAATATTAGAGATATGTTATCAAGGAGATCGAAGTAAGCAATAAAGAGGGAATTGAAGTATTTGATAGTACCTTGCGTTGGATTGAAAGGAGTTTCTTGTGGAAGAATGGGTTAGAGTAAACTTCTTGAGGATTTTCAGGCGTAGGTTGCTATAAGCAACATGGACTTTTAGGAGCAAAGTATGTCATAGGGTCAAAAGATGACCATGGACTTGTAGGACTACACAAGTCAAATTAGGGTCATAACCTGGCCATGGACTTTTAGGACAAAGATGTTGAAACTTATGTTGTTCTACAGTTGTGAGTTGCATTTACATTATACTACAGTCATAACATTACGTGTGTATGTATGTGTCACGATTAGTATTAGCAAGAGGTAGCACCTCTGATGTGAGTGTCACTGTGGTATTACTTAGAGGTAGTGCCTCTGGTGAGTATGACCCAATGGGTATTTGAGGGAGGTAGCGCCTTCGGTTTATGTGGCAAAATTGGTACTTGAAGAGAGGTAGCGCCTCTGGTGTGCATGGACGCAGTGTATGTGAGGGAGGTAGTGCCTCCGGTCTGTGTGGCACAATTGGTACTTGAGTGAGGTAGCGCCTCTGATGAGCGTGTCACCAGGGTATTTGAGGGAGGTAGTGCCTCTGGTTTTTATGCGAAGAATTGTATTGGAGAGAGGTAGCGCCTTTGTTGTGGGAGACGCTGTGATAGTAGTGAGAGGTAGCGCCTCTGGTGTGCATGGACGCAAATGTATTGGAGAGAGGTAGCGCCTCTGGTGTGCATGGACGCAAATGTGTATGAGGGAGGTAGCGCCTCCAGTTTGTGGAACATTGTGTTGTGCGCGAGAGGTAGCGCCTCTGCCAGTATGAAGTAGGGCATGGATCTGTGTGGATCAGTGCCACGTCGGATTGTTTCCACAATTGTTAAAGGAGGTATTGCCTTCGTAAGTGATTCTCTTATATGTTGTTGTGCCAAAGCATGTGCCTTCTCCAGAGTGTCGGTTTTGGCATGGCGGACTCGTGCAATACTGCCATCGGGTTGTCAGTGGTCAAATGCTGGGTAGCAGATGGGTTTGGGATGTCTGGCCAGTGTCTCATGGTTATCTGCAGTATTCGATTGTATTGGCTAAGTTGGTTGCACCTGATAGGCTGAGTCTATTTGGCGTTTGAATTTGTGAGTAGTGCTGTGTTTTTTTCCTCCCGTTTAGATGGTGATGCGTTGCATTGAGACGGGTCCGGCAAAGTGTTGTGTTGTGATTGTCCCAGTGTATGTGTGTGTGACTGGTAAAGGAAGGAGATGTGTTATGTAGTGACTGTCTGTGTCATGCTGTCATGCTGTGAGTCTGTGTTGTCACATGGAGTGTTGCTGTGTGAATGATGGAATGTTGATTTGAGGGTTCCATACTGAGGCAGGCAGTTAGAGCTCCCCTGCCTGGGTGATGTGGCCAGTGCTGATTCAGTCCATACTCATATATATATATATATATATATATATATATATATATATATATATATATATATATATATATATATATATATATCCTTATGTAACGGTTCCTTAAGTTCATGTAATAAACCTTATAAGTAAACCAAGTAAGCCTGGAAGTCACTTCGTAACACATTGCTTGCAAAGTAAGAACTCCACTGGACTGGAGCCTGGCTCTGTTCTGTATAGCAGTTTCTGCTGAAAAGGTCCGTGGGGTGGAATGTTGATTCTGAAATAATTGCACTCTTGTTCTCATTAATGTGCACGAACTGTAGATGTCGTTTTTTTCCTTAATATTTGAAACGTTTAGAGTGTTTTTGCCAGCCCACAGTATTAACTCTTTCAAGGGTACTCTTTTTCCAGGCATGGCTCGATGCTCACGGACGAAGTTTCGGGCATTTTGTGAATGGAAAGTGGCTCAAGCCAGAGGGAAGGCAGACTTATGCCACTAAAAACCCAGCAACAGGTGAGTAGCCCAGAATACCGCATACTAAGGCTCGTTCCTGGCTGTTTTAATATTTAATTTCCCTGGTAGTCCAGTCAAGTCAAGTTACTGGCAGAACTGCAGTAACTTGCGACACTGAATGCCAGTGCTAGACGAATGCCATCTTGCTTCTTCTGTAAGTTTTTTTTATTAAGTGCCATTCTCAGTGTGACCACTGTTTGTCATTACTGTACCCATGTGTTTCTTCCATCCTTCATAACAGCCAACAATGCCAGTTGTCACTGTGCCACAGCCTCATTGGATCCTGCAGAAGGCATTACAATTCCTGCCTTCTTGAGTAGTGTACAGTCATCCCTTTGGGATCTTCATGTCTCCTTTCATTAAGGACTCCTTGGAGGAGTGTAGCTTAATTAGCATCTCCTGCTACTAATGAGGGGTGATACTGGTCTGTAGTGGTGGGTTATGTAATTCTGATCAAGCCATTTCTATTGCCCATCTCTCTAGGGGAAACCCTTGCCACAACACTTCAGGGGGTAGATGAAGATGTGGAGGTAGCAGTGGAAGCGGCAAAGAAGGCTTTTGAGACTTGGAGCAAACTCCCTTGCCATGTTCGCGCCCGGCATATCTACAGGTGAGTCGATGGAACTCTGACCACTTCCCAGCCATGTATCCGTGGCAGATCCAGTGGGCAGGACTGACGGAGGGCCCCAAATCGGCATGTTGTGGACGCAGAGCTCAGGGTAAACTCAGTGGCAGTTGCAAATGTGACAATGTTGAACTTTAGGAATAGATGTTTTTAATGTTTTTTAAGTAGCTTTTTTACTTGGAGTTGTATTTTTAGGGATCTGACTGACTGTAAACCACTGGGCCATCTCACTGGGATTAGCTAGCAATAGTGGTAAAGGAAAACGTCAAGCCTGAAAACTATTGTTGTTTGTCGCTGTCAAACTCTTTGTTGTCCCCCAGGACCAGGTGTAATACTTGCTGCCTGCTACTGTTATTTTACTGCTTGGCTGCACCAAAAAATTGTAATAGCTGCAGCTGCTGTCTACATATCAAAAACACAGATTTTTTCCTAAAATGGCCTTTAGCTTAACTTTAACCAAACTCTGCCAGTGCCCTAACGTGGCGCTTGATCACACAATAAGAAAAAAGGACTAATACCCTATATTTAAAAGAAAATCTCTGACCATATCACATGACCAGGTTCATTCAGGCTTCAAATATCGCAAGATAGAAGCTGATGAATAAGGCAGCTATTTTAGCCCGCTGTTTAGAATCAGTTTACACCTAGGAACAAACCTATTATTTTTAATAACTTTTGAACCATAGGACGACATTTTCCAAATGAGATGGGTGGCCCGGTCACCTTAGAAATTCATGTAATGGTTCCAAAGCTATCAAGGGGGAAGGGGAAATTGTTTTTTTTCACTTTTTGCTCTGGTTTTTCAATAGATAAATGTCAAATTTTTTTATCAAGCGCGCAGTCTAATCCGCTGGACCATTTTTTTTTTTTTCGGCACAAAACGCTTGAAGGAAATACTTTGTTGGTTTGGTGTAAATCTGTCCAGTAGCTTTTTCTAAAAGTGAGTGGCATGCCCCAGTACCCAAAAAGTTAGTTGGATGTCTCGTGATGCATTGTGAGCTCAAAGCTTTTAATTTTCAAAAAGCTCACATCTTGAAAATCAAGATTTGCGAGAGTAAAGTTATCTATTTTTGAAGATTTTTGTTTTTTTAAATGGCTCTAAAATGATATGATGGGACTGAGACGGGTAGTTTTGTGACTGGGAAGCATGTGGGATCGGATGAAAATAATTTGTGAAGGTTTTGGGGAGCCTGGGGATAGTATTGAACTCATTTGTTTCTTGAAATCGTAAAAGAATGTGTGCAAAAGAAGCGCGTGTGGGCCTGATGCACGTTTTTTCAATAGCATTTGTTTTGATTAGACAAGCGTTTCATGCGATTTAACAGTGAAGATATCAGTTTTTCTTGGTACGTCTCGATCTTCATATAAGATCCATGTAGTAACAGTTTTTAATGTTTAAACAGACGGTGACCGATATTGACAGGCACTGTGCTCCAATTAGCACCTGGTTGACGTGATGGAGCTCCTAATAACATTCCCAATTGTTGCCTGCTGTATATTCGATGTGTGGTACAATTTTTCATGAAAGCCTCTAGATGGCGGCAGAGCGCTTTTCTAAGGCGAGCAGCCTGCTGTAACACGGTACACCCCGTTTTGGCGCCGCCGGTTCGGCACGGTCCGATTCGCCGCGGCCAGTTCGGCGACGGGATGTTTCGGCGCTGGGATGTTTTGGCGTGCTGCACACCAGTGCACATCGCCTGCTGTTTAGGGAAGCGTTCAGTGCAGTGCACTGAAAGTGCGAGTTTCAACTTCATCCCACACTGTTTTAAGATGAAACTGTTCTAGAGCGGGTTCATTTTTAAATAGTGTGGGATGAAGTTTAAACTCGCACTTTCAGTGCACTACACTGAACGTTTCCCTAAACAGCAGGCGATGTGCACTGGTGTGCAGCACACAGGACAGATTAGATCTGCCGGGCTCACGAGGGTGGGGGCTGTGCTGCTCGGAGCAGACTGCTCCGAGCAGCACAGCCCCCACCTTCGCGGGCCTGGCTGTCTAGTCTGCGTGGCTGTGGTGCCTGCATGAAGAACTCGCAGGGCATTTATTTGCGCCAAATCGTCCGACGCCGAACCGGCCGCGCCGAAATGCCCTGCTCCGGCTGTAACAAGTGCCTTTGCTAATATGCCCAGCACCAGACTCGCATACCTGCCTACATTTGAAAATCAAAATTCCTGAGATTTATGCCCCGCCCACAGCCACACAAGACTCCGCCCGTTTGCACATGGCTCCGCCCACACGTCCAACAGGTAAACTCGGTTGTTGTAGGCTTCAGTTTGCTTACTATAGCATTGAAAATAATTCATTCAATGCTATAGTTAGCAAAATGAAGGCAGTGCTGCCGCCTTCACAATAGTGCTTTCAATCCATGTAATTGGATTGAAAGCACCATTTTTGCGGTGGCGGCGGCTTCTGTTTGTTTACTATAGCACTGAAAATAATTCATTCAATGCTATAGTAAGCAAACTGAAGGCGCCGCCGCCGCCGCAATAATGCTGCTTTCAATCCATGTCACTGGATTGAAAGCAGCATTATTCCTGCTGCAGCGCCGCCTTCATTTTGCTTACTATAGCATTGAATGAATGATTTTGGTAAGCAAAATGAACGTGGCACAGCCGCCGTAATAATACTGCTTTCAATCCAATTATATGGATTGTAAGCACTATTATTACAGGGATCGGGGGTCGCATTGAGCACCGTTTCCGGGTCCCGCCCAATTCTCCATCCGATTGGCTACCGGCGGCAGCCAATCAGGTGGAGAATATGACGGGACCCGGAAAGAATCTCAAAATTCCTGAGATTCACGGGACTTTTCCGGAGACCCGGAGAAATGCTTAAAATTCCGGAGTCTCCGAAAAAATTCCGGAGGTTAGGCAGGTATGCACCAGAGTGCTTGTTCAAAAAGCATTCACGCGCATTGGAGGCATGCAGGCGGCGTGCACTCTATCTGGTACAACCAGCCTTCCGGATGTCATGCTTCTAATTTTGCTTCCAGACGGACACAGTCCTCTGCAACAGAATTATTCTCACACCATGATCCGTATGACCTACCCTAATTTTATATCAATGCTAGCAGCATTTGTGAGTAGGGCTGCACTACATATTGGCCAAATCATCCATGGAAATATTCTCCAATTCACACGGGGCATAGCTCTCAACCATTTGTGTTGCAAAGGCGGGTGAAATCACCCGATTTTGTTTTTGGCGGGTGAGACGCCCATTAGAATGAATGGGCGTGCAGGGGGCTTGGCGGGTGAGTCAGTCCTTTACAGGGCGGGTGACACCCGCCAAAAGCGGGTGAGTTGAGAGCTATGACGGGGTAATTTCATTAAAAGAATCGCCAAGTTGAAATTCAGCTCCACAAATAAGGCAGTCACATTTAGCAGTGAAGAGCACTGAGTAGATAAGGTGGGTAACTTTGTAATGTGCCTCCTTATAGCTTGGTTAGCTTTCATGCTGATCTTGTAAGCTTCTTCCTTTTTATGACGCCAACAGTGTGAAGCGTTTTATTGGGTGTGTATGGCTGCCCGAATGAGCTTCTAAAAAGCTGCTCTTTAAAGTGGCAGTTTTAAGGACTCATAACTCAGCAGACCTTTTCACAAACCCTCCCTAAGAGTAGTCACATTTTGACATCATTTTCAAGTTATTGAGGCCTACAGATAAAGGTCACCAGTGCCTGACAATCGCAGGACACGGACCTCGTCAGCCTTTGTAAACACGATGACATTAGTATTGTTGTTTCAAACAAGTTCTCATTTTAGCTTGAAGTACATTCTAAAAAGGCACGTAACCGGCCGTATGCTATAGCAAACTGGAGTACCTTGTGTGGGTGGGAAAGGGAGAGGTCAAGTGAAAGGGTGGTGCTAAGTGCTTAGGTTTTAAGCCTTTGACCATAACCTACATTTATGGTAAGAAGTGGAAACGTGCTATGACGATTTATTCTTACTTTGTTTTATTGGTGGCAGTGGGACTGTCTCAGAAAAAAGAACTCTGGCTCAAAATACACCCTACTAGTCAAATGTTTTTCTTTATAATGCATTAATGGATGTACAAATTGATTCCTGACTCTTTCCGAGATTCAGGATTGGTGCTCGTCCAACTGTCTTCGCCTTAATGACAGTAAGATGGAGATCCTTCTCATTGGCATCCCTGCGCCCACTTTCCCTCTCTCAATATGGCCGCCCTCCTTGGGCCCTCTATCCTCACCTTCCTGTGAGGCAAAAACCCTTGGTGTCATCTCCGACTCCACTCTCTCCTTCCCCCCTCACATCACAGACCTTGCCAAGAAGGCCCACTTCCCGCTGCACCTCCTCAGAGGTATTCCTCCTTTTCTCACTCCCCCGGCCCCCGAAGCTCACTGTCTCGAGCTCTGGTTCTCTCCAGGCTAGACTACTGCAACAGCCTCTTTCAAATGGATTGTGTCCTCCAACGTGTTCCTCCTCTTTGACATGGAATGTCCACAGCTGTGCTGCTTTGGACAATTTTCGGCAGAGGGCATCCTGTGTCGATGGCGTCCGGTCGATGTCCTTCGAAGGCCTCCGTCGAGGGTGACGTCATCGGATGTTATAAGTAGCATGCACAGCGCCCGTAGCCTTAGTTCCGTTTTTTCCGCAAATGTGTTTGCTTTGAGAACTCGGCGCGCCTCGTGTTATCTACTTTAATAATGTCTTCTACCCCAACGACCCTGCGGTCTGGCTTCAAAAAATGCTGGGACTGTAGGTCCAAGATGTCCATCACGGACCCGCACCAGATCTGCTTGTGTTGTCTGGGCGAGAGCCATGACACGGACGACTGCTCGAATTGCCAGTTGTTGACTGCCAAGGCCTTGCGGGAGTCTAAGGAGAAATTACAGGTAGGTCGGGGTTCCAAACCCTGTAAATCCAAAGAGACTACTGGTCTATCCACTGACGACTCGAGGAGTGACTCTCCCCGTCGGAGGGTGTCCAGGGGATCTTGGTCGCGGAGTGGTTCCTGTAAAGACTGGAGGGGGGTGTCTGTATTTCTGCTCTCTATATGGTAGTGTAGAGCCACAGAGAACCCCAGCCAAGATTCTCAATTACGGTAGCTATGGTCGAGCAATCAAGGCCTAGCTTCTCAGGAGGTGATGTGGGCTGGTTCTTAAGTACAGTGTAGTCCCCAAGCACCCACAAAGGAATGTCTTCACACTGTATTAGTGAAAACAGTCTTTATATAAATAAGGGTCACAGGTTATATACACAATCACGATAATACACTTTGTTCTCCGACAATTCTAAAATACTAAATATATACAGTCCTAGGTGGTACCACTATTACTCTGATTCCATTAAAATGCATCAATTGTACTCGGTTCAAATAGCATATGAATCAACAGAGCAAAATGATATCAACCATAGGTTTACGAGGAAAGCAAGCTGGTTAGACAATTGGTAGAATACTGGCCCTGTTACCTAGACACAGTTCCATATGAGGAACCCCCCCCCGGGCAACCTGTAAATGAAGATGCACTACAAGCCCAGTCCATATACTGTCTATTAAAGTCTTATTTTCATCTATAGTTCTGCAACCCAAATGCACCTTGTGTTGGAGAGTTCTTCGTCGGGAAATCGACGCCCTTCTTGAGTGCGCTCCATTTCAGGCAGGAGCCACGGTTCGTCGAACTTCCGAGATGAAGAAGTTGTCGTCGAGGGAGCAGCTTCGATCTTCGCGGTGCTCGTTCACGAAAGCTTGTGAACGTCCTGTGAAGAAGAGGCATGCGGTGTACCTCGGCGACGAGTGTTTGTTGCCGCAAAGAGTGAATGAAGAACTTTGGCCCAGCAAGGGCGTCGGGCGTCGGCGAACGTGACGTGACCACGGCTGGCCTTCAGTAGGTCTTCGGGTGGTGGGAAACCCACCGGCGGATTCTCCTCGGTCGTCGGCCACCTTGACTTTCTCCGGCAGGACGAAAGCGGTAGGCAGTGATGAACAAGGGAGTCCTTCGATCAAATGTTCTTGGGCAAAGGGAGCACTGCGGCTCCGGTCGGCGAAGGTGGTCGTCGACGGTGGATGGCTATCCGGCGCTTCTCTTAGTCCTCCTCAGCAGTCCCCTTCTCCGGTCTGCAGCCTTTCGTAGGCCTGTCTACCAGGGAGCTTTGGCGAAGATCAGCTGGTGCACGATGGTCCCTCGTAGCTCGGGAAGAGGTCTCTTAGCCAGGTCCTCTCTTGGATTAGTTCCTTGAAGGCACAGCAGCTTTCAGATTAGCGAAGGACAGCAGCAGCAGTTCCTCTTCTTCCAGTGGGCTTCAAAGTCAAGCATCAGTTTCACCTTCAGCTTCTGAACGATTTCTAGCAGTGAGAGGCCCCCAGATATACTGTTGATCTCCCAGTCACTCTGCTGGGTCACACTCAGGCAACCAATCATTCAGAAGGGCATTCAGGAGGTCAGGCAGCCAATCGGCTCACAGTGCATTCAGGCCATTCTTCTCCATCCAGACACTCACAACACAGAATGTGGATTCGTACAAGCACTCTGCCATTCAGCACTACACACTGCATTCATACCAGTTTCGGGCACGGCTGTCTCAGTCATTGTGTCAACCACCAGATAAATGTGCATTCTGTGTTATGGGTGTCTATTATCATTCACCCAGGTCCCACCCCTCGGGCATACCCACAACATACAGTCATTGGGCAGGCTGCAGCCAGTCTGGCCTGGACTTCCCACAACACCATATATGGAACTTCCACCCAACAGCCAGGCAGGGGGAAGGGACGGAGTCGGGGCTTCCCGGGACTTCGGGAAAAGTAAGATAATAGGCGATAGAAAGCAAGAGGCCACAGGGGCCATCTTGTTTCCTATCGGGAATCCACCGATTCCAATGGCAGGGCCTGGGCTTCCCAAAATGGAGGATCAGCACAGAGCTGCCACCAGCCCGTACCCTGCTCTGTGGGCCACACACAGGTGCCCAAAAACATACACTAGGAGTACAGGGTAGTACTCCGACCCATGGGTGCCATAAGGGTATCCCAAGGGTCTGTTTACCAAACCAAATACAGGAAGAGCTGCACCACTGGGAGTCGCACATGTACTCCTGCGCAGAAAACAAGTCAGAACTCATATGATAAAGCAATAAAGGACAAGGATATGGAGGCCCTATCCCTCCAATGTATTTCCAGCATCACAGTTCCCGCCACTCGTCCTCGTCGAGGCACTCCCGGAAGCGGCGTCACCGTTCACCTTCCCCGTCGGATGATGGCTCTGCGAGGAAAGTGGCTTGTCACACTAAATCCTCTACTCCGGTGGAATGGGAGGCATTTAGGGAGAAAATGCTGGAGATTTTTCCATCTCTGGGCACTGTTCCGTCTGCGCCTTCGGTTGAAGCCGGCAGGGGAACGGTCTCGGTCCGACGCTCGCGAGCCCTTAGGCCCGGGCGGTTGGCGCGATAAACATCGGGAACTGTCGAGGTCCCGTTCGGACAAGGATCCGGTAGATTGCCAGAGACGTGCCAGATCCAGGTCGCGGTCTTCCTCACTGTTAGGAAAGATTTCTTCATTGTGGGTAATTTTCCTTCCATGTGGCAACCCCTAAACTTTTTGCTGTTGTTTTCACCAGGATCTAGACTTTGCCAGAGAAGTGCAGCCTTCTGCCGCACTCCTCTGGGCTTTCGCTCCATTCTTACGGGGAAACTGACATGCCCTTAAGACAGTCAGTACCGGGAAACGTTGTTTTCCGTAGTTCTTTTATCATGTTGCAGCTTTCGCGCAACATGGCACAAGAGGGCACTGTAAGCTAAGTTACTGCTCTCTTGGGTCTCTAGTCTTCTACAGGCCCTAGATACTCTCTTTGGATTGTTAATGAACGGTGCAAGAGAATCACGGACGAGACTGGTGGCAGTGATCGTTTCTTTGTGTTTTTGAGCTCCTTTTGACCTTTAAGCGCGTTTCTCGCACTTAGCCCAAAATGGTGGCCTGGCTCCCAAAATGGCCAGACCACGAGGCTCTTTGTCCTGTCGCTGACCGCCTTGCCCCCTTCACCTTCCCCAGGTCGAGCCGACCCGGGGCCTTCCTTATTTGGGCATGTACTTTCCCGCGAAACACAGATGCTTTCGCGGGCTTCAACAGGCCTTGTGTGTGCCTCCAGGATGTGGGCTGGGATGTCTGGTCCCAATACACATCCTGGGTGCCAGAGAGTCTAGTGTGTCGTGAATGCCTGGGACCTCCGTGGTCCGTGATAGGTCCACGTATGGTGTGAGTGTTTTGTGAGCAGATCTCCCATTGGGTCCCCTCCGTTTTGGCGCGAAGGGAACCGTGGATAAGAGGGGGCTGGAAACACCACTGCCATGTCGATCTCCTGAGTTCTCACGAACGAAGGAATACAGGAGCCAAGTATCCTGCAACTACGAGGCTGAACCGAGGAATCGCTGGTGACACGCTGAAGGACTGCTCCTCTGCACTGCTGTCGCTTGGTGAAACCCTTTCTACCTCTGATCGAACGAGAAGGCCTGTACTGGTACTTCGACCCCTTGGAATAGTGGGAACAACTATTCTCTGCATCTTCACCATCTCCTGCACGTAAGCCTTCAGAAGTGTCTCTGGGCCATCCAGTGGACTGACCAGCCTACCCAGGAGTCTTGCTTTGTAACCGCCGTCAGGTTGTATTGTATTAAGAGTCCTTGCCACTCTCACACGATTCGTACACTTGGCATTCCCAGGTCTGAAGTGAGAAGTGTACATTGGGCTGAAATACACACGGCCGCTCCGTTGCCCTGCTGTGGTAACAATCTGTGCGGGTTCACTGCGTTTGGGACATCCTCAACTCTGACTTCTGCTGCTGCGGAATCTACACGACGCGAGACGTCCCCTGCTCGTATCTGGGCATGCCTGCACTGAAACTGACGCGGAGAAGCCTGTGTCTGCCTGCATCGGGGACCGGTGAGTAGCATCGCTAGGAATTGGTCGCCCTCCTGCAGTAGCCCATAGCTTTTCCCTGCTCTGTCTAACAGCACGCCTTTCCGTACTCGCGCTCTGCTTCTGCCCCCAGTGGAGGCTGCGCTTGAGTCACGGAGCTCTGTTCATCTTCATTTGTTCACCGAACTGAACTGCCTGATTCCCTCGAGGAGGCTCCCCTTTTGCCCATTGGCACCCGCGTGTGCAGGTACTTTTGAGCACAAGGCTCCACTCTTCGTAGGGCTCGGACTTCCTTTTAGTTAGGTGCCTCTGACTGGGTCTAATTATTATTCGCACTGCCTGTTTTCCTCCCCATCTAGGTGGTCTACACATTTCGTGCGTCTAACTCGTTAGACTTGTTTGTATTTGTATATATATTGGATTTGCTTGGTATTTGTTGGTTTACTTGAGTTCTATTGTGATTTCTCGCTACGGTCAATGTTACAAAGGCCTTGTAATAAATGTGTCTATAGTTTTAATATAACACCTGCTTGGAGTAATTTGTAAGTGTCCTTGCTTTGTGTGCTCATTGCAGGCTTTCAGTCACCCTCACCCCTCTTGAGACCTAGTCTTGACCGCCGCGATCCCTACCCTGATTGGTCTGGCTTGTCCAGAGGTTACCCTGTTCCAAGAAACTAGGCTGGCCTTCTGAACCTCTGCCCCTCCAGGACAGAGTTCAGAAATCCATTTTAACACTCACCAAAGAAACCGTCTAAGTCTGGGAAGGGGTCAAGGAAGGCGTCGACACCATCAGGGCCGTGTCCATCGAGTGCGGCTGTCAGGGCTTTGCCCTCAGCCAGGCCCTCGGAGCCTTCGGCGCCTTTGTCGACACCCTCAATGCCATCTGTGCCTATGGGCCAGAATTTGCAGTTGGAGGCCTCTGTGGCTCCCCCGAGAAAGGCTCAGTGTAAGACTGTGAAGCCCATTCTTGACTCCAGGTCTTCTCCTGTCCCTATGAAGGAGTTCTTTCTTTCTCTACAGAACACATATGAGGTTGAGGAGAGGTCTGATGTGGAGTTGGAGCCTTTTGATATTCCTGGTGAAACACCTGAAGTTCCTGACATTGTCCTTTTCCGTCAGTCTTTACATGATGCCAGTGGCCTTGACACATCTCCTGAAATTGAGTTTGGTAGGCCAGAGCCTGGGGCTCATTCTGAATCATCCTATAGGAGATTGATGTCGAGAGTTACGCAGCACCTAGGGTGGCCCGGCCCTCCAGTTGAATTCGACCAGGATAACCTGACTCACATTTTAGATCAGGGTCCCTCCACTGGCCCATTGTTGCCTCTTCACATGGCATTACAGAAAAGGGTGGCTGCTACTTGGAAAAGCCCCGGAGTCCGTTCCGGCGGTCAACATGTTGTTGGCTAAGAAATACCGCCCATCCAGTAGCGACCCCAGCTACCTATCCACACACCCCACTCCTGAGAGTTTGGTGATTCAGGCGGCCACGGCCACCTCGAGACAGGCGGCATACCCTACCATCCCTCCTGATGGGGATGACAAGCACTTCGATGGATGGACACACAAGGTATTTTCGGCTGGGAGTATGGCGCTGAAATCCGCCAACTCCACCTGTGCCTTAGCCAAATTTTCGCACACTCTGTGGAATTGCCTCTCTGGCAGCTGAGCATATTCCCAAAGGGGAAGAAAGGGATGGGTTTCTTGTTATTGTGCAGGATGGCAGGGATGCCATGTGTGAATCCTTTCAGTCTGGGTTGGACACGGCTGATAGTGTCAGCCGATCCATGGCTGCGAGCACTGTGACACGCAGGTTTTCTTATAACCTATTTTATTGATTTTTTAAACATTCATACAACATGGTGGGGGGAGCTGTTGCGCACGAGAGAAAATGGCGGCTCTCGTGTGAGCTCCGGCTCGACCCAGGGCCGCAAAGCCAGAAAAAGATAATTTGCTGGCTCCGGTTTCCCGCGATTTTTGCAGAGAACAGTTAACAATATCCTCAGATTACCCACACGAAATTTCGAGCTGATCGGTGCAGTGATTCCAGAGATAAGAACCTGGATGGTCGACGAGACAGCCCGAGAATCGTCGGCCGGCGAGAGGAGAGAGGAGCCCTGCCCCGAGACGGCAAGTGCGGCGACAACGTACCGCTCCTATCATCCATCCAGCAGGGGAGAGCCGTGGTTGCCCCGAGCGTCGTGGAGTGCCCACTGGCCCCATCCGCCTTCGTCGCTTCAGCGACTCAGACGAGTGGCGGCCTGCCCTCGGTTCGGACCGCGTTTGCAGAGGTAGGCCCTTCCCGCTCCCAGCGTGCAAATCCTCGCCCTCCGCGCACCCAGCGAACTACACCGCTGCCCCCTGCGAGCTCGGGGACTGCGGGACAGGTGGTTAAAAAATCAGCTTAATGAGAGCCTTGTGCTTCACTTATCGGTGGGACGCGGGAGGGCCTCTCTGTACCTCTTACGCAAGCCAAATTTAATCCTCAACCCCTGGAACTGTTGACGCCTGTGCGCCGTGACTGGCGCTCCACACTGCTATATATGACGGATCTGTAAGATACAGCAGACCCTACTATTAAAGCAACGGCTGGGCACTGATTCCACCGCCACGGCAGCCGGGACACCTGGGACGACGAGACGATATAGCGCAGAGTAAAATGTGGTAGAACTATCATAGCCATCCCCTTGAGCGCTAGGATAAGCTACATCTCCCGGACCCGAGACGATGCCCAAGAACTTTGGTTCAAAGAAAGGCAGAGGAACCATTGATAAATACACGACCGCGATGCAGAGGGAAACTGAGCCTGAGAGGGACGGGGAAACGCCGGTACATGAGAAGCAGATACCCCCGGCTACCATGATGGACCCCCAGGCCGTTTTTCAGGCGATGCAGCAGGGCTTCGCTGCACTCACAGACAAATTGGATGGGATCACAGCGAGTGTCGCCAATCTAAAAGCACAACTCGACAAGACAACCACTCGCATGACTGAGGCGGAATCCAGGATATCTGGCACTCAGGACGCTTTAGAGGCCCTGAAGAGCACGGTATCCACAATGGCTATCGAACTTGGCACAGTGAAATCCAAATGTGAAGATTTGGAGGCGAGACCCCGGAGAAACAACATCCGCATTATTGGTGTTCCGGAAGGGGCCATAAAAGGTTCAATGGAGAAGGCGTTGGAAGACCTCTTACGTACACTATTGGGTGATCCCGGATGGTCGCCGATGTTCATAGTTGAGAGGGCACACAGATCACTGGCCCCGAAGCCAAAACCCGGGGCATACCCCAGGCCCATCATAGCACGCATGATAAACTACAGGGATAGGGACTTGATCCTAAAGACCGCCAGAGAAAAGCAGGAGCCCAAATGGGAGGCAAATGTTATTCGCATCTTTCCAGATTTCACCTTGGCGGTCCAACAGGAAAGGAAACTATTCACAGGAGTCAAAAAAATGCTACGCGAACGGCAAGTGCAATATGCAATGCTCTACCCCGCCAGACTCAAAATCCAACATCAAAACAAGCCATATTTCTTCACATTTCCCGAAGAAGCGGCGAACTTCATAGAAACGCACATTCCCCCAAACAATGGACAGACCTAAAGTGTGGGCGATCCAAACAAGATTGAGGCCTAAACATTACCACCACATTCTCGAAGTGAGAAGGAACTGCAACGCCAGAGGCTTCCCCCCTGGAGGCCCACATCAGGGATGTTAAAGGAGATTGTACATGTTCAATCTGCAGTGGAAACATCGTCCCAAAAGCCGTTAGGATATGTGAGAGCAACATGCGTGAACAGGACACGATACCTATAAGTAAAGCTGGCTTGGGCACTGGAGATGCCGCAGCCCCCCCTGTAGCAGGTGCTCGAGATGTTGTTGGGAGGGATGGATATCTAATGGCACAGTTAAAGTTAGGGGAACTGTGAGGGAGGGGGGAGGGTTTTACATGGGAGTTTTGGGGTGTTGTTATCATAGGATGGTTGGTAAAGCAAAAAGCACACAGATATCAGGCACAACGACACTTCAGCACACAATGGCAGATTATAGGAGACTACATGGCAGCGATCGCCCCATGGACAATGGCTAAATTAGACAAAGACAATATTAATGTGCTCAGCTGAAATGTAAGGGGTCTGGGATCCAGGATTAAGAAAAGGAAGATCCTGGCCTACCTCAATAGGCATGCTGCCAAGATAAGCTTCTTACAGGAAACGCATTCCGCACCTCGACAAGGTGAACAATTGATGCCCAGCTGGGGCTCACACACCAATATTTCACGACATACTACAGCCGGGCGAGAGGGGTTGCAATTCTGATGCATAAAACGTAGTCCTTTGAACGTATTCATGTTGAGTGTGACCCAGAGGGGAGATATGTTTTGCTTCATGGCAATCTCTATGATAAAGAATTTGTCTTTCTTAACTCGTATGGTCCGAATATTGACCAGCCAGATTTCTATGCCTCAGTGTTCAAAAAATTAGCAAGATACCCAACAGCCCGGGTGATATGTGGTGGGCACTTCAACACAATTCTAGATGTACATCTTGATCACACATCTACACAAACTAGAACACTGACTAAAGCAGCACAGGCAATACTCCTACATATGGCAGATCTACAACTGAAAGACGCCTGGAGAACGTTGAATCCTACCAGGAGGGAATACACCTACTACTCCACAGTCCATGACATGCACTCCAGAATAGATTTATGGCTAATAGACGGAGACAGCATGGCATGGGTCACAGACTCCCATATACATCCAAGAACATACTCGGACCACTCGCCGATGCAACTGACACTACGAATCCCCGTTAAGGTCAACACCAGGCCCCCTTGGAGATTTAAACCTGCAGCCTTGAAAGACTTGGTTTATACTAACTCGATGAAACAATATATACAGGAATACTTCGATAACAATGAACACTCGGTCTCTACCCAGTCTATACCATGGCAGGCGTTTAAAGTCTGCGTCAGAGGTCACTCAATATCCGTAGAAGGCGGAATCCTCAAAGACATTAGAAATAGGTTAGCTAGACTAGAAACTCAAATAACGTCCCTGCAATCACAGTACGCTTCCTCCCTGTCACCCCTGCTCAGCTCTGAATTCAAGACCAAACTAGACGAATACACCGAAACAGCGGATCAAGAGGTCAGATACTTCGATCGACCAGCTGCAGCTCGTAGATATGGGGAAGGGGAACGCCCGGGGAAGTTATTAGCAAGAGCAGTACGTGTAGGGAATGGCCCCACAACTATACCCTGCATACAGATGCCTGACGACACGATGTCCACAGATCAGGACAAGCTGAAGGGGACCTTCTATGCTTACTATAAAGACCTATACTTCCCGCAATGCGCCTTAACAGATGCTAAGATAGAGAGCTATCTTGCCCAGATACCCACAACCGTTTTAGCAGATGTCACTAGGGAATCATTGGAGGTACCCATCACCAAGCCCGAAATACTTGAAGCAATAAAGGCTCTCCCCAACGGGAAAGCGCCGGGCACAGACGGGCTGGCTGCTGAGTTCTATAAGGAGTTTGGTAGTGAACTGGCTCCCAGGCTTCACGCTGTATTGATGGAGGCACTAGACACAGGTGAACTCCCCGAAACCACCAGGGAAGCTATAATTACACTCTTGCTGAAATCAGGGAAGCCCCCTGGGGAATGTGGGTCATACCGGCCTCTATCCTTAATAAACACGGATGCCAAGATCCTGGCCAAGATAATAGCAACCAGGCTCACATCACTGGTGCCATATATGGTACATGAAGACCAGGCTGGGTTTATATTGGGCAGATCTACGGCAACAAATATAAGGCGATGTCACCAAATCATTGCCAAAATACCCCCAGAGACCCAAGGAATAGCAGTCTCCCTAGATATGCAGAAAGCATTCGACACTGTCTCATGGCCTTTCCTGTTCGGGGTGCTACGGAACTACGGATTTGGCCCAAACTTCATAAAGTGGATCCAAATTCTATACACACGGCCACATGCTAAGATCAGAATTAATGGGTCCTTCACAGACATACTAGAACTACTGGGTGGTACCAGACAGGGCTGTCCACTCTCCCCGCTACTCTTCGACCTAGTTATAGAACCCCTCGCGGACATTCTCAGATCAAGTTATAGTACACTCGGGATATGGCTTGAGGGTAAACCGCATATTATAACGCTATATGCAGATGATATTTTGTTATATCTGAAGAACCCAGACCGCACTTTGGGAAAGGTGCTGGGTGCAGTGAAAAAGTTCGTCGAATATTCAGGTCTACGTCTGAACCCCATTAAGTCTGAGATATTCCCGCTCACAGACGCCACCACGCAGCCCCAAAACCTACACGGTCTCATATGGAGCCCAGTACACATTGTTTACCTAGGCGCTGATGTTGCCAGGCCCGCTCAGCTGTCCCGAACATTGAATTACAGTTCATTAGCAGACGCACTTTGCACCAAAATGAAGCGATGGAACGCCCTGCCCATATCAATGATGGGGAGGATAGCATTAATTAAAATGATCATTTTGCCTAAGCTTTTCTATCTCTTCAGTACAGTACCGGTGTGGCCGGGTCGCGTACTTTTCTCCAGAATCAATAGTGCATGCATGGCGTTCGTGTGGGGAGGCCACTCGAGACTGAGTTGGAGGGTGCTAACTGACACATATCCTAGAGGCAGCCTAATGGCCCCCGACATGGTATTACCTGGCCGCGCAGGTGCAATATGCTGCCGGCTGGGCTACATGCTTCCTAAACCCTGGCCGTCCACCCCCCCCTGCGAGAGAACAGGAGGCAATACTGGCTGTACAGAAAATCACTAGGCCCACATCTAAACGATACAATACTCTACACCCATCCAATGTCACAATCACTGCATGGGCCAAAATCGCTGATATATTTGGAGCCAGCGTGTTATACCACCCGAGCATGCCAATATGGGGCGACCCCCACACACCCTTCCCCGTAGACAGTGCAGTGGCGTTGCACTGGAGTGCCAGAGGCGTCACACAATGGGGACAGCTGTTCCGGGACAAATGCTTTCTGAAGTGTGAAGAGATTAAAGACACGGTGGGAAATACAAACACGCACAGACAGCAGTTCGACAAGGGTGTGCCAATTACACAATGGATTTACCCATTATTCCCGAATGAACCCGAAATAAACATGGGACTAGGTTACATATTCACGGGGGGGGACTCAGAAGGTCACGGCCTCTGCTCTCCAAGGCCATAATGCAAACACGCCCGAAGGCACCTCACATGGCAAAGGCCGGTTGGGAGCGGGATCTGGACCAACCGATAGAAGACCAGGATTGGTCCCAGATTTGTGCACTGACCAAGTTGATATCATGCAACTCCAGATTCAAACTGATCCACTATAAAATTATCCATAGAACCCACTACACGCCGGTGAAACTCAAGCGACTATACCCTGCTCTCTCTGGCAACTGCCCAAGATGTAATTCTGAAAATGCGAACATATACCATATGTTGTGGGACTGTGTAGAACTGAGACAATATTGGGCTGGGGTCTGTGGAGCTCTAGATATGATGGCAGACCAACCGGTCGAATCGACACCGCAGTTGTGTATGCTAGGTGCGATTGGGAAAATGAACCCAACTTGGCGAAAACTGCTCAATTTAAGCCTCCTGTTGGCAAAAAGGGTCATATTGATGAGGTGGAAGAATGCTCGACCGCCAACAATAGAGGACTGGAACAGCGACATGCTGTGGGCTAGCGACACCGAAGAACTGTACATAGACTCAGTGATGGCCCCCTCTAAACCCAGAAATATATTTCGAAGGGATTGTGTCCTCCGACGTATTCCTTATCTTAGATAGAAATCCTTCAGCTTTGCTGGCCTCGGAAAATTTTTTCGCCAGAGGGCGCTGCGCGTCGATGATCGCCGAGTCGATGACCCTCGACGGCCTCCGTGCCGACGTCGACGTCATCCTGCCTATAAAGGCCGCGCGCAGCGTCCGTTGCTCAGTTCCGTTTTTCCGCGCTTCGTTGTGCCTCGGAACACCGTTGCTCAGTTCTCGTCAAGATAACGTATATAATAACTACTATTTACCTCGATATCGATGGCATCCTCCTCCGACCCGACGACCCCTCGGTCCGGTTTCAAAAAGTGCCGAGACTGCGGGAAGAAAATGTCGTTGACGGACCCTCACAGGGTCTGTTTGTGGTGTCTGGGAATCACGCACCAGAGTTCGGAGTGTGAGGAATGCCTTTCCATGACGGCGAAAGCCTTGAAGGAGCGTAGGGGGAAGCTCGAGAGAGGTAGGTCAACTTTAACTTCCTCGAAAGCTTCTTCGGTAGAGTCGAGACGTTCGTCTCCTCACCATAAAGAACACTCTCGATCTAGATCACGAAGTGGCTCCCACCACTCGTCGACATCGAGACACTCGAAGAAGAGACGTAGGAGATCCCCTTCGTCATCTTCGTCGAGTTCTCCTGAGAGAGTTCATTGCCCCACAAAACGCAGCTCGCAAGCTGAGTGGGAGGAATTCAGGAAAAAGATGCTAAGCGTCTTCGAGAAAGCGGCCTCGTCCCCCTCGAAGACAGCTGAGGGTGATACCCCGGGTAAAAAACCCAAAAAATCTAAACGCCGCGAGTCGCAGTACCCGGCGGAAAAGTCAACCCGAAAGCGCCTCGAGCCATCGGGAGATAAAGCATCATCGACGCCATCGTCGAAAACTCCTTCGAAACAGAGGTCGGCGCCATCGACGCCGTTGTCGAAGGATTCATCGGCGCATCAGTCGATCGAGTCGACGCCGACGTCGACGCCGATATCGACGCCGGTGAAGGAAAGAACCACGGCTACTCCACAGCCAACGGTTAGACAAAAGACCTCCGACTCGACGCCGAGAACGTCGACGTCGTTCTCGAGCAGGACTCCGATCCTTTCGAGTTCTTCGAGGCCTAGTACACATTTCTCGACGCTTTTCACGGCGCCTTCGAGTACTTTCACGTCGGTGTCGACGACATCGACGTTTTCAAGGCCTGTGATGATGGCTCCTTCTGCATTGGAAATGGGGTTTATACCATTCCAAAAACCAATGTATCCCCCTTTAACCTCGATTTTTGAGGAAAGGGAGGATTCAGACCAAGATATTGATTTACAGAGGACCACATCACCAGAGCCAGAGACTTTCGCCTCTGAGGAAGGAAGATTAAAAAATCTTCAGGATGCACTTCAGGAAGCTAGTGGCTTGGACACTTCTCCTGAAGCAGAATTTATCAAACCAGACCCAGGAGAACATGCGGAGACTCCATATAGAGCTCTGATGTCTAGAATCATAGAATTTATGGGTTGGTCTGCACCTTCTCCTGCCTTTCAGCAGGATGACCTCACTGACATACTGGACAAGGGCCCACAGGAGGATCCTGTGGTTCCATTTCACTCTGCTCTACAGAGAAGGATTTTGACAAACTGGGAAACGCCAGAAATTATCCCGGCAGTAAATAAAAAACTGTCAACAAAATACAGGGTGGCTAGTTCTGACCCTGAATATTTGTCAAAACACCCTACTCCTGAGAGCTTGGTTGTACAGGCTGCAACCTCATCAGGCAGCACATCTGCATACCCCACTGCTCCGCAGGATAGGGATGACAAAAAGTATGATGCCATGGCTAAGAAGGTTTTTTCTGCCTGTAGCATGGCGTTAAAGTCTATTAACGCGACCTGTACGCTCGCTAGGTTCAGCCACACCCTTTGGGAGTGCGCTTCATCAGCGGCTGACTGCCTCCAAGAAGGAGAGGAAAGGGACGCATTTTTAAACATCATCAGGGATGGTAAAGATGCGATGTGCGAGACCCTACAAACTGGCCTAGATTCTGCTGACAGTATCAGCAGGGCCATGGCGGCAAGTACCACAATCCGCAGGCATGCGTGGTTGAGGAAGTCTGGTTTTGCCTCTGACGTGCAGACCAGGCTTTTGAATATGCCCTTTGACGGTTCTACCCTCTTTGGAAAGAAGGCGGATGACAGTTTGGAGAAACTGCAAACGTCCAAGGCAGCAGCCAAGTCATTGGGAGCTGCTATCCGTCAGAATACCTTTCGTCCTTCGGGATCATCGTGGAGAGGACGGTCCTTTCGTTACTATTCCTCATATGGAAGGGGCAGGGGACGACCGGCTCAAAGAGGCCAAGGAAGATTTACCCGTGGTGGACGGGGTAGGGGAAAGAAAGCCGCACCCGCAGGAGCAGGAGCCACTTTACCTTCGGCAACTGCATCAGCCGCTTCAAAACCACTCTGAGGTCTCCCCTCACAGAACACCAGTAGGGGGCAGGTTAACTCGCCATCTGACGGAATGGCAGGCTATTACGTCAGATGCTTGGGCTCTGGAGACAGTGGCCCAAGGTTACTGCCTGCCCTTCCTACATATCCCTCAGAGTCATCCACCGGGGAACAACCCTTTGAAGCTTCCAGATCCGCTCCTCTTGCAGGAGGTTTTAGACCTGCTAGAGAAAGGTGCCATAGAACTGGTACCTGTAGCGGAAAGGAACAAGGGTTGGTACTCCCCCTACTTCATAATACCGAAGAAGGACGGAGGACTGAGACCCATCTTAGACTTACGGGAATTGAACAAATTCCTCCGAAAGGACAAGTTCAAGATGGTGACTCTCTCTCAGATCCTTCAGGCCCTCCAGCTTCAGGACTGGTTGGTATCTCTAGACCTCCAGGACGCTTATTTCCATGTGCCGATCCATCCCAGGCACAGGAGATACCTGAGGTTCGCAATTGGCAGCTCTCATTATCAATTTCGAGTTCTGCCATTTGGGCTAACCTCCGCCCCGAGGGTCTTTACCAAGCTAATGTCGGTTGTGGCTGCAAGTCTAAGGAGGGAAGGGATTCATGTCTACCCTTACCTAGACGATTGGTTGATCAGAGCTGTATCTTCGGAACAGGCTCAGAGACAACTAGATTATGTTTGCCACTTCCTTCACAAGCTGGGCTTCTCCCTCAATTTAAAGAAGTCACAGATGATACCATCACAGAGACTCCAATTCATTGGAGCAGTCCTGGACACTTCCCTGGGAAAAGCCTTGCCACCAGAGGTGAGGGCTCGAGATATTCTGCAGATGGTCATCAGATTTCAGAATGCCCAATATCTCCCAGCCTACGACTTTCTGAGGTTGCTAGGCCTCATGGCATCCTGCATATTCCTCGTGCCGGAGGCTCGCCTGAGAATGAGATCCCTCCAGTGGGCACTGAGAACTCAGTGGTCACAGTTCTCAGGAAGGATGACAGATCTCCTTCGGATCCCGGTCAAAGTAGCCCGAGACCTTCAGTGGTGGGCCTGTCGGGAGAACATCCTGAAAGGAGAAATGTTTTGGCAACCATGGCCGGAGATAACAGTAGTCACGGATGCCTCACTCACGGGGTGGGGAGCTCACGCCAACGACTTGACCATCAGCGGTCGTTGGTCTCCATCGGAGTCCAGACTACATATCAACCTGTTGGAGCTGAGAGCCATCAGACTAGCGCTGAAGGCTTTTCTGCCGTCTGTACGGGGAAGAAACGTCCTAATAATGACGGACAATACAGTGGCCATGCACTACCTCAACAAAAGAGGAGGCGTAGGCTCACTACCACTGTGCAGAGAGGCGATGCAGCTCTGGTTTTGGGCAATTCAGGAAGGAATCTCTCTATCGGCAATTCACCTAGCCGGAGAGAAGAACTTGACAGCGGACGCTCTGAGCAGGCAGAGCACAGTCTCTCACGAGTGGGAGATAGCTCAGGAAGTCCTTCAAGAGATCTTCGCCCTTTGGGGAACCCCTCAAGTGGATCTGTTCGCCACCAGTATCAACAGGAAGTGCGACAGATTTTGCTCAAGGGAATTTCCCCCGAGAGGAGCTCTAGGAGATGCGTTCGTAGTGGACTGGGAGTTCCCACTTCTGTACGCGTTCCCTCCGGTCCCTGTCATTCCTCAAATGATCAGGAGGTTGAGAAGGTTTCGGAAGACCATGATCCTAATTGCCCCGGATTGGGCCAGGAGAACGTGGTACCCGGACCTTCTAGACATGTCCATCTGCCCTCCAATTCGACTGCCATACAGAGAGGATCTTCTCTCGCAGAAGGAAGGTCAGGTTCTCCATCCAGCCATCAAGACCCTCAACCTTCACGCTTGGTGTCTGAAAGGTTGAGGTACAAGGATTGGGACCTTCCGGATGATGTTATGGAGGTGTTGCTTTCGGCCAGAAGGCCGGCAACTAAAACTCTATACCGCTGCCGTTGGAACAAATTTTGCAGCTGGTGCAGAGAAAAGAATATTGAACCCTTTTCTTGTGGTACACCTATGGTGTTGTCATTCTTACTTTACCTGGCTAATTCAGGCCTACAGGTTGGCACAATTAAGGGCTATCTCGCAGCGCTATCAATCTTTAAGCGCACTGCAGAGGAGCCTTCATACTTCAAAATTCCATTGGTAATACAATACCTAAAAGGATTAACTAATGTTTATCCCCCGAAACCTTTTCAAGTTCCCTTATGGGATTTAAACCTAATTTTAAACTTCCTAAAGGGTGCCCCTTTTGAACCACTACACTCTTGTTCATTGAAGCTTCTCACCCTCAAAACTGTTTTGCTAATAGCATTGACATCTGCTAGAAGGGTTAGCGAGTTGCAAGCCTTATCGTGTAAACCTCCACATACAATCTTTTACAAGGACAAAGTTGTTCTTCAGGTGAAGCCTAACTTCCTCCCGAAGGTAGTCTCGGAGTTTCACATCACTCAGAAGATTATATTACCTTCTTTCTACCCTCCTCCTCATCCGGGGAAGGAGGAAGAGAGACTGCACAGGCTGGACCCTAAGCGAGCCTTGAGCTTCTATATCAGCAGATTGGCTAAGATCAGACAAGCAGACCAACTCTTTGTAGGTTATGCAGGACATAAGTTGGGCCTTCCAATAACAAAACAAACCATCTCCAGATGGATTATTTTAGCCATTCTGGAGTGCTACAAATTGGCAGGAAAGGAGCCTCCTCAAAATCTAAGGGCTCATTCTACCAGGGGTATCGCAACATCCTCAGCCCTTCAAAGAGGGGTGCCAATTCGAGATATATGTGCGGCTGCCACATGGTCGTCCGCACATACATTTACCAAATTCTATAGCCTGGATTCCTCCTCTAGTCAAGAAACTAGATTCGGCAAGGCTGTGTTACACTCTGTCCATTCTGGAAGGGTAACATAACTTTTATTACTCCCGCCTCCAGTCACAATACCACTGCTATGGGAGTCTATCTAAGATAAGGAATACGTCGGAGGACACAATCCCTTCGAAGAACTAGTTACTCTTACCTTGTAACGTTCTTTCGATGGGATGTTCCTCCGACGTATTCCTTATCGACCCTCCCATCCATCCCCGCAGTATGACTTCCTGTGGGTTTGCAGCCTATGCTCCTTCAAGGTGATTAGTCTAATCCAAAAACATTACTGGGGACTACAAAACGGAACTGAGCAACGGACGCTGCGCGCGGCCTTTATAGGCAGGATGACGTCGACGTCGGCACGGAGGCCGTCGAGGGTCATCGACTCGGCGATCATCGACGCGCAGCGCCCTCTGGCGAAAAAATTTTCCGAGGCCAGCAAAGCTGAAGGATTTCTATCTAAGATAAGGAATACGTCGGAGGAACATCCCATCGAAAGAACGTTACAAGGTAAGAGTAACTAGTTCTTCTTAAACCACCCCCCATCACCCGGGTAGGTTCATCGATCTGCTCAAGTCTTACCACTCTATACATTTCTTTTCCAGTTATACATTGCTTACAGTGTTCCGTATTGCGCTCATACGCACCCCCCCTGCCGGCAGTTCTCGGGTCACACTTTCTTCCCATTTTCCCCAAATCTTAGTAGTCTTTGCCACGCACCCCGGTGCTGTGTAAATTCTGTGTTCTTTTGCCGCACAGATGTCCATTTCATTAGACCATTGAGCCACTGTCGGGCACTCCGGGGCTCCCCATTTCTGTGCGATATCACGCTGTACCAAGCCCATTGCCGTGGATTGGAAGATACCCTCCCATTTATTCGAGGTGTTTTCATCTGGGGCCCCGAGTAACATTGTTGCAGGTTGTAGTGCTATTGTGCGTCCCAGGATCCTTGTTAATATTTGACGGCATTGCGTCCAGAAGGTCTTAATTCTGGGGCATTCCCAGAGGGGATGAATGAAAGTGTCCTTCTCCCCCCCCAGGCATTTCAAACAGTTGGGATCCGCTGCCCCTCCCCAACCGAAAAGGGCCACGCAGGGGTAATACACCCTGTGGAGTATCTTGAGTTGTACCAGTTTGATTTTAGAGTTTATTGCGATTTCGTGTGGGTGCATGAGAACTTGAATCCAGTCCTCTGGTTCAATCGTGCCAACATCTCAGTCCCACCTAGTTCTGAGGCTGACCATCTCTGGGGCGGCGAATGTGTTAATAGCTTTATATAGAATAGTTGTGACCTTGGTGGGGATGTATTGTGTAAATAGGTTGTGTTTCAGGGGTATGTAATCTGGTGCATCGATGAGTGCTTGTCGGTGTCCATTGAGGGCGTGTGTTAGTTGTGTATAGTGGTAGTGTTCTGCTGCGGAGATTCTGAATTTCTGCTGCTGCGCCTCGAACGGGAGGATGGAACCATCGGCCATAACATCCCCTTCTGTGGTTATCCCGGCCCCTACCCACCTGGTCCACGCAGCCAGCTTCCGTACCTCCGTCAGCATGTGGTTACGCCACAGTGGTTGCGCCACGGTGATCCTGTTCCCCCAGCCTATGTGGGTGTGTGCCTGCCTCCAGATGAACGCAATATGTGCCAACATCCTTTGTTGAGGGGGGCCTGGGTAGACTCCTGTATATTGTTTCGAGTGGCGGGGTGTCATGAATAATGGGCAGTTACGCTCTGATATGCGGGAGTTCGCGATCCCCGTGGAGGAGGTCATTGACCACATTGAATTGACTAGCCCAGTAGTAGTACCTAAGATGTGGGACTCCGATACCGCCCTCCCAGATGGATCGCTGCATTGCGGTCAGTGCAATTCGAGGTTGCCCACCCTTCCCTATCAATTTCCTAAGGAGGCGATCCAGCCGAGTGAATTCCGAGTTCGGTATGACCAGTTGGGCGTTCTGCAGTATGTAAAGAAAGCGTGGAAGTCCCATCATCTTAAAGAGGGCCGCTCTACCCATAAGTGTAAGAGGGAGGAGCATCCAGTGCTGTACATCCCCAGCAAAATGATCGATTTGTGGATGCAAAATTGTGGGGCACATAGTCCGAGAGATTCTCAGAGACCCATATGCCCAGGTAGCGGAAGCCATCTCTCTCCACTCGATATGGGATGTCCCGGGGGATTGCTATGTCACGCCTTTTACTGGAAAAATGACTGATTTTCCCCAGTTTACTCTGAGGCCACTGAAGTCACCAAAGGTCATTAGCATCCGGGTTATAATTGGACATGCGCGGTCTGGGTTGCTCAAATAGAGTAATAGGTAATCCGCGTAAAGGTAGACCTTATCCTTTCCTTCCTCTGGCCTACGGAATCCAGACCATGTTGTAGCCTTTTGGAGCCATCGGGCAAGTGGCTCAATTGCTAGGGCGAAGAGGAGGGGGACAGTGGACAGCCTTCCCGGGTGCCTCTGCCCAGCGGGAAGGTCCCGGAGGTCCTGCCATTTACCCTGACCGCGGCTAATGGAGCCTCGTATAGAAGTTGAACCAAGCTAAGAAAGGCTTCCCCGATGCCCATGCGCATCATTGTTGCAGAGAGGCTTTCCCACACCGAGTCGAACGCCTTCTCGAAATCAATCGCAAGAAGAACGAGTGGTGTATCGAGAATTGGGGCCCGTTCCAGTAGCGGGTGTAGCCGGCGTAGGCTCATTCTTGTCGACCCTTGTGGCATGAGGCCGCATTGGTCCTGGTGGACCAATGAGGATATAACCGATTGAAACCTGTTGGCCAGTACTTTGGCCAGAATTTTGGCTTCACCGTTGATAAGCGATATCGGTCTGTATGATGTACACAGGTCGGGGGGTTTGCCATGTTTGGGAATAACCACAATGTTGGCTGTTCGCAGGTCTGGCGGAAGGGTGCCCTGTTCTCTGGCTGCAAGGAACAAATCGTGGAGGGGAGTCGCCATCTTATTACTGCCCAGCTTCTTCCAGGTCTTCATCCGAAATCCGTTAGGACCTGGTGTTTTCCCGGATTGTAGCTGGGCCATGGCCTCCGCGATTTCGACTTTGTCTAATTCCCTATCTAGATGTGTTCTCTGCTGCTCCGATAACTGCAGGAGCATGATCTCGTCCAGCAGGGATGAGTCTATGGAAGACATTGGGGCCGCATAGAGCGTAGCATAAGAGTTGGCGAAAGTCTCCGCTATCTCTGGATCCGTTTGGGCCAACCCGTTTTGGCTATCAGTAATCTGTCTGACGTGTCTGTGTCCCTCTTCACATCGCTCCAGCCAGGCCAATAGTTTACCTGCTTTGTCACCCTATTCAGAAATTCTGATCCGTGACTCCCTGTGCGCCTGCCTTGCGTTATCTAGCGCTGTGTTATGGAGGGCCGCTCTAACCTTCAAGAGGGAGCGTTGTGTTTTGGGGCTAGTGTCACAGATATATCTAGTTTCCCATTTATCTACCTCACCCTCTGCCTCCGTCAACTTTCCTGTGGTGTTCTTTCCTTTTGTTGCACGTCCAGGCAGTAATTTTCCCTCTAAGTACTGCCTTGTGTGCCTCCCATAGTATGACGGGGGTCCTCTACCGAGCCCGCGTTTATTTCAAAGAATGCGTTAGACTTCTCGGTAATATGTTCCACGAACTCGGGAAGGCCCAGGTAGTAATTGTTTAACCGCCATGTTCTGGTCGGCAAGGGTCGATCCGTGCGAAGCATCACCTCCAAGCGAGAGTGATCGGATAGTTCTGCCTTCCTTACCCTATATGCGTTGGAGGTCGGGAGAAAGTAATCTAGCCTGGATAAGGATGCATGGGCTCCCGAATGAAAGGAAAAGCCTTGATCTGTGGGGTGGAGTTCTCTCCACACATCACTTAAGCCTAGCGCTGATGCAAAGGTCGCCAGCCGCGTAGGCCTATTCAGGTTCCGATTCCCGATGTGGGTCCGGTCTCGTGCGTTGCACATGACATCGTTGAATTCCCCCCCCCCCTCCGAATCCATAAATACGGTTGTTGTTGCGTCATCAAGGCAGTCACTTCTCTCAAGAGACCCTCCCACCCCCCCGGTGGAGAGTGTATCGTTAGAATGGCCCCAAAGTGTGCCCCGCAGCATCACGATTCGGCCACAGGGGTCCTGCTCCACTGCAGATAGCTCGAAAGGGAGCCGCTTATGTAAGAGGATCAGGACTCCCCAAGATCCCATTGTGTATCCCGCGTGATACGCTAGTCGTCGGTAGTTGGTTCTACGGAAGAACTGGCAGGTAGAGCCCGCTAAGTGGGTCTCAGTGAGGAGGGCCATGTCAGGGGAGCGCCTGTTAAGGAACTGCATAATGAGCCGGCGTTTAATGCTTGAACCCATGCCATTTACGTTCCAGGTAAGGATCTTTAGGGACCTGTGGCGTTCGTTGGGTGTCATTGGGGTTTGTGTATCTCCATTAGTGCATCTATCTTGGTTCTGTGTAGCCTTTACTGTCTGGGAATCTGGGGTGTTGTGCCTGGTAAGTAATTAGTGCGTTTGGCGGTGGAGACCAGTCGTACTTGGTGGGGGCATGAGCAGTGAGTGCAATATGTTTGGTGGCATCATGGTAAGCAGTAAAGTGATGTAACCTCCCAAAGAATATATGGTGTAAAACAACTTCCCTACCCCCGTCCCCTTACACCTCCCCAACATGAAGTATCTGTCGCCCAAAATCTACTGGAGCTTAAAAATGATGTCCCCAGATCAACTTAGTATAAACTGTTTCCACCTTCCCACCGACTTAGTGCTCCTTTGTGAGTCAATGGTCTCGGATCGGGGGGTGGCGTCCGCCAATGGTATGGCATATTGGTGAAGAGAGCATGTGACTCGTTCATTCATCCGTCCATGGGTGGAGGCAACCCTCTGTTGATGTTGATTCAGAATGAGTGCGTTATTGCAAGTGGTTGCCGAGAAAGGGGCTGGTCATGGAGCGTACCAGCGTTTCACATCCGTTCTTGCATCTGGCCAGTGTCATTCTTAACGTTGCTATGGATTTGGGCCTCCGTCCGGCTCAATCAGAATCTCCGGTATGGGTTGCTGGGCAGGTCTTTCTCCCCTTGGTCCCGGTCTTCCCTTGCGGTTTTGGTCGGATCTGGCCAGTCTCCTCCGATATGGGTCTCTGCCCATTTCCAGGCTTCCTGAGGATCAGTAAAATGGACAGTTTTGCCTTTGTGTTGGATCTTCAATTGGGCTGGGAACAGTAGCCCATATTTCACATTCATGGAGTGGAGATTCTTTTTTAAATGTTTAAAGGATTGTCTGGCCTTCTGGACTTTGCGGGTATAATCCGGAAAGAAGGCGATTCTGGCTCCATTATATGTGATTGACCCTTTTGTCCGGGCCATTTGTAGGATGGTGTCTCTATCGCGGTAGTTAAGAAGCCTCGCAATGACTGTCCTCGGGAATGCGCCCTGGGCCGGGTGACCCGCAGGCATTTGGTGTGCATGTTCCACTGAGAAGAAGTTTGAGAAGGTGCAAAGAGGTCAGCCAGCCACTGCTCCAGGAAGAGTTCCATGTTCGGTCCTTCTGTACATTCCGGCAAGCCCAAAATGCGAATATTTTTGCGGCGGGACCTGCCTTCTCCCTCGTCAACTCAGGCTTCCAGGGCTTTCAGTCGGGTTAGTGCTTGTGTGAGTTGTTGGTGCACCCCGCCGAGATCGTCCTCCACGCCGGACAGTCGTCGTTCTACCTCCCCCGTCCGGGATGAAAGTTTCTGGAGATCGTGGCGGAGGAATGAGACCTCAGTAGAGATGCCATCCCATTTCTGCTCCATCGAGGAGCGCAAGTTGGCAATGGCGGCCATCACGTCTCTCAGCGACAGTGATTCGTCTGGTGGAGGGAGGGGTCGCCCCTGGGTCCACGACGCTCGGTGCAGTAAGTGTGCTTGTGGCATATTGGTCCACGGTGCTTTGCGTCAAGGTTTTCTTGCGTTTGTCCTTGCCCATGATATCGCCTTGCGCAGACTGGTAGGTGTGAGTTCTGGAGGTGCACCCTGCCTTGTGGCGTTGTTCGAGCTTCTGTATTGGTTGCGTTTCTTGTTGCCTTGTATGCAGGCTTAGTTGGTTTTGCTGTTAGTTTCCCACCAGTTCCCCGGAGTACTACAGTACTGATCCGACCCCTACTTCGCAGGTATGCATGGATTACTGCATGCTTCGTGGGCGTGTGGGGCCACCGCTCATGGAATTAGAGTTCCCGGGGTGCAGTAAAGCTGCCCAGCTTGTGGTTATCCTTCTTTCAGGCGGGCGCAGTGGGCCAGGATAAACTTCGCTCCCACTCTCCCACTGGTCCTTTGGTGGTTTTATAAAGTTTGGTGTGGATAAAAGGGAAGTGTGGTGAGGAGAAGCATGGGGGGGGCAGGACAGCCGCCACGGTACCACCAGTGGGCCGCACTCCGGGCCAGTCGGGTCCCACTGCCAGCTAGGTGGTCTGGGTTACCCTGGGGGAAGCCACCTGTTTGGAGGCGCCACCCGTCCACACACTAATTGGGTATTCAGATGTCACACTGCACATATGTTATCGTGGCCGTGTGAGAGGCTTGTGGCCATGGGAGTTCCACCCACTTGCGTCAGATGAAATTATTAGCTGGTGGCACCACCGGCCCACACCGCACCCACCTCTGTTGCCGCCCTCGCCGGCCCGTTGTCCCCCAAACAGTGCCGCCGTGTCTCCAGCTGATGAGGACCCTTCAGGCAACCGATGAGCAACCGATGAGCGGGTGATCTGCAAGTGCAGTCTGTCCCCGGCAGCACCCCCGCAGTGCAGTAGTCCTTCTTCCAAATTGGGGGGGGGGGCACGCAGCACGTTGCCGGCAGTCTCTCTTGTGCAGGGGGAGGGGAACAGGGCCCCAGAGAGAGAGAGAGAGAGAGAGAGAGAGAGAGAGACCGGAGGGCAGTCTCAGGAGCGTCCCCCTCGCCCATTACGACCCGCCGTGCACAGCCTCTTGCGGGTCCAGGAGCGCTCACAATCGGGCCAGGCTCCCCTCTCTCTCACCTCGAGTCGGGCGCCTCTCTCGGTGGATGGGTTTCCTTGGAGCTCCGGTCCGTCAGCTGCTCAGGAGGTTAGGGCCCCTCCGGTCTGCGTATCGTCCACGAGACAGGCAGCACTGGGTGGCTCTGTCCCGTTGCGCCTCCTCTTCCCTCCACCCCCGATGCCGATGACTCCCGCGGATTCAGGCAGAGTATGCAGAGTGTTGGCCTTCATTCACTGGAGGCGACCCGCCATGGCCATCTTGCAGGGAACCTCATCTCCGGGCGGGAGTGGCGTTCGGGTCGAAGTATCCCCTCCGATATTCCGCCTCGGGTCTTCCAACGCTCGCCGTTTTCTCTGCAGATTGTTATCTTGCAACACGCGTGTTTGTGTAGCTATTCTGATTGCGAACACAGGCTATTTTCAGGATAATTGTTGGCGGGCTGTAAAGCGAGTGGGAATCGCGTCTTCCTCGCTCGCATGCTGGCCACGCCCCTGTGACACGCAGGTTTACGTGGTTGTGGAAGTCGGGGTCTTACCCGGATGTGCAAGCCCGTCTTCTCAACCTTCCCTTTCACGGTTCTCATTTGTTTGGCAGCAAGGCAGACCTCCAAAACAACTGCTAAATCTTTGGGCGCAGCAGTGCGTCATCCTTCGCCTTTTCGTCCTAGGGGACAGCAGTAGAGGGGTGGTTCCTTTCGTTACTACACCTCTTTTGGTAAAGCGAGGGGAACGTCCAGTCAAAGGGGCCAACATAAAGTTCCTCGGGTGAATGAGGAAAAGGTGCCAAAGCTGCTCAAGCAGCTGCCTCTTTGCCTTCTGGAGCTGCCGCCAAACCGCTATGAGGCCAGGTCTCATTGTTTGCCGGTTGGGGGCAGACTGTCTCAGCATCTCGAAGAGTGGCGAGCCATCACTTCAGATGTGTGGGTTCTGGAAACAATAGCCCATGGCTACTGCCTACCCTTCCTGAGTCAGACTCACGACAATCCACCGGGGAAGCTCTCTTTGAAGATTTCGGATCCGCTCCTTGTGCAGAAAATGGCGCTCTAGAACCTGTGCCTGTGGTGGAGAGGAACAAGAGCTGGTATTCACCATATTTTTTTATTCCCAAGAAAGACAGAGGACTGAGACCCATCTTGGACTTACATTGCTTGAACAAGTTCCTCAGGAAGGAAAAGTTCAAGATGGTCACTCTTTCTCCGGTCCTTTAGGCCCTTCGACTTCAGGATTGGTTGGTGTCATTGGACCTACAGGATCCTTATTTTCATGTGCGGATCCATTCAAAGCACAGAAAATACCAGAGGTTTGAGGTTTGCAACTCGCTCTTTCATCTTTGAGTCCTGCCATTCGGGTTGACCTCCGCCCGAGGGCCTTCACCAAGCTCATGGTGGTGGTGGCAGCGTATCTCAGGAGGGGGGGGGGGTGGGGGGGGTTCACGTCTACCTCTACCTGGACGATTGGCTGATCAGGGCACATTCTCCGGAACAAGCCTTGGCTCATCTGGAAGTCACCTGCCACTCCCTTTACGAACTGGGTTTCTCCCTCAATTTCAAGAGGTTCCACATGACACCTTCCCAGCAGCTCCAATACATTGGAGCGGTGTTCGACACATCCCTGGGGTTGTGTTCGCCCCCAAGGTGAGGGCTCATCACATTGTCCAAATGGTCAACACAATTCTACATACCCAGTGTCTCCCGGGTTTCGAATTCTTAAGGTTGCTCGGCCTCAAGGCATCCTTCATTTTTCTGGTGCCAGAGGCCAGACTAACGATTAGATCCCTTCAATGGGCTCTCAGGACGAAGTGGTCGCAATTCTCAGGCAAAATGTCTGATCTCCTTCAGATTCCGCTCACGGTCTCACAGGATCTTCTGTGGTGGGCCAGCAAAGGGAATTTGATGAAGGGAGAGCCTTTTTGGCAACCTTGGCCGGATGTGACGGTAGTGACGGATGCTTCCCTCACAGGATGGGGAGCTCACGCCAACAAGCTGACCATTAGCGGTCGTTGGTCTCTGTCGGAGTCTAAACTCGACATAAATCTTTTGGAGCTGAGGGCCATCAAGCTAGCTGTGAAGGCTTTTCTGCCGTTTGTGCCCGGGAAGAGTGTCTTGATCATGGCGGACAACACAGTGGCCATGCATTACCTCAACAAAAATGTGGGGGGGGGGGGCCTTAGGGTCCCTCCCGCTGTGCAGAGAGGCGATGCAACTCTGGTTCTGGGCGATAAAGCAAGGAATCTCACTCTCGGCAGTTCATCTGGCCGGAGAGGAGAATGCAGCGGCGGATGCTCTGAGCAGGCAGAGCACAGTCTCCCACGAGTGGGAGTTGGCTCAGAAAGTCCTTCAAGCCATCTTTGCCCTTTTGGGAACCCCTCAAATGGATCTGTTCGCGACCGTTACCCACCGACCGTGCGAGACATATTGCTCGAGGGAATTTCCTCCGAGAGGAGCTTTAGGGGATGCGTTCCTCATGGATTGGTCATTCCCACTTCTGTACATGGTTCCTCCGATCCCCGTCATTCGTCATGTTCTAAGGAGGTTGCGGAGGTTCGGGTCCCGCATGATCCTAATTGCTCTGGATTGGGCCAGGAGAGCGTGGTACCCAGACCGTCTAGAAATGTCTATCTCTCCTCCATGCCGTCTTCCTCACAGAGAGGATCTTCGAGCGGGGTGGGGTGGGGTGGGGCAGGGGGAGAGGGGTGGTGTTTTGTCAGGTTCTCCATCGAGAGGTCAAGATTCTCAACCTTAATCCATGGTTTCTGAAAGGTTGAGGTATAAGGATTGGGACCTCCCATATGACGTGTTGGAGGTGTTGCTTTCGGCCGTTGGCGTAAGTTTTGTGACTGGTGCAGAGGACACAATGTCGGTCCTTTTCAGTGTTCCATTCCGATGGTTCTTTCTTTCTTGCTTTCTTTGGCCCACAAGGGTCTTCATGTGGGTACCATTAAAGGTTACCTGGCAGCTCTATCTATTTTCAAGGTCTCATCTGAAGAATGTTCTTACTTTTTAAGATTCCTTTGATTACCCAGTTTCTGAAAGGGCTCATGAATGTTCCCGTCGTCCCCTTTTCAGGTGCGGGTTTGGGATCTGAATTTAGTCTTGAAATTCTTGATGCATGCTCCGTTTGAACCTTTGCACACTTGTCCTTTGGCTGTTCACCTTCAAGACGGTTTTCTCGATTTCGGTTAGATCTGCTTGCAGAGTGAGCGAGTTGCAGGCAATTTCGTCTAAGCCACCCTTTACTTTGTTCCACAAGGATAGGGTTGTACTGTGTTTACATCCTTCCTTCGTACCTAAGGTAGTGTCTTTCATTTGAGCCAGAAGGTGGTTCTTCCTGCTTTCTATCCTCCTCCTCATCCTAGTAAGGAGAGACTCCATAGGTTGGACCCTAGGAGAGCTTCGAGCTTTTATATTTGTAGGATGTCCAGGGTCGGAGTGGATGACCAACTGTTTGTGGGGTGTACTGGACACCGATTGGGCCTGGCTGTTACCAAACAGACCTTGGCCAGGTGGATTATCCTCACTATTGCTGAATGTTACAGATTGGCTGGCAAGGACCCGCCTGAGGGTTTGCGAGCTCACTCCACTAGGGGCGTGGCTACATCCACATCCCTGCAACGGGGAATTCCTGTTAAGAACATTTGTGATGATGCAACGTGATCTTCCATCCACACCTTTCTCAAGCATTACTCCCTGGATACTTTCCATGGTCAAGATATGGCCTTTTGTAAAGCAGTGCTTTATTCTGCCATCTGATTGGGTATATCTTCATTCTTCTCCCTCCTCCAATCACTGATACTGCTTTGGGAGTCTGTGAAAGATGTGGAATACGTTGGACACAATCCATTCGAAGAACAAGTTACTTACCAACGGGTAACGTTCTTTCGACTGGATGTTCCTTCAACGTATTCCTCATCTCCCTTCCAGCCTGCCCCTGTGAAGAATATCCTATGCTATTGCAGCTTGCGTTCCCACAAGGCTATATGCTGTCAAGGAAGCATTGTGTGCGGGTACCTCACACATTGTGGAGGGAAGAAAACATGAACTGAGGCTACGGGCGCCGTGCGTGCTACTTATAACAGCCGATGACGTCCCGCTCGATGGAGGCCTTCGAGGGACATCGACCTGATGCCATCGACGCAGGACACCCTCTGCAGAAAACTTTCCGAAGCAGTATAGCTGTGGACATTACATGTCAAAGATGTACGTTGGAGGAACATCCAGTCGAAAGAACGTTACCAGTTGGTGAGTAACTTGTTCTTCTCAATCTGCCTGTCTCTACTTTGCAACTTTTCCAGAACAGAACTGCAAGACTTATCCTTGGCCTCAAGCCCAGGAACCATATCTCTCCAGCCCTGAAATCTCTCCACTGGCTCGAAGTGGCTGCAATGATCAAGTTTTAGGACCCTCTGCATCGTCCACAAGGCTTTTGGGGGCCGGGGCCCACACTACATCCAACTCTCTCTACCTTCCTTCTCGAGCCCTTCGCTCAGCTACCTCCAACTCTCTAATGGTCAGAAGCTTCTTCAGACACAGAGTGGTGGGCAGATTCCTCTCCTCTGCAGGTGCCTCTCTCTGAAACGGCCTGCCTACCCCTCTCGGACTTGAGCTGGTCCACCTCAAGTTCCGGAAGCAGCTCCAGACCCTCTTTTTCTCCTCTGCCTTCTCTCGCTTGCTCCCCTGCTAACCTTCCTGTCTGGTGCGCCGACTGGTTGCTTGGTACATTCAGAGTCTCACTGGGTACCTGGCTCCTCTAGGACAAGTCCCCCTTGCACTGCCTACTGCGCACTTAAGGGCTGTAATCTGTTACCTGTACAGCTCCCCGTCTGACTTGCACTTAACCAGAGCCTTACTGGAACTGACCGCACTTCCCCTACCCTCACACTTTACCCAACTCCCTTCCCCCTGCACCTCTCGTTGTCACACTTGCATGGTCTGAATGTCATAAGGCCTAGTAAGATCGTTTGTCTTGTCTTCCCTTCCTTGTCTTGTGGTGTCGATAAACATTTATAAACAGGCGCGTTATGAATACAATATTTTATCGTATCATATATTTTGGATGGGGAAATAGGAAGGCAAGTTGCTCCATGTGCACAGGTGAAGTATTGCATCAGTGCAATGTGCTTGGTCTGTTGGAAACCTATGATTGGTAGGGGATGTTTGCATCTCTGCCATGTGCTTAAGGCACATAGTAACAAGACAGGCATTTCACCATCGGTGCAATATACTGGACATGTGGAAGTCTTAAACAAACAAATGCCCTCTGGCACCCACACTACCGTTTCATGTGCCCTGGCACATTGCAAAGATACCATTGCCCATCATTATTCACTGCAATCTGCTAGACAAGTTGGAGCTGACATGAGTACTGAAAAACATTTGTAGATCCGTGCAGTATGCTTCAACATGCGCAGACTGCAATTAAATCTAATGCACAATTTTTACTTTTGTAATGATATGGGGAATGTCGATTTGCAGCAAGTTGAATTTACAGTGTGCACAACCATTAAAAATGGTCAGTAAGCACTATGACATTTGTAAATCATAAATGTGTTGAGGAAAGTGCAATGAATAAAGGATAGGGCATTCCTCCTTCTTCACAATGTGTTGAGCCTTCATGTATCAACAAACTCACTACGCTTCACAAAGTGCCATTTCATTAATTGAGGCAAAACATTCTTTGAGCAGATTACATGACCACTGGCATTCTATTCGCAGATGTCCAAAATGTACTGGGGTCCAAATAATCGTCTTCTGTAGTCCCTCACGGCCAGGATGCAAGAGTAGTACAGGTGGCGCCATCCACTACTCCCAACAGAAGTACTCCAACAATGTACCCTCTCACCCATACAGATGTGTAAAATGGCACAGGCGATGACGGTCTGTGGCACAGAAAGCTGACCTTCAACGGGAATTATTCTTGTCCTTGATCCTCATTACAAATTTGCTGATATTTCAGTGGTAAATCTGCCAAAATACCCCAAATGGGTATACTGTTAATGCCATTTGCTCCGGCAGAATTACTGACTGATTACAAGTGGTGGAGGCAGTGTTAGTCTCCATGCGGGTTTCAGCAGCATTTGCACCGGTGGCAATTTGGCCTGCAGTAATTCCGCTTTTTTTGGCAGTAAGGTGACGGAATTACCTACAGCATTTTGCTGCAGTCTTTCCCTCCACCTCACCACCAAACTTCTAGTACGGCGGTGCGGTAATGCAGTGGTATGTTTCCACTTCATTACTTCCGCATTACTTTCCTCGCACCACTGTACTTGTAATGAGGTCCTTTGTACTCTCAGTCCATGAAGGGGTGGGAGAGCTGTGAAACAGTGCAGCGAGGACAGATTCTCTTCAGAGCTCAGGTTGCCACAGCCAAGATGGTTCAAAAGCAGTCTATCGTAATGTGTTTTTGTATTTAAAAAGTTTCCTTACACTTGGTGTGGTCCATGGATCAGGGCCCAGAACAGAGAAAGTTTTGAAAAAGAGAAGAGAAACTCTGAAGGGGCTTCACCACAAACCTTTTAGAAGAGGTTGACTGTGCAGATTTCTTAGACACCGATGCATGCAACAAGTCTTTGTCTCGTGAGTGTTAAGAGGTGCTGCGCTGCAACATCTGATGCCAGTTGCACCCTCGGCTGCACCACCAACAATTGATTTTACTTTTTAAAAATGTGGTCAAGCTTCTGTGCAGAGTGTACGCCCCAGTGTCACCTAGGCTGGACTGCACTCATGGTATCTCTCCACCAATGTCAGCTGGTGAACATAGGAGGACACACCAGAATTGCATGGTTCCATTTAATAGCTCCTGTGTCAGTCAAATACCTCCTGGTTAGAAGATGATAAAGATGTGCTAAATGAGGTTCCAAGGAGCTACTTTCAGCTCCTGGTACACATCTCTATTTTGACCCCTGAAGAGAACATGCAACAATTATTAAAGCAAGGTAGGGGCCACGTCATTTTGGAAATGGATATAGTTAAGACCGAGAAAAATGCAAACTTTTTCAAAGATCTTGGTTCTCATTCTGATCTAAGATCTCGATTTGTTATTGAGTGTCAAAGGAAAAGATAAATACATCACAAACATAAAATATTAAGATGGGCAAGCACTGTATATGCTGGTTCGGGGCTGTAAGGGGTCAAGGTTAAGACTCAGACACAGTTGCATGTTACGTTTTTGGTTGTCAACTTTTATTTTCAAAATAATAAACAGGCTGTAGAAATACCATCTATCTCTAACTGTATGAGGTGTTTCTTTGCCTCAACTGAACTAAGGAATGTCTGTGTTGGAATGTTAAATGAAGCGTTTCAGTCCTATGTCCAAAATCCTAAACTGACCATTACACTCTAAACTAAATACAAGGTGAAAATTTGATTTTTCAGACTTCTACCTTTCTCTTGAAGTTTTAAACCTAAAGTTCTAAGGTGCAGAAAATAAAGTTCCACTAGGAAAGAGGGCTTCCCTTCCACTAGATTTCATCCAGTGGTTTTGATAATATTGTATCACAGTTCCAAGTTGTTCAAGGGGGAAACTCTTCACTTGAGCTTCCTCTAAAGTATATAATTGTCTTGAATCCAAACATAGTTCTCTTGAATCCTTAAAGGGGTATGTGTTTTCCCTTTTCTGTTATACATTTTCTCAATCCTCCTTCCTTTCCCTGGTTTACTCACCTGCCAGGGTATTGTTACTTTCTTGCTTGGGAGTGAGTCCCAGACTCACTGTTTGCCTGGTTCACTACCCTGCCAGGGCTTCTCCGTCTTTGTTCAGTTTCTCTTTTATGCATCTCTCAACACTTCTCCAATATTCGGTCAGTAACCCTTGTTCATTAACTCCACTGCCTTTTATTTAGGCTCTTTCTCTCAACAATGTTCGCATCTTATCAAACACTCGACTCCTAAGGAACTTACAGAACTGAAAGGGAAATGGGAACATGACCTAGGCACATTAGAGGCTGAAGAAAGGGTGGAGGCGCTGATGTTCCCCCAAGAAATAGGCATTGATGCCAAGTTGGGAATGATACAGCTCCGAATACTGCACAGGTCATACTGCTCCAGAACAATGATGACTAGAACGGGGGGGGGGAAGCGGGTGAGGATGGTGAATGTCTCTGATGCAGAAGAGCACAAGGCACCTTCTTCCACATGATCTGAGAGTGTGGGGTGTTACAGAAATGTTGGGCAACGTGTGTCACTAGACTCTCCAGATTAAAGGGATCCCCGGTACCAAGAGACCCCAAATTGATACTGTTCGGTGTGTGGGGAGAAACAGATTTCACCAAATGCAAAAAAGCATTCCTGGGAGTGGCACTAGCGCGGGAAAGAGATTAACGGCCACCACCTGGGGCTCTGCAGACAAAATATGCATAGATCGATGTCCAACGAAATGAGCAGGTGTGCCTCCATGGAACGACGTATCTACACTGCAAGGGTGTGCCCCTGGACATTTCAGAAAATATGGGGGAAGTGGGAAGAATAAACAATGAGTCCAGAGAACCGTGGAGTGCCCTAACGCAAGCTAGCACCTCTCCCCTCCCCCCTGCAGTCTGGGAACTTTGGTGCTCCAGTTATGGCCTCTATCGTCAATTGTCTAGTTTTTATTACGACCCAGCTGACTGTGCTGCTAATGTATATTCAAATTGTTTTCTTGTCTTGTAAAACTTTTTAAAAAGTTATATAAAAAAAATGTTTTCATATCAGCAATAATTGTACTGCCTTTACTTAAACTTGTTCTCTCAATAGTATTCATATCAGTAATGATTTCAGTCTTCAATTGAGTTCCCTTGCGCAGTACGCGGTGCACAGCATTCACCCAGAAGTGCCCCAGTAACCCGCTCACTCTCCCTGGGCTTACTGGCTCTGTGCAGCGTCTTCAGCGTTCCTAGTGTTTCACCGGCATCTGCGCTCCAGGTTCATTGACTGGCAGTGGGCCTTTTGAGTTGTTTGCTTCCCGCTTTGCCTTTGGCTGCCTGTTACAGAAAATCGATGAACTTCGCCCGATCTGGCTTCTCTGCACATTGTGCCCGCTGGTCTCTATGCTGTGCTCTGCATCCTGCTCGCCTTTGGCGTTCCCCACCGTGTCCGCATCCATCAGGTGCCTCTCTAGTCTCCGTCTCTCTCGTTCTCCTGAATTCGGTTCACCTGTGTCATTTTTAAATGTACCGGTCTTACTCTGCAGTTTCCAATGACTAGAACGCAGCGTTGGCTTAATATGTCCAGTCATCCTTATTACGCCATCCCTCTTCCTCGTCTCAGTACCAAAATGGGGTGGGAGCTGGGGGTAAATTAAGTTCTGGCCTAGAAAAACCTGGGAAGTTGGTCTTTATATTACAATAAGCCACTTAGTAATGTTGCAATGGCACATGGTTGTCACTAAAACTTATGGCTGAAGGGTTGTCTTGACTCAATCTTATCCGGTCTCCCTGGAGCTTATACTCTTCCCCTGTGGTCCTCCCGCAGATGGCCAGACCCTGGGGTCAGAGTCACGCAACTTCTGCCTTTCCTTGGCCATGGAAGAGAGGCTTCCTTCCAGGGAATCGGTGACAAGGTTGTCCGATTCGTTACAGGGCATAGAAATTATTTTAGATGAATTAGAATAAACAATCAAGAGCTTGTTTTTTTTTTTGGGGGGCTTTTTTGGGCCGTCAGCACTGAGGATCTTGATTCTTTTGTATTGGACAAAGAAAAGATGAAATACTTGATAAAACCCACATTGAGTAGCTTACGAACACACATGGTAACCTAACTGCGAGCGCTTCCTTTGGTATCGGAACAAAAATAAACTTGGGATTACAGGTGGTGGAAGGTATAACAGTGATTTGATGGCTTCCAATTTGTTCAAACTAAATGGAGGAAAAACTGAGGTTCTAGTGATTGGTTCTTCCTTTTCTAACCTCTCTTGAGGTGTGGAATATTGCCTGTCGTCTCTTGGGCCAGTCAATTCAGTAAAAAGCCTGGGTGTTTAACTTCTGTCCAGTGGCTATAGAGAAGCCCACATTTCTTCTGTCTGCCAGTCTGGATTTGGTAAACTGTGGGGTTTGAGGAAGATTTTACCTTTCCTTCCCCTTGATTCTGGTGGTAAGGTGGTGACCCCTCTATCATGGTTTCAGTAGATTACTGTAATGGTATCTACTTTGGTCAGTGTTCAGATGAATTTCTAAACTCTGACCTGGTGAGCAAAGGTTTAGGAGGCCACCCCAGTTTAGTGCAACAGGGGAACCTTCTGGACAAGCCAGACCAATCGCGGTAGCTTAGCAGGTGGTCAAGACCAAGTCTCGGGAGGGGTGAGAGTGACCGGAAGCCCACAATGAGCACACAGAATACGCATAGAGAAGTGTATCTAAAAAATACATATACATTTATTATAGGCCTTAATGATTAAACACGAATAAACCACAGTAATAAACAGTTACCACACACACCCTTCACTAGTTAACATATATACAGTTACGTTTCGCCTAATGCAGTAAAGGGGGAAAACACAGCCACAACCTGTAACAGAAGGGTCGGTTAACACAAATATAGCATTAGGCAGTTCTTCAGAATCGGCCCCTAACTTGAGCAGTCCAGCCCTACAAAGTGGGGAGCCTTGTGCCCAAAAGTACAGTAGTACGTTGAAAACGCGTGGTCGTGCACAATGAGAGAAAGCAGGTCCTCTTCATGGAGCTGTAGCAGTTCAGGAAGGGGCTTGAGGTGATGAAGAACAGTGTCCTATTATTCAAGGAGGGTCTACACTTGCAGGCAGAGTGACTGAGATTCAAGTTTCGGGAATAGCTAGGGAGCGCAGACTAGCCCAGCTAAGGTGAGTATCTTTTTAGGGATTCTCGTGCATAAAGAACAATGGCTGTGCCAGAGGGCCACCGGTAAGTGATGCAAGTACTCGCCGATCCTCGACACAGTCTGGGCCAAACTTTGCCGGTCTAGGCCAGGTCGTTTGTAGGTTCAATCTGCATGTCACTCTGGCTCTCAGCGGCTACAGGATGGGGCGGTTGTCCATGGCGGGACAGAAGCCTTTTCTTCGCTCCTGATGAAGAAAAGAGGACAGTTCTAGTGCAGAACATCTCGGGTTCACATGGGGGCAGGCAAGGCTTCTACAACGACCGTCACCACAGCGGGACGACACAGGGGACGGCAAATGCTTGCGGCATGGTGCACTCTTAAATGGCGGCCCAGAGGAGCTAGGACTACGAAATTTGGCAGGAGAAGGCCAGGACCACAAGCTGGTGATTCCTAAAGTTGCGACTGTCAACTCGGGATGGCAGCTCTCCTTTGTGTGACCCCGGGCTCGAGCTGGTCAGTTTGCTGGATGGCCCAGGAACACTTCTGATGAGACTCTTTGGTAGGGTAAGCAGGAGATGCAGAGAGTAGTTCCCACTACTCCAAAGGGTCAAAGTGTCCTTGCAGGCCTTCTGTGATCAATGCAAAAAGAGCGGTCCAATGGGACAACAGCGGGCTCAGGGTGCCTTTAGCGTTTCAGGATACTTGGCTCCTTCTGTAGTTCGGAGATAACTTCAATTGATCGACCTGGAATAGATGCAGAGCCCCTTCTCTTATCCAAGATTTGTTTTTTGCTCACATCTGGAATAGCCAATGTAAGATCTGATGTCTTGTATGCACGCCAAGCGTGGACCAATCACGGCACATGATGGTTTCAGTCTTTCAGGCATACCAGACATACTGGCACCAGTAGTGCTGATTGGGACCAGATAGTCCCAATCCTCTCGCTGGGCACTAGCACACATGACCTGCAAAAGTTGCGGTGCATGCCCAAATAAGGAATTCCTGGGTCTACTCGACTTGGAGGTAGGCAATGGGACAAAATGGCCAAAGGACAGAACAAAAGACTTGACGGCCATTTCCTGCACTGGACATAGTCTTGAGCCAAATGCGGTAAACACAATATGGTTTATTAAAAAGAAGTAAAAATACTATAAAAGTGAACTGCTGCCACCAGTTTGCCCTAGACACACGTGTACAATCGCCCCAAAAATCCTTAGAGGGTGTCTAGGGCCATAAAACAAAAGGAAGCCTATCCGCGGTGCTATAAGGTACTTGGCACATAGACAAAAAGTTACCAAGTAATGGCAACATAGTCAAAGATTAAAGGAAACAAAGTTTCCCAGTACTGACAGTCTGAAGGACGTGTCTGTTTCCCCATAACAGATTAGCAAATTGCCCAGAGGAGTAAAAGCAAAACAAAAGCAAAAAGCTTAGGGGAGTGGGGGGGGGGGCGTCCATAAATGAAGGGAAAATTGCACCTAAGGGAAATATTTCCTAACAGTCAGTGAGCTTTCTACTCCATGCCTTCAGATCCTGCAGCTCTCTGCTGCACGATTTGCCCTTGAGGGGCCGAGGCTGTCGCATTCCAGTGATTTGATGCGCCACTTGCATTGGCTTCCGATTGAGAGCCGAATTAGCTTTGAAGTACTGTGTTGTTCACTGCGCCATTCACGATACTCGTGCTGAATTCCTTCAGTCTATGCATACTCTTTGGAAGCCTGTTGGACCTCTTCGATCATCTTCTCAGGTTTTGCTGAGAGTTCCTCGTTTTTGTAGGGCTTGGGATGGGGGGTTGGGGGTGTGTGCTCCTTCTCAGTCCTAGCCTAATCTCTGCCTGCATCTCTTTGAGACACTGACGACTACCTGCTTCGAGATGCCTTGAAAACGTACCTTTTCTAACCTTCGAGCTCTCTGCTTCAGTACCCTATCTCTGTGTTCTCTAGCGCCTAGATTCCTTTTGGCCTTCGTTAGCACTCTATAAATCCTCTTACAATACAACATAGCAACCGCTTGAATTTCAGTGAAAAATACTTTAGTAGAAGTGATGTTAAGGTGCCAATTTAATGTAATGAAATCCCTGAAATGCGACCGGTGTTTGGGCACTACATTAACTTTTACCTCCCATTGCTCAGCCCCTAAGCATCCGGATGCCAACACAAATGACATCACACATGCCGCCTCTCGGTGAAATCACTGGTGCAGCTGGCCCCCGGTGAAAGTAAGAGCTGTGCAACATTGAAAAAGCATAATAATGCATCTAAAACACAGTAGGTAGTCCAGTGAAAAGCGTGTTTGGAGTTTACATTTAAAAGTACAATCAAGGCATTCTTGCACTTGATATTGAATGGCTACTATCCACGAAGACATACTCTACGTTAGGGCTGGCTGATGTATCTAGTTTTGGAGATATATTGATATATTTTCAAAATAGATATAGGATGAGACAATATTGTTAACATCAAGATATATTACATGCACTATTTCTTTATTTACATGTTGATATTTACACAGCTGTGTGTGTTCTCAAACAGGAACCCTGTATTTGCACTTTATTTTGATCAATGCTTTATAAATAAAGGTGTTTGTTACATCTCACATATAGTTGGTGGCTTTCAACTGAGTATTTAACCCACATAAACAATATCGATCTATATATCGTATATGGTTATTCAGCCCAATAATATTGAGATATGACTTTTGATCCATATCGCCCAGCCCTACTCTGCTACCTTTGTCACTCTGTTCTTAAATCAGTCCACTATGAAAAGTAGAAATTTGGAGTAGTATAATTATGACTTTGCACCAGTCCACCTTAAATGAGTAACATACATGAGAAGGAACGTTTTCCAAAATCCCTTTATTTTACATATCACAACAAACTTACTGCCAGTATAAAGAAGCAAAAAGTAGGCATTGATCACGTCAAATGGTAAATGTTATGGCAGGTGGCCTGCAAACAATAACCGTGTTAAAAAAAAAAAAACGTTTCCTTTCGCAAGGACGCAGGTTTATCCTGAAAAGAGTAGAGAATGTACTGTATGGATGCAAGTTGTACCTTGATAGCATATGGGTTTCATTCTGCATTTTTGCTGATGCTTTAGACTATCACTCCCATGATCACTCCCCTTGTCTGTGTTGCCTAAGGCTGGTGGGAGTTGTAATTGAAAGCATCTGGAGATCCAAAGGCTGTAGACTGCTACTCTGTCGTATCTGGCAATGTGGATTTTTGTGACCATGTACCAATTTCTGACGTTAGTCGACTTTAAAAATGATTTATCTGAGCTAGAATGCCCTCCATCTCAAAATGCACTTAAAAATATTTAACCATCAAAAGTTAGCGGTGGTGTTGCAGATGAGTTTGCAAGTGCTGTAGTTTTCATATGTGATGGCCTCAGTGATGTCATCTGAGATGTCATAAGTGCATTCTAGTTACCGGTTATCACTGATGATTAAGTGACCTCCTATGTGATGTCCTCAGTAATGTAATTTGCGATTTCATCCGTGTACTGGGGGGCTGCACAATGTTTGGCTCATACATAAGGTGGCATAGCTCCAATGCTTTCTGCAATAAATCAGCAACCACTTTTTTTTCTACTATATATACACACCCCACAAAATAAACTTTTCTAGTGATTGCTGCTTTGTAATAACGCCTTATTATTATTGCTGTTTTATTCATATAAAAAAACAGTGCATACACAGGCGTTTTGTTTAAGTATTAGAACATCGTCCTCTATTTGATGTAAAAACAGGTCCTCTGTAGTTCGTATTAGAATTCTTGTAGATAAGACCCAGTGAGACCAAATAAATTCCCAATGTTTCACGATTTATTTAAGTGGTGAAGCTGGGATTTAAGACCAGTCAGAACGTATGGGACTGAGCATGCCCTCGCAGACCAAGTTGGTACAAATGTGCTAATGTTTGGCTTTGAAAAAACTCACATTTAAATAGATGACTTGTAAGGTACACAAATTGTAATAAAGAGCTTGACAAATACATGAAGCCTTATAGAAATAGTTTAAGCAAAAAAGTGTAACTAACTTTTTTGACCCTGCCCCATCCTGATTGGCAGACTACAACTACCACAATACAAGGTTGTGTGTATTGGGTAACTTGTTTAATGCAGTAATGTGGAGCCAGTGAACATTTCTCTTTTGGACCATTGTAGGCAGTCGGATTGTGCCCACTGCGGTGACCCAGTTTTGAATCCTGTCTGGGGGCCCAAGCATATGTTTTTAGTGAGACTGTTTCTCTTCGGCAACAGGAAGGGGTCATGGATCTGCCCCCTCTAAATCATCCTCTGCAGCGGATAACTCATAAAGGTCTTGTATTTTGTTCTTGTAGCTTTCTTCTGTGATTTTACTTTGAAGGATATCTGTTATCCAATTTTATTTTCTCTGAAAAATATTATATTTATTTCCCTCAATGCCTAATTAGTTCCAGACTTTAGTAAGGTAATTCATCAATTCCTTTTTAACTCCTGTTTTCAAGCTTCTTGAAGTTCCAGGAACGTTTTCGCAACATAGCCCCTCTTTGAAATCAGGGATTCTCTTCTGTGAGGAAGGCATGGAATCAAGCAATAGTCGGACACAATGGATAAAAGTTTTGAAAACCTTTTATTTAAAGTTTAAGTTGGGTTGGTAGAATGCCTAACTAGCCCTAAATCTAAAATGAGAGTAATCGCGACCATTCAACAAATAACACATATGTCCACATCAGTCTGGTCAAAATTAAAAGGCTTATACTAAGAAAACCTAACCTTGCCCTCCTTCTCAAAATGGCAAATGTGTTTAGGGAAAACAAAAGGAAAATAGTGTCTCAAAAAGAAATGTCAGAATGGCATCCGCATCATCTCCCTTCCCCAGGTTCAACCCCACATGGTCTAGAGAGTCTCTTAAAAAACCAAAGGATAGATGGATGGCACAATTCGATCAGTCTTGCACACTTTCGCATACTGGTACAATTCAACCGTTTAATCTTAGGCTTCCATCTTCTGGTAGTTCAATCACTTCCTTTAGGCTTCACCCGCCTTGCCATCAAAATTCAGTTTGCATTCACTTTCTCAATTTCTCACAGTTCTGAACAGGGTTCCCACTGCTGGGCTCAAGCCTGTCTCTCTTTTGTGGGGGTCCTGTACCCCACGTTATATCTAAGGTATCCTTGTCAGTGTCGAAGACTTTCGAAACTGCAAGGAATGTATATAGACCTCTGCATGACCACTTAGACCTCTCTTTCAAAATTCTTCAATTCGCTATCAATACTCATCTTGTGGCACAAGATTTGGTACTTGTGTTTCTCACTCTTTTTAGTCTTCCCTCTTGGCCTTTTCAAACGTTCATGTGTAACACCAATGCCTCTTGCTATTTCTTTTCACCCAGTGTCTCTTGGTACTTGTAGTTCTTATTCTCATTAATTTGCTCTCTTGGCCTTTTCCAAAGTTCTTATATTTTGCCCTCTTGGCAAAGTTCATATATTTTCACTTTTCTCTTATTCAACTATCTTTATCGCGCTTGCTTTCTTTCTTTTGATCTCCGCTGTATTAACTTTCAAAAACTCATAACATTTCACAGAGGCTTTCGAATGTGCGACTTCACCTTGAAGAACCACTCTGTTACTTTGTATCCTTTCTTTTCAATAATTGTTGTCTTCATTAACATTTTATTGGCACACGTGCAACCTTCACCTTTCAAATTACAGTCACTTTCCCTTTAACATCAACCAGACTTTTGTTCCCTTCGATAACTCACCGGTTGTGTTAATTGGATTTCTTTTCTCTTTTTCCTTCGGTTCAAGGCCGTTCCCAATGCCTCCTCTGCTCCTCCCCTACTCTGCTGTTCAACCGGGAGGGTTGTGGGCCACATTCTGGAAGCTTAAAGGTTTCTTTCCTCCGCTCATTCGGCTTTGCTCTTCAAATGCTCATGGCTTCCCGAAAGTATGGAAATCTTGCTTGGCTTTCTCTTGATCCTCTCAACTGCCAATCAGCCTGTTGGCCTTCCAACTTCTACAGCCTGGTTCGCTTCAGCCTCGGAAGAGCTGCTCTTCTCGTACCCATCCCCGCTCAAAGTGTGCTTGTGTGCGCCACCTTTAATCTTCACTGTGAGTGTTACTAAGTGCCAGGTGTACATTGTTAGTTACGTGCTCGACTCTGCCTAGCCTAATTACATGGACAGGGCCATTGCAAGTCAGTGGAGGTAATGTTTCGGATCCCGTTCCTCATCTTCCTCTGCGCAGTACTGTTAAGATAAAGTGCGGAGGAATTATGGGAGTTGTAGTTTCCCATAAAGTAAGCAGGGATAGGGGTTGGATTGGTTCTGGGGAAAGAGGGGATACCATGTCTCAACATTAGGTGCTTCTCCCCCACTCCCCAGGGGCCCCCTACCCAGGTTGTCCATCCCTCCCTTGTTTGTCCATCCCAAGGGTCGGCATCCAAAAGCAATGGCCTTTCCCCGGGGACTAGGTTGTGAAACACCCTCTGGTTTGTCACACTACATTGACTCTTTTTCACATCTTAAAGGTATTGCAGATCCTGTGCCTTGTGAATTTGAATATTTATTCATTACATTTCTTTACAGCTCCCCAGACATGTAGGTACCATGGCGCTAGTACATGTTAAGGTAACATATGAAACAGATAATGTCATAGGCAAAGGTAACAATGTCAGTGCTGGCAGTTGCAAGAGAGCGGAACATAGACTTAGTCGTATTTATTGGAAAACCAGGTTTTCAGATGTTTCCTGAAGAGGGTATATGAAGTTTCATCTTGAATAGAGGGCAGGAGGAAGTTTCACAGTGTGGCAACAGTGATGGGGAAGCTCACTCCCCCTGCTCATTTGCTGTTGTATCCAGTTCTTGATGGGGCAAGGGAAGACGATGAGCGAAGACAGCGTGATCTCTTTTTTCTGGATTTGTGCTAGATAAGAAAGGGGGGTGCACCGTTATGGATGCAGCGGTGTGTGATTGACAGGATCTTAAACTCAATCCGGGCTTTGACCTGTAACCAATGGGCGTTCTGCCTGGCTTGCGAGATGTGGTCTGTACGTTTCATGTCCGAAGCAGCACAGAGCACATTATTTTGGATCAGTTGAAGTTTAGTGAAGTTCTTGGTGGAGGTGTCAGAGAGGAGGACGTTTCAGTAGTCCAGCTTGCATCCAATGATGGCCCTGCCAAAGGTAAGGCAATTTTTATGCTGCGATTTATTCATTTTGTGGAGTACGCTGCAGATGAGGCAATGGTGTTTAAGTACTTTTGCATGGAAAGTTCTGCGTCGATGTAGATGCCCATTGTTTTCACATGGCTGGAGACGTGGGTAGGGTTACCGTTGATCGAAAAAGATGCAAAGGCAGGGTACAGTAGTGTGAGCCGATAATGGGAAACCCACAATAAGGAGCTCAGTTTCATCATCATAGAGATGGTGTTCATCCATCCATTTCTGAATGATACTATAGACACGGTTGATGTTTGCTGAGTCCATTTTGTGATTCCCAGTGATTTTTCAGATGTATTTGCGTGTCATCTTCAAATTTAGTGTATGAAATGTCGAGGTGGTCAAACAGTGGTCTCGTGTACATATTGTAAACAGTGGGGGGTGCAGGAGCCCTGAGGTACACCATAGGGCACCGTGATGGGGTCTGCCACATCAGTATCTATGAATACCCTAGAGGTGTGGTCACTGAGGAAGTATTTGATCCAGCTATTGGTTTCTCTGGCGAGGTTGAATTTAGAGGTGAGATTCTGACTGAGGATGTAGTGGTCGACCCGGTCAAAAGCAGCCGAGAGGGCGAAGGGTGGCAAGATATCCTGAGTGTCGGATACTGTCGGATCCTGTTGAGCTGGATCTTAAGGTCAAGGAGGGTAGCTTTGGTGCTCTGTCTGGGTCTGAAGTCATTGCTGCTCCAGGTGGGCTTGGAGTTTGGTATAGGCTGTGCGGTCAAGGATTTTTGAATAGGTAGGGCACTATAGTAATGGGGCGGTAGTTGGTAGGGGGGGGGCCAAGTGATGGTTTCTTGTTTAAGGGCATGACCCAGACTTCTTTGATGGATGTAGGGACCAAGCTGCACGGGAATGAGGTGTTGATAAATGCAGAGACAATGGGTGTGAGCAGGGTGGCTCAAAGCTTGACAATGTGGGAGGGGCGCATGTCACCTTAACAATTTGACGGTTTGAGGAGCTGGATGATGGTTTGGATGTCTGAAGGGGGAAACTGGAGTAAAGTGGTAGGGAGGAAGGCCGGCTGCAGTGGTGACAGATAGAATAGGAGGCGCAGAATCTTTGCTGGTTATCAGGGACTTCTTAAGGAGGGGTTTATGCCTTAGCTTGCAGTTTTGTCTTTGGTGAAACTGGAGATGGGAGGTACTGTGGATTCAAGCTCTTTGAAGATTTTGAACAGCTCCTTTTGTATTGGAACTGGCTTCCGGGATTCTGGTATTATAGATACTAGATTTGGTTGTGATTTATAGCTTTTGCGGATTCTCTGACGGAGGAGCAGGAAGGCTTCTTTGTTAGCTATAGAAGGGTTCTTTATCCAGAGGTGTTCAAGAGAGTGTTTGTGTCTACGAAGGGTGAGTAATGTTTCAGAGAGCCATTTGTTATTGGACTTTCTTTTCTGCACAGTGGTTTTCAGTGGCGCATGGAGGTTAAGTGCGTGTAGTAGTCACATTATGTGTAGTAACAATGGCTTCAGGGTCATTGCTTTCAGGTTGGGACAAAAGATCGAACAGAATGGTGGGTTCAAGCTGTTCCTTGGTGAGTTTGCAAGTATGTCTGGAGGTTATGGCACATTGTTTGGCGCCTTTGCAAGTGGTTTTGGAATCTAGGAAGAGACTGAATAGGATCAGCGAGTGGTCTGCCCAGGGAACTTGATTCACAGAGGTGATGCAGACGGGGGTGTTAAGATTCAAGATCCAGTTGAGGCTTCAGCCTTTACAATGGGTCGGGATGGTGATAGATTGCATGAAACTCAAGTCTTGAAGTGATGCCATGAGGTCGGTGGACTTGGCATCTGAAGCATCATTAAAGCCTAGGTTAAAGTCTCCAAGGAGAATTAATTTGGTGTTGGGTTGGATGAGCGGGCTGAGGCGGAGGAGAGGGATGTCTGTGAGGTGAGTTCAGATTATTGTGGTGACGGTAGAGGAGGAGGATATTGATTGTGGTTTGTGCATCAGGTTCGAGTTCGGCAAGCTGGAGTTTGAAGCCTTGACTGGATGGTGAGGCTCTAATGGATAGGGAGGTTTTAGTGATGAGAGCCACTCTGGCTCCTGATTCAGCAGGTCTGTCAAACCTGAGGATTGTGTAATCTGTGTGGATGGCTAGAGAGAGAGAGGGGGGGGGTGGAAGCATCATGCAGCCATGTTTCACTGACTGCGAGTAGATCAAGATTGCTGTCTAATATGAGGTCATGGATGATGGTGGCGTGAGCGCAGAGGGATTGTGCATTGATGAGGGCACACTTGATACTATTGGGTCTGGAGGTGGGCAGAGTGGGCATGCAAGGGATTGGTGGCATTAAAAAGTGGGTGGTGTTGTTCTCAGTGCCTTCTGCAGCACATTAGGTGTTATGGGTGCAGGGCAGACGTCAGCTGGGCAGGTGTCCTCTGTGCATGCAATGGGTGGCGACTGGTATATGGGCGGCTGGGAGCTACGGGCACGTAAATGTTTGAGTCTGAGTGGACCAGTGCAAGGTATGGCGGTTGGCAGTGGATGCAGGAAAGGCTTGGGTTAGGCCTTTCTGGCTAATGATGAAAATGTATTTGTATGCATATATGCATTAGAGTGGGCTTCAAGGGCCTGGATGGGGGTGGAGGTGGTCTTTTCATGCCATGAGGGCATTTGTGAGGGCTTCAAAGGCCCGGATGGGAGCAGGGGGTGAGGGAGGGCGGGGAAGTCGGGCGTGCATCATTCAAGGGTTTTGGTGTTAGCTAAGTGCATAGTGCGGCATGTAAGAAGGTTTGGGAGGGGTGGGGTGGTCTGAGCACTCACAAGCAGAATTCTCAAGGCCAGACAAGTCTGGTCTTGTCGGTGCGCACTCAAGGAAGTGGTATTGGTGATGGTGTAGAATGCAGGGAGGTGGCGCAATGGAGGAGGGGTCGGAATATTGAGCCAGCATGCCAATTTAACAAAAGGGTGTATACAATGCTGCTTACCCGGATGGCGCAGGGTTGTAGATACGTGGACCAGTTGCCGGTTGGAGTACTAGGACGTTGAAGAGGGAGGGCATTTCATTTGCATTTCCCGATGGGCCTGGACAGGAAGGGTCCTTTGGTGTGGTACTTTGGGTAGGGCCGGCTTCGCCAGCCTGCTCTCTTCCTGGTCATGTGTAGGATTGAGAGAGATCCCATTGGCCAGGGAAGCAGCCATGAACGCTGCTGTGGCAAGAGTGTTGCTGGATGTGTTCCCATGCTGTTAAAGGCAAACAGCAATGGGCTCGATGTCTGCGCCCATTTTAGAGCGGTTCACATGCTCATCCAAAATCATTGGAGGAGGATGGCCAGTCTCAAGGCAGGGTGCTGTGCGAGCAGGGTCCCTGAGTGGGGAACTTCCCAAGCTGGTTTCTTCCTCACATTTTCATATCGATATGAAAATGTTCAGGTATGTGCCCAACTGTAAGATTCCAAAACCAATCCTAGTATTTCAGCCCTAAGATCCTTGCTACCTTTCTTTATCTGTAGTGCCTAAATCTAAACTTTAGACCAGCAAGGTATTCGTCTTCTCTCTTCGCCCCATCTTCTGAAATAAACCTAAACCTCTTCAGCCAGCTTTGCAGAATTTGCTTTGTTATATACCACTGCAAATCTGTGCCGAGTGCTTGGAGAGGACGACAAAACTGGAGCTAAAGCAGTGATGGGAGTATGGCTGATAACCTACTTTCGAACATGGGAATGCCGGTTGGTCATTCTAAACAATCGATCAGCAGCGTACTTGACAACAGCTACAAGGCCTGCTGTTTCTTGCCAACATTCTACATCAGTGTTCAGTGTTTCCCTTGGCAAACATTCCACCTTGACAATGCTCACTGCAAGGCCCCAAGCACAAACTCTTCAGTTTCCTAAGCAGTGTTTTTCATATTTTACGCTCACTGCACAATAGCACCAGAGCGTGGGGAACAATCCCACGTTCCAAGCCGTCTGATGGCCGGCTTCCCTCGCGCCATCTTCCCCCACCCTCTGTTCCCCTTTTCTTTTTTTTTTTAAATCCTCCCCGTGCTCCTTGCGACGACGAGTCCCACCACAGCATCCGCTCCTTCTACTTGCATCCCGCAGGCCGCCATGGAAAGGGAAGAGGGGCTCTGCCTTCCCTTTCCTTGGCACCCATCTTTGTAAAGGATTTTCTCACCTTTAACTGACACGTGCTGCATCCTGTTTAAGGAGGGAAAACACTTTTTAACTTTTTTTTTTTTTTTTTTAAACTCCCGGGTTACCGCTTTGGTAACCTGGGGTGCTAATGGCCTTAACACCCGATCCGGCCCGCCGGATCGGGCGTTCGCAAACACTCTTGCCTTTGCCCTGGGTCCTTAACTCGGCAGTGGTATGAGAACACCTGTTACAGCCCTCCCGCCCCTGGTCTGTATTGCCACGTATAGAAAGAGAGGTATGGTACGTTAAGCAGAGGAGATACATTTGACCGCATGCGTGAACATTTGCTTTCACTTCCTTGCGATTTCTTACATAGTTGCTTTGATCGCTCTCCCTAACGCGGTGTAACCCTGGTCCGTCTCCTTCTCATGTCTGGATCTGCTACCAGATCTGATCTTGCTGTGGTCAAGTGGGGCACGAGCACCTTCTGCACTTTTAGACTACTAGAGGGTAGATGCAGGCTCAATTGTTCTTGAGCTATTTTAGGATCTCCCTGCCTCATCTGCATTAAGATCTGTGAGCAGGGCACATCAACTTAAATACTCTCTTAGTAATTGACAGTATACATCTGTCAAGGCATGGTCATGTTTCTGCTTTGGAAATCCTCTTTAGAACTCGCCCTGCTTCTTTTGTAGTATTTTGTTTTTTTTTCCTTTTCCCTCTTCCACACCTTCCCATTTTGGGCATCTGCCTTTTTTCATCAGGATGGCAAGGTAAGTGACCCAGGCTTCTGACTCTTTCATGCTATGTTACCCCTGAACACAGTATACTGTCCATGCTCTAGTAAAATTAATTGAAATTATAAGAATAAATCATACCTTTTTTAGGCCCGATCTGTCCTACTAAGGAGTTAATCAAAAATATTTCCATATTTATTTGCAAATAGACCCGGCTTCTGGAAATGTGTTGATTTATTTATTCTAGGCTAATAGTGTCTAGCCTACCAGTATATAGTTGTATTAACCACGGCCTGGATTTTGTGTACACCATCTGACAGTCCTTCCAAAGTTATTTGCATTTATAGAAAGCTTGGCTGTGACTGATCTCAGACTCGCACACGCTTGCCGCCACTCCCCCGACCCCCACCAAATTAGATACTTGCAACTTGCAGTTCATTTGTATGTGATCTTTACTGGGTATAATGTCTGTTATTCATGCAAAGTGATGGTTGAGTGCATATGTCAACATTCTACACTAATCTTTATTAGTAATATCCTCTTTAAATTCTTTTGACCAGCAGTTCTCCGATTCAAAACTTCATTTGCTGCCTTTTAGCAATGTATATCTTTGCACAGTGTTCTTCTTGGTGATTTAATTTTCGTCATGTGACCTAGAAATAATTCATAGCTGTGACAAAGTACCATGTTGAAGGCCGAGTGATGGGACTGGGGTGACCTTGAGGGCTTGGAGTCCACACGCTTGCCATTCCATCACCAGTCATAGGTTAGTAACATTTATGGCCCCTGGTTGACCAGGTCTAACAAGACTGAGAAACCAAGAGTGGTTCTCAGAGGGACAGCTTGTTGAGACAAGCATTGGCTCACAAGGAAAAGAGAGGGCGGTGAGCCTGGGTCCTCCAAAAGCTTCAAAAGTGTATGCCAACTCCATCAGTTGCCCTGAAAAGTATTAAGGTCAAACCCACTGTCCTTCCAGCAAAGACAAATCCTGACTGTTTTAAACTCCCCTGCAGTCTTGTGGAGCCCTTTGCCACCTTATGAAAGGACCTCTTGTACAGTTGATGGAGGGGTTGCTGCTCACATTAAGGGGGCAGTTCGGGGGAGTAACCAGTAACAACCTGCAACCTTTATTGGGAAAAATGACTTTTTTTCATCAGAAAGAATTTGTTGTGAATATGAAAGCGAGACCGGTTTTGCGACACTTTGGCTCTAGTGGGCCGCAGAATCCCTGCCGCAGGTATCCTTAGAGCTTAGAACTTTGTTATGTAGGATGGTGTCAGAGGTATCCGTAGAAAGGACTGAATGCAAAATAAAACGAGGTAGAGATTTTTTTGATCTAATTTGCTACAGATTTTGTCACAGGTTTCCCCCTTTCTCACCTGTTTTCGCTGCTTGATGGATTCCGTTGTAGAAGTTTGCTTCCTTATGGTTCAGGTCTTGTACAAGCCCACTCGGCCATCTTCGGCTTCCAGTGTTCATTCAACTTCTTGTCCGGGATCGATGGTAAACTCCAGGAAATCCAGGAAAAAATAAGGGGAAGAAGCACTCAGAGGCAGGTGCACGGATTCCGGGAGAAGGTTGGGTAAGGAGAAGTGATGGAATGGAGCAAGGGTCCGGAACCAGGAAGGCAACAAAGTTCTGCGATGGCGAACTAAGGAGCACACGTCTAGCCACAGCTAACAGTAGCGTTGAGACGCGCGGAAGCGTGGGGGTGTGGCTATTTTATCGAGTGTGCTGCAATGAACGCGAAGACTGGTAGGCAGCGTTCAGTGTTTGCGGCTATATTGGTAGTACAACAGAGTGCAAGCCCCGGTGTGACGGGGACCAGGAGGTCCAGAAAAGGCGTGTCTGATGGGTCATGACAGCATGCCTCCTCCGAAAACCCGTCCCGCCAGGTTTGCCCGGGTGTATGAGATGGAACCTACAGAGTAACCTAGGGGTGTTCAAATTGGAGACGGGTTCCCAAGTGCGTTCACTGGGTAGATATCCTTTCCATTCCACCAGGTACTGGAGCTTACCACGTTTATATCTGGAGTCACATATTCGGGAGACTTCATATTCCAGTTGGTCATTGACAAGGACAGGGCTAGGTCTGAGGTTAGTCCGAGAGGTCTGGATGTATGGCTTTAGTAGAGATGTATGAAAAACTGGGTGGATCTTCTTCCAGGAATCTGGCAATTTGAGGCGAAAGGCCACTGGGTTGATTTCTTTTATAGGAAAAGGCCCATAATATCGGGGAGCCAGTTTATTTGGCCATAGATGTCGAGGCAGTAGTTTCGAGGATAACCATACTTTATCGCCTATTGCGTAGGAGGGGCCTGGTCTTCTCTTTGAGTCTGGATAATGTTTGGTCTGATTCCAGGCTCTTTCTAGCTGTTCTTTGGCTTCTCTTTGTACATTGATAAGTGTTTCAATCCAGGAATCGACTGTAGGAACCAGTGTAGGATGGGGGAGGACAGAAGGTAGAACCGAAGGGTGGAACCCCTGTCTACAAAAAAAGGGCTGGTTTTAACAGCCGAGTGATCCGAGTTATTATAGGTGAATTCAGCCACATGTATTAAAAGGGACCAATCATCCTCGACCTTGGTAGCAAAACATCGAAGATATTGTTCTAAGGTTTGATTCACACGTTCAGTAGCTTTGTTGGTTTGGGGATGATAGCCTGAGGAGAGAGCCCGTTGAATTCCTAGTATTCGACAAAGGTGTTTCCAAACCTGAGCGATGTATTGGGGTCCTCTGTCCGATATTATCTTGGAAGGGAGACCATGAATCCGGAATATGTGTTCCAGGAAAATTCCAGGAAGTTCTGATGAGGATGGTAGTTTATACAGGGGTGTAAAATGAGCCAAATGAGTGAACAAGTCAATGGTGACCATGATAGTCGTGTATCCCCTGGAAGGTGGCAATTCCACAATGAAGTCTGTAGAGATAAATTCCCAGGGCCTTGTTGGTAGTGTAGGCTGCAGTAGGAGACCCGCCGGTCTCTTGTTATCATGTTTGTTCTGACTACAGACAGAACAGGCTTGGATGTACAGCTTTACGTCAGTCTTCATTCTAGGCCACCAGAAACACCTTTGTATGAGACAGAGGGTATTGGTAATGCCACGATGTCCAGAGTGAAGTGTATCGTGGCAAAGGTTTATTATCCTTTGTTGTAGTTTCTGTGTGGGAATGGCTAAAGCATTATCTTTGAACAAATATCCATCCTTGGTTTTCAGATCCCATTGATTCTTCCTTGATATGTTCTTCCAGAGTTCAGAGGACTGGGTTTGTAAGCGAATTTCTTCCAGGAGGCTGATTGCGTGAGCTACAAATATCGTATGGGGAAACATCTTGGGGAATGTCTGGTCTTCAGGAGGCTCGTAATCAGGACGTCGAGATAAAGCGACAGCAATTATAATCTGCGTTCCAGGGACATGGTGAATCTGGAACTGGTATTGGGCAAAGAAGGTCCAACGGGCTTGACGGCTATTTCTGCATTCCAAGGCCTGTAATACTTGAAGATTTCGATGGTCCGTGCGAACCTGGACCGGATGTTTTGCTCCTAAGAGTAAATGATGCCACTCGGTAAAGGCTTGACGGATGGCTAACAGTTCCTTTTCTAAAACCGAGTAATGGGTTTCACTGGGAGTTAAGGTCCGTGAAACATAAGCAATAGGATGTTCCAGTCCGTCGTTGAATTCTTGTTTCAGAACTGCTCCAATGGCGTAGTTAAAGGCGTCTGTTTCCACTAAGAAGGGTCGATTGATATCGGGTTGAGCCAGGATGGGAGCTTGGGTGAACTCTGATTTCAAGCGTTGGAAGGCTTCCTCCTGAGTTGTTGCCCAATGAAAGGGATCGTCTTTCTTCAACAAGGCAATAATCGGTTGGACTATCTCGGAAAAGGAAGGTATACATTTCCTATAGAAATTAGCTAATCCCAGGAAGGACGGGATCTGATTCACGGTGGTCGGACTTGGCCAGGATAGTATAGCCTTTACCTTGGATTGATCCATTCCAATACCTTCTGGGCTAAGAACAAATCATAGATAGTAGACAGAAGGAACATGAAAGAGGCACTTCTCGGGTTTTGCCAGGAGCTTGTGTTCACATAGCCGTTGTAACACTGCCTTAACATATTCCTCATGCTTGCTTGGGTCGTTCGAGAATATTAAGATATCGTCCAGATACATGATGACAAATAGGAATAGCATATCCGAAAACACCCGATCCATGAAACGTTGGAAGACCGCCGGGGCGTTAGCAAGTCTGAAAGGCATGACCAAGTATTCATAATGACCAAAGGGTGTTCTGAAGGCTGTCTTCCATTCGTCACCTTCTCTAATACGGATCAGATGGTAGGCACCGCTAAGATCCAATTTGGTGAATACTACGGCTCCTCTTACTGCTTCTGGGATGTCTGAGATCAAGGGCAACGGATACCGTTCCTTTAGGGTGCACTGATTTAGGCCTCGATAATCAAGGCAAGGTCTGAGCTCATTGGTGTCTTTCTTTAGAACAAAAAACAGTGATGCTCCTGCTGGCGATTCGGATGGTCGAATGATGCCATTTTCAAGGTTAGTATCTAGGTATTCACGGAGGGCCTTTTTCTCGGGTTCGGATAAAATGAACATCTTCCCAAAGGGGATCACAGCTGAAGGTTCGGTTTCAATAGCACAGTCTACTGGTCTATGAGGAGGTAAGGCTTGAACAATAGCAGAAGAAAACACATCAGAGTATTCCTGATAGACCTTAGGAACCTGAATGATGTTTGAGACCGAGAGTGGACCTAGATAGTTTGCTGAAAGTCCTTCCGCTGGTGTCGGAGCGGGGTCCAGGGGTAGGCAATGAGACATGCAATGTTCGGAACCCACGAAACAAGGAACCTGCTGCCCAATTGATGTATGGATTGTGTCTTTGTAGCCAGGGCATTCCCAAAACCAAGGGGTAATGGGCGGATTTTATGATGTCAAACCTTATCTTCACTCGATGGTGGTTTATTGCTAGCTCGATTTCCTTAGTCTGGAGGGTTATTGGTCCGGAAGAAAAGGGTCTCCCATCAATTGCTTCTACAGGTTGCATGACATTCCGGGATTCGTAGGAAATATGGTGTTTAAGGACCCATACTTGGTCTATGAATATTCCCATGGCCCCACACTCCACTAGTGCCAGAATGGGGTAGGTGTTCTTCTTGGATGGGGATAGAAAGGCCTGTAAAATAACCAGATTGTTCTTTCCAGGAGAGTTCAAGGATGGTATAGATGTGGAGCCAACATCTCTCTCCCGAAACTGCGCTCCATCTAGGATCGGGAGCTGGCGTTTCCCGAACGCCCTGGAGGAGCTAAAGGACACTCTCTCACTAAATGTTTGTCCGATGCGCAATACATGCATAAACCGGTATGGATCCTTCGTAATCTTTCTTGGGGGGGATATAGGTCCACGGAAGGCCCCTAATTGCATGGGTTCAGGTTGGTTAATAGGGGCAGAGCTGTCTTTGGATTTCGTGGGGATCTCTATGGGGTTCTTCTGGAAGGGTGACTTGGTTTTCTTTTTTTCTGCCTTCCTTTCCTGTATGCGAAAGTCAATCTGTAGAGCAAGATCCATAAGGTCCTGGTATGAACTTGGACGTGCCACCCTGGCCAGTTCATCCTTGATGTCTTCGTTCAACCCTCTAAGAAAGAGGGTGAAACAGGTTTCAGAGGACCAGTCTGCTTCTTTAGCCAATTGCTTAAATCGTGTAACATATGTGAACATATCCTGGGAGCCCTTCTGGAAATCGAGAAGGCGTTCCTGAGCACTATAGACCTGATCTGGACGGTCAAACATGGTCTTAAGTGCTCGAATGAATCCGTCATAATCATCCAGGAAGGCATATACGGCATTAACTAATGGTGTGGCCCAGGTTAATGCATTCCCGGTAAGGTGTGAAATAATAAAGCCCACTTTAGCCCTGGGGGTGGAGAAATAATAGGGCTTAAAAGTAAAGTGGACCAAACAGGAATCTAGGAATCCACAAAGGTTCTTTGCTGACCCATCGTATTTGTCAATAATGCCGCTCAATAGTACGCTCTCCTTTGTGGCAGAATCGCGGGATAAAACCAATTGCTTTAGCGCGGCATTCTCTGCCCTTAGGTTTTGTACTTCGGTCGTTAGTTCCTGCATGCCGCGCATAAGATCCTGAACGGCCGCCTCCGTGTCTGTATCGACTTCGGTCAGGTGGCGTGTCAATCTGTCACAGGTTTCCCCCTTTCTCACCTGTTTACGCTGCTTGATGGATTCCATTGTAGAAGTTTTCTTCCATATGGTTCGGGTCTTGTACAAGCCCGCTCGGCCGTCTTCGGCTTCCAGTGTTCGTTCAACTTCTTGTCCGGGATCGATAGTAAACTCCAGGATATCCAGGAAAAAATAAGGGGAAGAAGCACTCGGCGGCGGGTGCACGGATTCTGGGAGAAGGTTGGGTAAGAAGGAGAAGGGATAGAATGGAGCAAGGGTCCGGGAACCAGGAAGGCAACAAAGTTCCGCGAAGGTGAACTACGGAGCACACGTCTAGCCACAGCTAACAGTAGCGTTGAGACGCGCGGAAGCGCGGGGGAGTGGCTATTTTATCGAGTGTGCTGCAATGAACGCGAAGACTGGTAGGCAGCGTTCAGTGTTTGCGGCCATATTGGTAGTACAACAGAGTGCAAGCCCTGGCGTGACAGGGACCAGGAGGTCCAGAAGGGGCGTGTCCGATGGGTCATGGCAGATTTTTGTTTATTTTAAGTAAATAGGTGGGTGGGGTCTCTATAAGGGTATTCGTTAAGGTAAGGCATGCTAGGGGGATGGTGCAGGGTCAAACAATTCAGTCATTTCTCCTTTCGTTTATTTCATGGAGAACCGGTTTCAGACGAGATGTGTGGCAGTGGTGGTCAGGCAAGCCCAGGTTTCCAATGACTGTGGGCACTTGCATGCAAAAAGAACACTCTTGCCAATCAACCGTGTTGAAATTGGAACGCTTTAGTCTGCAGAACAGCCACAGTTGCTACTTCAAGGGATATGTATTCTGCATGGCAGACGTAACTGAATTATTCGTAGGGCCTCAGAGGTGCGCTCAGGCCCCTCCACCAATTCACAATAACATGGGAAGGTGCAGTTCCTCGGAAGCGAGAACATCAAAGGGAAATAAAGGAGCAGAAGTGAAGGTTGTGACAAAGTGTAATTGGGAGGGGAGAAGAGGTTAATTGAGGAGAGGTGAGAAGAGAAATCTTTTATCAGGAGAGGGATGGAAAGAGAAGGAAAGAAAATGGTGGAGGATTACAGTGTTGCAAACCGACAAGCAGGTTAAAAAAAGTAGGAGGGGAAGAGTAGTGTGGTGAATCTAGCACTATCGTGACTGATTCTCTGGAGGAAAGCTTCTCTTTTAATGGTCAGGGAAAGGCAGAAGCTACTTGACTCTGACCCTGGGGGTGGCTATCTGTGGGAGGAAAACATGGGGAGGACAAACTCCAGAGAGGCAGAACAAAAGCATTCTATCAGAATAAACATTTACCTGTATCTCTTAGTGATGCCCATTTGCCTTTTCAACATTTTGGTATGGTATATTGTAATATAAAGGTAGAATCTCCAATCATGACTAATCATTGCCCTAATTTGCATTTCCCTCTGCTTGACAGCACTGAGACAAGGAAAAGCACTGAAAAGGACTGAAGTAATAAAGATCACTGGAAGCGGGAAGCAGATGCTGCGCTCTAGTTTTAGGAGACTGTTAACTATGCCAGGAAGCTTAAAGCTGATGCATTGGACCAGTATTTGAGGGAGAAGCAGCTCAGAGAGAAACAGCAGAGAGGCAGATTCACAAGCTGTATGTAACTTGTTCTGGTGCCAGTCGGGATGCCGGAGATGAAAAGCAGCATGGCGGCTGACAAGAATGGTGTGCAGGAAGACCGAGTTGAAGCTTACTTGAGAACAGTGGGCAGCTGGAGCAGCCGGAGCGAAGGAAGGAAAAAGGAAGGCTGACCGGCTGATGGAATGCATGCCCAGTCAGCGGATCGAGAGAGGCGCAGAAGAAGGCACACGAGGACCACCAAAGCCGCCCCGTAAGCCCATGGAGAATGAATGGATTACCTTGGTGCATGAAGCCAAATGCCTGTTGCAATGAGCATGCAGGAGATCCCGATTGAAGACCGTAAAGAAACTGACATGGATGAGAACTTTGTTTTAAAAGGGGTGGCCCAATACGGGATTCATAAATATGCAAACACTGTTCAAGGTGGTACGGAGACTCAATGCTTGAGAAGATTTGATATAAATGTGAATAGTGTTGAGAGAGAGCTCGGAGACCCATCACTTGAATAGAGGAATTAAAACTGTTGTGAACTTTGTCAAGAAAGGGCCAGTGACCCAATATTGGAAACACATCGTCACATGGATGAAAGAATGCTTGATTGTAGAAAGGAAAAGCCCTGGCGGGTTAGTGCACCGGGCAAACAGTGAGTCTGGGACTTACACCCAGGAAAGGAGCGAGAAAAGAAGCAAAGAAATATCCTGGCAGCAGAGTTAACCAGGAGTTATAGGAGAAGTGAACCTGAAATTGTGCATACAACAGGGGGGAGTCCTACCCCTTTTAAGGATCAATGAGAAAGTTGCAAATACCCTGTTAGGAGAGTATACCACGGGTCGTGAGAGGAAAGAGTGTGAGAAATTCAACTGTGATCAATTGACATATAATCTACCATAAGGATTATAGGGTAAGTGGGGGACCTTTTCCTGGTTTAACTTTATTTCCTTTCTGTTTGGCACCTTTACGTTGAGAACCGAAAGAAAGCTACAAGTACATAGCGTACCAGAATCACCATTTGCACATTATACTGCGTTTACAGTGTAACGGTCAGTTTATGGTTTTTGGACACAGGACGACATGTGCTCTCTTGTTTAACATCCTGACACAGACGGTCCTTAGTTTTGTTGAGGCAGGGAAACCCTTCTTAGTATTTCTCCCAAACCTTTTTATTCTTTTCTGGAAATAAGTATATAACCAAAGCCTAACATGCCACTGTGTCCTAGTCTTACTCTTGATCCCGACCAGGGAGAAGCAAGTGGCAAGCGATCAGGAGGAGGAGGGGTGCCAAAGAAAGGGGCAGAAAGAGATTTGCCTGGTTGGGACATGTGTGCTTGGAGAGACTACTAGCTTTGTGGTGGGAGCAGTACCTCTAAGGTCTTTGCCTAGAAGGTGGTTAAGTCTGACTGTCCCAGGGCCCAGTGTTATCTGACACATGGCCCACATTTAGGCGGTCCAGGGATGGTGATGCCGGGATTTACCCATAGAAAGGTGCAATGACATGACAATTTCATGAACTATCCTCAATAAGCCAGGGAAGAAATGTGGGGATCTTAACCCCCAAAGAGTGCCTTTTTAGCTACTGGTTGAAAAGAGTGCAATATCAAAAAAGATTGGATACAAGCAATACATTTTATTTGGTCATATATTTACTATTACAACACTTTCTTTTGAATGTCAATGAATCCTACTTGTTCGGTTACACCAGTTTTATGAATGTGACATTATGGCAGAGAGCAAATGATTACCCAAAAATAGGTAATTCTGATATATTAAGCAGAGCGCAAAATTTCATCCCATTGGATAGTGATAATTAACTCTTTGCAAGTTTTAAATGGTGTTTTGTGCGTCTGTGTAGAAGCGAGGTGGCCAGTGACTTTTTATGGCTGGCTAATGGCTTGCAACTTAAAATTTGTATTCCTGTTTCTAGAATCTTACATTTGTAAGTGAATTCCACACAATTCCTTGCACAATACAGATTACCTTTTTAATCAGACCTTTTTAAAAAAAATACAGTGGAAATTGTATTGAAGATTATTTCACAAAAGGTTCATGCAGTAATGGTCTGACTGCTTAACCGGTAAATATTTGAGGCTTGCAAAATTGTTGGCTGATAGTTCTATTTTCAAATCTGCTGTCGCACAGCTCCTGTGTAGATTTGTTTTAGGATATTAATTGATGAAGCACATTGGCTTCATTATTCCATGTAAACGTAACCGTGAAGTCACAGACCTTTTGAAAGTAGCGACAAGGCAGTTTATGGGCTTACATTAGATATGTTTGTCAGTGGATGTTAACATTTTCTGTGTTGATTCTTCCAGTAAGTGTCAAACTTGGTTTGCTCGCTTTTGTGCTCTCTTGTTTCTTTCTTAGGTGTTTTTTTTAAGGTTAACTTGTACATTGTATTGCTCGAGGAGGCAATCTTAACTCGCAAGCGTTTTTAGACGCTGTGTTCATACAGAAAATATTGCTGTTTTCTGATGAGTGATTCCGTATGTGGAAGCAAACCACCAATTTATCAATAATTTCTCAGTCTTGATATAGGATGTTTCTGGATTACTTCTCTGGTTTGTTTGCTTACAACACTGCAAGGCAGGAACCATCTATTCACTCTCAGTATAGGTATATTGGTGGTTTATTCTGTATTTCTCAGCACATGTATAGGTTTGCAAAGGAGACCTCTAAGTGGGCGGCCTTATTGAGTTTCCTGTTTTATTCATGTGATTTCCATTAGAGTACTAACAATAACTAGCGTTACCTGTGGTGTGTTTCATACATTATGAGTTGCCCATAAATCTTCCTATCAAGCACAATCTCAAGACTTTTCAAGCTCTGTGGCCATGACGGTCATTGGCAGTTCATGGATTAAGGCGATACCCACCGTGACGATCCGGTCTTTGACGTGAGCATGGACATTGCATCCAGTGCTCCAGATAAAATTGGGATGTGGGAGTATTTTACTCCCTATTTTTTTAAAGTTGGGAGTGTAATGATTTTTTTAGGGAGTAAAAATGTAAGCCCAATTCCCAATGGGAGTTTTTTTTTTAATAAGCAAGTAAGAATATGATGTCTTAGCTGAAAAATTGATTTTTGTCTTGTAATATTGATTTCTTTGCACCTAGTTATTTATGCACATTAAAAGATACATGTTTACTTCTTCCAATACGACAGTTAAAATTGTTACTTCCTGTCGTGCTATGTGCACTGCTAGTCCAAACATATCCATGGAGCTGTGAGGGTGAAAGCAGGGGCACAAGATTCTGTGTCTTTTTCCTTTTTTATTTGGCAGTATTTTTACTCCCTATTTTTATTTTTAGGGAGTAAAAGTGGCCGATGCACCTCTTATCTGTAGGGCTGATTACAACAGTCTATGAAACTTTCAGAAACCAGCCAGTTTGCCCAAGTATTACTACATCAGCTCTGCTAGTATACTAAGGTGAACCTCAATAATGATGACCGAGAGAGAGGTCAAAATAAAATACATATATAGGCACCCTTTTTGTTTTTTTAAATGGAAAAAAACCCCACAGCTGGTCAGATTTTCCCAAGGAGCAAAAACCCTGTTAAATTCAATGTAATCCATCGTAATAAATGAATTCTTTGAATTTAAATGTTTAGGCCAACGCACATGTAGCGCCAACTCTTTAAACCCACGTTTGCCAGCATGTTGTGTTTCTCTATAGTCAGGGTATTCAGTGGGCCTCATTACGACCCAGGCGGTAAGTTACCGCCTGGGTCGTACCTTTACCACCATGGCGTAAACTACGTTTACGCCATGGTGGTTGGCGGACTTACCGTCCCATTCCGAGGTGAGTGGGGCGGTAAGTCCCCATTAACCCATTTACCCTTCCCCATTCCCATTTTTGCCCCATAGGGCATAATGGGAGTGGGGAAGGCGTTAATTACGCCACCGTAAATTACGGTGGCGTAATTAACAACAAGGTCCCTTAGCGCCATGGATTTTAACACCTGCTAAAAGCAGGTGTTAAAACCTCCATGGCGCTAAGGGACCTCGGAATCAGGCGGTAAGGGTCGGCGCTGTTTACGCCGCCGTAAACCCCTTACCGCCTGGGTCCTAATGAGGCCCAGTGACTCCGTAAATGATATGTTTCACATGTGGTGTCAATTACTAGCCCTGCCTCTCTATAGAGCATATAATAATACCTACGAAATGCTTAATTGATTGGTTCAAGAAAGGGTTCCAAGCTGCCCATAGATAATGAAATATGTTTTTTCATGTGCACATTGAATCCCCAAGATTTTGCCAATGTTATTATTTCTCTCATTAAACTTTTAACACCCTCTTATATTGCCTTTTGTTTCTTCTTTGGTGATGGTCAGTCGCTTTCTGTTTTTGCACCGTTTGGCTAAGAGTGATGATCTTTTCACCTGGACCTTGCTGCTACATTGCTGGTTTTAATCTAAAATACATCCTGTTCTAGAATAACAGCACATGTTTTGCCCTCTTTTAGATGGGATAAGGGGATTGAAGCCGTTTCTAAAGAAACCCACAATACATGAATTGGACCCCCTTCTTCATTAACAAGATATTATTCAGTCTGCTACTGAGGATTACCTAGAACAGTGGATTGGAAGCTGGCCTCGAATCTGGCTTGGCTGGATATATTGATTAAGCTCACTCATGGTGAAATGATTGGATAAATTGGAGGGGAAAGGGCGGCAGATGATTCTTGGTTTGCCAGTTGATGTTCTATTATGTTGATGTGTGCCGGCACAGTCCGGTAGTTGTCAAGAGCATCTCAAAATTTAATAAAATCGTGTCTCCATAAAAATGGAAAAAAGGTTTAATTGTGAAGTTGATAACACTAAATAAAAAAAGAAAAGAAAAAGAAATTAAGCTCACAATTTGACGTTGATGCAGGGATATTGAGGATGTCTGAGAAAAAGAAGGTATTGATAATAACTCGTATGCTGGCACCATCAGATGCGGATTAGGTCCAAATCTTAAATAGTTGCTTCTGTGAGAGGGAGCATAGCTATTTTTGATTTTTTGTTGACACTTTCCAACAAACACACAACGTCTTCTCATGATCGCCAACTACTTCATAACCTCTGTGTTTGTTTTAACATCATCTTATTTTCCAGAAATAGCTGCCGCTTTAGCGTTTGCATGTATCCGTTTTTGGTGAGATCACATTAGAGGGCGTATTTCTTAAGACCACTGGTTTTAGATCCCTTTTCTGAAACATATTGTACCTCCTTTTTCTCCTTTTCTCTCTACTTGTTTCTCTCTCGCTCTTTCTTCCTTTAAGTCGTTCTCTTCCCTTTCCCAGGAGTGCTCTGCTCGTGTCTTCTACCCCCTCCCCCTCACTTCCAGCCTCCTCCCGTGTCTGTGCCAACCGCATTTGTAGCCCACTCATGCTCGTCTCTCTTTCACCTTCCACCAGCATTGCCCGCACTGTGCAGAAGCACCAGCGCCTCCTGAGTGTGCTGGAGAGCCTGGACAATGGCAAGCCTATTCGAGAGTCCAGGGACTGCGACCTGCCCCTGGTGGTACGCCATTTCTACCATCATGCCGGCTGGGCCCAGCTAAGGGACACCGAGATGAGGGGCTGGAAGCCTCTGGGTGAGTCTGCATGCCTACTGCTTGATGCTCAGCATTGTATTAGAGGCATGGCAAAAGTAGCACACGCTTGCTATTTGTATTGTGCTATTCTTCTATTGGCTAAATAGTTTGAATCTAATAAGTTATTTTAATATGTTCTGTATTCTGCTCGGATGGCCCTGTGCACTGGCTGGACCTTGCATCATCCATGTCCTTCACACATCTCCAAACTCTTCTATTTCCTGAACCCTGCAAGTTCTTCAAACATTCCAGCTGTAGTACCTCTTTGCAAAGTCTACTATTCTAAAGGACTACCCTATTGTCCTGCCTAATGCTGTGATCGAATCTACGCTCAGACCCTTTCGTTCCTGAAGGTTTGTCCTCTTTGATCTGAGTCGCCTCCCTTTTCCATGATCCCGCCAAGCCGCCTGCCTTTGTTCTTGATCTATCCTAATAGAGGGCACCTATGATATTGCCCCCACCTCTGCCCTCTCCCTGCATCCTTCTATTCTGTACTTGACATTATGGACACCCCCGCTTTGTGCGTAAGGCTGGATGAGCATAGGCCCATCCTGCTTAGCTATGCCTTGGTGAGGTTTACCTTGAGCAACGGTCTATCCTTTGCGGCCTACAGTATAAATTGTAGCAGGTACAGTTTTCTGCACCCTGGCACATGTCCCCTAAATAATGAGAAAAGAAAGCGTGCATGCAGGCTTGGAGGAAGGATGCTGAACGACTTGAGAAAGAAATGCTATCGGGGCCAATGGGCTTAGAGTATGGCTTACTGTATGTTTGGGCATCAGCTGACAGCAATAGGAATGTGACATCCGGGAGGCGAAACTAGACCTTCATAAGCTCTTCAGCAGAAGAACTTGACTGACTTTACAGTACATTGATTGATAACATAGAAGATTGTGTACAGTGGGCAATGTGCAAGTTCAAACTGTGTGAAGTCTAGCAGGGTTCATCTGAAAAGATAGTTGCCCCTTCCAATGCTTGGATGGTTGCCATAATTATGACTTGTGCTCCTTTCTTTCATGGCAGCTTTGTGAGCCCTTGCGTTTCTCCAGCTCGGGCCTCTACCTGCACTGTCCCGGGCATAGCTTCCACTACTTGAGGCCACCATATTAGCAAAATACCTCCTGCAGCTCTTATAGTTGATTTACCTCAGAGGTGGTTCCTAAATGTACCCAGCTCTTTGGCCTATTCCTCTCCTTGTGATGCAATTATAGTGCTTAAAGGAGCAAGGGACTATATAGATGTGACACAGTGCCCCACTAGAGATCTATCAGTTAGTGCACACAGTGCTTTGTGGCACACTCCGCATATGTGACAGAATTGTGCACATTAACGCGAGGCAGAGGAATTGCATGGTCTGCTTTTAAATCCTGATTTAAGAACTCAGAGTAAACCCACAAACCTGAACGCGTTTTATGACCTCCCGGTTTTCCCATGTCCTTTGCCAACAACTCGACCATGTACAGTATTCCAAACCTGGTTTTCCAAAACCTTTTTTGTGGAGTGGATGGCCTAAGAAAAATTTGGTACACGTCAGAGATCCAATGCCTCATGCCTGCTCAACAAAATAAATTGCTGAAGGAACTGCAGTGTGATTGGCCTGATGAACTGAACAGCACCGGATCCGGATTGGCCTGATGAACGAAACAGCACCGGATCCTGGAAACAGACACAGATGACATTTCTAGAGGTAAATTCCACTTGTGCTTGCAGATCAACCCACTTAGGTTAGTACTGAGTGAGCAAACACTGCGGATATTGGTTGTGACCAATGATTTCCCACAACCACAATAAAAGAGGAACTTTGCTCTTCTTTTTCATCTTTAAGTAAGCAAAGTTCATTTCGAGGGGATTGGGTCCTCCGACGTATTTCATATCTATGACATGTAATCACCACAGCTGTGCTGATTACATGTCATAGATATGGAATACGTCGTCGGACCATCCCATCGAAAGAACGTTACCAGGTAAGAGAGTAACTTGTTCATCTGTACATCCTTGCAAGTAGGCTTGGCCATAATTGGAGATTTTCATACTGAAGAAAGGAATGGAGGATTCGGAAAATAATCGTACCTCTTCTTCGACTTTCTGTCCAGTGGTGAAAAATGCACTTTTTTGCACGACCCCGGCATCATTGGACAGGCAAACGTTCTCCGCTTTTTATGATTTTTGCATTGCGTGCAAGAAAGATTTTGGCTATTAGTCGGTCCGAATTTTGTCTGCACTCTGGCTGAAATGCCGACCATTGTAGCCCATCAGTGTGAAAATAATGAATGGCTTCATAATAGGCTGACATTTTCACATGCCCTGTGCAATAAGGCACAAGTACATTTTCTTCTGCCCCCAGTGAAGGACAGTTGTATTTGTGCTCCGCCGGCATGTTAGGATTATGGGGAGAATCTATCAAGTCTGCTTCGCCGGAGAAATGTTGCTACTCGCAAGGGCACTTTCTGCATTTTTATTAGAACTATTACATTTTCAAAAGGTATTTTGAAGGTTTGTTTGAGTGTCCTTTGCCCCGTCATGACATCCTCTTGACTTGCTTAAATGCGGCTATGTAGTGCGTGATCCACAGGATGTCATGTTGCCATGCCTCTCCTCTTTTTTTTGGACACCTTGCTTCTGGATCTGGACACATGCAGTGAGCACTGGATGGGCTCCTTCGTTGACTTGCAGCAAAACGATTGTCTCACTACTTGCCAGGGGCGGGTAGTCCCCTGGCATAACTTGCTGATGACATGATGTGGCACCACTGAAGTACGTTTTATTGCAAGCCAACTTCTGGATTTGGCTTCTAAGGGGTCAAGAGTAAAGACTCAGACACAGTAACAGATTTCAGATTGAAATATAACTTTTATTGTCAAAATAATATGAGAGTTTTGAGGAATCCTGCCTATCCCTAATTAAGAGGGCTTTCTCTGTCTCAACAAAACTAAGGAATGTCTGTGTCAGGATGCTCAACAAATGAGCGTCCTCCGTCCTGTGTCCAAAACCTTAAACTGACCCTTGCACGCTAAACTCAATATACTGTGCAATTCACGGATTTCTGTAAACTATATACTGGTAGCTTTTTTTCAAAGTTCCAAACATAAACTTTTAAGGTACAGGAAAGAAATAATGGGTCCTCCCTTCCCCTATGTTTCTTCTGGTCTTCCACGGTCTATCAGGTACTTCCCAAAACAGATCAATGATGATCCACTACTTTACATGGGGACAACACTTCCTCCTGCATTTCTCCTTTCATTCAATGCTTTATTTCACAGTTTCAAGGGAAACAACCCCCCGCTCCCAGCGAGTCTCCCTTAAGCACAAAGTTCTTTTGCATCTTTCAATCTCTCACTTTCTGAATCTCGATCAGCCTTAAAGGGGTATGGTTCTTCCCGTTTCCATTGATTGTCACTGTTCCACAATTTCAAGGACAGGGTTTGACCCCTGAGCCTGCTCAGTCTTTTTTCTACCCCTATTGTACTCTCGTGTCAGCATACTTGCAGTTTTAATTCTTCTTTTGGTCTCTGAGTTTCATATATCCTTCAAAGGGCATGGTTCTTTCCTTTTTGAATTGAAGGTCACTGTTCCACAATTTCAAGCAGGGTTTGTTTTTATCCCTAAGCTTACTCAATCCTTTTCCTACCTCTAGTGTACTCTCCTGCCAGGGTATTGCCATTTTAATTATCCTTAAAAGCGGTATGGTTATTTCCTTTTTATACTGGTTATCACTGTTCCACAATTTTAAAGTGGGCTTTTACCTCTGAGTTTTCTCACTTCTCTTCTTGCCCCTCGTTTACTTTGCTGCCAGGCTATCGCACTTGGCTTCGGGGTCAGAGAATCGCACAATGCCTGGTTTGCTTTCCTGCCAGGGCTTTTTCTGTCCTTTCTTGGGCGAGAGTACCAGACTCACTGTTTGTCTGGCTCACTATCCTACCAGGGCTTTTCCGTTCTCCATTCATTCTCTTACATCCAGGAAATAATGCTTTTCAAGTACTGGGTCACTGACCCTTTCTTAACAATATTCGTATCAATCACTTCAGTTCCTTTCCTTGGCTCTCTTGAATTGTCGACTGTACGTGGTATATGCACTGAAGCGCCCCGGTATCCCATTCGCTCTCTCTGGGTTTACCAGTCTTTACTGGCAGCTTCAGCGTTCCTCACGTCTTTCCATCTTCTCAGCTCTCGGCCAGCTGAGTGCGAGTATGTTCTTTTGGTCGCTTGGTTCCCACTTTGCATTCCTCTGCTTCTTGCAACTCCAGCTGCCTGTGGCAAAATGGCAGCAAACTTCTCTCGGCTTGGTCTCTCTGCACGCCGTTCTCGTTGGCCTCTGTGCTGCGTCCTGCAGTCTGCTTGCCTCTTGTGTCCCACCAGCAGCAGTAATCAAAAAAATGATGGGTGGAAGGTTTTGAATTAATCTGAACCACTGACATTGCTCTGGGCAACGTTCCACAACACCATTTCAAAATCAGTCCAGCCATATGCAAATCAGTCGGGTACTGCCACCAATGGGAGCAGCCCAGCCCGAACTGCTAGGCCAGGTCCCCTCTGCACAAACACCATCATCGGAACAAGTCTGATTCAGCTTCAGTCTCTCCCTCTCTCCCCTGTTCTGTTCAGCTGTGTCAGTTTTAAACTTCCCGGCATTGGTTAGCATTTTCCAAAGACTAGAGCCTGGAGATGGCTTACCACTTCTGGTCATCCTCATTACTCCATCCCTCTTCTTCGTCTCAGTACTATAAAGGGGGCTATGAGCATACAGTTAACAATTATTCTGTCACAGTTTCTGCTCTAGTATAACAGTATGACTTAACGGTTCGGGCCATGATGGGTGGGTTATTGGGCAGTTGGGTATGAGGGACATACCGTGTCTTATCTGGGGATTCTTCACTCCTCCCCAAAGGGTTGCCTCTCTCCATGTGGTTCTCCCACAGGTAGCCGCCACCTGGGGTAGAGTCAGGCAGCCGTCCCTGGCAGAGGGGGAGAGACTTTCCCCAGGAAAGAGTGATCATAATGCCAGATTCATCACACCTCTGAAAAAGCACTAATGCTTTCAATGTGAATGGTGATCTTAGTCCATAAAATGAGTTTTATCAATACCCACTCCTTTTTGGACCATTCTAAGCTCTTCATAAAATGGCACGCTTTATCTGCTGGTTGCCAATACAATGTTAGAGTTACAAATGATGTATGAGATGCTTCTAAAATGACCACTTCTAAAACCTGATCAGCAGTGAAAGCCAACGCAATTCTCAAGGCAGTTTAAAGGACAAAATGTTACGATGTAACATGGAGAAAAAAAATATCTTCGGGACGACAAAAGCAGGTCTTCCGGTTAACATACACAGTCCGGCATCGTTTGCCCCCTCCTTTCCATATTCTCCATTACCTTGTGCTTTTCCCCCCTGATTTTCACAAAATCAGACCCAGGCGTATTCTTGGAAAAACAAGGCTGCAATTCTATTATTTATTTACGCATATGTCAACATCTGACGATCGGCATCGCATATTCTTAAAAAATGTCTCTACTCCTGCACCCCCATATCCCATCAGTCTTATTTGGCTAATGCACAATTTCGTCCATAATGCAGGTCTCGCACCCCCTCCACCGCTACAACCTTCCTGAGCCTCCCGCTCGGGATGAATCATGTGTGCCCGGTATTGGGCTCTGGGGAGCGCCGTTGTTTCTTTTGTTCCACCATCCCAGGCTGGAAGCTGGGGGTGCGCGTCTTTACAGACCTCTCCGCCCCCTGCTGTGTCAGGCTATACAAGGGGTTGATTGTTCACCGTCATTTATTCTGCAAAGAGTCTCCTGCTCTGCTTGATCATCTGTGTGACCGCCACTGCAAGGAGGGGTTATTGCTCCTTCCCCACCACCATTCTCCCACTTTTTTACACTTAAAAAAAATTTCTAAACCCAGCTCGATCACTGTGTCCTCTAGATCCAGCAGGAAGAAGTACGTGCCCACCTGCAACAGGTGAACCCCCGTCTTTTATTTTATTTTAATTTTTAATTTTCTTTAATTTTTTTTTAATCAAATTTCTTTGATTTTACAAAAAGCTGCTCGGTCTGTGCAGGAGGGATCTTCGTCTTTTGTGTTGGGAGTGAGTTACTCTGCGGGTAAAAACGTTTGATTTACAGATGCTTGGAGGTTATCTTCTTTGAGGCATTTTGCCAAGGATAAGTCTATGATCTTTGCTGCTGCAATCGTCCAAGATGTTTTGTTTCCACTTATGAGTCGGTTCCACCAGACGACTTCTTCTCGTAAAACAGAGGGCTTTAGTAGCGGGAGTAAACAAGCTTGACTTAGGTCGATTGTTTTTGTGCAGGATATTAAAAGATGGCGTATTGTTTCGGTTTGTGTGGGATCTTTGCACAGTCTGCAAGTACTCACGTTGGACAGACCTCTCAATGCTCTAATTTCATTTGTTGGTAAGAGGTTTAGTCGTGCCCTTAAAAACAGTTGTCTTGTTGTTTTGTCAGGAAATCTTCTCCCGATTAGTGGGTGATCGTTTAGTTTTTTTGTGTGTTGCGGCAAATGGGCAAGAAGTTTATTTGTTGTTGCTTTTTCTTGCGTGAGTATCCAGTCTTGTAGATCCATTTTCTTTTTGATTTTGTTGGGGGTGAGGAAAAGTTCTTCTTTGGTGAAACCGAGTTCTATCAGAGTATTTTCCTTTTTTTTTGCCCAGGCGGCTAACGATTTGCAGTTTCCTCTTTGAATTTCTTGATTGATTAGTTTGTACTGACTTGGAGCATCTGGCATGATTATTTTCCTGTATAGCAACATTTCATTTGCATCCACTGTCGCTTTCAATGAAGTTAGTCCTAGTTCTCTTCGGATTGCCGCTATCGCTGTTGATTTTGGGAATTGCATTACTTCTCGCCAAAAGTAGCCCTCCAACTTGTCCCAGATGGTTTTTGGGATTGTCAGGAAGGCTTCCCCACCATATGTCGGCGCTGGAACCACTTTGCACTTGAAAAACTTTGATTGGGAGCAAAGAGAAGCGGCCAAATTTCCTGTCCATTGCTCGACCCAGAGCTGTTAGTTTTCTGGTCTTTTCCCAAAGATTGTGTTGCATTCTTACTTCGTTGCCTGAGCTGTCAATTAGTACTCCAAGATATTTGAGCTCTTTTACCACTTCAATTTTGGTGTTCTCAATTGACCAGTGGAATGTTTTTTTTCTAGCAGTTGATTTCTCGAGGATCAGAATTTTTGTTTTCTCCTTGTTTATTTCGAGGTTGTTTTCTGAAATATAGTTTGCTAAGTTGTTTAGTTGGCGTTGCAGCCCAACAGGGGTTTGATCAAGGAGTATAATATCATCTGCGTAGAGAAGCCTTGGAGTTGGGATATCACCCAGTTTTGGTGCGAAGGTTCTGAGATCTTTACCAAAGTCTTTGTAATCCCAATGAAAGCCGTAAAAAGTGCTGGAGCCAACGGGCATCCTTGCTTTACGCCTCTGCTGATTTTGATTTCTTTTGATAGAGTTCCAGCGTGGTTTAGTTTTACCCTCATTGATGTGTCTTGATGCAGTGCCTTTATAGGCTTTAGTAATTGGGGTGGGCATTTCCATTGTTCCAGTTTGGCCCATAGCCTGCTTCGGTCGATTTTGTCAAAGGCCTGTGTAAAGTCCACAAAGGCTATGAAGACCTTACGTTGCTGTGCTCGAGTTTTGTTCTTTATGATATTAAGTATCATGATGTTTACTTGTGTACCAGTGTTCTTCGTAAAGCCTGATTGGAGGGGATCCCAGCTGGGTGAGGTTGAAGCCCACCTTTGGAAGCCTTTTAGCAACAGTGAGCCAAAGATTTTCCCGATGGTATCTAATAGTGCTATTGGGCGGTAGTTAGTGGGATCAGTTCTGTCGCCCTTTTTGAAGATCGGGACTACCGTGGCCTTTGTCCATGAGCGGGGTAGCAATTTTGAGGTTGTTACCGTTTCGAAAACAAGGCTTATAAACTCGGCCCATTCTTTTGGGTTGTTTTTTAAGTCTACATTTGTTATTCCATCTGGTCCGGGCGCACAACTAGGCTTTAGTTTGCGGATTGCATCTTCTATATCTTCAATGTCGGAGATGTCTTCCCAATTTGAATTGTCGTTTGCGGTGTTTAGGGTTTGTAGTCTGTTGGGGTTTTGGAATAGGGTGGAAAAGTGGGTCGTCCATCTTTCTTCACTCACTGTGTTGGCTAGGTTGTTGGCCTGGTTGCTGTCTATCTTTTTTATGAGTGACCAGAAATCTCTCGAGTTTCTTCCCATTACCTTTTTGAGCATTTCTTCTGAGTCTTGTTGGTTATAGTAGAATGCGGTAAGATTTTAACCAAGCTTTATATTTTGCTGTTTCTTCTCTTAGTTTTTTTTCCATAAGTATCGATCTTGATTTTGCTGCAAGGCGTTTTAGTTGCCTTAGTGCACGGCGCTTGAGTACCAATAGTTTATCGCACTTATGATGTCTTTGGGGGTTGTCTTTTTTCTGACCCGTTGTGGGGTTTGTCTGGTATTGAATTAACAGGGGTTGGTAGTCTGGTTCAGTTTTACACCGGTTAGGCTCTTTGGCAAGTTTGTTTTTGTAGTTTTGTGCCAGATCTTTTATCCTTTCAGCGTTCTGTCTTAGGCGGTTGCCTTGGGTTGTTACTTCCACTTCTTCCGACATTACGTGTTTGACTGGGCGTTGTGTGGTCCATGATATTAGAAGGATGTTATGATCGCTTTCCTCTGTGTGTAGGACCTCAAATGAGGTTAAGAGTTCTAACATACCTTCTGAAGCGAATATATAGTTGATTGTTCCCGCTTGAGATGCTCTTTCCCAAGTTGGAATTAGGGGTTTTGTTGTTGACAGCAATGCCGTGTTGTGGAGGTTTCTGGAGTCCATTAATTTTAGCCATTTTTTACCTCTTGAGTCTCCTCTTGTCTCGCTGTTGGGTGCTGTTGGGTAAGAGCTTTTATGGGGACATTTAGCGTTCAGGTCTCCGCAGACAATTAATTCGGTGGTTTCGGAGTTTATTTGGGTCTCGTCTATTTCTGTTTCAATTATACGAAGAAAATCGTCATCTGAAATTTTGTCTGGGTTCCAGTACGTTGTTATTATTACGATCGGGGTTTCCCAGCTTTTGTTTGTGATCGTGTTTTGTCGGGTCCACTTCACCTTAATTGATAGATGGTTCTGTGAGGAAGATAGCTCTTTGTCTATTTCCAGACCGCTTCCTTTTCGAACTGCGATCAGGAGGCCTCCAGATGGACGGCCCGTTTTTCCTCTTATGGCTTTTGAGGTTGTCAGTTCGTAGCCGTCTAAAGCTGGCGAGGTTGTCAGCCAGGTTTCTTGTAGTGCTAGAATGTCGAAGTCTCCTAGATTTGTTTTTCCTGTTTTCATCAGGTGTTTGAATCCTCGGGTGTTCCACGATGCCATTTTCAAAGTTGTTGTCGTTGAGAGCAGGTTTGTTGTTTTTCCTAAGGGTGAATCTTTCTCTGCTCTCGTTGGTCGTTGCTATTTAGTAGGCCTGTTTGGGGTTGTTTTGGGAAACCAGGACCATAGCTGTTTTATTGGTCCAAGGGAGAGTCCGGTTGTCCTTTTCTGTTCTTTGTCTTTAAGGTTGATTCTTGGTGTTGGGAGCTTTTCTGCTGTTGTTTCTTTGCCAGCGTCGTTGTTTATCTTTCTGGGTTCTCTCTGTTTCAGTTGTTGGTGTATTTCTTTCTCGCCTTCTCGACTGGTTTTCAGTGTTGGATGACAGTTTTTTTGCGGGGTCTTTCCGGTGGTGTTATCACCTTTTCTGTTAGCTCCGAGGCGGTGCGACTAGAAGTTGTCCGGGCTGGACTGGATCTGCTGGTTGGGTGTTTGGTTGTCGGTCCAGTATTCCGTCAGGAGATAGCCTATTTGTCGTGTATCTGTGTCGGTTTCTTTAGACTGGGTGATTCTTGCATTCTTTTTTATGTGTATGTATGATTTTGCTTTACGGGCTTTGTGGTATGGTTCTACTAGAGGGATGTCTTCTGGTTTCAGGTGTCTAAGGGACTTGATGTTTCTGAAAATTTTCATTATCGTTCCTCTATTTAGAGTTACTGCTTCAAAGTTGTGATCTGTTTGTTCCATTTTGAGGATTATTGTCTGGCGGTTTTCATCATTCTTTTTCTTTAATGCACGGGAGGTCCATTCTTTTCTGGGCTTATTCCAAGGGGCCTTTTTTCCTGATCGGGATCGGCTTATTGGTCTGGTCGAGGGGTTCTTTCCTTTTGACCTCCTGGTTTTATTTCTTTCAATGTTGGGGGTGTCTTTGTTGTTGATGTTGCATCTTTCATCCAAGAATAGGGCTTGACTTTCTTGGGATACTAGCAGGGTTGGCTTTGGTTGGGAGGAGAGGTTCGGTCCTTTCGGATATCTTAAGTTCACTCTGGGGGTGTTGCGATGTGATGTTGCGCTTTTTCGTCTTCTTTTTGTTTGTTACTTTGATTTTGGTGGGGTCGAGTCGATGCTGATTGTTGAGACCTCTTCAGCATCTTGATCTGGCGTTAAGTGTATGGACAGGTTCATTAAGTTTGTATCCGCCAAGAAGTCTTCCGTTGTTCTTGGCGATTTTTGAATAGATTGTTGTCCCAGTTGATGAGTGGGGGGTGATTTTGGTTGCTGGTTAGTAGAAGTATTTTTACAAAGGTAGCGGGCGCCCCTCTCTCGCAAGAACAGACATGATAACCTGTTCAGTGGTTATTAACCACTTGAGAGTTCGCAGCCACTGCTTTTACTCACTGTGCCTTTCACAGATGGGAAATATCCATTTGCATATCAGTCTTTGTCCTGCCCAGGGGCAGTCCAGCACCGAAATACAATGGCAATTCCAATCTGAACGAGAGTACCACCAGCAACCCCATACACGTGTTTCACCCTTGTTGGGGATCATCAGTGAGGTGAAGCTGATGCCTCTCTAAGCACAGTGAGAGGGAGACCACGTCTGGTTGCCCCCAGGAGACCTACGGTTACCAATCCCAGGTTCCTTAACAAATATTTTTACAAAGGTAGCGGGCGCCCCTCTCTCGCAAGAACAGACATGATAACCTGTTCAGTGGTTATTAACCACTTGAGAGTTCGCAGCCACTGCTTTTACTCACTGTGCCTTTCACAGATGGGAAATATCCATTTGCATATCAGTCTTTGTCCTGCCCAGGGGCAGTCCAGCACCGAAATACAATGGCAATTCCAATCTGAACGAGAGTACCACCAGCAACCCCATACACGTGTTTCACCCTTGTTGGGGATCATCAGTGAGGTGAAGCTGATGCCTCTCTAAGCACAGTGAGAGGGAGACCACGTCTGGTTGCCCCCAGGAGACCTAGGGTTACCAATCCCAGGTTCCTTAACAAATATTTTTACAAAGGTAGCGGGCGCCCCTCTCTCGCAAGAACAGACATGATAACCTGTTCAGTGGTTATTAACCACTTGAGAGTTTGCAGCCACTGCTTTTACTCACTGTGCCTTTCACAGATGGGAAATATCCATTTGCATATCAGTCTTTGTCCTGCCCAGGGGCAGTCCAGCACCGAAATACAATGGCAATTCCAATCTGAACGAGAGTGGCTGCAACGTGTATGGGGTTGCTGGTGGTACTCTCGTTCAGATTGGAATTGCCATTGTATTTCGGTGCTGGACTGCCCCTGGGCAGGACAAAGACTGATATGCAAATGGATATTTCCCATCTGTGAAAGGCACAGTGAGTAAAAGCAGTGGCTGCGAACTCTCAAGTGGTTAATAACCACCGAACAGGTTATCATGTCTGTTCTTGCGAGAGAGGGGCGCCCGCTACCTTTGTTAAACGGTTAGTAGAAGTAGTTTGTTTTGGAAGAAGTATTTTTTCTGGTCTGCCACAATCGGTAGTTGAATCTTTGGTCATTGTGTGATTTTCTGCCAGTGTATTTTTTTCTGAGGATTGGGTCGGTAGATCTGTTGTTGTGTTGAGTTGGTTGGGTGACTGATTCTTCTTGCGTGTTTCTTTTCCTTTGGTTCCCAGGATTTTCTTTATTTTGGGCTCTTCTGGTAGTCTGCTTCGGAAACTGAAGATCTGGGCGCATAGTGGTTGCTCTGTTTGCGTTTCTGCTGTCGAGTAATGTTTTTGTTCTCCCTTTTCAGCTCTTGGAGTATGGTCTTTAGTTTTTATTTCTTGTTCCTTGGCCGTGATGAAGCCTTCTAGAAAGATTAGTTTCGTATGCATGAGAGCAATTAGGGTTGTGTTGTCTTTTAGCGTGTCATTCAGGGTCTCGTAAAGTTTGCCGAAAGGAGCTAGAGCTATGGTTATCGCTGACATTATGGTCATCATGTCTGGTTTCCTTGATGGAGTTTGTTTTTTGAGGGAGGCTTGTTCTGCCGGGTCTAGCCGGTGATGTTTGGGGCTGTTCAGATCTTGATCTTTCTTGTGTCTGATTGTGTGGCAGGTAACTTCCTCTTTGGTCCCTTGTTAGGGTGCTTGTTCTCATGGGTCTGGGCGTTAGCAAAATTTCCCAGTCTGCTCCGACTGCTGGAGCTGGTGGGTCTTGTCCTTGATCAATGATTTTATTTGTTGCTGTTTTGGGAGTTTGGGATTCCGGCGGCTTGGTTTGGGATCCAATGTTTGTTTCTGCTTCTGAGTGGGTTCCATTGGCTTGGGAGGGTGCATCTTCGTCCAGCTGTGACTTGGTTTCCTTTTGAGGCAGAGGGTCAATAGAGTGCTGTGGGTGTTCGTCTATGATTGCCGCTTTTGGTGGTGGTTTGTCCATGAGTTTGCCAATTGGCGTTGTCGAGTCCTGTGTTATGCTGTTGAAGTTTTGACTAGGCTGGTCACCTTGTTTGGCGATGTCCAACGTTTTTTTCTCTAAGTCTAGGGCCTTGGATGTCATTTTGCGAGCTTTAGTTGTCGGCACTGGGTCAGTTAGGGCCTCCAGTATCTCGTCGTAGGTTAATTCGTTGAGAATATTGTGTTTATGTTTCCCCTGTCCGGAGAAAAAGTCTTTCAGGGAATTGCAGAAGGTGGTTTTTAGTAGTGCTTCATTTGTGGGGTCCTGTTTCCCTTTTATCGTTTTTTGCTGATTGCGGTTTTTGTTAGTTTTTCTTTTTGTCTGGCAGCCATTAGCCTGCTTGGATTTCTGTGTTTTTTGAGCAGGCTGTGTCAGACATTTTTTTTTCTTGTTAGTTTCTGTGCCGGGTGCGGAGTCTGTTTCAGGTGTGACTTTTTTGCCTGGAGCGAACTCTTCCCAAACACTGTTTGGTTGAGTTCTGTTGATCGCCTCTAGGGGCGCTCTTCCAGACTGCGGGGGTGTTGGAGCGAGGGGCCGGGGAGGCGTGCTGTGATTCTCCCAGCCCTCAGCTCCTGCTGCTTCCTCTGCGGTCTCCGACAGTGCTGCGAGCCGGTCTCTCCGCGGGAGCTGGAGCTGCCGGCGACCTGGTCGAAAGCCTCAGCGTTCGTCCTTCGCAGGTGGTGCTGGGAGCCGGTGAGATTTCTCGGTTTCCTGCAGCGCTCATGTTATTGTTGTGAGCGGGGTCATCCGCGGTTGCTCCCCCCGTTGGGGCGAAGCCCCTCGCAGCCTGTCCTCCGACCTGCTGCAATGGGCTGCTCTCGGCGGGGGGGAGATGGCGCGAGGTCGGGTCTTCGTTCGGCTCTGCATTTGATTCTTTTGTGATTTGCGGCTGAGAGGCCGAATTATGGTGCGTTGTCACGCCGGCTTCGGTCGCAGGCGACGACTGAATGCTTTGAAAGTCTTTAGCCAATGACATGGCTTTTTTTGGTGCTGCAGGGATAAAGATGCAGTTTGAGCGTCCGCTGGGAGTCCCGCTTGGGGTGGTTGAGAGTGGGGGGGGGGATTTAGGGCCAGGATTTGCTTGAACTGGTAAGCGTGCTTAAGGTGCTTGTTTTGTGGCTGGTTGGTTTGTTGATTGTGAGGTTTGAAGTATTGATGGAGCCGGGACCGTACTCCTCAGATATCTTTTTTCCGGTTCTTCGACCTCTGTTGTTGGTCTCCCCTGCGAAGATTGCGCGGGGTACGCGGGTTCTGGGTTCATTTCTTTTGCAGCCTGACAGCCTTTCAGTCCTGACAAGGACTGCAAAGACTGCTCAACTCTGCTCGAACTCCGCGACCGCTCTGCGGTGCTGGGTAAGTTTTGTAGGTCCTCCCACAAAATGGTGGCTGTAGAATGGAGCACAGAGAGAGAGGCAGCCTGGGTGTCTCCTTCAATTGTTTAGAAATAGGTAGAATATTTTCAAACAGTGAAGAAGTGATTCAAGTCTCAAAATGATTCAAGCAGAAATGATTCTTCAATAGTTTCCAAACTTCCAAGCAAATCACTTTCTGCACGCCATGTGAAGAACAACTTGGCGTAGGTGGGTGGTGAATGTGGAAAAGGTCCTGGACGAAACAGCCAAATCAAGGCGCTTGAAGAGCAGAGTTTCTGGCTGACGGCGTGTACGGCTGGGGACAGGCTATGGACATGAAGCAGCCTTGATTCCTGGGCCTTGGAGACGTGGGTCTGCTTACCTTGCTCTGGCCTCTTGTGCTAAATTCATGCCACACAAAGCCACACAATTCTTACCTGGGTAGTCATCTCCTGGTCAGTATCATTGCTGTAACATTACGGCGCTCAGCGAGGAACATCGCAACCTGCAGCAGGTACACAGTTTGCCGACCTACACATCACTGCTGCGCTGTATTGGAAACGTCACATCCGGCGGATAGGGAAACCCCCGTCTTTGTCATAGTACCCTGCTACTCCCAAGTGTATCAGACCGTGCTGTATTGTGGAAAAGCCTGCACACCTACAGAACTTCGCTATTACCATATTCAATTTTTGCTGCATTATTTTTTATTTTTAGTTTTTTTTTTTCTTTCCAGTGCTGCGTGCGACTTCACCACCCACCCCGTGCCCACCACTGGAATCTAGGTATAACTTCTGATCGCACAAGTGCCCACTTCCTTGCTAATTCTCCAAAAGGCACCAAATCTCTCCTTGAGAAGTTGCCCCCAAACCCAGCTGCGCCAGGTCATTCCCACATCTGGGGGGTGTTCTCTCATCCAGCTGCGCCTTTAGACTATCCTCCCGCTCTGCCCACTCCATTCCTGGAAGCCTGAACTAATGCAGCTCAGATTTCTTGAGTTTACTTTCCCCTTTCTCTTTTTGAAGTTGGCACATTCTGCTGTCCGAATTACAAAGGAATGCCCGATCACCCATGCCACTTTCTTGTCCAGCGTCCGTGTCTGTCAGGGAGGAAATTCAGAGTTCTGCGTCGGTCAGTACCCTGCAGGTTATTCTGCCTTATGTATCTCTTGTAACTGACGTCCATCGCCCAATCCCTTGTATACTTGCCCCCGCGATGGCCGACGTAGTAGCTGTCCCAATCATAGATGTGTGTTCCATATTTAGGAGGGTTCTTTCTCAACTTAATGAAGACCACCTTCATGACGGCACGGAATTGAAATCGGCCTGTATCGCTGTAACCCCTTTAAGACACACACAGAGGGCAACACCCTTCATCCGTGAAGCACTGTTAGTGCACCCATTGCCCTCTTTCTTCCTGATCTGTGTTTGACCTCCTGACCATTACTTTTAATTCTTGCAACTCTAGCACGGCATCAGTCCACAACAGCCCCCCCCCCTTCCCTCTCCCCCCAAGCCATCTGTATTCTTGCTGGCCAACTCACTCACTTTGAAACTCCGAAAGAAAGCTAATGTTACAACTGTCCTGTGGAATCGCACTGCTGCACACTTCCAGGAATCGATACCCGTGACACCCACGGTTCAACCCGGAATCGGGACTCTCAATGTGGAGGATCCAGAGACTGTAAGCCGCGCTCTAGTTGTTCCCGCTCCCCGGACCGCGGGATTAGCTCCGCCCCCAACTTCCGGAATGGTATTTCCGGCAACAGGAACTTCAGCACTACGCATTGCTTCTCTATGCAGAGTCGCGCTGCGCATCGTAAGTTTGCTACCTTCTTATCTGAAGTTATTCTTCTGCTGCTTTTCAGTGGATCGTTCCTTGTAGCTTCAATCCTTTTCTCCTTACTTTTCCATTTCCTGAAACTTAGAGATCTCGATTTCCTTCCGAGCCCAGCGGATCAACAGGAAGTTACCTCCCTGTGTTCCTGACTGTTCTCTCTGGTAGTGTTTTGTTCTGTCTAGCTATTTGTGTTTCCGTGTCTCTCACAGGGTTTTCTCCCTCTAATCTTGCTTATCTATTACGTCAACATTAGATTTCAACTTCAGACCTCCTATTCAGTCTTCAGTCCCCTCGAGCTCAAGCCCTCCATCCTGCTCATTACAATTCCTCCCTTGGGCTATCACCTGTTGGTAAGACTCCAATTCCTACAACATTCTTTGCATCTTCGTGTCTTTACTTTTGGACATATCCTAACCTCTAATACCATATAGGCGCTTGCCAACCCTTCACATCCGATTGAAGAGGAAAAAGCTTAGAAGGGAATAGGCTTGTCAGGGTAAGCTGCCTTTCTTATCCCTACCACTCTACTATTAGAGATTCGGTATCTTTACTTATCTGAAATTCTATTCTGTTTCTATCAGAATCCTCCCTGACAAGATTCCGGTTCACAGCCCAACTATTGTGACCCTCCACCAACCGCTGCAGGAATCCACGCTCCCCAGCAGCACCTCACAGGGTTTTTTCCCTTGGGGGTTTCCCCTGGAGACTTCACTCCAATCTAGCCTTTGGCTGGGTTTGAGAGGGGTTTTCAGGTAATTCCCTCCTGCTTCTATTTCAAAGAGAGCTGACCATCACGGAATGAGGTGTCATTCTCATTTGCCGAGAGATAATTTGCTTCAAGTGCTTTGTTAGTATAAAGTTTTAACAGCTAACGAGAATGCTGCTTTGAAATGTTTTACTTCAAATTCCCCAGTGCAAAGCTCTGGTAACTCTCCCATCATTTCCGCCAATAGACTTGGCTGCCTATGGTCCGACTGCCTTCCTTTCTTTCTACCCCAGCCTTTCATGGCTGCCATTATTGCATGTCCCCTGGTAGGATCCCTGCCCTCCCTTACTTTGGTGAAGAATGCTACTGCTGCCAAGCACAATGCCGCCCATGCCATTGATGTGTTAGCAATGTATGCTGTGATGAAGCCGAGATGATTTCCCCCAGGAAACCTGACCTGGAACCCCTCTCATGTGGCCATGGAAAGGCATACACTTTCTGATCCTGACCCTGGGGGTGGTGTTTGCCGGGAGGATTACGTGGGAGAGAAAACAGGTCAGGGGTAATGAGAGACCCTCTTTGTTACCTTTCCCCAAGATCCCAATTTCCTAATAGCTTCTTGTAAACCAGAAGTTGTTAAAAGGGGTGACCTTTGTGTTAGGGACTTCAAGAACCAGAATTCCCAGAGTACTGCGGTGAATAATGTAAATACTGGAGGGGGTATCTGTACTGTTGCCCTCTATATAGTAGAGTAAAGGCACAGAACACCCCAGCAAGGCTCTCAATTTCGTAGCAGTGGACGAGCAGCCAGGCTTAAGCTTTCAGGAGGTGATGCAGGCTGGTTCATAAGTACAGTGTTTCCCCAAAGCCCCCACAAGGAATGCCCACTTGTGTATAGGCGCGTTATAAATGCCATATCCTATCATATATCATATCACACTATGTTGGGTGATAACATAGCTTCTTTATATAAAATAAGGTTCAGTAATATATACAAATATAAATAATAACACTTTGTACTTGGAAATACATATTCAAAGAATGGAAAATATATATAATCTGTGGTACCACACAATACTTTAAATTCAGTAATAGATGCACTAACTGCAGACAGTTTTAAATAGCCATGTGAATTCTTAAGTGAGGTGTATCAGCATAGAATAGGGAAGAAAGGCAGGTATGTTATGAACAGTGGCAGAATACTTTCCTTAGACTATGTAAGAAATTCTGAGTGAGGATCCCCCCCACCACCTGGGCAACCTGTAATGGAAAAGTTAGTGAGTAACTTATTATATCTTTTTTAGGCGAGTCCAATAACCACCTGCTTTCTTTCAAAAGGTTCTACCACCCCAAGGTATCTCAGAGGCCACAGAAAATAGGATCCAAGACAAATCTGTGACACCTGGACGACTCCTGAGGTTGGAAAATGCTCTTCCTCGTCACAGTACCTTTGGTGCCTTGGCAGGCGAAGTGGCAGAGTTTGTCCGTTTCACTCGCCAATTACCTCTGAGGATCGACCCCCAGCACTCTCTTGGAAGAAGGAGCCACTGGGATCCTGAGTCCAAGAAGAAAAATTTAACCAGTCTTTCTGAAGTTCAGCAGTTTTACTCTTTGTGGTGCTCTTTTGGTTGAAGATTTCTCTGACTGTGGAACTTGCTGTGGGCTTGGCAGATGAGTAAGACCGCTGTGACCCCTCGAGGACTTCTGGTGGCGACAGGTGCATAGGTCACTATTGGTGACTGGTTTCAGATTTATGCGGTTGTCTGACTTTCTTTTCTTCAGGGCTGCAGCCACCGCACGGACCTCTGGACGGCTTCTGGCGACCTTCACTTGACCACTGGAGTGGACCTCGGACCCTCACCAAGTCTAGACTCTCAGGACATCTTAGTTCGCTTCTGATGGTGGAAAACTCACTAGCAGACCTTCCTCTGTACTCAGTGCCTCTGGGCTCTCTCCGGCGGGAAATAGTGGTCAGGGGTGATGGCAAGGATAACTTTTCAAATGTTATTAGGCAGTTGGAACTTTCACCGCACCGGGTGTCAAGCAGAACTATGCCAGGGTGTCCCCTCCTCTGGGCGGTAGACGGCAACTGATTCCAGCGGTCACGAAACGGAGCTCCGGACCCTGGGTGACACGAATGGACATCTTCGGCTCGAGATGCCCGGGCACTTCTCTTCAGGGCTCACAAAGACCCCTTCTCCAGACAGGAGGCACACCGGTCTGTCTTCCAGGGCACTTCGGATGAAGAGCAGCAGTTTGCACGATGGTCCCTCGTAGGGCGGGGTAGGAGGTTTCCTTCGCAGGTCCTCTCTGGATCAGTCCTTGGAAGAACGCGACAGCTTTTGACATACATGAATAAATGTAGTAGCAGACTTCTCCTCCATTTGGGCTTCAAGTAACCACTTCTTCTTGCTTCAGCTTCAGCTTCAGCTTCTTAGCACATTGATAAGTGAGAGGTCCCCAGATAAACACATCTGTTCCTCATTCACTCTGGCTGAGCCAGGCTCAGTCAGCCAATTACGCAGAAGGGCATTCATTCATGCATGCATGCATGCAGGCAGGCAGCCAGCCAGCCAGTCTGGCTCACAGCTATACCGGCCATTCACTCCACCCAGACACCCATATCAAAGAATGTGGATTGGGTAAGTACCCAGCCTTTCAGCACACTACACTGCATTCCTGTCAGTTTGTCAGAGCTGTCTCATTCATTGTCACACACACCCCGAAGCCAGACACCCACAACAAAGAATGTAAGTTCCCTTCAGATTCCATTCATACAGGTTCCACCCCTATGGTGTACCCACAACACACAGCCCCTAGGAAGGCTCCAGTCAGTCTGACAGGAGGCAGCCCCAGAGCCATATATGGTATTTCCACCCAACAGCCAGTCAGGTGGAAAGGGAACAGACCGGGCTTCCCAGGACTTTGGGAAACAAGGTAAAAGGCAATAGAAACCAAGAGGCCACAGGGGCCATGTTGCCTTCTGTCAGGAATCCATTGATTCCTATGGCAGGTCTTGGGTGTCCCCAAAAATAGTGGACATTCAGAGCCACAGCCAAGTCAGCATGTAGCTGCCGCCAGCCCATACCCTGCTCTGTGGGCAACACACAGGTGCCCAAAAACACACATGGGGTACAAAGTTGTACCCCGCCCATGGGTCCCATAAGGGTATCCCATGGGTGCTGTTCACCAAAAGATAAAAATGAAGAGCTGAACTGCCAGAGGTCCAGGCTAGACCTCAGTGGTAGAAACCATAGAAAAAACACACACAACAGTGGTAGGACAAGACAGGAGGCCTTGTGTCTTCATAAGGCATTTCCAGCATCACGAAGCAGAGGGCTGCAGAGGCACAGGGTTGCAGAGTGCAGCCCATTAAGAATAATGACCCACACCTCAGGATGGCTGAGAGGCATAAAAGCCCCTCAAGTGCAGACCAGCAGGCGAAGGGGGGCAGCCAAAGAAGCAGCAGAGCAGTAGTGTATGGAGGAGATTTGAATCCTCCACAAAGCAGCAGAAGAATCGTGTAAGAGCCAGGATGCCTGGACCAGAGTGGCAAGACAGGTTGATGCCGGTCCTGAGAGGGTCGTATGGGCTCAAGATTTTAGCTGCACAGGCCACGCAGCGGAAAGCGCACCTGTTTGTAATTTTCCCCAAAGTGAAGCATTCCGCGGTGGCAGGCGTGCGCCAGGATGCTGGGGAAACTTCAGCTGCAGTGGTTGCGCAGCGGAAAGTGAACCTGTTTGTAGTTGTCCTCAGAGTACAGTGTTAGGCAGTGGCAGGCGAGCACCGGATCACTGGGGAAGCCGCGGGGGCTCTGAGACGCTGAAAGCTGTGCAGGAGATGTTGCTGAGCCACCTCGGAGAAGTAGCACAGATGAAAGAGGCGCAGCGGGGCACACAGAGGCGCAAGTCACTGGTGTGTTCACTGTGCCGTTTTGACCCTGGTGTGCTCTTTAGTTACCCGTTGTCTGAATCCAGACGTTCTCTTGAATAACGAACTAAAGCAAAACCAATTACTAAATTTTACATATACCAAGCTGATGTAAATTAAAGCAGTTGGCAAATCGAGACGCCAAGATCCTACCCAAAGGAGGGGAGTGCTGTATAGTGGGTGACAAAAGCAGCCAATCACACAAGGGGCCAATATCTCAATCTAAACCACCATTGCCAGTCAAAAGGCACACTCATTTTTTTTTTTTTTTTTTTTTTTAAACCGTTGTTTTATTAGTTCGATCAACAAACTTTTACAACATTTATAAAAATATAAATTCTTTTCATATTACATAAAATATTTCATTTTTTCATTTTTTAACAATTAGACAAAATTAATCTGCAAACTCTCGTGTATACAATATGTTAGGAAAGTTTTCAAGAACAGTTTTCATATATAACAAGACAAACTGAATATACTAATATCTTCTTGAAACTTTCAACACAATTTTACGATATTTTGAGTAGATATTGCTAGTGTGGTGGGGAGGGTTGCAGTCATGTTTAAGTTTTCGTATACAGAGCGTAACATTCAAAAAATTGCTAGGGATTACAGTATTAGAGGAATGCAAGTACACATTTTCTTGCATTACAAGTTCCCCTGGGGCTTACTCATTCGAAACCTCGTCTCAAGAGCGGTATTTATAATCGTTAGGAATCTACATAGAGCTAGTATAAAACTCGTTCGCGTTCCCCACATCGAGGCCAACCAAAGCCATTCCCTGTTGTCCTCAGTTGGTACACCATTAGATGTAATAGTTAGTGTACGCGTTGTTTCAAAATGAGGGCACAGTGTAACTAGATGTTTTAGTGTTTCCTTAGCTGAGCAATCATTGCAGAACCTACATCCGGCATCTGCAATAGCCTTCCAATACGGACTCCATCCACAAATTCGTTCTAGGGTGAGACATTGATTCAATTTAAAACGAAGATATATTTCTCTGGCTTTATTGCAGGGAAACTGAATTAAATAGGGTTTGTGCGGTCTTCTAGTGGAACAGAAACGAGCCGCTTCCTTGTAACTCTTTAGTGATTCAATTTCCATTACTGTTCTACACCAGTCATTTTCTATGAGACGATGTTTCACATATCCCTGTCGGAATTCTAAGTCAGCTGGTAAAAGTGCAATTCCATCGAGTATCTGCACCATTTGAGCATAGTAGATTGTAAAAGAGGAGCATTCTGGCGCTATCATTAACTGTCCCAGATCCTCATATAAGCAATTAGAAGGAGGATATAACATTCTGGCAAAGTTAGCTAATAAACGCCAATTACGACGTGCAGATAATGCAGTGATACCAAGTTCCTGCCTTAATAGGCTATTCGGTGTCGATTTGGCCAATCTTAAGGCTCCCTTCCACATACATCCTTGTATTTGATCAAGATGGCTGTTGATGTCCACTAAACACATATCTAAAGCATAAAGGATGATAGATTCCACTTTTAGGATATAAAATTGGAGTAATGGTAGCAGGGAGAATTTGCAAAACTTTAGATATACCAGCCGCATCTGTGTGGCGAGAGGTGCCGCTTTTTTGTGTAGTACATCGCACCACATAGCGATAGAATTGCAATCAGAAATAGTATAGCCAAGGTATCGGATCTCCGGCACAGTGGCTAAAGGAAAGCTGTCAATCTTCCAATTGCGTGTGAGATTCTTTCGCTTGTGGTTTCTAAACACTACTATATTTGACTTTTCCACATTGCATTTCAGATTGTGATTCGTGCAGTAGGATGCGAATAGATCTAATTTAATTTGCATCCCTTTAGGCGTGCGATCAAATAATACGATGTCATCAGCAAAGGCTAGCCATTGTACTTTAAGATGGCCGAGCCTTGCCGGATACGAGATCAAGGAGTTCCAGATGTCGTTTATGCCACATATATAAAGGTTGAATAGTGTAGCAGCTAGGTTGCAACCTTGTTTCACGCCAACAGCGATGTTTATTGGGTGGGTAGTGGCACCTTCGCTATTTACTCTTACCAAATAAGTGGTATTTGTATGAAGTTTCGCTATTAGTTGTATTATATACTCAGGTATATTCATTACAACCATTTTTTTCCATAAGAGTGCACGAATAACTGAGTCAAACGCAGAGGTGAGATCTATAGATGCCATATATAGTGGGCCAGAGTCCTTAATCTTGTGCTTAGCTAAAAGATGGGCCATGATTGTAGCATTTAATGGAGTACCCATTCTTGCTCGAAATCCAATTTGGTACTTGGAAAGAATCTTGAGATCACTGATAACCGTCTCGAGTTCCCTTAAAAGCAGGATCGCAAACACTTTAGCAGCGGTATCAATTAGAGCTATCGGTCGGAAGTTGGAAGGCTGAGATCTTGCTCCTTTTTTATATATTGGAACAATAATGGAGGCTAGCCAAGACTGGGGAGTCTCTAGAGATGTCAACATATTATAAAAGAAGGTCTTGAGTATTTCAGCCCACATGTCAGGATCGCGTTTTAAGACACAAGCTGGAATCCCGTCAGGGCCTGCAGCTTTTGAAAATTTAAGCGTACTTATCGTTGCTGCAATGGCGGTGGTGTCCCATGGAAGAAAAGAAGGATGTGCTAAGCACGACCATTTATATTCGATCTCTACAAAAGGCCGAGGGAGAGCAAAATTTTCTTCAAAGTAGGCTCGCCAAACCTGTGGAGAAATCGATAGGGATTGATCAACCATAAGGGCTGAGGTTCCCACCCTCAGTAAAGCCCAAGTGGATCGTCTATCCCTATGGCATAATGTACTGAACATTTTCTGATTGTCCTGATTGTGAAGAAAACGTTTATGATCTCTGCACTTGTTCCGATATCTGTTCACTATGCGTTTTTTTTCTATCAAGTACTCAGACCATGAGGAAGCCACTCTCGCGATCTGTCGCAGTGCTAGCCGCATAACTCTTCTAGCCTCACGAATGAAGCCAGAAGGGTCAGCGGTTGACCTTGAGTTATCCCGATGGGCACATGCCCGTAAGGACTGTAAAACGTCCGATGTTATTTTAAATAAATCCACCCTCCCTTGAGTAGGCAACTTCCAATTTTCCCCGATGTTACAAGCAAGATTCAAACGTGCAGAGATCATTTCGTTAGCCCTGTCACAAAGTTTCGTGGCCCATCGAAGAGACAGGCCAGGCCGATCCCCTTCTATAAACCCTTGCTGATGATCAATAGGTAAATGCACTATATCCATTTGAATCTTCAAATGGATAATGCAGTGGTCCCCATACCCAGGTTCATGAATTGTAGCATTGGCGGAGTGTAAACCTCGGGAAGTGGCAAAGTAATCAATACAAGTCGCTTTATCTGCTCTTCTCCATGTGTGGAAATCGCCCTGAGTGCAGAAGGGGACAATATCAAGTTCCCAAGATTTTAGATATTCTTGCCATAACTTGCCTCGCTGCCATGTTGGATGCGTACCCTGCAGATCTGCAGATTTAGAGCTGAAATTCATGCAGTAGGCGTTGAAGTCCCCTCCCAGTACAATATCGCAGGTTGGATGCAGGGTGAGGGTGTCATCAAGTAACTTGTCAAACTCTTTAAACACATCTCTTAGAGTAAGCAGTACTGGATTATGATATAAAGTTATCAACAGGAGAGGGTTTGAGTGAGAGCCTTTAAACATGATTAGTACAGCCATTATTGCTTTTGCATTGAGTACATCTAAGACCATGACATCTAAGTTGGTGGTTATGCATATAGCCAGGCCTCCATGTGGTCGTCCACCTGCGCCACGTTTGGCTTTTAATTGAAAAACAGTGTAGCCAGGCAATATAAGTTCGTGAGTACACATGGTTTCCTGGCATAACATGATGTCAAAGGCGATTTTCACACGAGGATTACAAAACCATGCCTTTAAGTTGGTAAAGCCACATGAATTCCAAGAGAGAATAGATAGGGGAACAGCTTACTTAATGAGGTATGTTATTCATGGCTGGGTTTCGGATGTTTTGTAAGGCGGTCAGCCAGGACCAATCTTTACTGGTGTTAGATAAATTTACCAGTTGCGCAATTACATCTGTGCCTTCCATTCTGGGCAAGTCACTGATAATCAACTTCGGCGGTGGAATGGGAGGAGGGGGAAGGGGCATTTCATTAAAAGATATAGCATCGTCAATTGAGTCAAACGGGTAGAGCATTAGTCCAATAAAACGAAACTCCTCTGTATATTGCAATAATAGGTTGGTGATAATCGCTGTTTGGACCTTGCACACCATACGATGATTTTGAGTTGGTGGCAGTGTTATCCATTCAATATCGGTCGTGTGCAAGGTGCGGAGCCCCGGAATGCGATTGAATGCTTGCATCAGGGCTGAGCGATTAAGTCGCTTTATACCATTTTTGAATGATATAATCTCCCATCCTATAATAGTGGTGGACTGTTTTGGTAATTCTCCCGTTTGCAAAACAGGGTCCCTAGACTGGCCTGGAGATGCTTCCTGCTGGTTTTGTTGCTGGGCTTCTCCCTTCGTGCCCTGAGTGATGGAAGGTCTGCTCAAGCTCTCCCGGACATTGCCAGGATGCATGGGCTGTTGCCGTTCCATGACTGGTTCACTTGTGCCAGTAGCCGTGTGTAAGTCACATTCCGTAACGTTGTTACTGGGTGGAGGAGCATCAGCCCTACTTTTCTGTGTGGTTTTATTTTCGATGGTTTTGAAAAAGTTTGGTAATTGGGACTGGGCCAAAACAAGGCCGGGTCCCTCATTAGGGGAATGTGGTGGCTGTAAGGGACATTTTTTTAGATTTTTATTAGGAGTCGTTGCATCCGAATTCAAGTCATTTACAGCATTTTTCAATAATGGAGGTTTGGATATATCCTTTTCCACAGTTTTACTTTCATTTTTGCCTTTCTTTTTTCCATTTGCTTTAACTTGGGGGATCGGTTCATCATGTACAGGTTTGGACAGTTTTAGCCGATCTACTTTCCTTTTTAAAGCACGGAAAAATAGTCTTTTTTCCTTTCTTGATGCAAAGGAGTGTTTAGCCTGGGGCGGAGAGGATTCCTCATCTGCAGTTGGCATGTTTTCAAGCACGATTGGAGGATTCTCAAGTGACGGATCAGACTGAGAGGTAGTAGCAAATAGTTGGATTAATGCTGAGGGGCTATCCGGATAAAACTCTTGCCCTGTCTCAATCGTGGACGAAGAATGCCCCACATTTGCTGCTTCTTGGCTAGGTTGGAGGAAGAATAGCAGCTGATCTAGTTTTTCTGCCTGTGCTGCCACCTCTCTACATAGTTGGGCGTGGGTGAGGATTTTGCAAGTGTTGTCGGGTTTGGGGGCAGTCAACGTTTGAGCAAATGATTGGGGGAATGCGTAGTTAACTAGGGAGGGTTTCACAGTGTGAAGTTCTTTGTCAGGGGCATCTAAGTCATCTGTTTGAGTAGTCACTGATGTTGTGAGGGAGATTTTTCGGGACGTCATTTCTTGACGGGCCACCCCCTGTCTAAGTGAATCTGCAAATATGAAGCCCTCTAGTTTATTGATTTTCGTTAGAATATCTATGAGTGTTGATTTGCAGTCCCTCAATTCGTAATGTGTGTATTCGTGGCCACGATCTAACAGGTTAAGTATCCTGGTTAAGACCGGGTAGGATGCTTCAAGAGATTGCATATCCCCTGAAGGTTCCAGCATGTCAAAGCCCAGCGGATGATTTATATCTTTTTTAGAGGGGAGGTGCCCTATATTGGTATCACATTTATTGATGTCAGGCGAAAGCTGGGTAGGGGGCATTGGCCATGCGCTGGCTATCGGAGAGTTGGAGGTCGCAGGTGCATTGGCTGCTGATGCTGTGGAGATATTGAAATTCTCCATGTGTAGCTCGTCATTACAGTGTATGTGGACATCGGCCCTTTCATAGCCCGTGTGGGTAACTGGGGTAGACGGCCCAAGGGATAATCTGACACGTTTCTCCAGAGCAGCGAGCACCACCGGCGCCAATATGGAAGTGTCCGAGGGGGATAAGGGCATGTCATCAGTTGTTGATTCTGTTTGGACAGAGCCGGTGTCCATCCGCATACTCATAAAGCTTTTGCGAGGGGCTTTGAGATTTGGGCCACTACAAGATGGTACAAGCTCAGGTGTAAAAGAGGTAGTTGCCCCCATTGGTAAGGGATGGGCACGTGCATAGGAAGAAGCCATCTCATGTTTTAGTAAATCATGATCAGTTATTGGTGCCCAAAATGCTGGTGCTTCCGCATCCTTATTTAGTACCGTTTCGGTATTTTTTACAGGGTCTTTAGACATAAACATTTTTTTATTTTTCTTAATTTTTTTTTTAGGGTTTTTGCAGGGAGACGATTCCAGGGGGCGCCCACTACGGAGACTTGAAACCATTGAACCCACACATACAGAGTAAAAAATTATGTGAAGTAATACCTGTCCTCACTTTTGTCCAGGCTCCCAGCCTCACTGCCTAACAGCCCAACAGCCACTTGGAGCCCACTTCGATGCGCACGCGCAATGCGCGTGCGCGAGGGCTATATGGAGTAGCCGAGGCTGCAGGGGCGGGCAGATAGGCGGAGTCAGGCAGAGAGTGACTGCAGTAACAGGGACACAAAGAAAGGACAAAACAGACCGTTAGGAAGTGGGGCAGAAAAATGTTCGTAATAGGTGAAACATAGAGGAATGGCTGCAGAAAAGCCGCACCGGCGCTTGTGGCAGAAGACACTCTAGCACGTTTATGAAAAGAGTTAGTCAATGTTCATTTACTTGTAGGTCTGGCCAATACTACGTTTCGCTTGCAGTGGTCCTTCCTCATGCGCACGGCGCGTGTAAGCAGGACGAGAAACAATCGCAGAGCAGTTCCACGGGTTGTTGAAGTGGAGGAATAAGTCCGGGCAGCCCAACAGCCACTTGGAGCCCACTTCGATGCGCACGCGCGATGCGCGTGCGCGAGGGCTATATGGAGTAGCCGAGGCTGCAGGGGCGGGCAGATAGGCGGAGTCAGGCAGAGAGTGATTGTAGGTCTGGCCAATACTACGTTTCGCTTGCAGTGGTCCTTCCTCTTGCGCACGGCGCGTGTAAGCAGGACGAGAAACAATCGCAGAGCAGTTCCACGGGTTGTTGAAGTGGAGGAATAAGTCCGGGCAGCCCAACAGCCACTTGGAGCCCACTTCGATGCGCACGCGCGATGCGCGTGCGCGAGGGCTATATGGAGTAGCCGAGGCTGCAGGGGCGGGCAGATAGGCGGAGTCAGGCAGAGAGTGATTGTAGGTCTGGCCAATACTACGTTTCGCTTGCAGTGGTCCTTCCTCTTGCGCACGGCGCGTGTAAGCAGGACGAGAAACAATCGCAGAGCAGTTCCACGGGTTGTTGAAGTGGAGGAATAAGTCCGGGCAGCCCAACAGCCACTTGGAGCCCACTTCGATGCACACTCATTAAGGCAATTGAGAAACAACCAGGGTTGTACAAGGAGATAACTGAGCCTAACTGTGTGTGTGTGTGAAGAACATTGCTGTGGTGTAGAGAAAGTCTAAAACCCACATTGCCAAAGAAGTGTGAAGAAGAGGAAGAGTTATCAGCATTTGGATAATAATACAAGGGTGGAACAAGATTGGCAGGAGGGATGCCCTTCTGATATGAGGTTCAGGAGGAAGTAAGCATTGCCTGTCTTGAGTGTGGCAAAAACTTAGGTGTAGTAAATAGCACCAGTGTGATTTTTGTGTCCTCTGAAGACAATTCTAAACTTCATTGTGTGAAGCAGAAGACCTTGTTTAAACCTTTTGAAGTTGACCCTTACCACAGAAGTACTTTCGGCCTGACAAGGGAGTATACCAGGTCTTAGAACGTTTTGCCAATTGTTTCTGTGTGGGGAGTAGATTTTCTTGGCTGGCAGGAGAGTATACCAGACCAAGAGTGTTGGTGGCCATTGGTTCTGTTCTGACAGGAACACACTGGAGCAGAGTGTTGTAGTGGTAAACCTGGCACGAGATTGGCTCAGGTGAAAATTCATGAAGTACTGTGGTGGGGTAAAGCTTGTGACGAAGTGGTGACAAAATATCCTGTCAAAGGCATTTGTTTTGAAGCTATTGAAGTTTCGAAATATTCACTGTTGATGACAAAAAAACTGTCTGCAGACCTTGAATACAAGTGGAGAGGGGAAAGCCGTGTTAAACAATTTTGAACCAGCTTTTGGAATCCAAGTTTGAACTTTGTTGTCAAGTTGGATTAGAAACAGAACTGAAGTGTAACTTTTTGTTATTACTCGGGATTTCTGACCTTTTTTGAATATTTAAAAAAAGGCTTGCTTAAATCTGGGGAAGGGGAGTTCACCCAGGTTACTAGAAGAAAGCTTTTGTGGTGTGACTTATAATGTAATACTTGTTGTTGTTAAACTGCCATATCTTTCTTTATTGATTTATTGTGTATACGAATATGAGGGACAGAAACCTTTTTTTGTTTGTTAGCATTTTTATTTAGTTTAATTTAGCCAGGAAAATACTGGTCCGAATAGGGGGTAGTGAGGCATTCATCCAACCTTTTGAGTTAATAAAATGGCATCTGTTGAAAAATCTTCACAAAGTTGTCTGCCTTATATTACTTACCCTTCACAATGCCTTCTGAATGAACTTCCTGACTTTTTCTCCTGTGGTGCCCGCCGGCTTGGATCACGCTATCAAATTGTCATATTGTGCCTTGTAACGCCCCAATGTACCTGATGCCGAAGAGTTTCTCACTAGCATTCCTAATACTTATTTGATATGCCCCAGAGCCAATCCGGGAAGGCTGTCATCTTTGTCCGCCTGGGATGCCAGTTTCATGAATTTCTCCCACTGTGAACGAGATGGAGCATTGTTATTCTTTAAGCCTGGTATGTGCCGAGCCCTCACCTCTGTTAGACATCAACCACATTTTTGTCAGAAATCTCAGCATCGTAAGCACAGAAGGGCACTTTCCTGAGCCACTCTTAACCACCTGCACCACTGCCTGATTGACACAGCATAGCGTAGTCTTCTTGTTGCTAAGCTTTTCCTTCGAAATCTGGAAACTAACTGCAATTGGAAATAGCTCTAGGAACTGTGAGAAACCGGATGGTGTTCTCTCGCCTACTCCCCCGGGATCTTCCATTCAGGTGGCCAGGGAAGGGTGATCGATCGCTTTTGGATCTCTACCCTGGGGGTAGACGAGCCAGGGAGGATCATCTGAGAGGAGGGTCACGGGGGATTGGGCAGAGAATACCCAAAGACGAGAAATGGTATTTCCCTTCTCCCCATTTCCCATCTGAAACCCCTTCCTCAGCTTTCATGAGATATTTGCTATCCCATTCCATCTCCCCTCCCGATTTTTGACAAATACTGGGAAGAAGAAGAGGCAAACGAGAGATAGCAGTGAGGATTACCTCCATGAAACCGCTTCAGAAACAAAAGCAAGACAGCCACCTACTACCGTTAGGTTGGCCCATTAATAGGGTCAGGCAGGGCCAGGCATTTCACACTGACTCCACTTGACTCTTCTGTGGAGTATAAAAGGTGTGGTTTTGCACAATCAGGAGAGCGAGCTGTGAACTCTGAAGAAAGATGCAAAGCCAAGGAGCAGGGAGCTGAAGGGAGAGGAGCCTGGAGAATCCGGAGGAGAAGAGCGTGCCGCAACTTGAAGGGAGAGGAGCCTGGAGAATCCGGAGGAGAAGAGCGTGCCGCAACTCTGGCCCGGTGCCTGTGAAGGGCTGCAGTGTGGATAGAGAGCCGGATTGAGGCAGCCCGTGTCCTGCTGGCGGCGTGTGGAGGAGTGCTCGCTCCCTTTGGACGTGTGCTGTTCCCATGGGGGTCTTAAGGGCGGGTGGTGAGACCCTGACCTCGATCTCCTATGCCTTTTTAGAGGACCACTAGCCAGCGCAACGCTACCTGGTGAGTTTCAAAGGGGAAAGTGATGAGAAAATCGTGAGCGTGCGGCTAGCTGGAGCGGGAAGGGAGAAAAGACTGAATGCAAGCAGCACGAAGCGGAAAGCAAGAAAGATGGCGGAAACTAAAAGGAAAGCAAGAGCTAGGCGCTTAGAGAGCGGAAAGGAAGAACAAAGCTTGGTGATAAATGAGAAGGGTGCGAGTGACCCGAAAGTGAAGTGAAGATGCAAGTAATCACCAGTGAGTGAAACAAGTCTGCAAGAGGCACAGAAAGGAAAAAAACAGGTTCAAGGGTGCACAAAGACAATAAATTAATGTAAGGAAGACATGGTATCAAAGTAAGACAGACACAAGTTATTATTAAATTGAACTTTTATCAGGGGTGTGAAAAACGCCTATCTAAACCGAAATCTAAGATGGGAGCAAGCTACAACCATCAAATAAATAATAATACAGTCCTAGTGGAGTCTAGTCAAATAAAAAGCGCCTATACTAAAAAATAAAATAAAAAATAAAAAAACAAATATTGCCAATCCTTTCCGAAATGCTATAAAATAGTGTGGGATAATGTTCACAAAAGAAGTGTTCACAAAATGATAAGTCAGGATGATTAGGCCGTGGGCCTCCATTACCCACGTTTTTAACACGGGACAAGGCGGGTCACTCTTGAGCTCTTGAGTTTTTTTCGGCACAAGGTCACTGTGCCCAAGTTGCTTTCGTGCAAAGTCACTTGCTTCAGAGGGCCTGATTCACCATAAACAACAAAGAAAGGTTCCTGTCCAAATAGTCACGCCGTGCAATTTACTCTTTGCCCTGGATCCCCCTCAGACGGGCTCAGATGCTTCTTTTACAATTGGTCCCCCTCAGCTGGGCTCAGACCAACTTTAATTCACAGGCATCCCTCAGCCTGGTTCACATTTGCCACAACAATATCTTCCTTGCTGAGTTTTACTGTGAACCCTGGATCCCCCCTTTTCTGCGCTCCAATCCCCTTTTCACAATTAGTCCCCTAATCCGGGTTCCGATCAATTTCAGTTCATAGGCAATCGAAGACTTTCGAATATGCACGGGCTTCCACTTAACCCGCTGCAGGACCACTTCGATTTCACTGTTCAATAATCGTTTACACTCTCGGGGGTGGGGAGGAGGGTACCAAACGGAGACCTTCGAGTGAGCACCCACGTGGTGCCGGACCCCTGTGTATCTGGTACCTATTTTGGTTTCACAGTTCAATCGCACACAAGTTCTTTGTTCATACAATGTTGCCGCTTGCAACCTTGATCGTCACAGTCCAGTCAATCAGTTTCTCCAGACTCACCAGCTGTGCTGAACTCGTTGCCGTTGCTTCAAGGATAGTATCACAGTGGCAATTGCTTCTCCCCGCCTTCTCTATCAATGCTGAAGAGCCCTGTGTACCTTTGACACACGCTACACCACTCGTCAACTGTAATTCCTGGTCTTAAGGTTCTTTTTCCTGAGGCTTCTAGAAAGTCGCAATCCTTTCTTGAAAAGGGCAAGGGTAATTCCTTCCTTGTCGTCCTCTCTGGTCTCACCGCCTTTCTCCTCAGTTTAAACTGCCATCCCGGAATAGCTGCTTCCTTGTCCGTTTGCCCGTGCTCCGAGTGTGCTTTGGTGCTCTGCCTTTTATCCGGATGGGGAAGTGGGATGGAAGTCAGATGTGTATAGTTGTCAGCAATTGCCTGACTGCCTGGCCCTTGTGATGGCACATGTCAGGTATACAGCTTTGGCGTTAGTCCGTTGTCGCTCACGATGAACTATCCGTGAGAAAGTGTTTGTGTCAGAAAAGCGGGGTAGGTTCAGTTTATAGATATCCTACCTGATAGGATGGGGAAATGGTGTCATAAGGAAGGGGATACTGTGTCTCACCCTTCGGTGTCCCACCTCTACTCCCCGAAGACCACCCCCCGCCCCATCCAGGTGATCCTCCTGCACTGGTCCACCCCCAGGAAATGGATCCAATAGCGATGGCTGTGCCCTGGCCAATGGGATGACAGATCCCGGGGACTACCGGGTGAGACCCCTTCAGGTTTCTCACAATGTGCAAGAGGCACCGTGAAGAGAGAGTGAACCTAAAGGGAAGGTGGCTGGGACACGGCAAGCCGAGAGAAAGCAAGACAAAGAAGGTGCAAGTGAGCACAAAAAAGTGGAAGATAACCAAGGGATGCAGGAAGCACCTGGAAGAGGAAAGGATAGAAGAGAAGCAAAGCAAGTACAGGAAATACAGAGAGGGGCCAAAGATCAGAGTGGTCACACTTAGGATGAGCCAAGAACCTAGCGTTTTCGAAAGTCTCTGATATTACCCCATGAGAAGGTTGTATGAGGAAAGGAACTGTAAAAAAGAGACACGCACATCTTGACCATTTGAACTTTTTTGTTTAAAACTGAAGAGGCCTAAGCTTGGGGTAGGGAACCCTGAGAGGCCTAAGCGAAACTGTGTTGTTAAACTGAACTTGTGTTTATAATTGAAGGGGCCTGAGCTTGGGGAAGGGAACCGTAAGAGGCCTAACAGAGGTGAACTTTTATTGGGTGAAACAAGGAGGCATAAGCTTGGGGAAATGAACCCTGAGAAGCCTGGAAGAAATTATTTTTGTTTGATTTGAAACTTTTAAGGAGTGAAACCTGGGGAAGGGAATCCCCAGAAACTAAAGACATTGGGAATTGTTGAACAGAGTATAAGAACTTTGTGAATAAGAGCTGATGAACAACTTCTTTTTGATTGTGCTAAACATTGATGATACTAACCAAGCCACACCTGGTGAGAACACCTGAAACCAGCTTTGGTATATATATTTGTTTGAATCAGTATTTTCTTTATTTTTTATTTTACACGTTTTACAAAATCAAGGAATTCATAAAATGTCCCCTTTAAGATGATTTAAACTTATCCTTCCAATGTGGAAGCTTGTCTTTATTGATGCTTTTTTAGGAGCTCACTAGATTGTCTATTACAGATTCTTCGTCTGTGTTTCGTATCCTGGGTTTTTCCGCGAGACTATTCGTCATAGGTTCTGCATTGTTATTTATTGTCCTGTTTTCCACTAGTCTCTTCGGCCTGTTTTGGGAAAACTTTGAGCCAGAATGAGACCACAGCTATCACAAAAGATGTCTGATCTCCATTCTTCAGTGCCATCCACCAATCTTCTTCGTTATATGATCGAAATTTTGAGAAGTGGTGGCCCAGAAATGTTTTTCTCTCCTCGATTAGACCTGGACAGTAGAGTAACAGATGTTAAAAGGTTTCGACCTGATCTATTTCTTTACAATGTCGACATTTGTTTTGATCAGATTTTCCCCTTATTGCAATGATCTAGCCTGAAGGCAGATGTAACTTTCAGCAGTTCATTGGTAGGTTAGCTGTTAGCTAGTAAGTGGAGGCGACAGCAAGAGTACGGATCCAATAGTTTTCGCCTAGTATCTTTTTTACTCTTGTGGGGTTGAACCTCAAGTCTGCTTCTGTACAGCGTATTTCTTCCAATTTGGATCTGTTTTTGATCGCCCAATTGTTCAGCAGTTTACTTGCCCCACCCAACAGTTCATTGTTGATGAACTCAAGTATTTTCGGTTGAGTTGGTAAACTGATTTCGAGGGGATTGGGTCCTCCGACGTATTCCATATCTATGACATGTAATCACCACAGCTGTGCTGCTTCGGAAACTTTTTCGGCGTCTGCGTCCTGCGTCGATGACGTCGATACGCCGTCGTCGAGGACCTCCTCCGACGTCCGACGTCATCCGATGTGATAAGTAGGACGCACGACGCCCATAGCCTCAGTTCCGTTCTTTCCGCGAACGTGTTGCTTCGTGTTTCTCGGTTCTAAGCCTCGACTCTTTGGAGTTCTGTTCTTTCTGGTTCTTCGAACCTGTTCGTTTGTGAATTTCCTTCGGCGATGTCTTCCACTTCGTCTTCAACCCCGCGTCCGGGCTTTAAGAAGTGCGGGGAGTGTGGTTCCAAGATGTCGGTGACTGACTCGCACGACGCCTGCCTCTGGTGCCTCGGGGAGGCCCACGACACGGATGACTGTATCGACTGCCAGTCGCTCACGTCCAAGGCCTTACGCGAACGTAAGAAGAAGTTGTCGGTAGGTCGGGTGTCCAAGCCCCGGAAGTCGAAGTCGGCGGGGCTTTCGACGGATGATTCGAGGGGTGACTCTCCGCGTCATCGTCGGAAGTCTCGTCGGTCTTCTTCTAGGAGTGGGTCTCGCCACTCATTAGCCTCTTCGAGGCATTCTCGGAAGCGCCGTCACCGGTCGCCTTCCAGGTCCTCTTCCGAGGATTCTGCACGGCACGTCGGTTACCCCACCAGCCGTGCGACGCCGGAGGAATGGGCTTCCTTCGGGAAGAAAATGTTGGCGATTCTTGAGTCGCAGGGTACTCAGCCGTCCGCGCCCCCGAGTCGGGTCGGCCGTGTGAGGTCGAGAGACGCCGCTCGCAAGAGTGGTCGGCACGAGTCACGGGAGCGGTCCCGTTCGGACAAGGAGGCTCGTTCTCGCCGTACCCGTTCCAGGTCCCGGTCCTCGACGCGTTCGAGACCGTGTGCTCCTGTGAAGTCTTCGAGGAAGACATCGACGTCTGAGGCGTCGAGGGCGTCGACAGGCTTTCTCGAGGCTCCGGCTTCGAGGACGTTGTCGAGGCCGTCGACGATCAGGTCGTCGAGGGACACGCTCGGGGCTCCGGCCTCGAGGGCTGTGTCGACGCCGCCGATACTGGAGGCGCTGCATCTGACGTCGACGCCGATTTCCTCGACGTCGACGCCGATCCTCTCGGCGCCGTTGCCGGTTTTCTCGGCGTCGGCGCCGATTCGCTCGACGCCATCGACGCCTTTCGTGTCGGAGGTGCCCCGTGTCACGGGTGTGCCCCCTAGGAAGGCTCTGGTTAAGAGCAAGCACTCTCGGGTGCCTTTTCGCCACCTGGAATATATTTCGGAGGCGGATGAGGATTCTGATGGCCTGGTTCCTAGTCTGGTGCCAGATGAAATTGTCTCGGGCCATCGTCAGTTTGACGATTTGTGGCAGTCACTGCATGATGCCAGTGGACTGGACACCTCTCCGGAGGTGGAATTTTGTAGGCCTGTGCCTGGCTCCCATGCCGATTCCTCGTACCGGCGCCTTATGGCTAGGGTGTCTGAGTATCTGGGATGGTCTGCTCCCCCAGGGGAGTTTGTGCAGGATGATCTGACGGACATCCTTGATGTTGGTCCCCCAACTGACCCGGTACTGCCGTTCCATATGGCTTTACAGAGAAGGGTGGCGGCGGCTTGGACTGCTCCGGAGAGTCTCCCGGCGGTGGGCAGATCCTTGTCGCGTAAATACCGTCCAGCCAGTAGCGACCCCTGCTACTTGACCAGGCACCCCACTCCGGAAAGTTTGGTGGTGCAGGCGGCCACGGCCCCGGCAAAGCAGGCGTCGTACCCTACCTTCCCTCCTGATAGGGACGACAAACGTTTTGATGGCTGGGCGAAGAAAGTGTTTTCTTCTGGTGGTATGGCGCTTCAGGCGGCCAACTCCATTTGTGCCTTGTCACGTTTCACGCACACTCTGTGGAACTGTGTTGCGTTAGCGGCTGAACGTATTCCCGAAGGGGATGAACGGGATGGCTTCCTTTCTATGGTCCAGGATGGTAAGGATGCCATGTGTGAGTCCGTTCAGTCGGGTCTATACTTGGCTGAATGCGTCAGTAGGTCCATGGCGGCGGGCACCGTGATACGCAGGTTTGCGTGGTTGCGGAAGTCGGGGTTTGCTCCTGATGTGCAGTCCCGGCTCCTCAACATGCCCTTTGATGGTGAACACCTTTTTGGCAGCAAGGCTGACGAGAGCCTTGAGAGGTTGCAGTCCTCAAAAGCTGCAGCGAAGTCGTTGGGCGCTGCAGTTCGCCAACCTCCGCCTTTTCGTCCTAGGGGACAGCAGTGGAGGGGTGGTTCCTTTCGCTATTACTCATCCTTCAGTAAAGCGAGAGGAGCTGGCAATCAAAGAGGCCAACGCAGGGGTACCAGAGGTGGACGACAGGGTACCCGTGGTGCCAAGGCCGCTCGGGCAGTTGCCTCTTTGCCCTCAGGTAACGCCGCAGCCGCTCCCACTCAGTCGTGAGGCCATGTCCCATGGTTCGCCGATTGGGGGAAGGCTGGCGCAGCATCTTGTAGAGTGGCAAGCCATTACTTCAGATGTGTGGGTTCTGGAGATCATAACCCACGGCTACTGTCTTCCTTTTCGGCACAGGCCTCGCGACAATCCACCGGGGAACCTCTCTTTGCAGAGTCCGGATCCGCTCCTTGCGCAGGAAATTCAAGCCCTGCTGGAGAAAGGCGTCATAGAACTGGTGCCTGTAGCGGAGAGGAACAAGGGATGGTATTCCCCTTATTTTTTGGTTTCGAAGAAAGACGGGGGATTGAGACCCATCATGGACTTGCGCGGTTTGAACAAACTCCTCAGGAAGGACAAGTTCAAGATGGTTACTCTCTCTCAAGTTCTCCAGGCCCTTCAGCTTCAGGACTGGTTGGTGTCACTCGACCTCCAGGATGCTTACTTCCATGTGCCGATCCATCCCAAGCACAAGAAGTACCTGAGGTTCGCGGTTGGCGACTCGCACTTTCAGTTTCGGGTCCTGCCGTTCGGATTGACCTCCGCCCCGAGGGTTTTCACCAAGCTCATGGTGGTGGTGGCAGCGCATCTCAGGCAAGGGGGGATTCACGTCTACCCCTACCTGGACGATTGGTTGATCAGGGGGAGCTCTCCCGAGCAAGTCCTGGATCATCTATCGATCGCCTGTCGCTCCCTTCACAGGCTGGGCTTCTCCCTCAATTTCAAGAAGTCCCATTTGACACCAACACAGCGGCTCCAGTACATCGGAGCAGTGCTCGACACTTCCCTGGGGCAGTGTTTTCCTCCCCAGGTGAGGGCTCTTCACATTCAGCAGATGGTGCACAAGTTTCAGCATGCCCAGACGCTCCCAGCGTTCGAGTTCTTGAGGTTGCTCGGCCTCATGGCATCCTGCATTCTTCTGGTGCCAGAGGCTCGCCTGCGGATGAGATCTTTGCAGTGGGCACTCAAGACGCAATGGTCGCAGTCCTCCGGCAGGATGTCGGACTCGATTCAGGTGCCGTCCTCGGTCGCCCGGGACCTTCTGTGGTGGGCCGTCGAAGGCAACTTGATGAAGGGGGCTCCATTTTGGCTTCCCTGGCCGGAGGTGACGGTCGTGACGGATGCATCCCTCACGGGATGGGGAGCTCATGCCAACGGGCTGACAGTCAGCGGTCGTTGGTCTCCGTCGGAGTCCAGACTCCATATCAATCTGTTGGAGCTGAGGGCCGTCAGGCTAGCCCTGAAGGCTTTTCTGCCGTCTGTGCGAGGGAAGACTGTCCTGATCCTGACGGACAACACAGTGGCCATGCACTACCTCAACAAACAGGGGGGGGCAGGGTCACTTCCTCTGTGCAGAGAGGCGATGCAGCTCGAGTTCTGGGCCATCCAGCAGGAAGTTTCGATCTCGGCAGTTCATCTGGCCGGAGCCGAAAACGTGACGGCGGACGCTCTGAGCAGGCAGAGCGCAATCTCTCACGAGTGGGAGTTGGCTCAGGAGATTCTCCTGGAGATCTTCGCCCTTTGGGGGACCCCTCAAGTGGACCTCTTCGCCTCCAGTGTCAACCGGAAGTGCGAAAGGTTTTGCTCGTGGGAATTTCCTCCAGAAGGAGCCTTAGGGGACGCGTTCGTGGTGGAGTGGTCATTCCCGCTGCTGTACGCGTTTCCTCCAGTCCCCGTCATCCCGCAAGTGCTGCGGAGGTTACGGAAGTTCGGTTCCCGGATGATCCTCATTGCCCCGGCGTGGGCTCGGAGGACGTGGTACCCGGACCTTCTCGACTTATCCATCTGCCCTCCACGTCGTCTTCCCTACCGAGACGATCTGCTCTCACGGGAGGGGGGTCAGGTTCTCCATCCAGAGGTCAGATCCCTCAACCTTCACGCTTGGCTTCTGAAAGGTTGAGGTATAAGGATTGGGACCTCCCTGCGGACGTGATGGAGGTGTTGCTTTCGGCCCGAAGGCCGGCAACAAAGTCTCTGTACCGTTGCCGTTGGCGTAAGTTCTGCGACTGGTGCAGAGTTCAGAATGTGGATCCTTTTGCATGTGACATCCCCATGGTTCTGTCCTTTTTACTTTCTTTGGCCCACAGGGGCTTGCAAGTGGGTACCGTTAAGGGTTACCTGGCGGCGCTGTCCATCTTTAAGCGCTCGTCTGAAGAGTGTTCTTACTTTAAAATCCCTTTGATTTCACAGTTCCTGAAAGGGCTCACTAATGTGTTCCCTCCGTCCCCTTTCCTGGTGCCCGGTTGGGATTTAAACTTGGTTCTTAAGTTTCTTATGGGTGCTCCGTTTGAGCCTTTACATTCTTGCCCTTTGAGGCTGTTAACTCTGAAAACTGTGTTTTTAGTTGCGGTTACTTCCGCTCGCAGAGTGAGTGAGTTACAGGCACTTTCAGTTAAGCCTCCCTTCACTGTATTTCACAAGTACAGGGTTGTCCTTAGAGTTCGTCCTTCTTTTCTTCCGAAGGTAGTGACGGAATTTCATTTGGCCCAGAAGGTTGTTCTTCCGGCATTCTATCCTCCTCCGCATCCTGGTAAGGAAGAGGAGAGGCTCCATGGGCTTGATCCTAGGAGAGCTTTATGCTTTTATGTTTCACGCATGTCCCGGGTCAGAGTGGATGATCAACTCTTTATTGGTTACGCTGGAAAGCGTTTGGGGCAAGCTGTGACGAAACAGACTTTGTCTCGCTGGATTGTTTTGGCCATCTCGGAGTGCTACCGTTTGGCGGGTAAGGACCCACCGGCTGGCTTGCGGGCCCATTCTACCAGGGGTATGGCTTCGTCTACTGCCCTGCAGAGGGGTGTTCCTATTCGCAACATCTGTGATGCAGCCACCTGGGCTTCAGTACATACATTTGTACGTCACTATTGCCTTGATTCCATCCGGGCACAGGATCTGGCCTTTGGCAAGGCGGTCCTTTGCTCTGCTATTTGATTGGCTATTCTACATTTTGATTCTAAATTCTTTCCCTCCTCCTTGCTTTGGTACTGCTTTGGGAGTCTGTCATAGATATGGAATACGTCGGAGGACCCAATCCCCTCGAAGAACAAGTTACTTTCTTACCTGGTAACGTTCTTTCGATGGGATGGTCCGACGACGTATTCCATATCGCTCCCGCCCGGCCTTCCCCGCTGCAGAATTTCTTTTGCGATTGCAGCTTACGTTCCGCAAGGCTTTGTGTCTGACTGGCAGTTGACTTATGTCACACGTTCTGGGGGGAAAAAACTACAACTGAGGCTATGGGCGTCGTGCGTCCTACTTATCACATCGGATGACGTCGGACGTCGGAGGAGGTCCTCGACGACGGCGTATCGACGTCATCGACCACGACGCAGACGCCGAAAAAGTTTCCGAAGCAGCACAGCTGTGGTGATTACATGTCATAGATATGGAATACGTCGTCGGACCATCCCATCGAAAGAACGTTACCAGGTAAGAAAGTAACTTGTTCTTTTCTGAACAGCGCCAGGCTGTTCCATTCTACTGCAGCTTGAAGAGAAAGGAGACCCAATTCTCTACGTATGGTTGCTGCCACTGTAGCCCGTCCCCCGGAAGCAGCTGTAAGCCCTGCAATACGGCCACTGCTCCCCTGTCAGCTGGCCCTGAAAGGATTTAGCTGCTATCATTTTGTGGATGTACCCTGACACATCTTCGTCCCAATTCATACTGGAAACATCTGCATTTTTAGCCTGAAACCTTAATTGTACTACTAGCAGTCCCTCCCCCTCGCCCCTTACTGCTTCTGGGCCTCTTGGATACACTGTTCATATGTGATTAATGAAGCTGCATCCCCTGGATACGTTTTGACTGTTATTGCTGTATACCTTGTGATCAATCAGAGGTGATCATCCCAGAAACCCTGACCGGGGGACCCTTCTCATGTGGCCAGAGAAAGGCAGACGCTTCCTGATCCTGACCATGGGGGGTGGTGTTCTGCGGGAGGATCACATGGGGTGGGACTCAAGTCAGGGAAATTGTGAGAACCCTCTAACTTCCTTAGTGATCGCATGGTATGAATGGCCTATTGCAAAATTAAAGCCTTTTGATAGAAAAGGAACAAGAACATTAGGGATTTCAAGTCCCATAATGCTCCAGGTACTGAGACGAGAAAGAGTAGCTCAAAGGTGCAGAACTGTGATGTGCAGACTAGTGGTTCTAATGACCCACACCCGAGCGGGACGTTTGAATATTTAAGGCCCCTTCAGGTGCAGGCCACTAGAAGAAGTGGGCAGCAGCATTGGGAGAAGCAGAAAGAAGACGCTGGGACCGCCGCTGTTATTTCAGCAGAGTGTGGTGCTGAGAGAGTCGTAGAAGCTGGAAGTTTACCTTGCAGAGAAAGTGCAGTGGGAAGAGGTGAAGTTGCTGGCCGTCCCGCGGGAAAGAGGAGCTCTCCGTGCCAGTGTCTTGCGCCGATTGTTGGCGTTCACAGGAGCACACGAGGAACGCGACCAGATCCTGTTGCAGTTAGCGCAGGCCGTGGGAGTATGACCAGAGCTGTCAAACTCCCCGGACCCAAGGTGAGAAGAGAAGATTGCAGCAGGTGAAGCAGATGCGCAAGGGAAGACTGGTGAGTTGGCCTTCATTAGGTGACTCCGGTGCGGTACACGCTGGACTACTGGCTAACGGTCATTTTGAATACCGAACAATTGAATTAAGTATTTGGAAGCCTAATCTACACATTGAAGGAAAGCGAGAGGAGATCAATTGTAACAACCATAGCCAAAGTAAAGAAGGGATAATGTTTAACCCAGATTACAACCATCATAGCCCTACTAAAGAGGGGGTAATATTGGAACACAATAACAACCAGCATTGCCTAAGCCAAAAGAAGGCAATTATAAGAAAAAGAGGAAATCATTTTTCTAAGGAGGGACATGTGTATAAAAGAAATTACCAACAGTTAACTGGTGTAATAGTAGAAAACCAAAGGTGGCAGTAGAGAACCCCTCCTTGTAGAAACCCTCAAGGGGGAGAGAAACCTAACCTGCAGTGCAAGTAGCAAACATACCAGTGGAACAAACCGCATCAATGTGTATTGTATCCTTATGAAAGAAACCACACCACAGAGTACTTTGTAGTAGTGGTAGGAGTTTTTATCCTAGCAGGAGAATATACCAGGAAAGGGATTGTTGGTGGTTAGTCCTGGCCGGTTAGTGGACCAGGTAGAAGACATTGAAGAACTGCATAGCGGTGGAAGGTGGTTTTGCAATGTCCTCTAATGTGTTTGAACTGTGGTAAAACCACTCTGACAAAACATTTTTGTTCATGAAAGAGAAAGGTGAAAACAGTTTTTTCAAAGCAGAAGAATTATAGTGCAATATTGACTGGCAGTGTGAAACTAACGTTTATTGATTTATTAAGCAAGAGTTTCTGGAAACTTGACAATTATTCGGAGGAGTGATGAACCTTGTCTGACAGTGGGACAATCCAAGTGCCATAGAGTGAAGAAACTTTGTGTTGAAAGCAAAACGTGGCTATTGAGAGGAACTTTGCATTGCCTTTGAAACAGAACTGGATTACTGAAACCAACTTTGACTGTGACTTTGAATTTTAAAATCCTGCTTTAATCTTGGGGAAGGGGTAACCAACCCTGGTTACAAGGATACATGGTTATACAGTTCATATGCAAATCTAACTCTTATTTTGTTGAGTTTGATTGGCCATATGATACCTATATTATATTGTTGTATATACAAGTGTGAGGGACAGATACCTTTTTTGATGTTAGTATTTTTCCTTTAGTTTTAGTTGCATAGGCAGGGAAATGCTTGTTAGGTTAGGAAAATGAAGTAATTTATCACACCCATATAATTTGATAAAATGGCTACTTGTGAAAAACCTCTATCCAGTTGCCCGCCTCGCATTTCTGACCCCTCACAACCTTCTGATGCTATATAGCAAGTTCATAATGTTGCGCTCCTCTCCCTGGCCTTGTATCTGTCTTAATCTTTCTTCCTTTCTTTCACCAGATCCAAACCTAGCTGTTCTTACTCAAGCAGGGAGAACAGGTCTATGAATGTTTTGTTCGGAATTTTCTTTCTTTTATTGCGACCGGGATGTACCAAACCAGCCCTGCAGGTCTCGTCGCCATTGGAATGAACCCCAGGTCTATACGGATCCCCACTGCGAAGTCCAGCACGCTCTCCTGGCTGGGCTGCCCATTCTGGCAATGCTCTTCTCATGCCACAACGCATCTTCCGGGGCGCACTCCCATTTTCTTCTTTCCTTGTCACTATTCGCAGTTACTTGCATCCTGCACTCCCCCTTGACACCTTCCTTAGACGCTTCCGTCTGCCGCCCCCCCCCTCTGGTCTACACTTCCTACCTTGTGTGCAATGCTAGCTTCTTTTGAACTTAGCGTGGTGTTTGTATTGCCCTCCCTGCTTGAAGCAGCTTGCAAACAATAATTATTTGTGCATGCATTCACATTGTCAACGTGTATGTTCTCGTTCATGTTATTTTTATGCAACGCATGCTTTACATATTGCATGACCATTCTGGTAATTGCTCATAAGTTCTCGGTGTCAGTCGCTGCCATTGAAGCCACAGGTGTTGATTACTGTCGGTTTGTGCTCTCCGCTGCCTTGTTCTCCTATGCTTTTTGCCGCGCAGTGTCATAGCTCTCTTGGTCGGCAGTGGAAGGGGGGGCGGGAGATCTCTTCTGTGCTCTTCCATTCTTTTCTTCTGCATCGCTGCCCGCTTGATGTTGCAATTGCTTGTTCTTTCCCCATAGGCTGTGGCTGTGTGTCTGTGATGCAGTCTTCCTCGTCCACTTCATCCAACTGCACTACCTCCTGCTTCTCTGCAGTAGCCTGCACTACTAGCCACTCCACTTTTTAGCAGTGCTAGTACAGCTGAGCCTTCTGTGAGGTCCATGATATGGCTGGCTGACTGCCCCTACCCACGTTCTTCCCTGTGCTCCAGTGGGGCTTTGACCCTCTTATTTTATCCCTATAACAGTGCTCCTGTAATGTGCCCCATGCATGAAAAACAATTTGCTGACGAGCCCGCTGTTGATCAAACTGCCTCTTTAGAAGGTGGTGGTGTTGCCATCTGCATTGATACTTTGCCGTCAGGAGTATTCGGGTCCACTCGGCCCTTCAACCTTCGAAGGTCGATAAAATCTGTATCATTAAATTGAGCAACAATAAACATCTTTTATTAGCGCCAAGATGCCCCTATGGGGGTGAACGTGCGCTTTACAAATACGCCCGTTATGTTATGCAGTACTCCACTTGGTCACAAGAAGCATGTGCACAGGCCTCCTCAGAGGAGTATCCTTTTGTTTGCAGTATGCGGTGGTCTTGGCTAAGGAGAGCACAATTTGCCGGTATCTATCTTTGATATGTTCCCAGAGCCGCACCAATCCCCTGGTTCCCCTCCTCAAGACCAACCTCCCTTTCCCGTGGGATCTTCCTCCCGGTCACTGGTCACTTATGACCCGTGACCTCCAGGAAGCACTCTCTGCATCCTGCAAGTAAGGGTTGGGGGCCTTGGCCCTCCGCCATTTTGCTGGCTTCCCCATTTCTCTTTCCCCTATTAAGGGTAAGGAAGGCTTTGCCTCTTTTTTAGAATTCACTTTGAGGAATAATAATTTGTTTGCATATTGTGCTTCCTGTCTCTGAATGAGTTGTTCCCTTGTGGATAAAACCCACTTTACATATCTCTAATTCTTGCATCCAATCTCCCCACTTGATTCCCCCCACCCCCCACCATTTGCTTGATACTTTGTTTATTTATTTATTTATTTATTGTGCGCGCCGGACCCTGAGGTAGCAGGGCGCATTTGACAAGAAGGCTTACAGCTTGGTTACAGAAGTTACAAAAATACAGATCATGGAGAAACAAAATGTTCTAGCTCCAAAGGGTGAAGGTAAGGCAGTGACGTACATAAACAAAGATACTTACAGAAGTTGTATCGGAACAGAGTATAGTAGAGACAATTCTCTTAGCTCCACAGGTGGAGGTGAGGCTGTAGGGTACAAATATAAAACGGTTTGCAGACATCAGGTCGGTGGACAGTCATAATGTCGACAGTAAAAATGTCGACAGTCAAAATTTCGAAAAATAAATGTCGAAAAAAATAATGTCGACAAACAATAATGTCGACATTTTTTCGATATTTTTTCAAAATTTTGACTGTTTATTGTATGAATAAATAAATATATATAACTTAGATGTGTTGAGTATGAGGGGTGGTGGGGGGTGTGGGGTGGTGGCAGGGGGGTGTTGGGTGAGGGGGGGTTGGGGGGCCCCCCCATAGTAAATGAAACTCTTTTTATTTATTTAATTATTGAATAAATAAATAAAAAAATAAATATATATATAATTAGTATGTGTTGAGTGTGAGGGGTGGGAGGGTGGTGGTGGGGGGTGTTGCAGGGGGGTGTTGGGTGAGGTGTTCATAGTCCTAATTGACATTTTTTTTGTCGACATTTTTTTTTCTAAAAAATGACTTTTTACATTATAAGTATAGGATGTCGACATTATTGTTTTCGACATTTTTTTTTCGAAGTTATGACTATAAACCCATCAGGTCATCATGAAGTTGACGTTAACAAAGTGGCAAATCTATAGCAGGTGCAGTTACATAGCATTCTCAATAAGCCATTTTATAGTGTTCTTTCTAAATTTGTCGAACGTTTGGTCAGCTCTGAGAGTGTGAGGTAAGGAGTTCCACAATTGAGCTGCCCTGACAGGGAAGCTAGATCCTCCAATAGTGGTCAGTTTAAATCTGGGCACTAGGAGGTAGTTAGGGACTGGCTGTTCTTGTAGGTCTAGTGGTGGTTTTTCTGGTAAAACGTTCTGTTAGGTAGCGAGGGGCTTTGTTATTTAAGCATTTGTGGATAAGGGAGGCAGATTTGAGGTTAATTTTTTCCTGGGTAGAAAGCCATTTATGTTTTCGTCTTATTTCTGAAATGTGTGCTTTTCTAGGAATGCTTAGAGCTTCTGTCCGCCCAAAGTCAGCCCCCCTCCATCACCCCCTCTTCAATCCATAAAAGCACTCCTACACTGTCTAGTGCACCTTGGGAAACTGTCGCCGTCACCCAAAGGCTCAAAAGAAACCATTTCGGAGTGCCCAAAGCGTGGCACAACCAAACAGTGCTCGGGGACTCCACGCAATGTTATGGTATCCTCGTTTGGTTTTCAATCTCGGAAGGATGAAAACGCTGAGTAAGGGCCTGCCTGGTAATTTTATGACCAACCATGTTTTTTGCGATTTAAGATGCTAAAGAGGCGTGCAGAGAGACCAGCATTTACACAGAGGTAGAAGGGGCCCAGTGGCTCGTGCCGCGGGACACGTACTCTGATAAATGGCATTCGCAGGTGTAGAACGAGGTGCTTAATCGTTGTCAAGAGGCAAAAACAGCTCTTCAAAATGAAAATTGTGCCCAACGTGGAGCGAGGCAGAGCTGAAACGGGCAAAGGGATAAGGTAGGACTGATGCGGTGGCATAATGAAGCTTGGTGGTTGAAGGACTGGAGCAGGGTAGGGTGGATGGTACAGCAGAACCAGGCATAGTAGGCGCTATAGCAAAGTGAGGCAAGAGCAACAAGAGCGAAGCAAGGTCCAGAAGACTAGAAAGTCCATTAAAAGTGTTACTGCTCCTATTGGTTCTAGCATCCAGGCCTTAACCATCTTGAGAACTCAGTCGAACCCAGGGCACGGACGGCTAGACCCTACAGCATTCAAGGGAGGAGTTGTTTCATGCATGTTCCCTGTGATCCCCACGTATGCAGAGCACCCAGAGGATTTTCCAAAATTACTCTTGTCCAACTACCCATAACTGTTGAAACCAATGAGCGATCCCACCTCAAGAGGCTGCAAAACATTCTCTGGAGGCCTGCAGCATAATGAAAATGAGATAATGGATCTTCCTAACCACAAGTGCACTTTTAACCCAGTGCCCCCCAGCAAGCCTAATGCCCAAATGGCAATTGTGACCTAGCATAACGTTAATGCAGAAATGTGTGAAGGGCTCCAAGAATTGTAAGCTACCGCGGGCATTCCTTCTTTTAACAGGAAAACTGGCTCCCACAAAGTATCTCCTGCGTTGAATAAGTGCATCTGTCATGACCTATAAATGCACTTGCATAGACCATGCATTTTCCTCTTGCCAAGTTAGAAGGGATCGGCTGAAATTCTTGACCTAATTAATTTCATTACAACAGTGTTTTTTGGAAGCATCAGCCTTGACAATAAATGTTTCCCTGCGAAATGTGAGCTCACTTGTTTATCAAGGCTTGAAAGGCTGGTTTCAATTTCCATTGTCATCCTTTCTTCTAACTAAAGAGCGGTGAGAACTTCCCATCGAATCTCCAATAGACATTTGCAAACCTAAGAAATCTGTGTACTTCTTTAGGGGGATCTACAACCTGGGCAGCTTTGTTTGCTCTGTTCTCATCATTCATTGCCAAAATTATGAATCTTATAAAGTCCCCAATTTCTTGTTCGCCTTAACATTTTTGAAGCTTACATACAATTATTTTATGTGTTCACACTATGGACTGAAGAATTTTGAACATAAACAAGAATCCAGGTGATACAACACATGAAATAAGACTACTGTGGTGATGATAAATGCATTTGGGAGACAGGGCCTCCATGTCCTTGTCCTGTACTCCTTTTAGCATGTGTGTTCTGTGTTGTTTTCTGCACAGGAGTCCTTGTGGGACTCCTGGCAGTGCAGCTCTTCCCCCCACCCCCTTTTTGGTTGTGGTGAACAGAGACCCTGGGGATACCCTTATGGCACCCATGGGTGGGGGCACAACCCTGTACTATTATGTGTTTGTTTTGGGCACCTTTGTGTGGCCCACGGAACAGGGTATGGGCTGGTGGCAGCTCCACGCTGAATTTGACAGACAGGTGATCTTGAGTATCCTCCATTTTGGGATACCCAGGCCCTGCCATAGTAATCAGTGGAGTCCTGATAGGAGACAAGATGGCCCCTGTGGCCTCTTGGTTTCTATAACCTGTTATCTTGTTTTCCCAAAGTCCTCGGAAGCCCCGACTCTGTCCCTTCCCCTGACTGGCTGTTGGGTGGAATTTCCAAATATGATATTGTGGGGAAGTCCAGGCCAGACTGGCTGGAGTCTTCCCAGTGACTGTATGTTGTGGGTACACCCTTGGGGTGGGACCTGGGTGAATGGAGGGTTTGACCAATATGCACTTCATGTTATGGGTGTCTGGTATCTGTGTGTGTGACGCAAAGGATGAGACCGCCCTGCCCGGAACTGACATGAATGCTGTGTGGTGTGCTGAAAGGCTGGGTGCTTGCCCCAATCCACATTCCCTGTTGCCAGTGTCTGGGTGGAAGAGAATGGCCTGAATGCACTATGAGCCGGATTGGCTCCCTGCCTGTATGAATGCCCTTCGGAATGATTGACTTCCTGAGCCTGGCTCAGCAGTGTGAATGAGAGCCCGAACAGTATATCTGGGGACCTCTCACCAGAATTGTTCAGAAGCTGAAGTTGACACTTGAAGCTGCTTATCCTTAAAGCCCAGCTGGAAGAAGAATCGCTGCTGCATTTGCTTCGACCCGATCTGAAAGCTGTCGAGTCTGTCGAGGACTGATCTGAGAGAGGGCCTGACTAGCAGACCTCTCCCCGAGCTACGAGAGAACATTGTGCAGAGAGTTGATCTTCACCAAGGCCCCCTGGAAGCCAGTCCCGAAAGGCTGTCGACCAGGGACTGGGGCAGCCGAGGAATCTCGAAGTGAGGCACCCGTACACTGATGCCATCGAAGTCCATTGTCGTCGATCGGGGTTCGGAGGTTTGCTGCAACCGCTGACAGCCTGTAGAGTTGTGTTGCCCAGAAGCGGGGCAGCTTGACTCTGTGCTTGCCAACGACAGGAGCCGCATCGCTCCGCCTTTGTCTAAGACACTTTGAAACGAAGGACTCCCTTGCCATCACCGTCGACCGCTTTATCCAGCCGGTGAAAGTCAAGGTCGTAGATGAACTGAGTAGAATACGCCAGACTCCCGCCACCCGAAGTCCAACCAGATCAACGAAGATAAAGATCAAAAAGACAGCCATGGTCAAGTCGCGATCGTCTATGCCAATGTCGACACTGGACGCCCCCTGCCGGGCCTACGTTTTTCATTGAGTAATCTTTGCATCAACAAACTCTTGCCATCGAGGTGTACCGCACGCCTCCTCTTCACAGGACGTCCACGACCGATCGTCAACAAGCACCACAAGGTCAAAACTGCTATCTCAACAACAGTGTTCCCATTTCTTCGAGGACTATCGACTCCCTGTGGCACCTGCTTTAAAGGGAGTTCACCCTCAAGGGATATGTCGATGAACCGTCGAAGAAACTCTGCTAAACCAGGTACATTGGGGTAGTAGAAAATTTTTTGTAGGAAATAAGACTATCTTAAACATATATGGACTCGGCTTGTTGATGCACTTTATTTACAGATTGCCCATGTGGGGGGGATCCTCACACAGAACTGTGACTCATTAGCTAAAGTACTATTCTGCCATTGTTTAACCTAACTTGTCTTCCTTCATATGTCTGATGTTGATTCCCATTGCTATTTAATTTGTATGCCATTGGAACTGTCAGCAGTTGATGTATTTTAAAGGAGTCAATAGTTTAGACTGGTACCACATAGACATTGTAAATATTTGCTATATGAGATTTTGCCAAAGCACAAAGTGTGTTATTGATTGTGTGTATATATATTGAACCTTATTTATCCAAAGAACTGTGTTGTCACCTGACATAGTGTGTGGACGCTCCTTTGTGGGGGCTTGGGGACTACATTGTACTTAAGAACCAGCCTGCATCACCTCTTGAGAGCTTAAGCCTTGATTGCTCGTCCATTGCTACCAACAATAGAGAATCTTGGCTGGGGTGCTCTCTGCTTCTACTCTGCCATATAGAGGCAGGAGTACAAATAACCCCGCTCCAGTCTTTACAACTACAGTCTGAGAAATATTATTGATCAAATACTGAAAGGATTTGTAGGCACCTTGCACAGCCCAGAGGACAGGTGTGGGGATTCATACTGTACCGGGTGTGTTCAGGTTCTACCTGCCATTCATCACCCTCATATCTGTACTAAAGCGGTGGCTCTTCCTTGCTCCAATTTCAGAATATCTGTGCTGTCCAACCTCATGGACCTGATAGTTAAGGGATGGCTCTGTGGTTTGGTAGTTGGATCTACTACCTGACAGTCTTTCTGTCAGGTAGTATATGTACCTGGTAGTTGGATCTACTACCTCAACAGCCTCCCTAACCCTCTCAGACTTGAGCCAGACCTCCTTAAGTTCCGGAAACTGCTAAAAACTCTGCTTTGCTCTACCTCTTTCGCTTCCCTGCTAATCGCCCCACTGCCGCTGAGACCGGGGCCCTGGTCCTGCTGAATCTCACAGGATACCAGGCCCTTCTACCCAGTTGTTACCAGCACACACCCCCATGCCCCCACGGCACTGCCATGCGGGCCTCTGCCTGGCGGTTCTACACCCCACCCTTGGGAGTCACCCGCACTAGCACTTGGTCGGAGGCTTCCTCCTTGGCACTTCCTCCGGTGTCCCCTAACAGCACTTGTCCATTCCTTGACCCCGCACCCATCCCTACCTCCTGCACTTCTTTTCACTACACTTGCACGTCCGAATACCACAAGGCCTAGTAGGACCACTACTGTATATTTGCTGTTTTGCTCTCCCCTGTTCCCTTCCCATTTAGCCTTGTGGCGCTTTGAAACACAATTCTGCTGTATAAGCGCTTAACAAATGCTCAATAAAATAAATAAAATAAAATGCATAGGGCTACATCTCTGGGGTTCTTGGAGATGAAACCTATCGGAGTTTTATCGGAGTGTGCAATGTAAGCCTTTTTTTAAATTTCTTGTAAATGGTTGTGTAATTTAAGATATTTATGCACCATTGCATGAGAACTATCGTTTCGAGGGGATTGGGTCCTCCGACGTATTCCATATCTATGACAGGTAATGTCCACAGCTGTGCTGCTTCGGAAAATCTTTGGCGTCTGCGTCCTGCGTCGATGCGCCGTCCCCGAGGACCTCCTCCGACGACCGACGTCACCCGATGTGATAAGTAGGACGCACAACGCCCATAGCCTCAGTTCCGTTTTTTCCGCGAACGTGTTCGCTTCATGAATCTCGGTACGCCTCGACTCGTTGGAGTTTGCTGTTTTCTATTCTCGGTTCGTTGAACCTGTTCGGTTTGTTGTGAAGACCTGTTCGTGGCGATGTCTTTCACATCTTCGACCCCGCGTCCGGGCTTCAAGAACTGTGGGGACTGTGGGTCCAAGATGTCGGTCACGGATTCGCACGACGCCTGCCTCTGGTGCCTCGGGGAGGCCCACGATACGGACGACTGTTTCGACTGCCAGTCGCTCACTGCAAAGGCCTTGCGTGAATGCAAGAAGAAGCTGTCGGTAGGCAGGGTGTCTAAGCCCTGGAATTTGAGGTCTGCGGGGCTTTCGACAGATGACTCGAGGGGTGACTCTCCGCGTCATCGTCGGAAGTCTGGTGGGTCCCCTTCCAGGAGTCGGTCTCGCCACTCCTCCGCCTCTTCTAGGCATTCCAGGAAGCGCCGGCATAGGTCGCCTTCCCCGTCCTCTTCCGAGGACTCCGCCCGTCGGCGGGTCGCTTATCCCTCCATGCAAGCGATACCGGAGGAATGGGCTTCCTTCGGGAAGCAGATGCTAGCGATTCTGGAATCGAGGGCACCGGTCCGTCCGCGCCTCCGAGTGGGGTCGGTCGGCACCGGTCGAGAGACACCGCCCGTATGCCTTCGGGCTCGGGTGGTCGGCATGGCTCGCGGGAGAGGTCCCGCTCGGACAAGGGTAGCCGTTCTCGCCATGCCCGTTCCAGGTCCCTGTCCTCGACGCGCTCGAGACCGCGTGATCCTGTGCCGTCTTCGAAGAAGACGTCGACGCCTGTGGCGCCGAGGTCGTCGACGATTTCTCTTGAGGCTCCGCCTCCGAGGGGGTCGGTGACCAGGTTGTCGAGAGACCCGCTCGGAGCTCCGGCTTTGAGAACTGTATCGACGCTGCAGATGCTGGAGTCGTTGCAGCTGACGCCGATTCGCTCGACGTCAACGCCTTATCTGTCGACGCCGGCGCCGACTCGTTCGGTGCCCTCCACGCCTTTTCTGTCGACGCCAGCGCTGACTCGTTCGGCGCCCTCGACGCCTTTCGAGGCGATGGTGTCGGAGGGGCCCCTTGGCACGGGGTTTGCCCCTAAAAAGGCTATGGCTAAGGTCCGGCACTGCTTTGGTCCGCAGAGGTCTTCCTCTCCCCGTCTGGAGTACATTTCAGAGGGTGATGAAGGCTCTGTTGGCAGCCTGGTTCCGGTTCCAGATGACCTTATCTCGGGCCATAGCCAGTTTGATGACCTGAGGCAGTCACTGCATGATGCCAGTGGACTGGACACCTCTCTGGAGATGGAGTTTTGTCGGCCGGAGCCTGGCACTCATGCCGATTCGTCATATCGGCGCCTTATGTCTCGGGTTACCGAGTACTTGGGTTGGTCAGCTCCCCCGGGGGAGTTCGTTCAGGATGATCTCACGGACATCCTTGATCTCGGTCCACCCACTGACCCGGTCTTGCGTTTTCATATGGCTTTGTAGAGAAGTGTGGCGGCCGCTTGGACTGCTCCGGAGAGTCTTCCGGCAGTGGGCAAGTCTTTGTCGCGAAAATACCGTCCAGCCAGTAGCGACCCCTGCTACTTGTCTAGGCACCCCACCCTGGAGAGTTTGGTGGTGCAGGTGGCTACGGCCCCGGCAAAGCAGGCGTCGTATCCTACCATTCCTCCGGATAGGGACGACAAACGTTTTGACGGCTGGGCAAAGAAAGTGTTTTCTTCGGGGGGTATGGCGCTTCAGGCGGCCAACTCCATATGTGCCTTGTCTCGTTTCACACACACGCTCTGGTTGCTTTAGCGGCTGATCATATTCCCGAAGGGGACGAACGGGATGGTTTCCTGCTATGGTTCAGGATGGCAAGGATGCTATGTGAGGCCGTTCAGTCGGGTTTGGACTTGGCGGATTGTGTCAGCCGGTCCATGGCGGCGAGCACCGTAATGCGCAGGTTTGCATGGTTGCGGAAGTCTGGGTTCGCTCCTGATGTGCAGTCCTGGCTCCTCAACATGCCTTTTGACGGTGAACACCTTTTTGGCAGCAAGGCTGACGAGAGCCTTGAGAGGATGCAGACCTCCAAAGCTGCAGCGAAGTCGTTGGGCGCTGCAATTCGTCAACCTCTGCCTTTTTGTCCTAGGGGACAGCAATGGAGGGGTGGTTCCTTTCGCTATTACTCGTCCTTCAGTAAAGCGAGGGGAGCTAGCAGTCAAAGAGGCCATCGTAAGAGTACCAGAGGTAGAAACAAAGGTACTCGAGGTGCCAAGGCCGCTCGGGCAGTTGCCCCTTTGCCCTCAGGCAACGCCGCAGCCGCTACCACTCAGTCATGAGGCCAGGTCCCATGGTTCGCCGGTTGGGGGAAGGCTGGCGCAGCATCTTGTAGAGTGGCAAGCCTTTACTTCGGATGTGTGGGTTCTGGAGATCATAACCCACGGCTACTGTCTTCCTTTTCGGCAGAGGCCTCACGACAATCCACCAGGGAACCTCTCTTTGAAGTGTCCGGATCTGCTCCTTGCGCAGGAAATTCAAGCCCTGCTGGAGAAAGGCGCCATAGAACTGGTGCCTGTTGCGTAGAGGAACAAGGGATGGTATTCCCCTTATTTTTTGATTTCGAAGAAAGACGGGGGATTGAGACCCATTATGGACTTGCGCGGTTTGAACAAACTCCTCAGGAAGGACAAGTTCAAGATGGTGACTCCCTCTCAAGTCCTCCAGACCCTTCAACTTCAGGACTGGTTGGTGTCTCTCGACCTCAAGGATGCTTATTTCCATGTGCCGATCCATCCCAAGCACAAGAAGTACCTGAGGTTCGCGGTTGGCGACTCGCACTTTTAGTTTCGGGTCCTGCCGTTCGGATTGACCTCCGCCCGAGGGTTTTCGCCAAGCTCATGGTGGTAGTGGCAGCGCATCTCAGGAAAGGAGGGATTCACGTCTACCCCTACCTGGACGATTGGTTGATCAGGGGGAGCTCTCCCGAGCAAGTCCTGGATCATCTGTCCGTCACCTGCCACTCCCTTCACAGGCTGGGCTTCTCCCTCAATTTAAAGAAGTCCCATTTGACACCAACGCAGCGGCTCCAGTACATCGGAGCAGTGCTCGACACTTCCCTGGGGCAGTGTTTTCCTCCCCAGGTGAGAGCTCTTCACATTCAGCAGATGGTGCACAAGTTTCAGCTTGCCCAGAATCTCCCAGCGTCCGATTTCTTGAGACTGCTCGGCCTTATGGCATCCTGCATTCTTCTGGTGCCAGAGGCTCGTCTGCGGATGAGATCTTGGCAGTGGGCACTCAAGCTCCAGTGGTCTGTCCTCCGGCAGGCCGCCCTCGGTAGCCCGGGACCTTTTGTGGTAGGCCGTCGAGGGCAATCTGATGAAGGGGGCCCCATTTTGGCTGCCCTGGCCGGAGGCAACGATCGTGACGGACGCATCCCTCACGGGATGGGGAGCTCATGCCAACGAGTTGACAGTCAGCGGTCATTGGTCTCCGTCGGAATCCAGACTCCATATCGATCTGTTGGAGCTGAGGGCCGTCAGGCTAGCCCTGAAGGCTTTTCTGCCGACTGTGCGCGGAAAGAGTGTCCTGATTCTAACGGACAACACGGTGGCCATGCACTACCTCAACAAAAAGGGGGGGGGCAGGGTCACTTCCGCTGTGCAAGGAGGTGCTGCAGCTCGAATTCTGGGCCATCCAGCAGGAAGTTTCGATCTCGGCTGTTCATCTGGCCGGAGACGACGACGAGACAGCGGACGCTCTGAGCAGGCAGAGCTCGATCTCTCACGAGTGGGAGCTGGCTCAGGAGATTCTCCTGGAGATCTTTGCCCTTTGGGGGACCCCTCAAGTGGATCTCTTCGCCTCCAGCGTCAACCGGAAGTGCGAAAGGTTTTGCTCGCGGGAATTTCCTCCAAAAGGAGCCTTAGGAGACGCGTTTGTGGTGGAGTGGTCTTTCCCATTGCTGTACGCGTTTCCTCCAGTCCCCGTCATCCCGCAAGTGCTGCGGAGGTTACGGAGGTTCGGTTCCCGGATGATCCTCATTGCTCCGGCGTGGGCCCGGAGGACGTGGTACCCGGACCTTCTAGACTTGTCCATCTGCCCTCCACGTCGTCTTCCCTACCGAGACGATCTGCTCTCAAGGGAGGGGGGTCAGGTTCTCCATCCAGAGGTCAGATCCCTCAATCTTCACGCTTGGCTTCTGAAAGGTTGAGGTATAAGGATTGGGACCTCCCTGAAGACGTGATGGAGGTGTTGCTCTCGGCCAGGCGGCTGGCAACAAAGTCTCTGTACCGTTGCCGTTGGAGAAAGTTCTGCAACTGGTGCAGAGTTCAGAATGTGGATCCTTTTGAATGTGACATTCACATGGTTTTGTCTTTTTTGCTTTCTTTGGCCCACAGGGGCTTGCAAGTTGGGACCATTAGAGGTTACCTGGCGGCACTGTCCATATTTAAGCGCTGGTCTGAAGAGTGTTCCTATTTTAAAATTCCTTTAATTTTGCAGTAAAATTCCTTTTATTTCGCAGTTTTTGAAAGGGCTCACTAATGTGTTCCCTCCGTCACCTTTTCTGGTGCCAGGTTGGGATTTGAACCTTGTTCTTAAGTTTCTTATGGGTGCTCCGTTTGAGCCTTTACATTCTTGCCCTTTCAGGCTATTAACTCTGAAAACTGTGTTTTTAGTTGCGGTTACTTCCGCTCGCAGAGTGAGTGAGTTACAGGCACTTTCAGTTAAGCCACCCTTCACTGTGTTTCACAAGGACAGGGTTGTCCTTAGAGTTCGTCCTTCTTTTCTTCCGAAGGTGGTTTCGGAATTTCATTTGAGCCAGAAGGTTGTTCTTCCGGCATTCTATCCTCCTCCGCATCCTGGTAAGGAAGAGGAGAGGCTCCATAGGCTTGATCCTAGGAGAGCGTTGAGCTTTTATATCTCGCGCATGTCCCGGGTCAGAGTGGACGATCAACTTTTCATTGGTTATGCTGGAAAGCATTTGGGACAAGCTGTGACGAAACAGACTTTGTCTCGTTGGATTATTTTAGCTATCTCCGAGTATTACCGCTTGGCGGGTAAGGACCCTCCGGCTGGCTTGCGGGCCCATTCTACAAGAGGAGTGGCTGCGTCTACTGCCCTGCAGAGGGGAGTTCCTATTCGTCACATCTGTGGTGCAGCCACCTGGGCTTCAGTGCATACTTTTGTACGTCACTATTCCCTTGATTCCATCAGAGGGCAAGATCTGGCCTTTGGCAAGGCAGTTCTGTATTCCGCAATTTGATTGGGCATGCTAAATTTGTATTCTAAATTCTTTCCGACCTCCTTGCTTGGTACTGCTTTGCGAGTCTGTCATAGATATGGAATACGTCGGAGGACCCAATCCCCTCGAAGAACAACTTACTTTCTTACCTGGTAACGTTCTTTCGATGGGATGGTCCGACGACGTATTCCATATCGCTCCCTCCCTGCCTTCCCCGCTGCAGAATTTCTTTTGCGATTGCAGCTTGCGTTCGCAAAGCCTTGTGTGTCTGACTGGCAGAAAACTGGTGGCACACGTTCAGGGAAAAAACTATAACTGAGGCTTTGGGCGTCGTGTGTCCTACTTATCACATCGGGTGACGTCGGTCGTCGGAGGAGGTCCTTGGGGACGGCGCATCGACGTCATCGACGCAGGACACAGACGCCAAAGATTTTCCGAAGCAGCACAGCTGTGGACATTACCTGTCATAGATATGGAATACGTCATCGGACCATCCCATCGAAAGAACGTTACCAGGTAAGAAAGTAACTTGTTCTTTTGTTCCGTCCCCAGTACTTGTCCTCTTGCCTGTATCCTTTTTTGCCCAAGGGCTTGGGCGCAGCGTCTGTGTATTTTAACGTCGCCAGCTCCCATGCACAGAATATAATAAGCTGTTTTAAAAGGAGCATAGGGAGTGTTACAAGGGCTGCTTCTGAATCTTAGTCAGTAACCTTCAGGTTGCTGGACCTCTTAGGAGCGCTAAAATGGTCCCTGATTGGGTACAGCAACACCAGGAAGAGTGGCGTTTAATAGAATAACACAGGCAGGCTGATGATGAACTGCACTGCCCTGCCATCTTGTAAATCGCATAAAGAACAAAGAGGGCTACAGAGGGTTCCCTTTCTGTTTGTCTTTCCAAAATACAAAATAAATCATATAAGGGTCAAAGTACCTAAAGCAAATTTCCATATTTATTGCCCAATATTTCATCTCGATCTTTGTTAGACACGAAGTTCTTCTGTGACTGCCATATGGTTTAAAATGTACCCGGTTGAAATTGTGCCTTATGAATTGCTTGTAATAATATTACATGCCAATACAATTGCCAGTCATAGTCCTCTTGAAGCAGTTGAACGTTCGGCATATTTGTTTCAATCCATATTAATTCATTCACAATTCTGGTGCTACCAATCGGAAATAAAACATGATGGATGGCCATCAGGGCTGGCCCTGGCGGCAGCAGCGCCCCGGCATCAGAGCGGGGTGGTAATCATGTGAATAGGGTACTGATGCGTGCGCGTTTAATAACAAAAGGGCACCTGCCATGCCTTCTCCCACTTCGCCAGCCCCGGGGAGCCCTTGAAAGACTCCCCCGAGCTGGCATGGCAGGGGGCTAAGGGCACTCTGGGGGGGCATGGCGCCCTGGGCGGTTGCCCGGCCCACCCCACCCTGCCCTAAGGCGGCCCTGCTGGCCATCTAACTTCTCACCTGTCAAGAGTAACGGTTGACACGAATTCTTAAATTTCTGTTCTTAGGACATGGCAAATAATAAATTGCAGCGATTTGAATTTAGTGAGTCTGACATGCCCTGTGCTTTGCTGAGTGAGATATTCGGAACGTCTGTCTCATGGAAGAGTTTGCTGAATACTTTTATTGTTGCCGTAGGTAAACGGAAAGACACTGGTTAGCATATCCTGCAGATAATAGGCTACAGTGGTCGTGGGTGAAATAAAGTGCCGCTGCAAGCACGCAATCTATTATTGTACACAAAACTAAGAAAAGGCACCTAAATAGCTACCATGGAAATGTAGAGCAGGGCTTCAAGCAGAGCCCCTCTTCCATTTCCATTGGGGCAAGAGCTGGTGGCGAACTGCGGGGCCGCAACGAGGTGCGTCTGCTCCTCAGAACATACCGAGGTGAGTGTGGGCCAGTGAGGGTGGGGAAAGGAGGAGAATGAGAAGCCGCGGGGGCGGGGGTGTGATCAGCTTGCTCAGAGCACAGGCTTGGGTCATGAGACTCAGCCCACGTTAGCTGATAAGCCTGGAAGTGTTTTTGTGCTGGAGAGTGGCATGCGGGTGACACGGATGGATGACAAGTGTGACAAGACAGGCAATACAGAATGACAGTTGCAGGAATGAGGAGACTGACGACCATGATGTGAGGTGGAAAAAACTTTGGCCACAAGCTTTATTTTAGTACCAGCCATGGTGCAAAAGAAAAACCAGCCATAACATCACATGAGGATAACAATACTATATTTTGGGGACAGAGGGAACAGGTGAGCAGGGGGCTCTAATCCCAATTAGGGGCCGCTCGAGGCTGCTCACCGCCGCCATTCATATGAAAGCTTGTGACAATTGTTTGGCCACAGCGTGTGAGCTGTGACATGTTCATAATTGGTTGTCTTTGGAGCAGGTTCATCCTGCTTTCTCTTGTCCTTTCCAAGTGAGGTGGGGAGGTGTGCGCTTGTGTGCCTTTCACTGATGTCTAACCTGACCAGGTTTAGCACTTGCGCCCTCTCTTGCTCACAGGGTGATTTTCGCTGAAGTTATGGCTCTTGATCCGTATTTCTTGATAGAACAAAACCCCGCGTTGTGAAGCCTTTCACTTGATCCTCCGCGGGATGTGTTCTTGGAGCCATTTTGATTTTTTGGTCATGTGTTTTGTACTTTTCCACGGATGGAGGCGTTTTAGCCTCTTGGTCCACTCTTTGGAGATGAATTTGGCACTTTCTCCACACATGATCCACTTGAGTTTTTGAAGCCCCCACGCTCCGTTTGCGGGCTAGTTGTTTCCTCGGGGGTGGGTTCTGGGAGCCTTACTAGGGTCTTCCCTGCTCCAGATCCACTTGTGCTACGAGACCCCTTCTGCGCATTAGGCTGCTTGTTTTACAGCCGGGGTGGGTTCAAAGAGCCTTACTGGTTTTTTTCCCTGCTCCCAATCCACTTGCATTGTGAGACCCCCTCAGCACTTAGCGCTGCTTGTTTTTACTGCCGGGATGGGTTCAACGAGCCTTACTGGGTTTTTTCCCTGCTCCTGCTCCACTTGCATTGTGAGACCCCTCAGCGCTTAAAGCTGCTTGTTTTTACAGCCGGGGTGGGTTCAAAGAGCCTTACTGGGTTTTTACCCAGCTCCCGATCCACTTGCATTGTGAAACCCCCTCAGCGCTTAAAGCTGCTTGTTTTTACAGCCGGAGTGGGTTCAAAGAGCCTTACTAGGTTTTTACCCTGCTCCCGATCCACTTGCCTTGTGAGACCCCCTCAGCGCTTAGCGCTGCTTGTTTTTACAGCAGGAGTGGGTTCAAAGAGCCTTACTGGGTTTTTACCCAGCTCCCGATCCACTTGCATTATGAAACCCCCTCAGCGCTTGAAGCTGCTTGTTTTTACAGCCGGGGTGGGTTCAAAGAGCCTTACTAGGTTTTTACCCTGCTCCTGATCCACTTGCGCTGTGAGACCCCCTCAGCGCTTAAGGCTGCCTGTTTTTACAGCTGGAATGGGTTCAAAAGGAGAGCCTTACTAGAATGTTCCTTGCTCCCGAACCACTTGTGTTGTGAGACCCCTTCAGTGCTTGTGTTGTACTATTTCGCTGCTGGGGTGCGTTCTAAGGGCTTAGCTGGGAACTTCCCCCGCCCACGATCCACTTGCGTACCTCAGTGCGCTTATCTTGCATAAACAAAATTGTGAGAGGGTGGGTTCCACTTGTGGTGAGACCCCCCCTTCTGCATGCATGGAGGTGGATACTTGAGGCTTACTAGTACATGTTTCTGCTCAAGTTCCTCTCTCCTTTTCACTTTTGTTATACCCCTAGGGCTCCCACCTGTATTGATGTTCTCTGGTGGATTCTGAGCGCCTGGGTCTTCTATAACTGTATTTTCCTGGAATATTAACTGATAGACAAAAAGACCCCCCGGTATTTTAAGAAGGCCCTTCTTGGAGTTGAATTTTTATGTTTATTTTTTGAAGTGAGGCGTTTTAGCGTCCCCTAATGCTATGATTGTGTTCCATTTTCTACCTGGCCCTCGCTATAGCTTTTCCTTACGGTTATTTGTAGGGTGGGAGGGATGGTTTTTTAGACCTGCAGCCGTCCTGCTGCTGTTCGTGGCTGACGGGGAGGAAGCATGAGAAGGGCCACCTTGCCCCCGCCAGATAAAGGCAAAATTCGGCCTGGGGGCAAGGCGGCCCCTTCTTTGAACTTCAAAAGGCCCCCGCTCAGCATCCGCAGGATGGGAAGGGGGGCCTTTGAAGTATGGAGGGCAAGGTGACAGGGGGCAGCGACTGCCGGTTGTCACCTGCCCCTCTCACCTCGCCCTCCTGTCTTGGAGACGCGCTGTCTGGGTTCCCATTGTAAAGGGACCCAGCAGCCCGACCCCACCATGTGCATGCTAAGTGGGGCAGCGCCAAAAGGCACTGCCCCACCGAACTTAGCACAAACCCCCCACCTCCCAGCTTACGGCCCCGGGCCTCCCATCCGGGTGGGCCCGGGTGTATTGGCTGCTTCACCCGCCATGGTGCTAAAGTAAAACAATAGGAGTCCTCGAATATGTGATAAGTGCTTTTTGGAGGTTTGGGAAATATTGCTTCAACCTGGGATGTTTTGGGGAACTATAAAGTTTTACTTTATCTTGTCAAATCACATTTTGACGCATTTTCTTTTTTTAATGATTTTTTTTCACTGCAAAATGCAGAGGCGACCAGCCACACCCCGCTCACCTATGCCCCTCATCTCCACCTTTTTGTATTCATCTAACCTAAACCCACCGTCATTATTTTTTTTGCTGTAAAAAAAAGGGAAATAAATGCAGCAAAATGAAATGTGTCCAACTTGTTGGTCGAACAAAGTGGAGCATTCCTGTTTTGGTAGCCAATAGCAAGAGAACCCTTATTTTTTTGTAAATGTTTATATAGCGCTTCCTTTTTCTGCTTAATTGGGCAAGACAACTCCACACTGTTTTGTGCTCCGTTGATCTGATGCAGCCGTTCTGTGACGTTGTTTATCATTTTGTCAGCACATGGCTCAACGGAGTTCGAAGCACCTTCATGCCCTGGCTATGGCCATGCATGCACTGTGAAGAGGAGATGCACGTGATGGAGACTTTCTTTCAAGCAAATAGGCATTCAGATACCTGTCGTTCGCTGTAACGTCAGCGGGCACAGGGTTCAGTGTTTTTTTGGTCTACTCCTAATAGATTGAAGACCTGAGTTTGAGGCTGGGGAGCGCTTCCTTAACTGGATGAATGCCTCGTGAACTGGGTGACTACTCTATTGTGTGGGCGCCAGGTTTCAAACCGCTCAGCCAATGTTATTTTGTTGTGTACTGTGTACCCTTCTGATCGTGCTATATCTCATTTATTTTTAAATTTTAATGCATCCCTTACTGTGTCCCAGATATTTGTATCTATTTTTTTTCGAGGAATGGCAATGGACCATGTCTTGAGTATTTATTGTAAATGTTGTTAGGATCTGTACTGCGCACCAATGGCATTTGCATGGTCTATTTATTAATGCATATATTTATTCAGTGTTATTTGATCGGGCACATGTATTGATCCCACAAGTACAGAAAAGTTAGCATGGTATTCCAGTGAATGTGTTCAGGAATGTTAACCATTTAGTATTTTTTTATATACTTCTGCATTTTCTCTGGTCATTGTGCCAGTATTGCGCATACAGCACAGACGGACTGGGACTCCATGGAATGCGTTTAGTACAGCGTAGGTGTGGTGCAGCAAATGAGAACAGACACTGTTGAATGCATGCAATATTTATTTCATTTGTACCTTTTTTTTTAAATATTTTTTTTTTCCATGCTCATTTTTAGATTGCAAGGGTCGTTGGAAAGTCATCCCATACTGTACAGTAAAACAATCAGCACTTCTTGATGAGCAACCATGCCCTTGAACCAGCTTCCTCAAAATCACTCTGTAACTGAAGCTGCCCTTAATTCTCTCCCGTTGTCTCCTCTGCTATTTTACACTTGGCTGAGGGCAGCACTGGGAGCACACTTAAAGGCCACCTCCACCACGCACTGATTTTCAGTGTACTGTGAAGGCATCGTGAAGCAAGACACGCAGAACAGATCCAAAGTTCAAAATAAAATAATGTATTCAATCAAATGTCAGGATGGTAATAGGCCTAACTTGTCCTATGCTAAGGTGGGATTTCCCTACCTGAATGAAACTAAGAAAGGTCCGAGTCAAAGAGTTCAACTTTAGTCTGTCTGTGTCCAAAACCTATCCTGGCCTTCGCAACTAAAGCTAACCAATGTGGAGGGCTGTCAATAATTAAAGGTGATTAACACAAATGGTCCACCCATCACAGGTCGCGCAACCAGGACCCCTGGATTCTGCAGCCCACACAGGTTCTTTGGCTCCTGCCCTGTCTATCAAGCCACTTTCAATTGTTTCCTCTTAGTTGGCCTCCTGCCTTTGTATGAAATTGTATGCTTCTCTGGCTTCTCCATATCAACCTCTTGGTTCTACTATCACGTGTCCCACACCTCTTGCAAGCCTTTGGCCATGCCGTACTGCATTCATGCACAGAACTTCACTTGGTGAGGGTTTTATTCATACCACATCTTTCAGTGGCACTCTTTCACACTTGCGTCACTCTTTCAATAATTTTCTTTCCCATGAGTACTTTTGCTGTTCTTTGATATTTGCTTTGCCCATAAAGTTTGATTGCATTCAAGATTGAATATGTCTACCTTCAAGGTTCCATTCAGTTCGAGATTCAATATGTTTCCGTAATGTTCAATTTCAAATTATTCCTCAGTTCGGCATGTAAAATACATTAGTTATGCCTAATTCACCTTTCTGTTCAATTCAGTGTTAAGATGCATTTGTTCCCCTTAATTTCATATTTCTGTTTCAGTATTCAATTTGTTGTATTAACTTTCAAGACTGTTACTTGTTTCCGATCCATTAGGTGCACGCAACTGCTTTCTCGAACACTCATCGGCTCTGTGCATCTCCTTCCAATGGCCTCTGTAGCTTCCTCTGTGCTTGCGAGGTCGACAGACAATCTGTTGCATGCCCTGCTTGCACGCCGGGCATTCTCCTCTGCCGCTGGCAACGAAAGAGGTTTCTCTTTGGACGCGGGCAGCGTCCCCTTTCCCTGGTTCACCCACAGCTCCTGTTGCTCGCTCCCAATGCTGGAGGCTCCCACACCTGTGGCAATGATACGGCCCAGTCGTCTTGGGCCCCACAAGTTCCCTGGGTGATCTGCCGGTGTCCTGGCTCCTTCTCCGGTCCCACCACGTCTGCCTCCACACAAATGGGGTTTTCTGCTGGTTTCTATTAAACCTATTTGATCTCCCCACCACACCATCATTAAGAAAACCCAGTTAGAATGAAAAAAATAAGGAAGAAACAATTGAGTCATACAAATCTCAGAATATGTTAGACAAGAAGAGTCTAAAGAAGTCTGGAAAAAGGGGAAGAATAATAAGAACCAGAGGACACCCCATGTCTTTATGCACTGGAGATAAAACCACATATAATATCCCTATTGTCTTAGAAAGAAAAACTGTCTGGGCAAAATCAGATACGGGAAGTAAGAAATGCGCCATAATAGAGTTACTACCCCTGGGATGGAAAGAAGTAGGAAAAGAGGGTCACCTGTGTACACGGCCATACTCAAAATCATCAATTAACCCAGATCCCCATTACTATGTTGGGAAGATATAAAACCTAACTTTAGCAGTGATTTACAATTTATCAGCCCAGTTAGTCCTGGGAAGTGAGTTGACCCAATTCAATCAATGGATTTCTCAGGTGGCCCAAATCATAGAATCTTGGAATTAGGCTTCCCTGACCAATGAAACTAAAATCTCTCCCTCCGTAAAGAGCACCAGTGAAGAAGAAAGTAAGGTTTTCTTAAGGGTAAACCCGGTACACCAGAGAGAAGAATCCAACCCAAGGGTTATGAATGTAGGCTTCTTCTCCCGGTTTCCCTATGATGCACCCCGGTCCAACCCGCATTGGGGATCCTCATTTTATACACCTGAAACCACTTAAGAGGTTGCATGTGGGTATCCGTACCTACATTTGCATGACCATGATTAAAGAGACATGCCTGACTCTCATTACACTCTTCAAGCATCTTCTTAGTCCCAGTACTAAAGTGGTAAAATGGAGGTGTAGTGTTTATTACTCTGTCTCCTCTTCCTCGTCCCAGTACTATTAAATGTTAAATGTGGGGAAATGAGGGGAGTAGTTTTCCATTAGCCCATTAAGGTTGGGGAAGTTTAGGTTGGTCATCAATAGGGAAGGGGATACCATGTCTAGCCTGTGGGTACCCCACTCCCAGTCTCCGAAGACCCTTCACCCAGGTGATCCTCCTTCGCTTCCCCACCCCCAGGGTCAGGATCCAAGAGCGATGGCCTTTCCCTGGGCCACCTAAGAAAAGATCCACGGGGGTCTAAGAGTGAAAAGACCCTTCGGTTTCTCACAGTATGCACTTATGTCATTTGTTGACTTAAGGAGACCTAATTCAAATGACATCTGCTATCCCCTCAGAGAACTTGACCTGGATGGCCTCACTCTCACTGAGATTTGGTTCACAGCCACCTCTGTCACAAGTTTTGACACTCTCCTCCCTGATGGCTACAGGATCCTCTGCGAACCTATAACCAACCGACCTGGAGGTGAAGTAGCTATGATCTTTCCGGAATGGGTCCCTGCTTCTGTCATTCGTGCACAGGTCTACTCCTCATTTGAATGCCTGGTCTGCAGGCTCTCTGCCTCCAGGCATGTCTCTGTCTGTGGCCACCATCTACAGGCCACCTGGCCACGTTGCGCTCTTCCTCTCAGTGAGCTGTTCTCTCCTCTTCTCTTCTTGCCTCTACCTCTCAACGTCTCCTCCGCGGAGACATTAACATACACCTGGATGCCTCTTATCCCTCCTCTGGGCTCTTCTGCGACACTCTCTATCTTTCCATTCTATCCTTTGGTCTGACACACTCTGCCGGACACACCTTGGATGTTTTCATCTCCTCAGACGGACATCCCCCTCTTTAACCCTCTCGCCACTCCTCTCTTGGACGGACCACTTTCTGCTCTCCTCTGCCTCTCAGGTTAAGAACACCCCAGCACTGCCACCTACCTTCTTGGTCATTCCGCCCATTAAGCTTTTGTCAGTGAATGCCTTTGCCTCTACTTTCTCTGCTTCTTCTGCACCTGCGGCTTACTCCTACTCTTACACTGCCCTCTCTAACCTGCATCTTTCTGTCTCCAACACTCTGAATGTCCTTGCCCCTGTCATGAGCATCCGACTGAAGCCTACCTCCAAGTGCAACTCTTGGTATGACTAGGACCTTACTGCCCTGAAGCGCAAGTGCAGGGTTGGCTGAGAGGAAGTGGAGGGCTTCGGGTGAATCCTCTGACAAACTGACCTGCTGCCTGCTCAAAAGGCAATACAGACTCCGTCTTGCCCAAGATGAGGGTTCACATCAAAGCCTGCGTCGTCTCTGCGGCCTCTAACAACACGGCTGAACGCTTTAAAATCTTCAAGGAGCTGGCCAATCCCTCTGCAGTCTACCTCTCCTGTTCCCTGTCAGGCCCTCTGTACGGCTTTGGCTTCACACTTTACCACTAAAACTCAGAACATCCTATCCTCGCTCTTTCTACCTCTCTCGGCCCCCCTCTGGCCACCTCTCCCTCTCCTCCTCCTTTTGCCTCTTTCTCTACGACAACACCTGGCAGTGTTTCTAGATAAGTCTGATATATGAAGTGTCATCCAAACAGGTGCTCCCCTGCTCCTCCAGAACCATCTAGGACCACATTGACGCCCTTGCTCCAGCTTTGGCCGATTTCTGCAATCACTCGCTTTTGTCACTGGATCTTTCCCCTCTCTACTCAGGCACTCCCTTGTGCACCCCCTCCTTAAAAAGCGTTCTGCCCATCCGTCCTGTCCGGAAAACTATCGCTGATCTCTATCCCTCCTTTCCTGGGCAAACTCTTGGAAAAGCTGGCCATCTCCCAGCTTACTCTCCACACTGAATCTTTTGGTTGTCTCCATGACCATCAGTCTGGCTTCAGAGCAGCCAGAGGCACGGAAACTGCTCTCTTGAACACCCGTGAAGATGTGCTGCCCAATCTTGATTCCAGCCTTGCTTCTGTCCTCAGCTTTGTTGACCTTTGCTCTGCTTTTGACGTGGTCAATCACACCATACTGATCAATCGACTCTGTGAGAAACTGGGCATCACAGATCAGACCCTGGAGTAGTTGACCGCCTTCCTCCTGGACCGACCCTCCCAGGTCCAACTTGTGTCCTTTCTCTCTACCACCTCTCAATCCACATGTGGTGTTCCCCAGGGCTCCATTCTCTCACCCTGGCTCTTCAATGTCAACTTGGCCCCTTTGGCCCACCAGAGCTCTACCTTCTCCTCTAACTTTCAGTGTTGTGCGGATGACACTCGACTCACTTTCAGGCTCTTCTCAGCCTCCTCTCCTCTCTCGCTCATTCCTGACTGTCTATCCGTGATTCAGGATTGTGTGCCTCCAACGAACTCTGCCTTAATGCCAGTAAGATGGAGATCCTTCTTATTGGGTCCCCTTCTCCCGCTTTCCCTCCCTCTCTTGCCTTGGGCCCTCTTCCTTCACCTTCCTGTGAGACAAAAAAACCTTGGTGTCATCTTTCACTCCACTCTCTCCTTCTCTCCTCACATCACAGACCTTGCCAAGAAGGCCCCCTACCAGCTGCACCTCCTCAGAGGTATTCTTCCTTTTCTCCCTTTCACCCAGAAGCTCACTGTCTCCAGAGCCCTGGTTCTCTCTAGGCTGGACAATTGCAACAGCCTCTTTCTCAACCTTCCTTCCTCTACTCTCTGCCCTCTGCAACTAATCCAGAACAGGACTGCAAAACTTATCCTTGGTCTCAAGCCCAGGGACCGTATTTCTCCACTGGCTCCCGGTGGCTGCAAGCACCTCTGCATCGCCCACAAGGCTTTCTGGGTCCGAGGCTCGCACTACATCCAACTCTCTCTTCCAAAATATCTTACTTCTCGATCCCTTCACTCTGCTACCTCCAACTCGAGGGTTAGAAGGTTCTCCAGGCAGAGAGTGGGGGGTTAAATCTCTCACCTCTGCAGGTGCCTCCCTCTGGACGGGCCTTCCTGCCCCTCTCAAACTTGAGCCACACAACCTGAAGTTCCAGAAGCAGCTCAAGACCTTCCTTTTCTCCTCCACTTGCTCTATCTCCCTCCCCTGCTGACCACCTGTCTGCAGCGCAGACTGGCTGCTTGCTTACCCTCAGTCTCACTGGGTACAAGGCTCCTCCATGATCAGTCTCCCTTGCACTGCCTCCGGGCCTACGGCGCACTTAAGGGTAGTAACTGAAACCTTTAAAGTCCCCTGCCTCCTTGCACTTACCCAGAGCTGTGCTGCACTGGCTGCACTTACCCAGAGCAATGCTGCCCTGATTGCACTTCCTTCTTCCCTCTCCCTGATACTTTACCTTCTCCCATCCCCGTGCACTTGGTGTTGTCTCACTTGCACGATCTGAATGACACCAGGCCTAGTAAGATCGTTTGTCTGACTTCCCTTGTCTTGTCGTACCTAGAAACACTTGTGTAAAGGCGTGTTATAAATGACTGATCATATCATATCACCTGCCACCCTTTGATTCATGCCCAGCAGGCTTCAGGCAATGACCATCACTTAGGCCACGCCCCCTTATAACTGCCTCCCTCTTGATTTCTCATCCCACTTAAAGTAGTGCTTCTTGCATGAGACTAGTAAAGATCTGAAAAAGTGGATGAGGCATCCCTGGAAGAAAGAGCCCCCCACAGGTCCCCACTTGCTCAGGGAAACTCGCCCTCTGCAGCCCTCTCAGAAACAAGGGAAGTCTGCGTCTCCTTTGTGACTTGCAGTGACTTTGTGTTCTCCACATGCACAGAGCACACTATTTCGTACTCTCCAAGAGTGCATTCTCACTAGCCAAGGGCTTGTGGCAAGTGCAAATTTGGTGGCCCGAGTTACACAGTGACACTATTTCAGTTCTTCAGGTGTTGGGTCTTGGTTTTTTACCATAGTGTGGTATTATCTGTGACGGTTTAAATTTACAGTGACAAAATAATGTCCTCTTGAGAAGATGGCAATACAAATCCCTTTTAAATCTCCCTTCGATACAGGACATTTTTTGATTTAGAAAGTGAGCAAGTGAAAGTAAGGATATAGTTTTGGATGGTAGCGACTGCCAGGTGGGGGAGGTGGCGGGATTTGGGGCAATGGGAGAGCATAGAGTGGAGGTATGGATGTGCTGTCTTGCTTTGAGCCCACAGTTAGCAGTTTCTTGTATAGATAGATACATATGTACTTGTTGAACCTAAAAACAATACACTTTAATGCGCGACTGTGGCACGTGTTTCAAGGGGCTCTGTAATGTAAAGTGGTCTTGCATAGCGCACCTGTGTCATTTTGGCATTCTTGTTGTGTAGCCCTGCAAAATAACAGGGGGGATTGCCTGTTAATGTGTTTTAGGAAAAGGTGGGTGCAAATCCAACGGTGTTGATGGCTGCCTGGTGGAAGGAAGCATGTCTTGCCTCAGAGTTGGTATGAGGCTACATGATAGTGTTGAGCGATACAATAATTAATTATAGTTCTTTTATAGCTCGCTTAATACCAAGTGGTTTCTAAACACAGGATCGGGATTGAAACCAAGACAAACATGTTGCCCCTGAGCTATCCTTCCTCCCTAATACAAACCAAGATGGATCAATGTAGAAGCCAGTGCCGAGCAATCGGATTGGCAACTGGCATGGGTGGAAGCTGTGTGATGAGAACATAAAAAATAAGCTGCAGAGCAGGGCTTCTACATCATTGTAGTATGTTTGTAGGCACTAACCCCAGAAAGCGGGGACCCTTCCAAATTTAAAATGGCCTACCTACGCTGTAACACGTTGTTTATTACTCCGATCCCCTTAACAGATGGGCTCTTCCCACGTGAAGAAAATAACCTACATGAGCAATGAGATGATCTGATGGAAGATGAGTAATATACACCGCCAGCTGGAATTGCAGAGCCTGTGAATACAGTGACAGAAGTGATGGACCAACCGATAATCTTTTTGTCCCGATGACCACCATAAATAAATTGCAGAAAATGGTTGACATTATTTTGGTAAAATGTCCTAAAGTTCATGAGACCATCCCCTTGAATGTATTGCGTGGTTGGCCCTACATATTCTGGGGAAACAGAATGAAGAATGGTCTCCTAGATAATTTATAAGGCTGGCACGTGGCATTGGCCTTCTTTTTAATTAGCACAATTGTGTCCAAAACATAATGGTGTTTTTTTTGTCTCTGGCCATTGGGCTTTATACTTCGGTTTCCACAATTAAAAATGGAATACCCAATTGAACTAGTGGCTGAGGGTATGCTATACCCTTTTAGAAAGGCGTTGCACATACTCCTCACTCTGGAGACAAGATTCCTAATAAGGAAAGTTGAATTTATTGTTGGTGTGCAGCATTTTGATCAAAAGGTGTTTATAGGCCCCTCATGTCCGTGTGTGTCGGGGTTGATTTTGTGAGTAGTGTGGAGGTAACAGAGTGGGTGGTGGAAAGGGATTGGGGTTGTAGGTTAGTGAACGGAGCCTCTTGGTTCCGAATGATTGTTCAAGTCGCACTGAAAGTTTTAAATGGTCTCAGTTGGTGGAGTTCTCATTGTTCTGATTCTGTTTAAATAACTTTGGGAGACTGACCTAATGGTGTCCAGTCTCCCCAATTCCTTGGTTGAACTGTTGTGTGCAGTTTAGGGAGCAAACTCGGGAGTCTGACCTCGCATATCCTTGTTTGAAGCATTGTTTGGATGTGTTGGAGAATGGGTAGTAGTGGTGGTGTTCGTGTTGGCCTGAGGTGTTCGGTTGGGTGTTTAAGGATGCTGCACTAGTCTGTTATTTGAATAGTCCAGCTTTAAGTGGTTTTCTGAAGGACTGCTGGTTTTCTTCTATACAAAGCCATCTGGGAATAGAGCACCAGAGCATGGTTGAGAGAAGAGAAGGACGGTCCTCTTTTATTTCTCAGATTTAAGCTAATGCCATGCTGTTGGGCCATAGCATGCTGATTGCTTGTTGTTGTGGATGATTTTCCTCGTGGTGGCTTCCATGAGCGATGCTTAATAGTATGAAGCAAATATGGATGAAACGGCCATTTAGGGTACAGGGGTGACGGGGTGCAGAGTGTTCTAAAATCTTTTATTCTGGTCTTAAAGTTTAAATATTGACATACTCGTTTGTCAAATGTTTACAAATGTCTTCTTCCAACCCAAAAAATAGTTATCCAATTTGCTTTTGTGGGGAAACATTTTACAATAAAACCCTCAAACTGTGTTTACTTGCCCGATTCAGGCAGCAGCTCTGTTACAATGGTTCTGCATAAGGCCTCATAACCCGCTGACCCAGTCATCAACTCTGACAAGTGAACCCATTTGGGCAGATTCATTGCAAAATGTCTCCACACAGAAAATCTTAGCAGAACTATTTTTCTGATGAAGTATGTTTTGTAAAGGTCTGTCTGGGATATTTAAAAAGTAATCTGCAGGAGGTGGAACAGAATGAGAACTCAAGAGCCACCTCCATGACCCTGGTCTGGCCTGGCCCTGATCTGCCTGGTGTAGTCTCACTGCTAGAAGACTAGTGGTGGTGCCCTATTGCCCTTTTGTCAACACCCTAGATCCTCCATACATTTTGGGTAAGGTGATCGTAAACTGCTTGCCAGCATCTCATACCTGTTACTCCCCACACCAAGGATCGGAAGATTGGAACCGGACCTTGAAGACAGAAGTGGTGGAATTCTCGGAGCAACCAGTCTTAACCTCTGCTACCCTGATTTCAGTGAATCGGGCTTCCTCAGGAAGAGGGGCTCTTGTCTATGATGTATCCCTCTGCTGTGTTGATATGACAGACCGAGGTATCAATCAAATAAAAGAGCGGGGTAAATGCACACTGCTAGACCAACAGCTGAAAAGAAACCACAAAAAGGGTTATACGCGGTACAGATGAGAATAGCAATTGAAAGTACAATCAACAATTAATGAATACCTGAATAACAAGTTGGTTGGAGTAGCCGAGTATGTACAGAGCCTAGAAGGACAATTGCAAAAGACAATGAGGAACTAACAGACTTAAAGGACTCCCCTTAAACCCTAGAGAATGCACGAGTAACCTGGAAGGACATGGATAAGGAGCAAAAAGGAAATCCTGCTGGAAAGGACACAACGACAGGAGAAAATAATAAACAGGGATGTTAGTGAGGTAGGATACACCCGAACGGCACGAGGGACTTGCTAGGCACAGATTTGTGCATGTAACTCGAAAGCGTCCTGAACTGCACTTGTAAGATAATAGTACAAATCCAGCACAATGTCCAAGGTAACGTGTAGTTTTCTTCACAGTGTGAGCAGGCAGTGTTTATCCAAGAACAAACAATCACAAGAAGCAATGAGCACAGTTTGAAATGAAGGAACACTTACTGAAGGAAGTGAACCCTAAATTGCCAGGGTTGACCGCTCCGTTGCAGCCCTTGAGGAAGGAACCAAAAAGGCTACAGAGCGTAGGAAAACGATTTCTGACAGGAAGCCGCCAACAATCCAAGAAGCGTTCTGAGTCATAACAGCGTGTAGAACCAAAGACAACGGGGCAATCCATAAGCGGTCCGAGTGGAAGGCAATGTCGAAGAACCAGGGAAAACACGTTGAAAGGTAGAAGCAAATTCACAAGGTTGAAGAAGGAAAATAGCACAGGGGCTACACACGTAGGGATACGTGTAAACTACAATTAGCAGCACCGAGCCCCGAGAGGAACCGAGTTAAGAAGGCAAGGGGGGGGGAGCGTCGGTGTACGTGTTGTGCGTAATGAACGTGTCAGCTGACACGGCCGATGCCGGCGTCCACACAGTCTCCATGGAAACTGATAACGCTGCCACACCGATGTCTTTCCCCGAGCTGTGTGAGTCGGCGTAAATGCGGAGGGGGAGTGGCGAGAGTGGTGCTGCCGAAGCGTAACAATACCAATGGGACGGGGCACTCATAACCCTTGAGATTGAAAACTGCACGATATCCCCTTAGACTGAACTGAGGCACTGTGTCCCTGGTATAGGACGAACCAGGCCAGATACTTGTTATCCGGCCCCCGTGCCATACTATAAAGGTTGAGCTGTGCGCTATATCCCTACTATGTTGAGAACGGAGAAACTAATGGAGACTCGTATCCCAGCTAGAAAGTCAGAACACGGACACTTTACAATTTCGGACACAGATTAGCTTTGATCATTCAGAGAGGGATTGCCAGTCTAGTTGCAGCTAAACCATTAGTCTCTATTGGCATCTCCCGCACGTGTCTAATAAATTGAGGTTGGTTGCAATCTTACCTCTGTAATATTTTTATTTTTTGTCGGGTCTACCAGAAACTGCCTCTCATTTTCTAGAATGATAATGCCAGTTTACCTCCTAACTGCCACTTCTAAGCATAAAGAATAACGAGGATTGCACGTTTGGTAACCCTCTAAGGGTCATCGTCTCGTATTAGACATGCTAGTTATATAATCACCCTGTTAAAGTAACACACAGGCTAGGCTAGTAATGAGGAACAAACACCAGGATCCATGCAATCGAGTCCAGCAAGTAGATACGTTTACAGCTAGTGTTAATGCGTGGTCTGTGATTATCTCTCGGCAGTGCGTCTGAGAACAAGTGGAATGTTAATGAATGTATATCTTGCAATGGGATGCCTGGTGAGAGTTAAAATATATATATCCTTTTGAAAGCTTTACTTCTCCAGCATATGGGGTCTGTCATGGGTTCGCATGCTCATGAATATTGCCCGTCGTCAGGCTGTGAATCCTCGGTAAAAGAAAAAACAGTTTCACTTTAAAACTGTATTTCTCTTCTAAACCAATCGCTGTCCTCTGCGTCATACTGCCCCATCCAATGACAGTCCTCTGCCTAAGCCCCACCTCTGTCAGCCAGCTACAGATTTTTACTGCACGCTTCAGTGTTGGGAGTCCTCAAGTTGCTCTCCAAGTTATTTAGTACTTTTTTCCATGTTTTTTCATGCACATGTTCGATTTGTGTTCCATTGGAGCACTTATGCTGCTATCTTCATCGGCTGGCAACAGGGATATGTTGTTGAATGTGTGTGCCCCTCAAGGGCTTGTTCTTCGTCAAAAATTCTGGAAGGCCATCATGGGCCTACTTTGCGCCCTACGACCATGAAGGAGGAGAAAAAGGAGGGAAGGACCCTTTTCAGGCCCGCACCCAATGCGGGCTAAGGAACTTCTTCGTGGAGGACAAACGTCAAGTGTCAGTACTGCCTGCACCCAGATCTGAACAAGGATGGGTGTAAAATATGCCTGTGCTTCTCGAAGAGAACGAAGAAAGACAGGTATAGCAGGCTGGCGGCATGGCTCAAGTCGAGCAAGGCCCCTGACCCGTCCTCCTAGCAGGGTCATGCCTCACCAAGGGCCGGTTGGTCCGAGGAGTGGTCTTCCTCCTGGAGGAGGTTGAAGTCCTTTGGGGACACCCCATCTGTGGATCCGTCGGTTAGACTGCCATCGCCGTCCGCCTCGTTAGCCAGCCAGCCTGCCATCAGGTTCCGCCTCATAGATGGGACATATCCATGGACATCCTGTCAACTCTCCACACCCTCATGATGGTGATCCAGAAAAGGTTGGCTCCAGCTCCGGCACCTGTTGTACCGCAGGCCCATGTCCAGCTTTCACTTAAAAAGAGGAAGCGTCATCCGACACCGAGGCATCTGCCTCCACCACGTCGTGGTTCGACTCCACCAGCGGACCCAGATTACACACACAGACACTTGTACGGACACAGCCACTGGAAACGACAAAGATGAGGACTTTGTCCCAGCGGAAAACTGATCACTGCACCTGGATGCCCCTCATAGATGCTCTCCATCAGACATGGTGGGATCATTCCACTTGATCTCCAGGGCCTTCTAGCTATTTCAGCTGGTGCCTGAGGAAACCAAAAGGATGGTTTCCTATACCAGCGACGGGAGTCCAAGAGGAAGACTTTCATGTCGGTAACCCCGGTCAGAGGCCGGCTGGCGAGGTTTGAGCGCAAGTGAAAGATAATCACCACTGACAGATGGTTGCTGGACGCTCTCACCCAGGGACACACCTTCGAGTTCCAATGCAGGTATCCTCGTATTCCACTGGTTCCACGTCAGGAGCAGCACATCCCTCGGTTCCTAGAAGTGCAAGCCCTGTAATGGAAAGGGGCGTTAGAGCTCGTTCCCCAATGACTCTGGGGCTACTGAGTCTATTTGAGATATTTAATTGTCAAAAAGACGATGGGGAGGGGCGGGGGAGACGGTTGTTGGAGACCCATCCTAGACCTACGCCGTCTGAACATGTACCTGAAATCCCAAAAATGCAGGATAGTCACGCTGCCGCACATGCTCGGCCAACTGGAGGAAGGGATTTTTTGACGTCATTGGACCTGGAGGATGCATGTTTCCATGTCCCCATCCACAGGAAACATCGGAGGTTCTTACGGTTCGTGGCACAAGGCCAACACTACCAGTTCAAGGCCCTACCGTTCCGCTTAAAGTCGGCCTCAGGGTGTTCACAAAATACCTGGCCCCGGTGGTATACACGCATATGTGTACCTGGACGATTGGTTGAGAATGCACCTGCTCCTGGGACCGGGCCGATGAGCACTCGAAGGAGAGTGTCCGGCTACTGATGAAGCTGGGGTCCTCTGTAAACTATCCGAAGTCCTGCTTAATGCCATTGCAGAACGTGCTGTTCCTCTGTGCCAGACTCAACACAGTGGCTTGCCGGACATCCCCCTCGGAGGAGAGTCTAGCAGCCATTCAAGGGAAGGAAGTGAAGCGACTGCCATCGGCGAAGACTGCCATGGTTCAGTCCATCGCCATTGCTGGGTATGATATCCTGCATCTACCTCGTCTGTCTCTGCAGGTTGCAAATGTGACACCTACAGGAATGTGACCCCTATAGGAATTCTTGGATTCACATTGGATAAAAGTGTTTGGGAGTTTTGTGGACAAGATCCCCCCCGCCCTCAACAAGGAGTTTCAGCGGGCAATAGAATGGTGGGGGGTACGCTCCCACATCGCCCTGGAGATGGGATTTCAAACCCTGCCATACCAGGAGACTGTCACCACGGATGCCTCTCTGGAAAGTTGGGGGAGCTCACACCAGACCTCTACACGCCAGAGGTCTGTGGCTTCCGGAGGCGAAGGATCTGCACATCAACATCCTGATCCTGGAGCTACGCGCAGTGTTCTGGGCCCTCAAGTCTTTCCTGCCGTTGAGAGGTAAGGTGGTGAGGATCTTCATGGACAACAACACCACCACTATTTTCTACAATAGGAAGCAAGTGAGCACTCGATCCCCAGCGCTCTCCAAGGAAGCTTGGGGCTTGTGGCATTGGGCCATCAGACATGGGATGTTCTTCATATCGTTCCACCTGTCAGGCGTCAAGAACACCATTGCCGACTCCCTCAGCAGGGAACTGCGCTCCTGCCCGAGTGGGAACTTTGTCAGGATCAGGTGAACCGTCTGTTCGTGAAATGGGGCAGACCCCCAATTGATCGGTTTGCCACAGCGGCAAACTCAAAGTGCCAGAGGTTTGGCGGCAGATTTCACCAACCAAGGAGCACAGGGCACACATTCTCCTTCCCGTGGGAGGGTCTGTTTCTGTATGCTTCTCCTCCATTTCCTCTCCTGCTACTTGTGGTCAAGACACTCGGACAGTGTTGGTGCTAGATAATACTCATTGCAACAGCGTGGCCGAGGCAGATTTGGTATCTGGGCCTACTCAGCCTGTCGGTGTCGCCTCCAGGCAGGTTGCCGGTGCTTCCGGATCTGCTCACCAGAGAGAAAGGCCCAATCCTTCATCACGACGCTGGATTTCTGAACCTGAAGGTATGGCTCCTGCAGCCTTAGAGTTTGGGGGTTATGAGCTGCCAGAGGACTGCAGGTAGGTCCTCATCAAAGCCAAGGCATCGTCGACACTGAGTGCTACAGCCATAAGTGAAAGCATTTCTCTACGTGGTGCTGATCGCAGAAGATTACCCCTCTGAGGGTCACGCCCCCACAGATTCTTCCACCCTTGCTTTCCTTGGCAAAAGATGGTCTGGCTCACACATCTGTCAAGGTTCACCTGGTGGCCATCTCACTATACCATATCCCCGGGAAGATCCTCGTTGTGGTCCCACAGACTCGTCAAGGAGTTTCTCAAGGGGCTTTTTCGTTATTTCCTGTTGGTGAAGGCACCTGCCCTGGCATAGGAACTCAACATAGAGCTGACAAGACTCATGGGGGCACCCTTCAAACATATGCATCAGGCCACACTCCAGTTTCTCTCGTGGAAGACAGTGTTCTTGTGGCCATCATGTCAGCCAGACGAGTGGGTGAGATCTAGGCCTTGTCCTGCAAGCAGCCGTATCTGACTTTCCACAAATCGAGGGTGGTGCTGCGTGCGCACCCCACTTTCATTCTGAAGGTCCCGTCGGAATTCCACCTCGACGAGCCTTTGGTGTTGCCTGTTTTCTTCCCAAACACTTTTTCGCTGGCGGAGAAGACCTTGCGTTTGCTGGATGTTGCTCATGCCTTGAAGTGCAATGTGGTTCGCACTAAGAGTTTCCGGAAAGACTTCTCAATTGTCGGTGAACTTTGAACCTTTGAATCATGGGAAGGCCTTGTCCAAGGCTTCCATCTCAAGATGGCTCTCCGGCTGCATCATGCACTCTCATTGGCTGGCTAGCTGGCCTTTGCTGGGCTGTTTGAGAGCCCACGTCACCAGAGCGATCGCTGTGACAGCGTTCTATTCGGTGGGGCTCTGCTCGACATCTGTAGTGCTGCAATATGGATTTCCACGCATACCTTCACAAAGTTCTACTGTGTTGACAGGGATTCCATGGAGGAGTCCAAAGTCGGCTAGTCAGTGCTACGCAACCTGCTCGCTTGAGGTGAGTCTGTTCCAGGGGTAAGTGTTGATTGCTTCTGTTGAGCCTTGCCACCTCCTGTGGTTGTGTAATGTGTACTATTGTGTATTCATTATTCATGAGCATGTGAACCCATGCCGGACCCCATGTGGGAGAAGTTTTAAGTTACTTACCTGTAACTATTTTCTCCAGCATGGGTCTGGCATGGATTCACATGCAAACCCTCTCTCCGGCCCCTCTGCAGCTCTTGTGGGGTCATACCACTCGATGTGCTTACCAAACCTGAAGATGGCTGCTAGAGGCGAGGCTTAGGGCGAGACTGTCATTGGAAGGGGCAGTATGACTCTAGGACAGTGATTATTTTAGAGGAGAAATACAGTGTTAAAGTGAAAGTGAAACTGTTTTTGTTTTACCGATGATTCCCAGCCTGATGACAGGGAATATTCATGACATGTGAATCCATGCCAGACCCATGCTGGAGAACAGTACTTGCAGGTTGGTAACTTGGATCTAATATAACATCTTTGGGGTAACAATGAATGGTGCCTAAATGAAGCAACGCATTTGGAGGCCCATAGAAGTACTCCAGATCTGCTAACATTATTTGTCATAAAACGGCCTTCACGCTGTGGATTACGTTCATAGGGATTCCGTTTTTGCCTATTGAGAAATGAGGCATTAATACTAATGTCGTTTTTGAAGGGATGGTGTTAATTTTCCCCTTCAGACTTTACACGTTAATATGGCGAGATAAAAGGAATAATCATATATACCAGCAGAGGGCGCTATTGTATTTAAACCTGGTTGTTTCAAAAACATGTTTATTTGTGAAATTGTCAAAATTACCCGTGGAATATAGTGTTTTGAACAATTTGAATGTCTCCCTCACATTTGACGTGATAAGAGCAAACTTCAATCATGGAAATTATATTCGTATTCGTGTCACGCACCTAAATGAATTGCTTTTAGTGATGGCTCAAGAGATGTATATGGTGGTTTCGAAGTTTGGCATGTTGGTAGTGTCGCCTAAAATAAACACTACATATGCATATTTATATATGCACACATATTTACACACAGGATGTGGAACTAGGGGCAGGGAAGGGGGAGCGGAATATGGGGGAACGCTGCATTAAAAGAAAAAATGAGGTCGACCAGAATCGCCACTAAAAATATTGGTGTCACATAGAGCCTACTCAAGTAATTGTGATTTTGAAAAGCAGGAACCACATGCAAATAAAGTTATTTAATTCAGCCAAGAAGTTGTTTGACGAAACAGAACACTATGGGCTGAAAGCAAATCCCTTTTATGAACTGTAGTGACTGGTCCTCTATTCACAGGCACTGCCTCTACGAGCAAGGGTACCCTGGAGATTCCCAGGGGCATGCTCCCCGTGGGGACCCCTAATAAACGGCTCTTGGGCGGCAGGAAACAGTCTGTTTGATTAACGGAAAGAGGACGATTATGACTGGAGAGATATGCACTGGACACTTTTGAGTTGGGGGGTGCCATGGAGGTCATGGTCCTTTCAGAGGGTTGAGTGATACGATTGGACTCGTAGAAATCGTAGAAATCTCTAAATATGATATGCTATAATATTTTATTTGTATTGCGCTCATAAACAAGTGTTTCAGAACGCAGTGAGGCAAAGGAGGGGAACAATGGAGCACAAAAGACGTTACTAGGCCCAGTGACATTGAGAACGCGCAAGTGCATGGGAGTGGGAAGGGGGAAAGTGCAAGGGGGAGGGGAGGCGTGGAAAGTGCTGAACACAGGATAAAACAGGTAGTGCAGCCAGCAGATGGCAAGTGCAAGGTTAGAACGCAGACAAGGGAAGTCTAATAATACGTGCAGCTAAGGGGACTGTAGGTTTGCAGATACAGACCCAAGTGCAAGGGTTGCCAGGAGGCAGTGCAGGTGTGTAGCTGGGTGGGCAGGGACCTGAGCCCGAAATCAGAGGGGAACCCGGTGCCCGGTGCCGAAGCAGTCAGATCAGCAGGGGAGAGGAAGAGCGAAGGCGGAAGCAAAGAGGAAAGTCTTGAGGTGCTTCCGAAAATGGTTCTCCTTAAGTTTCAGAGCGGCAGGGAGGCTGTTCCAGAGGGAGGCCCCAGCCGAGGAAAGAGTTCTACCTCCAACTCGTTGCTTGGAGAAGCGACTGACTCTGAGTGAGTTGTAGGTGGAGGAACGAAGAGCTTGAGTATGACGGTATTTAAAGAGGGAGAGTTAAAGGCATTGTGGACCCAGGCCCCAGAAAGCCTTGTGGACAATGCAATTGGTCTTGAATCCTTGCAGCCAATGAAGAGATTTCACGGCTGGAGAGATACAATCCCAGGGCTTGAGGCCAAGGACAAGTCTCGCAGTCATGTTCTGCATGAGTTGCAGAGGGCGGAACGTAGAAGCAGGAAGATTTAGAAAGAGGCTGTTGAAGAAGTCCAGCCTAGAGAGAACCAGAGCTCTGGAGACATTGAGCTTCTGGGGGAAGGAGAGGAAAAGAAGAATACCTCTGAGGTGCAGTTGGTAGTTTGACTTCTTAGCGACGTCAGAGATGTGAGGAGAAAAGGAGAGTGTGGAGTCGAAGATAACCCTGAGGTTCTTAGCCTGACAGGTGGGAGCAGGAATAGGGCCAAGGGAGGCCGGCCAGAGAGTGATAGGAAAAGAAGGTGCAGGTGTGTCGATGAGAATCTGTCTTACTGGCATTAAGGCAGAGATCATTGGCGGCACACCAACCCTGGATAGCAGACAGTCAGAAATGAGAGAAGGAGAAGAGGTGGCAGAGTGAAGCCTGAAAACGAGCTGAGTGTCATACGCATAGCACTGAAAGTTGGAGCAGAGAGCGGCAAGGCGGTGGGCGAGAGGTGCCAGATATTGGTTGAAGAGCCAGCGAGAGAGGTTAGACCCCAGGGGAACACCACAGGTAGATAGTGAGATAGAGGAAAGGGAGGACCCAAGTTGGACCCGGGAGGGTCGATCGGAAAGGAAAGGGGTCAGCCAGGCCAGCGCCTGATCGGTGATACCCAGGTTATCACTGAGACGGTTGAGCAGGATGGCATGGTTGACAGTGTCAAAGGCAGAAGAGAGATTGAGTAGGATGAGGACACATGGGCGGTCGGAATCAAGGTTGGATAGCAGCTCTTCACAGATGTTCAGGAGAGCAGTTTCCGTGCTTCTGGCAGCTCTGAATCCAGACTGATGGTCAAGGAAACCACCAACAGAATCGATGTGAAGATTAAGCTGGGAGATGGCCAGCTTTTCCAGGAGTTTGCCCAGGAAAGGAGTGATGGAGATCGGGTGATAATTAGTCAGGCATGAGGTGTCGGCTGTGGGTTTCTTGACAAGAGGCTGCACAATAGTGTTTCAGAGGGGGGGGGGGCTCCATAGGCGAAAGAGGTTGCAGAAGTTGACCAGAGCAGGAGCAAGGGTGTCAATGTGGGCCTTGATGGTTTTGGACGAACCTAGACGAACCTATTTTGACAAGACTTTCAATAGATCAGACTTGTCTGGAAATCGTGTCAGGGGAGAACATAGGAAAGGAAGAGAAAGGGAGGGGCGCTGCAGGAGGGCCAGAGAGCGAAGGGGGAAGCAGAGGAGAGGACGAGAGGGTGGACAGGATGTCCTGGGTTTTTTAGATAAGGTGAGAGGCAAGGGCCGTGCAAATGGCCTGGGAAGCAACAGGAGAGGTAAGATTGTAGCGGGGTTGGCCAGCTCTTTGCAGACTTTAAAGAGTTCAGCCGAGTTGTTAGATGCTGCAGAGATGCGGACTTGGATGTGGGCTCTCTTCTTAGTTCGGACAAGGAGCCGTATTGCCTTTGGAGCAGGCAGGAGGCCAGATTGTCAGAGGATGTACAAGAGGCCCGTCATTTTCTCTCGGCCACTCTACACTCGTGTTTAAGGGTGGCTAGATCGGAGTCGTACCAAGAGTTGCACTTGCTTTGGGGCTTCAAGGTGATCCTCATGACCGGTGGGCAAGAACATCAAGAGACTCAGAGATAGAAGAGTAGAGCAATGAAAGGGCTGTGTCAGGATGCGAGTCAGCCAGAGGAGGGGGAGAGAAAGTGGTGGTGGAAGCCTCAACTGACACACGATTCATGGGTTAGATGACGGAGAAGGTAGGTGACAGTGTAGGAGTTGGCTTGGCCAGAGGGGTAGAAAGGGAGCGATGTGATGAAAGGGGGGAATGATCACTCCAGGAGAGAGAAGTGGTCAGAGGGATGGAGAGAGGGAGGTCAGAGGAGATCAAAACATCCAGCGTGTGCCCTGCAGAATGAGTCGGGCCAGAGGGGAGAATAGAACGAGAGAGAGAATCGCAGAGGTTGCGAAAGAGTCCAAGCCAGGAGCGAGGAGGAGAGGTCTGCCCACTCAGAGTGGAAGGAGGTGATCTGACCAGGTGGCCGGAGGGGGTGGTGGGGTGGGGTGTGGAGAGGGGGGGAGGAGACAGAGAGAAGGTAAGGTGGGGAGAGAGAGAGATCTCTATATCTATCTGTGGGCGGTGAGGATCTTGTAGCCATCAAGGAGGAGAGTGTCAAAGCTCGTGACAGAGCGGTCTGTGAACCATGTCTTGGTGAGACCAAGGAACTCGAGGTCAAGTTCTTCGAGGAGGTGGCAGATGTCGGAGAAGTGTTTTCCGGCTGAGCGAGAGTTGTGGCAATGTGGAGAAAGTTGCCATCCTTGAAGGACTTCCGGGAAAGGCTACAGATCAGAGGTACGCCCTGTGGATGTGTAGACTGAGCCCAAAGGGGGGGCAGGAGAGGAAGGACGAAAGGGCTGGGTCGACGAGGAAGGGAGGGAGGGAGGGGGGACGCAAGGCAACAGAAGAAAGGAAATTGATGAGTCAAGGATAGCATCTATCAAAGAGGAGAAGTTTGGCCTGACGGACTTGCACTAAAACGTTGCCATTCAGGTAAACATTAATGATGACCTTAGAGGAGAGAAAGGGGGCCAGGAGGGCTCCCAGCGAGTGCCACCATAAATGGGAGAAGAGGAGAAAGCACAGAGACCATATGAGTCCATAGATGTGGCGAGGGAATGTCAAAGAAGATGTCGGTGAGGGTCTGTTTAGAGGATGCGCTGGTGTAGTTGTCAGCGATAGGGAGACCAGGGTTCGAGACCAAGATATCCTTTTTGAACTTCTTCCTGCCAGACTTGGTGAGAAGGGGAAGGATAGTCGATGGAGAAGCAGTTAGAGAAGATAGGAGAAACAGAAAGCACCAGGGGTGAAGTAGAGAAAGAGGGGGGGGATCAGGATGGGAACAGCGGGGGAGAGTAACACAAAGCAGTCGCTGGGCCAACCAAGTTCAAGTGAAAAAAATGAAAGCACACAGTATAGAGACAACTGTGCAGCAACATTCAAATTGTTATCAGTAGGTGAACACACAGCTAGATTCAAATTGCTAACAGTGGGTGAAAACGCAGCTAAATTAAAATTGGTAGCAGTAGGTGAAAACACAGCTACAAACAAATTGGCAGCAGTAGGTGAAAACGCAGCTACATCCAAATTGGTAGCAGTAGGTAAAAACAACGCTACATTCAAATTGGTAGCAGGAGATGAAAACACAGCTACATACAAATTGGCAGCAGGAGGTGAAAACACAGCTACATTCATGGCCATCTTTGAAGTCAGCGGGCTGGGCTAGTATCCAGATCAGCACCCTGTACACTTTGCATTGGAGCTGGTTGCTGGCGCTTACAGTGGGCACATTGAGCAGAGCCATGCCCATTGAGTACATTGGGGTTCTTTGAGGTGACTGGCCGTGTCCTAGGCAAGGCGTCTACTAGGCAGACCCCCATGATTGAGCCTTCGGGCATTTGGTTTCTTTTTGAAGTGCGAGGGGTAGAAAGCCATGCCCAGAGCACATTGCTCGCATTGCAGGCTGAGCTCATAGACACTTGAAAATCATGTTTATGGCCCGCTAAGGGATTTGTGCTGGATTTCAAAACAAAAATAAGACTCAACATAAACATTCCATGGCACTCCTTTTTTTCCTTGGCTCTTTTGTTTGCCATGTCCTGTGAAACTTTGGTTTATGGGCATCAGTTATATCGTTTGTGGCATCACGTGCAGTGCATGGAGCTAGACTGGTTATGGTCACCTTGGAACCATAACTGGTGAATATTTGTGGTTTCAACTATGCTGTCCCTTTAACTAAAGTCTTTTTTCACTGTGCCTAGACGTTTACGGTACTTATGAAGTCCATGTTGAACACTTGTGTTGCACTTCAATCATATTGCAAATGATGAAAACTACACTGAGGAGACCGACATGCACGGACATTCACATAGATGTCGCCCCCTGCATGCAATGTAACTTTTCCTTTAAAAAATGAGCCCCAATGTGGTCCAAATCCCTGCCTTTTGGTGTAAAGTTTGGTGATTACACTGGCCTATGCAGTGCCTACGAGACTGAGTTCCAGAGTTGCCTGATACAAATATGGTTACCTGACCTAGTCTCCATGCAGGTTGCTGGTGGCCTCTCTCCCTGGAGGTGGGGAGTGTGCGTTCACTCCGCCCTGGACTCCTATATTCAGCATACTCTGTAGAGCAGGGCGCCACAGGAGCGCTCTTGGCAGGTAGACTAGACTGCTGGTTATGCAGCATGGTGACTGTGGCTTCCTGTGCGCAATCCTGCCTTCCTGTGCGGAATCCTCTGCCTCTGCATAAAAGGCGACAACACAGGGGCATTCTGTTGCTCCCTGGTTCTTGGGTTCTCGTTCGTCCCATCATTCACCAATCACTTCTAGCTTGCGAAGTGACCTAATGCCTTCCACTTTTATGGGTGGGCATGTGAACTGCCACTGTTGAATGGCAAAGGGAGGACAAACCTCTAGTGATCTCCTGGTACTGGGCTGAAGTCATAGGCTGAGTAGTGTGGGTTCACTTTGCTTCTCTTACCAGATCCCTACCTAAGTAATAAATTACAGACAACTTATGTGTATGGAAAAGTTGTAGGCCGTAGGCATTTTATTTTCTTACAGAAAATACAACACAACAAAAATAATTACACAGCCATATGCTTTTGGGCACATTGTGTCCAGTTCCAAAGCTGCCCAAGGCTCCTCCTGAGTCCTTGTTATCCCTGAGCCTTCGTTCCTGGGCACATGCCGCCTACAACGTGTCTTGGACCGTGTACCGAAAGAGTACTCGGCGTTCTTACTTCTGCTTGCTCCTTCTTTTTTGGACCGTGTACCCAGAGAGTACTCAGCGTACTGGCTCCTGCCTGCTCCCCCTCTTCTTCCGTTTTTCTTGTAGGGTGGGTTGGGTGGCGAAATGTTTTTCCTTCCCCTTCTCCAGGTACCAAGAGCTTACCCGAGAGAGGTGAGCTCTTACCTGGTTTGTGCCACCTCTCCTTTTCCAGGCTTACTTATACCCCCCCACCGGCCTTTTGTTCCTTCCTGGGGGCGGCCGGGTTACCCCCTGACCCCTTGCTGTTACAATTCGCACCTTCCCAGGTGCTGTTTCCTGCCCTTCCTGGGCTTTTGTTTCTTGTGGCGCCATTCGGACGCCCCCCCCCCTACGCTTTCGCGGCGTTTTCCCCCACCCCGCGCCTAAACTCTGAGACTCTCTATCGTCCTGCATTTCATGCGGCCCGGGGCCTGGGTCATAGGCTGAGTAGTGTGAGTTCACTTTGCTTCTCTTACCAGATCCCTACCTAAGTAATAAATCACAGACAACTTAAGTGTATGGAAAAGTTGTAGGCCGTAGGCATTTTATTTTCTTACAGAAAATACAACACAACAAAAATAATTACACAGCCATATGCTTTTGGGCACATTGTGTCCAGTTCCGAAGCTGCCCAACGCTCCTCCTGAGTCCTTGTTATCCCTGAGCCTTCGTTCCTGGGCACATGCCGTCACACCTGAGTGGGTGTTCCTTGTGCCCGCTCAGGTCCCCCCCAAAAGCACCCTACCTACAACCCCGTTCCAGGAGTGCCCTAAAAACGTTGTTGGAAAAAACCCCCATCCCTTCCTTTGATAGGTGCACCCCGTCCTGGTGAAACATGTCCGGATTGTTCCGGTGTAAGCCATGTCTTATGAAATGCAGCCCTGTGCTCTTGCAGTACTTTTCTACTGATTTATTTAGTTTCTTTCTGGCTATCTCAATTGCGTACCTCTTCTGTGCCCCATGCCAGACCCTTCTTGGTATTATCTCTGACATAAAAATCTCGGTTTTCCACCAGCTGCGGGCTATGCTATGCAGTGACTCGCAGATGTTCCTTTGTAATTTACCCCTGTTTGTGCTCACAAGGTCGTTCCCCCCTAGATGTATAATCAGGTCCTCGGGGCATGGGGGGGTGGGGTTCCCTGAAACCTATCAGGTCCGATAGCCTGTCGTGGATGTCCTCCCAGTGCATCCCCGGGAGGCCCCACCATGACGTAATTGTGTTCCTGAAATGTAGTCCTTGCTTCACCTCTTCCAGCCACCTCCCTGGGTCACAAAAGAGTGCCCCACTATCCATGCCGATTTGTATGGTCCGGCCTCTGTAGAAACGGGGGAGATAAGCGTCATATCAGTTCCTCCCTTATGTATTTCTTAAAACATTGCGACTTCCATCCCCCAATTCGTCTCACCCCCTTTGCTCCCAGGCCCCCCGCCCACGCAGAGGTTGCTGCCCCTATCCTAAAAGAGTGTGTCCCAAATTCGGCTGGATCCCATCCCGCTTTCGCCACCGCCTGTTTTAATACTGCCTGAAACTGGTACCTGCTGAGCGCGCTGCCGTCCCTATGGATCAATAACTGTCCGTCGACCTCTGGTCGCAGCGCCAGGAATTCTTGGGTAATGCATCTGGGACAGTGGTCCTTTTCTCTGATGCAATTGAGATCTATTGCTCTCCCCTTCCCCATTTGGTCTGTCTTAGATTTCCTTAGCATTATCGACATCCCCTTGATACCCATACCAACATCTTTTCTTGCCAGGCCGTCTCCTGCCACCGTATTCCTGGCCACCAGTTCCCCTATTCTAAATGCTCCATAGTATGCTAGCGCAAATGCTGCCCTGAACAGCGCGGTTTCGTACGTGCTGCTGCACGTGTCTTGCAGCACTTTTAGCAGAATTATCAATTTCCCAAAATTTACCGGCCTTCTGCTATCTGGTTTCTTCCCCTCTAATTTTGCCCATCCCCTCATAGCGTATTTTATTTTAGCGCAGTCAGTCGGGTCTGGTATGCCTGCCACTTTTGTGGTATATGCCACCGCCGCCAGGTGCGCTGCTGCCAAGCTTTTCTTTTTCCCTTTGGCAAATGCCCCTTCAAGAAATTCACTAATTTTTTCCGTTGAAATTTTCTCCACTTCTTTTACACCTGTTTCCATCAACACATTTTTTACATACTTTTCGTAATGCTTACCCGTCTGGTATGTCAGGGCATTTCTGGTCAGCTTGTCGATGACCCTTTCCTTTCTCCCACCTCTTTTGAGTCGACCTTGAGGCCAACCGTGCTTTCCTTTCTAGTGCCTCCAACGGGACCCATGCCTTTCGTGGCGTGGGCGTTCTTTCCTTGTCAGCGTCCGGTCTCTGCTCCCTGAATTTCTCCCACTGAAAGCGAGAGATTGCATTAGCCACCACATTTTCTTCCCCAGCGATATGCCTCGCTTTATGCATGTATTCATTTTTAGGCTTTCCAGTGTGATTGCCCTCATTAATTCCAATACCAGTATGCATGACGCGCTTCCTTTGTTTAACACGTGCACCACCGCCATGTTATCTGACCATACTGCTAACTCCTTGTTCCCTAGCTCTTCCCTCCATGCGCATAATGCGACCCATATCGGGAAGAGCTCCAGCAGCGTTATGTTCTTTGTCCATTCCGGCACTTGCCATGATTTTGGCCACTTGCATGCACACCATTTTTTCCCCAGTATTGCGCCAAAACCAAAGCCACCGGCTGCATCGGTGAACAACACCCTTTTACCTTGATCGTTCACCGGGGAGCACCATATTACCGCCCCCCTGAAGTTTTTCAGAAATTCTGCCCATACTTCCAGATCTCTCTTGATTCCTCCTCCTAGCCTGACCCTCTGGAGCCCTTTGGTAGCACCACTCGTTTTCAGCTCGATCCTTCTCTGGAACACCTTCCCCTGAGGTATGACTCTTCCTGCGAAATTCAGTTTACCTGCCAGTGCTTGCAATTCTCTCACTGTTGCTTTGTTTCTTCCTCGTAGTTCCTTTATTGTCTTCAGCAGCTCAGTCACCTTGTCCTCCGGGATCCGAGACACCTCCCCTTGTTTGAGTCGATTTCTGTACCTAGGAATTGGATAACCTGCGTTGGCCCCATCGTTTTCTCCTCCGCTAGAGGAAAACCCCACTCGCTCGTTATTTCTACGAATTTGTCTAGTGTTGCCCTGCATATATGCGCACCTTTGGGGCCGACAAATAAGAAATCGTCCAGGTAATGTACCATCATGGACTCCCTCATCTCCTGTGTTACTGCCCATTGTAAAAATGAACTTACCCTCTCGAAATATGTGCATGAGATGGCGCACCCCATCGGGAGGCATTTGTCGATGAAGTATTCCCCCTCCCAATGCATGCATAACCATCTTTGTGAACTGCTGTTGACTGGCAACAGGCGAAATGCCGATTTAATGTCTGCTTTCACCATCCATGCCCCTTCCCCTGCCTTTCTGACCCGTTCCACCGCCTCCTTGAAGTCTGAATATGATACTGTCGCCTCGCTCTGAGCGATGCCGTTGTTCACCGAGGCACCCGGGGGGTAGGACAGGTGATGTATCAACCTGTATTCCCCCTCTTCTTTTTTTTGGCACCAGTCCTAGTGGTGAACATAAACATTCTTCGAATGGTAGGGCCGTGAACGGGCCCTCTACCCTCCCTAGTTCTACTTTCTTCCTGATCTTACTGGTCACTATCTCCCTGTTTTCGCTTGCTGATTTTAGATTCCTGGGAATGTCCTGTGCTCCCTGCCCGGTAAACGGGATGTTGAAACCCTCTCTAAAGCCTTGCCTGATCTGTTCTGCCGCTTCTTGGTCGGGGTATTTCCGGAGCCACCTTTCCATCTTCCCGATTTTTACCGGCGTGGCACCTTTCCTGTCCCAGTTTTCATTTCCGCGTCTCATCTCTTCTGCCGCTTGGCGCCGCGGCCCTTGTGCACTTGGAGCTGCTGTGGTCACCCTTGCATCTCTCGCACTTGTGGTTGAATTTGCACCTCCATCCCCAGCTGCATGGTACTCCCTTTTCAAAGCTCCTGCATTGCGCTTGTTCCGCTTGTGCTGTCTCCGTGTTCCCACTGCCCCCACCCTGTGTTGTCGGGGGCAGGCTGCTCTGCCATCCTCTCTGTGACCCGTAATTTCTGTTCTAAAAACTCTGGTCTCTATTCCTGTCATAACTGGCTTCGTACCTTCTGCCACTCGATCTATAATCCGTTTTGTAATCATTCTGCCAGTACTGCCTTTTCTGCTGTCCCCCTGTGCTCCGCTCCTTGGAATCCCATTTCTCTTTTAGCACGTTAAAAATGTAGAGGTAAAAGTTTTCTTCGTCCCAGCCCATATCCGGAAAGCAGTCCATCTCCTTTCTGAACTCATGGTCATACTCCAGCCATGCATCCCCTCCAAATGCTGCGTGGACCTTCTGCACCCTCTGTTGATATGCCACTAACTCTACCCCGTCTTCCGGAAATTTTTGTAATATGATTGTAGACATTATGGTGAAGGCCGACATCCAATTGTCAAAGTTCCTTACTACTGGCCCCTTTTTTTAGTAAGCTTTTTTCATCCTCTTTCATGTCCTCCAGTGCTACATTCATCCCCCTCTTTTGACAATCTAATAATGTAAATATATCGATCAATTCTTTTCTCCAGATTTTTTCCTTTACTTTGTCATTTATGTACCAAGCCATCGCTTTCATTGACCTGCCCTGTGCGTCTTTACCCATGGTTGGCCTGCCATATTTCGTCATGAGTGGCGTCTCGTTTTCCGCCGCTGCCACCAGCGGTACTGCCCCCGGTGGTGTGGCCCCTGCCCCTATGTTTGGCCCTACCGGTACACCTTGTGGTGTTGAGCTCCTTGCGGCACCGGGACTACTGGTGCCCCTTGTGGTGCCGGGACCGGGGCTTCCCTGGGCTCAGCTGGTGCTCCCTGTGGTGCAGGGACCAGGGCCTCTCTGGGTTCTGCCCCAGCCCCCCCTACCCAATTCCATCTTTCTTTGCTCACCACTCCTCTCCATTTAACCGAGGCCTTTAGGTGACCCCTTTCTTCGTCATCACTGCTTGATTTGTCTGATGAACTCCCCTGCCACTCTTCCCTGCTTTTCTTCCCCCGTCTGCTCTTCTTGTCATTGGTTCTGGGCAACTTACCCGAAACCGTACGCAATTTTTCAACATTTTTACTATTTTATTCCCCACATTATTATTCATAGTACCTTTCTTTTTATCTTTTTTCTTTCTCTTGGTCGGTGCCTCCGTCCGCTCCTCTGCTCTTTTCGACTCTGCTCTCCCCCTTTTCTGTCTTTGCGGTACCTCGTCTTCTCCTTCGCTGCTGCTGGGCTCTATGAACAGAAGAGGTGACGTTGCCTTCGCTCTTTGTTCTTTCTGCATAACTTCTAGCACCCATTGTGCTCCATACTCCTTCTCTGCCTTTCTTGCCCATTCTCAGAATTCTCGGGCCCTCTTCGCTCTTCCTTCTGCCATCCTTCTCGTCTGAATTCTGTCGGTCGCGCTACTGTTTGGCCACTGTGAAAGTATCCTTCGCTCCTGCTCCGGCACTGTTGTAGCCACCGCGATAGTATAAACTTCTAGCGAGGTAGAAAATGCGTGAGCCCGCAAGAGCAAACGTTTTTCCTTCCCCTTCTCCAGGTACCAAGAGCCTACCCAAGAGAGGTGAGCTTTTACCTGGTTTGTGCCGCCTCTCCTTTCCCAGGCTTACTTATACCCCCCCGGCCTTTTGTTCCTTCCTGGGGGCGGCCGGGTTACCCCCTGACCTCTTGCTGTTACAATTTGCACCTTCCCAGGTGCTGTTTCCTGCCCTTCCTGGGCTTTTGTTTCTTGTGGCGTCATTCGGATGCCCCTCCCTACGCTTTTGCGCCGTTTTCCCCCACCCCGCGCCTAAACTCCCAGACCCTCTATCATCCCGCATTTCAAGCGGCCCGGGGCCTGGGTCACTCCTCCTCCACACGACCAAACATTGATCCACACTGGGGAGTGGAGTAAAATATTGTGTGCAGTCTTGGCTATTGACAGCTTCTAAAATCATCTAATATAATTATTCCTCGTGGGTACCTCCGAACCAGCCTGAATCCCTGCCATTGTTTCCCTTCTAAATCTGTAGCATTTTAAGTGGCCAAAGGTGGGCAGTGCTGCATCCCACGTTGTCCTCACGCTTTTGGCTGTCCTTTGACATGCAGCGTAGGTGAACGCAGCTTCTGCAAGCCTCTCTGTGGCTTGTGAGTGTTCTGGGGGGTGGAACAGTCCGCCATCGGCCTTCTTACATGATTTCGGTTGACTAACAAGGGAAGCATCCTTCGTGCACTGCAAGGTCTGGTAGGCAGCACTGGCCCTTAGTGCATTTCTCGAGTTCTTGTAAATGGCTCCCATTCCGTTCTGCACATACATTAGTTGGGCAGACTCAGTCTCCACTCAGAAAGGATGCAGGCAATGGAAATTATCCTGGGGGACAAAGCGCAACAGATGAATCTTGCATCATCATCAGCAAAGCTGCGGTTTATTTCATCGGCCAGTAGCCACAGCGGGTGTGTGTAGGCAAATGGAATCTATGTGAAAATATCGACGAAAACACTGCGAATCCAATAATACCGATTTTTGTTTTAACCCATTTCATGTTTATATATGCAAGGAGAGATGCCTGTAGTCCCCCCCATACCTCCTCACATTTATTATCAACTTAACCCATCCCCCCACATATGCGGTGAAATGGGTCTTTAAAATATCGACATTTTCGGATTCGAAGTAATGGCCTGCGATATTTTGTAGTAATACCGGATAATGCATACAAATCAGTGGCATAGGGTATAAAGCGTCTCTACCTCTAGGAGGTTGGTATAGGCAGATGCAGAGCTTCCCTGCCCATTATGTGTAAAAGAAACTCGGTAGATATCTTTAGGTATCTATAGAGAAAGAACATAATCTGTGCCTGTTCTCAGTCTTAAAACCCTGAATGGATGTGCAAAGTTAATGTGTGGGTACGACGTCCTTTCAACGCAGGATGAAATTACGTGGGGTTTTTTGTTGCATTTTTTTTAATGAAAAAAATCTAATTTTTTAGGGGGGGTTAGAAATATGTATGGGGCGTGGGTGTTTGGAAATTGATAAAAAAATTAAAGGGGATTGGGGTGTGGGGGGACAATCCCAAAATTAAAAAAAAAAATAACCTTCAATGAGTTTTTTCATTGTAATACCCACGGATTAAAACCTGTGACATGTCATCGCGTGAATAAATGACATGGAACCAATGTGTGTGCTTATGGCAAAGCAGGTGTTGCAGCTTCACCTGCCCATCATTGGATAGTACAAAGAAACGGCAATGCAATTAAGAACCTTCTGCTCTAATTGTATGGTGTTTGTACTTGCCCAGCGATCCGGGGCCTCTCTGACTGGATATGGTCCAGGCATTTGCATGGGGTTACATAGGTTGGTCCTTCATTACTGGGTGGACTCAGTAGATTGTCGCTAGGTGTAGAGTTTATTCCTTCCAACAGGATGGCATCGGGACACTGGAAGATGTGGTGGCTTAGTAGTGGAATGTGCAGAAATCATGGAGGCCCGCACAGCCATTAATTACTTTCAAAAGTCTCCTTACAGACCAGGAATACACTGTACATGATACAGCCTGAATCCACACTGTCTTTTTTCCACATGTATTTTATGTAATGGTGGTCCTGCCTTAAATGTTTGTGCAATCCCCATTTTACACCTTTCAATATAGCTTAGGAGAGATGTTTCTCATTACTGTACGATCGGGTCCTCCAAAGCCTGTAATGAAGAGTTACCACAAGTAGTTAAAAAAGGAGTGCACACTGGGCAAGAAGTAACGCTGTTCATTACAGCTGGGGAAGCTCAAATCAAACAGAACAGTGGAACAAAACTGGTTGATGAGAGTTAGAAACAGTTGCACTTCAAACTTTTGTGGTTCCCACGAAGCTCACTGGTTAAGATATCATACACGTATAGCTAGACATATAATAGTCAAACATGATTGGAGCAAACATATCTACCCTCTCCCAGCTCATCTCTGCCCCATGTGGCGGCACATTGCTTCCCGATTTGCAATTGGTAATAACACATTTATGCTGGCCTCTGGTCCTTTATTCATCGGCCATTGGCGAGCAACAAAGCGGAAGGAGCACAAGGCATCCTGAATTAGTGGGAAGGCAGACATTCACATGGCACCTGCAAAATAGCGACCTTTGCTAACACTGTAGTGGATACTCTGGAGGTTGGTAACCTTTCAGGGACACCAGAACTTACTGCCTGATTGGTTCTTCAGGAAATGCGCCTCAAATTCCACCTCCTGTTACCATTCAAGCTGGCCAGAGGGCAATTTAGGGCTGACTTGGAGTCACGTGGGTGCTTCTCTGGATCAGCTCGACTTCCTCTGTTCCCACGAGCAGCTGTGGGACTGGTTCGCTGACCTTGATTACATCACCCAGTGCGGTCTCGGCCACTACGGTCTGACTGAGACGAGCAGCCTGAGTTCAGCCCCCCTCACCCTCCATTTCCCTTAACCTTAGTGCACGGGTCATGTGCTCGAAGGTGTGCCTTCAGGATGAGGCCCAACCTGTGGCATCCCCATAGTGTGCCTACCTGTGGTCTCACCTTTCTCGTACTTATGCATACAAGTCCTTTGTATCAGTGTTGGGTCATTAACAACGTGTCCCCTTCTTCCTTGTTCCTTCCCAGGCCTGATCCGAAGGCTGGCTATAGCTCCCAGAGTTTCTTGGTTTCTCCCCTAGGAGTGTGTCCCAGCATATCCTGCTTATTCCCTAAATTGGTAGGCAGGCCCCCTGTCTGGCACTGAATTAGTACCTTCATTATTCAGCAAATCCTATGTTGGTTAGAGACATGTATCACGAAGGTGACAAACATCCAAGACCAGACCAACACAATAAAATTAAATTCAAAGTGGTTTATAAAGAGCTAGAACAGTGTGGGGGCAAAATAGTAAATGGATGTGGCATAAGGTGCAAATTAAAACCTGTCCGGAGAGATCTTGTGACTTCTAACGAAAATGTAAGGAAACTCGAAGCTCACAATGTCTGTTTCAGGAGGTATCAGGATTCCCCTCCCATGAAGTGAAAATGGTGTACAAAGAAGTATTTCACAAAAAGAAAAGTCTTTAGTTCTCCATGTATTGGGACTCATCTTCTGCTTGGTTCCTCAAGGCTGAGGTAATCTCTGGTTTCACTGGAACGTCACCCCTCTGTTTCTCTGCTGCTCCTTTTCTTTGCTGGTCCGCTGTCTCTGCTTGCCGTGGGTGAGCCTTATGAAATCCTATAGCGGTGAAGGTAGTCTACCACTTGGAAGTCCTCGATCTCCCATACCAAGGAAGTCTGGGCCTAGACGTCAATTTTGGCACTTCCAGAGTCCATCATTTCTGCAAGTGAAGCTCGATGTGGTGTGTCAGCTGGGATTGAAATTGGTTTTTAGGATCTGCCCGCTTGGATGGCTTGGAATGCAACTGTCACTTGGTTTTGGCCCTCCCCTTAGCGGTCCCCCCTCTGGTGTCACACTCTAACCCAGCCCCCTGGATGGGCAGTTGTATAGCTGCACCTAGTGTGCCAGTACCCACAGACCTATGTCCCTCAGTTCCCTTAAAGTGCCAGTAACTGCTGGATTATCATCTCCAGTAGAAGCTGAAACAACGTTTTTGGGGGACATGGGAGGGGGTAACTTTCAGGTTCCCACATGGTCTTTGTTTCCCACTTGTAGAGGCTCTGCCTTTTGAAGGTCCTTGCTCCTAGTGAGTGCCAAGTGAGGGTAACCAGCAGATCCCCTAATAACACCCTGCTGGCCCATTCTCCGCTAGCTTGGGTAGACATTCAGTACCCTTGCCACCACACTGCAGGTCCCCAGAGTGAGGCAGGGGACTTAGTTACACATGTTAGGCTCCAAAGTCTTTATCAAACAATCATTTAAACACCAAATTGTACACCTTTATTTCCTACTTCTGATTTTAAAATAAGTTATGTTATGTCAATATGCTTTTTTACTGCACCAAATCACCACCTAGTATTAGAGCTTGAGGCTTGTCCATAGAGTGACATACTGTGACTCCACTGGGTGGATGCAGATCTTAGTTTGCGGGAAGATGGGAAAATGAGCAAGGGGAAGATGAGAGGATAGGAAAGTGTGAAACTACAAACACAGGGGGGGGGTGCAGCAAGGGAAGGATCTTTTGTGCTGGCATGGTGCATGTCAATCCTGCTTGGTGGACTATAGTTCTGCAAAAGAGAGGAAGCGGATACATGCTACCCAATTACATTTTCATTTGAACCTGTAGTTAATGTTGAATTGCATACTCAAACTCTAACCAAATATTTTTTTTAAATTAAAGAACAGCCATATTTGTGTCCTTTTCTGCGGTTGTTGCTTGGACAGTCTTCATGGGAATTTTAGTTTTTAGCATTATTTTCTTGTGTTTAAAAAACACTGGGTATGTATTTTCATCTTATCTGTAGACACTACTCGATTTGTGTTTATGCACTAGGCGTGTAAATCAGTCCGATGAGGTAAAAGAAGTACTATTTAAGTGCTCCTTTTATTGAACCCATTGCGCGTTCCTAAGCATATGTATTGCCACCTCTATGGGTGATGGTTACCTACCCGTTCGTGTCAGTGGTGACTTATAAGGTAAACAAATATAACCACGCTGGTACGTTTTCTTCTACGTTTGTTGCTGCCCTGGGCCTCCGTGTAATCTCGTCTAAATGCTTGTTTATAGGGCCTTTAGTGATCACACTTAGCATTTGTTGGATGCTGTCTTTAGTCGTTGAAAAAGCTATGCTGGAGGTTTCAAACTCATATCCGTGTGTGCGTGTTCGCATGTGTGTCGGTGTGTGCATCTGTTTTCGTTTGGTGGCCTCAATAATCTAAGGGGCTTGGTCAATTAAAACCTGGTTAAAGGCCTTTTTTGTCTCGAGGGCTTGATGTCTCAGGTGGGTAGTGGCCCAATATGAACTTTCACAAAGGATGTAGCCTTATCTGAGCCAATCTTGCCCTTCCACTCATGAATCTATTTTTGTTACTTTGTAGCAGTTGCTGCAGACTGGCTGAGAATAATTTTCCCATAGGAGTCAATTTCATGGATCATTTTGAGATTGTGTCAATTGTACTTCTCCAAGCTGCAATGGATGCTTGCTTTCAATGGTTTGAAAAGAAAATGATGCCCTTATCTCTCCTTTTAAGACTGCTGTTGCTGTCCCGTTCGTTCTTTTACACACTCCCAGGCCAAGGAAACCTTTAGTATTGAATGCAACACGTTTCAGGTCGCCCATATGTATCCAATTTGTATGGTTTTACAGAGTTCAGCAACAAAGCAATGTGCAGAGCGCTTGTGGGTTTAATAAAATTGACAGTTATGCTTTTAATAATTGCACTGCACCACATCTAGAATTTAGTGCATTGGGTTGGTGAACTATGAGATAATTGGAAAGATATTGTAAGTGCTTTTCATAGATTTCAGAAGCAGGGTACAGCTTTAGCTGCATCCCAATTCGGTTGCTGTGGTTCATGTTGAAAACGAAAAAGATAACAGGGCACCAGCTAAAGGATGTGTCATCCACACAATTTTGGAATGCAAGGTGGGCGTCCATGAGGTATCATGAAGTGCAAAAAACAGTGACACTAGATTGTCAGTTAGCTCATTATATGCAAGGGGAATTTTATGCGGAGATTGTAGAAAAATAATTTCGGGAAGTGATCCAGAAATTTAGAAGGGAATATCGGAATGCAATACTGGAATGAAAAGTTGGAGTTTTGATGCAATCGTGGAATGTCAATAACGTTTTAGTAATCGAAGAAAGAGAAAGGAACATGAGTGTTCATTGATTGAATTGGAGGTTTCTTTTCAGAGGGATTATTAAATGGGAAGGGAATCTTGCTAGGGAAACTTGGCGTGTGATCATGGTGTGTGAAGGTAATATTATTAGAGGTAATGTGTGAGAAGCTTGTAAAAAGAGTATACCCCTGCGCTGATCTGTTCTCTCTCGGTTGGTTGGATTTGCTCCTGCAGCCTGGTATTAAGGTTCCAGTGGGACAAGGCTCCTGAAGTCCCAGGGTTTATGAAAGTGGGGAATTGGGTTTGGAACCTTATTTGCAATGGCGCTGTATATAACAGTTGCCAAATGGTATAGTTGTACCCAGGTATGACTTTCCAATGACTGTTGGACACAGTTGGGTGATTAATTGCCAACACGTGTTTCGACCTGGTGATGTTTATACACATGATTCCATTTGGGGTTTGACAATTTAACACATGAGAACAATTATTTCCATGCATACAGTTATTATTTCACGGTGAGAGATGCGTTCGGTGAGTCGTGAGTGTAACAAAACAAAATAGTAACAGTGAGCATACAGAGTAATAGAAGCACATGGATCATATTAATTACATAATTCAAGGTTGAAGGCACAAAGGAGGGGAGAAGGGCGAAGGGAGAATTAGCATAAGGTCAGGTTTGCGGGCAATCTAGTGCTGGGTAGTTACAGAGGATTCTTACCATGTAAGAGCGGGCCCGGTCTGTCCTGAATTCTGCAGCGACTGCTACAAGCAAAAATAGATTCATGAGTGGAAAGCCAATGTACTAACAATTCTAGATTAGGTGCATCTCTCACCATGAAATAGTAACTTTATACATGGAAATAATTGTGATCTCATGGAACTTCTCATCGTGACCGACTGTTAAATTGCCAAACCCCAAATGGAATGGTCTATAAATATCACCATATATTCATTTGTACCACTGTACTCACTCACCACACTTGCACACAATTTCACTATCACACCCATGCACAGCCTTGAGAAAGACCTTAGGGCGTAACACCTGTTGGCTATTCATGACCCGCAAACGGCATATACCCAAAATTCCAACTGTAAACAGGTCTGTCTGCTCACCTGGGGCAACCATTGTGATCTGACCAATGCACCAATAAATCCTTAATCGCCCAACTGTGTTTAACAGTCATTGGAAAGTAATACCTGGGTACAACTATACCACTTGGCAACTGCCATATCCAGCACCATTGTAACTGTGTGACTTTTGGGACCTCATTTTGGCAGAAGAATGAAATATGAGACAGTGAGCATTCAGCAAGAAGGGAATATCGTTGGGGATCGTTGGCTGAGAAGAAAAGATCTTATGGGCTGATGGAATGTCGAGTGACTACAAGTGTCAGGTCCTGTCATGGCCATTCAGGCAGAGGGCAAACATAAGTTAATGGAATATGAATCTAGTGATGATGGTATGTAATTCATTGAGTATCACTTTATAGTGCCAATTTTAACCACCTGTCTTCTCTCCTTGCAGGAGTTGTGGCGGCCATTGTTCCATGGAACTTTCCTCTGATGCTTCTGACATGGAAAATCTGCCCTGCTCTGGCAATGGGTAAGTGTTGAGTGAGTACTTCACGCCTTTTTAGGATTTGTTGGTATTTATTGGAACAACGATTTGCGACAGCAAGCACTGTCAACTTACAAAACACCAACTGCCTACAATTTATTCCAGAATACCACTACGTACAATAACATTCCAACCGGGAACCATATGAGCTCACAATGCTGCTTAACCAATTGAAACCATTTGACACATCTACTTACTAGGAATAGCAAGTCATAATGTATACATAAACCAACATTTGTTTTGATTATGTGAATTATTATTTTTGCACAAATGCCAATCATAACAGTAAGTCTTTCGGTTGCCTGTGGTTTTACATTGATTGAGACCTCTGGTGAAGCCTTCAAGTGAATATTGCAGGAGCACCTAGGGTTAAATTTAGTTGATGTGAGGTAGTATAATCTCATATCTATCAATTTCTTAATAAGACGGTTAATACCAGTGACCAGTTTCTAAGCGTTGGACTGGGATTCAGACCTGTGTTGCTCTGCATTGCCTTGCTTCTGAGACAAACTGTTGCCTCTGAGCTATCCTCCTGTTCCAGATCAAGTACTTTGTGTATTGTGTGCACCCCTTAGCATTGTGCTCTCCAACTGTAAGCATTCATGGAGAGTTGGCACAGAAGTATGATGAAAATGGGTCAATGCATCCAGTACTCTGCCTGAAGTGCCCTCTTAAGCCATCCATGGTGGCCACCAAACCAGCACCTCAATCCCTGGCGAAACTACCGGTTAGGTCAAGGGAAAACTGCACTTATCCCTCTTCAGCTCGCGGGACATTTTGAATATATTTTGATTGGTGCCCTGTCATGTCATTGTTAGACACAGCAAATGCCAAGTCCATGTGCCTGTGTGTGCTAGAAGGTGCCTAGGGCCACATTCTCTTGTCAATGTAAACTGTGATATGTTTTACAACTTGATCAACTCAGGCCATCTCTATTATCTTGCCCCTCTACTTATGGGCCAAGATAATGGAGAAATACAAATCAAATACACTTTCTCCCTAATCAAGGCCATCCATAACCCCATCCCAACATTCCAGCATTGCAATATAACTCTTACACCTAATCATTTTCCGTTGTACTGATTCGTGTTTACTCATTTAGCCAGCATGCAGCTGACATAGCAGACGTCATTGCACACACCAAACTAAACATCCTTTTTATAATCAAAGCATGGGGAACAGTCACCCGATTACTCATTTATATTTTAATAGTCCAAGTGTGTACCACATACTGCATCACAACAGAACGCACATAGTATGAGTAATATACACCATGATATACGAAACCTCTTGCTCATTCCCCCCTTCTTCGGCACCTTAATAAATTCATCCTTTCAGCTCATTTGAAGGCCTGCTTGCCTATCAGATTTAACAGATGAACTCACTGACTTCACAGCCCTTTCCATGACTTCACAGCACTTTCCACAAAGGGAAAAACAACACTTTCTTCCAGAGTCTTCAACCTCCCTGTTGGTGGACCACTGAGATCATGAAAGAAGTCTTTGTCAACCTTGCCACCGCCATAAGACTAACTTTGCATGCGACTTCACCTGCACTATTAAAGGGCAGGATGCCCGACCTTGGTATTTTCTCGATACACGCCCTTTGCTTCCACAACCGCACAACTGTCCCAACCATCATGCCATCCCATTCATGACCTTATACTTCACTTATTCACAGAAATGCTAACCAAAGCCAAACGCCACAATGCCCACTCCAAGCGTCCTCATCAAACAGCTTCATCACTCACCTCATCCTAATTCCCTGCTCGCAAGACAATGACTCACTTGTAGACAACTCTCAAGACTGGATTACACCACTAAGTTGACCATCCTGCAGCCACTACATCCAACACCATCAAACCCAACCATGCATCCCCTTAACACACACATGAAATTAACAGAAATGAGGCATGTACATTCCGGGAAAACATTTGCGTATATATCTAAATCACAATCAGCCTTCACTGCAGTATAAACTGCTTGGAGAGCCCACACATTGACCACAACTTAAGACAAAATTACACTTCTGTGCCAACAAGGGTAACATACTCTTTAAAGCTAACTACATTGCCCCGTTTTGCTCCCCCACCAACTATCACTCACTTCCGCAATCTACTGACATAAGTCAATATCTAATCAGTATGATTGGTAACATCGGACACAATGGCAAGCCCAAAGATTCCACTAACAATAACTTATCCCCCACCCACCAGATAGTCCTAAATGATATGATAGGATAGGTTATTTATAACGCGCTTAATACCCAGAGGGTCCTAAGCGCGGACCCGGGGATCCAACCTGTGCTGCTTCGTGTTGTCTTACTTCCAGGCAAGCACGTTGCCCCTGAGGTATCCTCCCGAGACATCTGATTCTTTCACCCCACTCCCCATCAATGATTTGAAATGCGAACCCTTCTCTCATTCATCATTAAGTCCCTTACTCGGGGAACATTCTTCCCTATAGTCAACTAAAACACGTCCCTCGCTCTGGAATGTTAACTTCCAAACTAAAAACTACAATAGCATCCCAGTGCCGAACATACCATGTGCATCAAAGCCGAATACCCGCCCATCATCCAGGGTTCTGCTACAGGTGGTCACCAACACTACATAATCTCTTTTAATCGACAATGCCCTTCAAATCGCAGACGTAGAAAACCCTGGCTTACTCGTCCCCCTTGACATGTCTTCAGCATTCAACACGCAAGGCCCTCCTTACCACTGATGAGGAACAAGAAGGCCTCAGGTTCTTAGGGGAACCCCAAAGCAATAATAGACTCTGAACCAATACTGATGAATAAACAAGTGCTTATTAGACATAAAATAGACAGAATACACTGAATTGTCAGCTGAGATTCAGGTCAGCGCATTATGACAATTGGCAGCAGCAGTTGGCAGTAGGCGCTCTGAGTTTTGCCCCAGAGTGCATCTTATATAGGCATGTCACAAGCATATCACTAATATGTTCTGGCATTGGCTTAGCTCCAGGTGCAACTTTCCATAATGGTCCTGTAATTTTACAGCAACTGTGAGCTGGGCCTTGCAGTTTCATGGGTACATTCTGTTGCAATATATATGAAACAGGTGGTGGTGCCAGAAACACGAGAACAACTGAAGAACAAGGCAAAGGATATTACATCAAAAAATTCATTTTATTTTGTATAAATTGTAAAAAGTCTTTAATTAGTTCATTTTATAAAAAACATCCTATATAGCAGACATTCATACATTCATTCATACTAATACAACTCTAAAAATAGTACATTTACGTTTTGTTTAAAAGGAAAAGTGAAGCAAATGCAACAACTGTTCCATTGTTAAGATCAAAAAAATTATTTGTTTCCACTTTCAAGAAAAACAATTAATGTGATCAAAGGAAAGCAGACAAATACAAATTCTATATAGTGGAAATGCAAACAACACTTCCAACATTCAGTAATAAAGGTTCACTCCAGACAAAAGTTATCGACTATTAGTGCCCAGACTATTGATGCCAATATAAATAAGTCTTCTTAGTCAAACAGGCTTCTTAATACATAGTTTTGACTTGGATAGTTATCTATGTCTTCATCAGGATAGGGATGAACCTAACAACATTTCTGTGTATCCCTGACCTTCAATTATCTAACATTTCCTTGACCATTAACCTTGAACGATTTCTCTGGGGCCAGTAGTGCTCTGTTTAACACAAGGATTCACCCATTAGGGCAATGAGTAACACATTAGTGCATGTAAACCAATTTAAGTTCTGATTCGAAAATCAGCTTGATTTAATCTATAAGGATCGCGGTTTCAACTTCCGCGTGTGGTTTTGGACATTAACGAGCGTCGCCGTCTGATTCAGATCGTCAGGCTGGAGTGATTGGAATGCCATAGAGCGCGTGCATGGCCATCTCACCGTTTTTGTATATCTGCAATACAGAGAAGCAGCATATGCAAAAACAACTGTTAAATTCCATACAAGGTGATCATGCAGAGTGGAGAAAAACAAGCAGGCACTGGTGGAGGATATGACGTGTCCTTGGAACCGTTGCTGGGGGCCTTGTGGTTCTGTCAGGCTGGGCGTGGATATGTCAATGGTGCTCTGCGCAGTGTGAGTCCACAGGTGGGGCAAAGATGGAGTAGCCAGGGCCTAGAGCTTGTGAGGTAGTTTAGCAGGACAGGACATAGAAATCCTGCCACATCACCCCCTGCACCCAGTTTGGTCATCCCTGAGACCGGATGAGACCACAGTGCACAGGATTAGCGCAAGCACTTGGTTTAAGATACCCTTTAATACATAGGAAAGCTGTGTATGAGGGTGTTGTCATAGAGAGCAAGATGCCCTACACCTATAATTTGGTAAAGTTCTTCATCAGACAGTAAGCCAAAAACTTAAAAATATATTTATTTTTCTTCCTATGGTGGGCCGGGTTCTCCCAGTGTGTGCTCAATTGTGAGTGGCAACAACCTTGCCTCGACCGGCAGGTGGGAAGACTGCTTTGCACAGCAGACTAGTAGGCAGCGTATGAGACATCATATCATGGCCAGATCAATAATTAGTACCAGAATAATCATAATGCCATGTAAAATGGAGGAGCCCAGTGAACCATGAGCATTCTGAAACCAGGCAAATGACGATCTGGAATAGACCTCATTGATGTCATGCAGGGTGCTACCGACCCCCGGGGAGGTTTTTTACGACATTCCCGACCTGAGATGAGTTATCGGGAACCCAGGTACAGCATTCTTGTCCTATAATTTTACCGGTCCCCTCCGCTTTTGTGGCTAAAATGTAATCTTAGGGCCATTCTATTTTGCAGGACCATAGTTCTGATGACTACTTGTTAGTCATTGAGTACTGCAAGGCCTTTTGCTGTATTGTCTGCAAGGAGGACGAGGGCGTGTAAGTCAGCTCTTAACTCCTGTCCCGATGGAGGGTACAAGGAAACCCAGAACACCTTTGAAGCAATCCCATCAGACCTTTTTATTTGCTGAGGATATGCCATTAGAACGGTGCCTGTGTCTTTTTGGCCAGGGTGAAGGAACCCAATGGTGCAGGCCCCTTGCCAGGTTGTGGGAAGCCATTGGTAGGTAAAAGTGCCACAGAGGAAGTAGGTACCCCTAACTGTGAAGTAGGTGCTGTGAGACTAACACAGAAACTGGGGGCAAGTGGAATTGTGTTCGGTGATGAAGGTGTTAGGCTTATAGTAGTATGCAGAGTGGGTAAAACCCATAGGAGTGGAGCCATTTTGGGAGTATGTGAAGCATGCAGTGGGTGTGAATGAAGTCTGATTGCGAGGAAGGAGAAGCATCCTTCTGGGGAGGAATATAGGGTTCCCCCGGGAACAGGTGAGGCTAAGCAGATGGACAGATAGATCTGATATATCCCAGAAGTAACACCAGTCAGCCCAATCAAAGGGCACAGGAATGAGTGAAACACCCCATTGGGCATGTGTTGGAGGGGGGGTGCACAGACATAACAGTCAGAGGTATGCATAATTTCGGCATATGCCCACGATAAAGTCAAGAAGGTATTAATTTGTGGAGGGAGGTTTGAGCTATCGGCACCACTGCAGCATATTATATAATTCCATACATGGTAGATAACAAAAATACAATGGAGAACCCAAGGTGGCAAAGGTCCATTTTGGATTCCTCCTGCTGCATCAGCATATATTATAGCTTTGTACATAGAAAGGGCAGAGTGGAAGGCAGTCAGGAGTGATAGAAATAGCAGAGTCCAAAATAGGAAAACGTAGTCCATAACACAGGAGGTAAAGACATGTATGAGACTGATATAAGGAATCAGGCCCACCCATCTGGGCAGTAACTTCTCCACTGAATATTAGCCGGGTTTGCTTGAGAGCAGAAGTGAGCAGTAATCGCTGGAATTACATAGGTGGCATTGAGAGACGTTTGAATTGCATTTTAGTGGGAAAACAGACAATAGCAAATGTATGATTTATATTAGACAGTAGCATTATGCCTAACTTGCACAGTCCAGCCCGACGGAGATTGGGGCCTTATGCCAAAAAGTTTCAAAGAGTACTGGTTGTTAGAGGTACTGCTAGATTGTAGAGATATTGATGATAAAGTTCCGAATGCCAGCAGGAACAACGATCGTTGATGGGTGTGGCTGTAACCTACTTCTGTGTGGAATTGTCACCTGTTGGAGACAGGCAACCTGGTAGCAGCACTCCGCAAGTTATACCTCGAGATGGGTTGCAGAGGTTCGTCGTCCAGGAGAGCTGGATGCGGTGCTGCAAGAGGTGTGGATGCTTGGTCCCCGGTAGGTAGCTGAAGACCCTGGACTCTGGAGATGACAGCTTTTCTGTGTCTTTCGTGCCAGCGGGGTATCTTTGTCCTGGACCCCTTGATACTTGTTGGCTGGTGGCACAGTTTTCACACACTGACTGGTGTGTACCTAGAAGTCATGACCTTTGCAGCGTACTGCAGTGTGGGTCGTCGGCAGAATTTGGAAAGGTCCTTTCCAGCGAGGATGCAGTGAGGACTTTCGCTAATGGACCTTTGGGATCACCCAGTCCCCTTTCTGGAGGCTGTGGCACAGTGTTTCAGGTGGTAGTGGCAGTGCTACTTATATTTGCTGGAAGTGAGAACTTTTCAATAGGAAATAACAAGGCCATCATTCATTTGAAAATCACAAAGTTCTGGCGATTGGAGGGGCGTGGGGTCACTGGCATTCGCATGGGCCTTGCCATAGGTATTTATGGTGGTGAAAGGCTGTGTAACCTATTCAGTGTTCCTTATGTCCATGAGTACAAGAGGGAGGGCATCTCGCCAGCTTAACCTAGTCTTGTGGCACCTGTTAGCAAGAAGTTTTTTCAGGTCAAATTTTCGTCTCTACGAATCCGGAACTCTGAGGATTATGACTACAGTGAACATTCTGGAAGATGCCCAAGGCATTACAAATGTTCTGCACCGTTTGTCCAGTGAAGTGAGTACCTCAATCAGAGTTTTGGGGCATTTGGAGGACAAAGCGTAGAATGCATTCCTTGAGCAGTTTCTTTGCTACTGTAATGGAGTCTGCATGCATGCATGGTTAGGCTTCAGTCCAACCTGAAAGTGCATCAATGACCACCAAAACATATTCAAAGGAGGCGCATTTGGTCATTAAGATAGTATATTTACAAAGGGACCTTGGGGAAGTTTGTGTACCCTGGGAGTTTTTTCACAGGCTTTCCTGGTTTGAATGTGTGATGCATGTGGGTCAGTAAGCACAGTACTTTTGTGTGGTTGAGGGGAATCTGGGAGCATACCAATACTTCTGCACAACCTGCATTCAGTTTTCCTTTACTCAAATGTGAGACAGAGTGAGCAACATGTCCTGCACCATCACGCCATTGACGATCAGAGCAATACACACATCCTTTATTTTCCAAGCTTTGTTTCTCATCCTAGAGGGCTGCGTCTTGGAGGTCTACCAGGCCATAAAGGGATAATAGGCAGTCCTCTAAGGAGAGGAGAAGCAGCAGCACATAATCAGGAGCCTGAGGGACATGTAAGGCTGCACTTTCCGCATAGCAATCTGCCAATGCCTTTCCCTCCTTGCTGCCATCGGTGGAATATGTATGGGCCTTGTATTTTACAGTGAACAGCACGGACTGTAACAGGATAGCGTTAGGCAGTGCTTCAACATAAGGTGCATTGAGATTGGGAGTACCTTGGCAGTAAGGTAGCCTTTCTGATTCCAGAGGGTCCCGTAGTTATGTTAGGTACCAAAAGAATTGCGGGAGTCATTGTATATAGTGGCTGTGCATTGTGTGGCGATTGTGCAAGCCCATGTGAGGGCAATGAGTTCTGCAACTTGTGCCGATCGTACTGATGGGAGTTGGAAGGCTTCTAACATCTCAAAGAAAGTACAGATGGCAAAACCTGCCTGGAGAATCCCTATGGAATTTCTAAGACATGAGCCATCCACGAAGATAACCAGGTCCGCATTGGGGAGGCGGACATCTTTTAGGTTGGCTCGTGGAGCTGAAACTATATCAACCGCAGCAAGGCAATCATGCGGGGGACCGTCATCTGGAGTGGGTAAAAGGGAAGCTGCACATCTGATGAGAGTAATGTTGGTGGCAGAGAGGAGCAATTTCTCATAATTGGTGAGATGGGCAGCAGACAGATGTGGAATTTTTTCCCTATTGAGGAGGGCTAATACACTGCCACGTTTGGGGTAGGCGAGCGCGATTTGTCTGCTTTAGTCAGGAGAAGAGCTGCAGCAGCTACAGCTCTGAGGCAACCGGGGAAAGTGGAAACTACAGGATCTAACTGTGAGCTGAAATATGCCACAGTGCATTGTACGTCCCTGTGCTTCTGTGTGAGTACACCTAAGGCGTACCCCTCTTTCTCATCACAGAATAGGGTAAAGGACTTGCAGTAGTCGGGCTTGGCGAGGGCTGGTGCCATAGAGAGGGCAGTATTTATTTTAGAGAAGGCTGTAGTAGCCTCTGAAGACCAAGTGAGTTTGTCAGTTTGGGAATCCAATTGCATTTTTTGCATAGGAGCTACAGTAGAGGCATTATCAAGGATCCAGGGGCGGCAGAAGTTGCTCATCCCTACAAAAATGAGCAGAGGTATTTTAGTGGCAGGGATGGGGCATTGCAGAATGTAGGCAACACGGGAGTGCGCTATGCTCCTAGCGCCTTGAGAAATGTCATGGCCTAGATGGAGAACTGTGGAAAGGCACAGTTGAAACTTGGCTTTGTTCACTTTGTGACCATTGGCCGCTAGGGTGGTGAGGAGGACCTGTGATCTGGGAGTGAGGCCTCAAAAGAGGAGGTCATCAACGTATTGGATCATTGTGGAGCCAGCAAGGAACGTGAGATCCTGGATGTCTTTTTGGAGTATTTGGGAGAAAAGAGAGGGGGGGATTCCACAAATCTCATGGGGAGTCATCTGTAGATCATTTGACTAACTTTATATGTAAACAGTACAGTGGGGTGCCATGTAGATGCTTGCTAAGGCCAGTTAATTGGGTTGCAACAATATACAGGAGAGAGACTGCCGCAGACCAGTGGAACTGTTAGGTGACCCCAACCTAATCGGAAACAAAAGGTGTTCCATGGAACATGCGCTGTCACAATAAAGCATATATGGCACAATTTTACAGTTTCAGATTTGAGTGACAAATCATCTAATTTAATTGGTGAAAACGGTATCTTTGCCGCTTTTGCTGACAAGTGCTTCGTTCCCCTTTGGATCTTTTTCAAGGCGCGGCTTGTTTACGAAACAATTGAAGGTATACCATTGAAATTCACTGTTAACATGTTTCAAACAGCAAAGCCAAAATTAAAAGCACCCGTAAACAAATGAACAAATTCATTGTGGGAGAGGGAAAGGGTCGACCTATTCCAGAAAACAATCCACCAATCGGTTCAAGAATCGGCAGAAAAAAGATTCAAAATCAATTGCGACATACAGTGAGCATGGTGAGGAAAAAGAAAGAAAAGCAAAAAACACAAAATTAATGGTGAAAAGTCAAACCAATGATTACAATAATGATCATCTGATTGGTCATTCTGAACAGTAGCATGCTAAAAATGTGTCAATCCATATTAACACCCTCAAAACACTAAGAGTGAAGTGTGCAGTGAATATAATCACCTGCTATTGAACTGATATCATGGTAGGGTAATCACAATACCACATACACTTGGAATACACTTGCCTATGGGCCATTAACCACAGGGGTGAGTAATGGACTCCAATGCTAAATTGTCCTTAGACTCCCTTTGCATAATGCATCTTTGTAATTACGCCCAATGTGCTATTCAGAGTGCATGTGCCGTACAGTGCCAACCAGGCAGTCACGCAAGAAATTCATAATTACATTGATCATTCCCAACATGGTCGTATAAGCCATAAATCTAATCTGTCCCAAATTGAGAGAGCTGCTTTGAATGACTTAGCCAATGACCCTAACATAGTCATCAAAGAGGCCGATGAAGGTGGGAACATTGTAATTCAAAATACTATTGATTATTTTAAAATGGCTAATCACCATCTGGCCACTCCCGGATGTTACAAGAAACTTGCGAAGAATCCTAGTACCCAAACAGTAACCGAGCTCACGGCCCTCATCCAAGACTGGCCCTCGCAAGGCATGCTAACAGATGACAAATTGTCTTTTTTGATAAGACAATACCCGGTGATTCCAACTATGTATTTCATGCCCAAGATTCATAAACGTTACAAAATACTGCCAGATGTTCGACCGATTATGAGCGGACTTGGATGGGCAACTGAAGGCCTTTCGCAATACATACTCTGCAATTAAAGACCTGGTCGCAATGTTGCCTGCAAACTTAAAGGACTCCACTCAGACTCTGTCTATTCTCAATTCTATTGAATGGCAACCACAATTCAAATGAGCAAGTTTTGATGTGAAAGCACTGTATACATCCATCCAACACAGTCCGTCTTTGGATACTATAGATTTTGCTTTCTGTAAACACTCTGATCATCTTGATATGTTTGGAGAATGATGCAAAGCATTTCTTGCCTTCACACTCGATCTCAACCAATTTTTGTTCAACCGTGAATACTTTTTGCAAACGAAAGGTGTTGCCATGGGCGCTAAATATGCACCTTCTCTGGCGAATCTATTTATGGGTTATTTTGAGCACACAGATTTTTAGAAAATCAGAATTTAAGACGGAAATCATATTATGGAAGCGGTACATAGATGTGCTAGTGATGTGCACATCTGAGAGTTTTTCCTTCTTCCTTCGATATCTCAATCAAAATGGGTTTGGCATCAAATTTTCTGGTTGTATCGGCACCAAACATCTTGAATTCCTTGATCTGAGATTTGACATAATCAATGACACCCTCCAAACCAAAGCATTCAGAAAAGCAACAGCTGTCAATGCAACGTTAGATGCCAGCAGCTGTCATCGAAAGTCAGCTATCAGTAATATTCCGGTTGGCGAATTTCATCGTGCCAAAAAAAACTGCAGCATATGAACAGGAATGTGACCTGATTGCGAAAAGGTTCAAGCAACGAGGGTACTCGTCTCATTCCATACATAAAGCCTTGGACAAAACTAACCGTCTCACTCGAGATTCGATTTTGAACCAGACCAGTCCAAGGTTAATCCAGTCGAACCGGGAGGTGAACTTCATTACCAAATTTGTCAAAGATAACGATTGCCTGTACAGGATTCTTAAACATTGGTATCTCTTGAAATTGGACCCAAATCTAAGTCAATATATTATGGAAAGGCCCAAGCTTATTTTTACTTAAAGTAAGACTGTGAAAAACAAATTAAGTCCCTCTTTTCTTGACCTAACTCTTAGCCAAAAACAACTTCCAGTTGGCTAAAAAGTAGTCCCCCTGGTTTTCACAAATTTGGGACACGTAATTTCTGTCAATATGCGTTGTAACGAGGGGTGCCCGGTTAATGGTGAGAATACAAAAGGTTCTAATGCAATAGGGCCGAGTACATTTGCTCAAACAAAAGGTTTGAATATTTTTTTTAATTATATATTTTTTTGGGGGGTTTCGTTTTGGTAACAGTGGTTTTTATATTACTGATAAGTCTGGCTGCTCAGTCTCACTACCAGCTTGTGTAGTACAGACCTATACCAATAGGTGGTTTACATGATGCAAAGAGGACAAGACTGGTGTGGTCTCCTACAGGGTTCCTGCATACAATCCTGCCTAACAGGCACGTAGCTCTTCTATGTGGCATATGATCAAAGTGGTACTTATCGTGCTCATGAAGATGAAAACGAGACTGGGGCTGTCCCAATTCCTGCATACCTCCTTCCGGGCAAGACTGGCTCTGGTAAACATCCTCCCCAGGCTGAGAGGAGTCCCCATTCCTCCTTGACAGGTTCAGGACCCTGACCCCGTCACAAATGCTTTCTAGACCCCTGCAAGGATTTCAATAATGCTATTACCTACACTTGCTCTAATGTTGAAAGATTTGCTAATGGGGCACTGCTGGTTCTTGACTGCATGATTTTGACAGCCATTAGAATTCTTAGTACTGAATTTGAGAACTACGTAGATCAGAAATTCCAGTATTGAAGGTGTTACTGACCATACACACCTAAGAGCACATGAGTCTCAAACGTTTCAATGAGAAGCATACTAGGCTGTAAAGGTGAATACAGCTGTGAAGTGGAGGTCTTCCACCCCCCCTGTTCAGCTCAGAAGGAACAACTCTGGAATAATCTCCCTTTCCTTTAAAATACCTGCTGCCTCCTTCCTATCTTTAAAGAAACACCTTGAGGCACACCTGTTCATGTTCAAGCCAATAAGTGATGGATAGTAGGATTTGAGTTCATTATGACCATTGGCTTTGGGCAGGACACCTTCCATAGAGTTTTCTGTCTGTGCCATTACAGAAGGGGACTAGACATATGCTAATCCTTCTAGGTCTTGCCAACAAAGGGTGCGGTCCAGCTCAACCGCTAGATCAAAGTCCCCTCTGCAGTGGAACACAGGGAGTAATGGGGAGACATAGGGCCTCAATACGATATTGTAGACAGTTTGGTGGTTAACATACTGAATTCCTGCCAAACTAATTTACTGTTACCGCCACTTGGTCCGTTTGGTTTGCCACAGGGTTACAAGTGGCAGTAGGCCAGTGTTCATCCTTGTTTATGGTGTCCATAGGACTGCATGGGTTTTTTGGCAGGATTACCATGAGCGGTAATCCCACTGATAGTCAGGGCTTGGAAGCACAGGCTACGCTCTCCATGGTAGACTCTTGAAATATTCTGAAAAATCGAATGTGTTGCCTTTGATAACGCTACAAGGCATCAGATCATTTTTGAAAACCAAAATTTCTATCTGCCTTAAAATCTTGAAACCGTGCTATTTGTTCTTAAACGTGACTTGATAACTTTGTTGGTTGCTGTGTGGAACATATTGTACCTAGATTAGGCTATTTTGTTTTAACAACGTGCATCGTGCTAATTACGGATTGAAGTAAATACATGCAACTGAGCATTAAAGCAAGCTCAGCACCATTTTACTACAAAGCGCTTTAGTAACGCCCATATTTGTTTGGAGTGTTTGGATTGTGTGCCTGATTGATGCATCTACACTTTACTTACCTGCAAATTACCCTGAACCACAAGTCCCAGCAGCACTAGCGCTGCTGAAAAAGAAACGTCAGGCGCTTCAGCGCCGGCGCTTCTGAGACGGTGCCGGTCTATGCCGGTCCCGGCGGACAACGGCCATCGGCCTGACACTCTGCCCATTTTTCCTGCCCACGCATCCAGCAAACAAGGTAAATTATGGGGTTTTCTAACCTCCTGCACCTACTTACTGACGCAAAGCGCTTAGAAAATGAACAATTTGTTAAGCACTATATAAACACTAAGGATGTGCCGCACCCCGATACTACACAACTGCCAAGTTGTAGTAGGACTATAATTTCAGAACAACCTAAGACTCCCCCTAAACCAGAGGCCCTCAAAATAGCACTACTTAACACATGGTCCCTCAATAAACATGCACAAAATGTTCACGATTACATCCTCGAAGAAAATTTAGATATCCTCTTCCTTACCGAGACCTGGCTACAAGAACCTACCGGTCCAACCATTAGCACAGCTGTCCCTACTAATTACATCATTCATTTTGAAAATAGAACAAAAGGAAAGGGAGGCGGAGTCGCCATAATAGTCAGACAAGACATACATCTTTTTTCATCGCCCATTCAATGTCCCGGGTGCGAAGCGCTCCACCTCAAATTCACCCCCTCTCAAAACAACTGCATCAACTTCATTGTAATTTATAGACCTCCATCACTCATATCTGATTTTAACGATGATCTCTGCCATATTCTTAACAACCTTAAAGGAAAGAATACAGGCACTCTTCTCCTGGGTGACCTCAATAGATGGAGGGGAAACCCTACTGATAAAGAGGCTATCAGCCTAGAAAAAAACCTTTCCAATATTAGCTATTCGATTGCCAACAATGGTCCCACCATCGGTTCCAACAACCAACTTGACTGGATTATTTCTAATAACGTAGACCTTACTGTAACTAACACACAACCCTGTATCTGGAGCGATCATTACAAAATCGAAGCCATACTATCCTTGCCTTCCAGAAAAACCCAATCCAACAATTTACCCATAACCACCCAGAGCAGAAACCTCAAGAAAATCACGCCAGACATGCTTTCAAGGGGGATCGCACTCATAATGGATAACACCACAGACAATGACCCATGTGACACTATCATTACCACCTATAACAACTACTTTCAAGATCTTCTAGACAAGAATGCCCCACTGAAAAACAAACTAGTGCGCCCCAATCTCAACCACCAAAGTTGGTACACTACGGAACTAGGCACCCTAAAGACTATCAAAAGGAAACTTGAAAGACAGTGGCTCAAGAACCCTACAGCACTCAATAAAGACACTTGGAAGAAATCGGATACTCAGTACAGAAATAAAATTAAAGAAATAAAAAAAAACTACTATAACGAGCAAATCTCAAGTGCGTCTAACTCCACGGGAAAGCTGTTTCAAATCTTAAAAACCTTCGAAAAGCCACCCACTCTTACCCCCCCATTCCAGCCATCTTTGCTGGACTGCGAAAAGGTCCAAGCTGCTTTCTCCCAAAAAATCTCAAAAGCTAGAGACACTATCTTAAACTGCAATACCACGGACATCCCATTGACTCACATCAATACGGACTCCGAGATAAAAGTACTCAAATTTAAATTCACATCAATAACACCAGAAATCATGGCAGAGACTCTCTCTAACATGAACTGCACTTCATGCCCCGAAAACATACTGCCCCCCAAGTTCATTCTAGATAATATAGACGTTTTTTCACCCTTTCTTTGCCGTATGACAAACTCGTCTTTTAGAGACCAGACCGTCCCCATTAGTCTCAAAACAGTCACAGTCACACCATTGGTTAAAAAACCCGGCCTTGACCAGCAAAATCCTGCCAATCTCCGCCCTATCACGAACTGCAACTTTTTGTTGAAAGTTCTCGATAAAGTGGCCACCCACCAACTACAAGAGTATGTGGACAAGCACGATCTGTTACATCCCCAGCAATCAGGATTCAGAAGTGCACATAGTACGGAATCAGCATTACTTGACCTTCAATCCAAGATGCTAGAAATTCTGGATGGAGGCAAGGCCGGCCTGCTTGTTCTATTGGACCTTTCGGCAGCTTTCGACCTACTAGATCATGGGAAGCTCCGTGAGGCCCTGGGAAAAGCAGGTAACTGTGCTGAGGAAGCTATCAATTGGATATCCTCTTTTCTGAAGGACAGAAAATCTAAAATCACATGGGGTGGACATTCCTCTGGCACGAACCCAGTGGATTGTGGTGTCCCACAAGGTGCAAGTTTCTCCCCTCTCTTATTCAATCTTTATATCCGCTGCCTTTGCGCCCTCCTCTCACAGCTGGGTATTTACTTTACCAACTTCGCAGATGACACCCAACTGATTATAGAACTCAGCGGTGACCATTCCAGAGACAACAACAGACTCTCAGCAATCTATAATACTATAGAAAGTTGGATGAAAGCCCACTGGATGTGTCTGAATAGTTCAAAAACTGAACTTATGACATTCGGATCTCCAAAAGCCCTTTCCAATTTAGGCTCAGCCTACTCATCATTTACTATCAAGGACTCCAATATCCCGGTTTCTAGTAAGGTGAAAACACTTGGCATATACCTGCAATCCTCACTAGGTGCAGATGCCCAGGTTACTTTTCTCAAAAAAAACTGTCAATACTATCAGAGACTCCTACACCGCATTAGGCCGTATCTTAATGCCACAAATTGCGCCACGATTGCTAGAGCCACGATTTTATCCCGACTGTATTATGGGAATGCGCTAATGCTCGGTTCAAGTAACTCTTGCATTAAACAATGCCAAATAATCCAAAACAATGCTGTTAGAACCATCACCGGGAAGTCCAAGCGTGAGCATATTACCCATGAACGCATAGGCCTTCACTGGCTCGCCATTGAGGAGCGCATTAAATTCAAATCCTTGACACTGGTCCATCGCTGTCTTTATGGCACGGCCCCCACATACCTAGAGAAGGAATTTCGCTGGTACGAACCAAGCCGCTGTCTAAGATCTGCTAAAAAAGGGCTACTCAAAGCCAGCCACACCAAAGTCAAAGCTAATGGACTTGGGAGAGCCTTCCCCACAAAAGCTGTAGCACTCTGGAACAAGCTGCCGGATAATCTTAGATGTGAAAGTAGGTACCTGCCATTTAGGAAGCAGCTGAAAACATTACTCTTTCGGTAATTGTTATATATTCAGCATAGACTCCCTTGAGCCCCCTGTCACTTCTTTTCTCTTCTTTCTATGTTGTCCTGTGATCTTGTCCTCTCGTGTACTTGTCGCGCCCTGATGCTCGCGAGCTCCGGCGCGTTATAAATATATAAATAAATAAAAAATATTTGGTTTTAAAGTGGTAGATTTTCTGTACAGTTTGATGCTGGAGGAAAATCCTATAGTAAAAGGTCAAACTTGTAGTTCAGCAGTGTGATATAAATGTCAGTAATTCTGTTACTGTCAAGTGGTGGTAACGGAATTAGCACCAGTTTTTTTTTTCCTGCACTGCCAAACTCGTTAAAAGGCCAGTAGTTCTCTGAAAATGGTACTTGAATAAAAAATAAACATTTGGACATGTATTAATGGTGAAGGTACTTAAGGAACTGACTGACGAAGTGCAGTCCAGTATTTCCTTTTTGTAAGGAAAAACTGTACAAAGAACGATGGCACGCGTATGTAGATATATATTTGAGACTGGTATGAATGATGAGGTATCCAAGATTTTGTTAATCAGCAGTGGTGGCAGATTATAGTTTTCTAAATGTTTTGGTTTGGATTTCCTAATGTTTTCGATGAAGGGAATCTGCTGAAAGATAGAAAAACTAGCAAGGGGAGGATAAGAGGATGGGAAAACATGAAATAAATACTTCAAACGCAGGGAGGAGGGGATGCAGAAGGGGAAGAATGTTTTGTGATGAAATGGGTGCGTGTCAGTCCTGTTTTCTGGACTATAGTTCTGCAAAAGAGAGGAGAAGTTTGTCCTAAAGTGTTGTGATAATTGTCTTCCTACATGCTAGCCAAATGCATTTTCATTTGCACCATGTAGTTAATCTTAAATGGCATACTCTAACCAAATATTTTCCAAAAAGAAATTAGAAATGTGAATGTGTGAAAATATAAATGGTATCTGCTAATCAAAGTGAATATTTATAACTATATGCGACTTGGAGATCTTTTTTTGTTATGTTCTTGAATAAATTCACTGCTGCTCTATTCTGGATAAGCTGGATGTGTCGCGGAGTGGACAAAGGTAGATTAAGAAGGGGCCTATTGCAATAGACAAGCCTAGAGAGAACCAGATCCTGGGTAACATGGAGTCTCTGGGGGAAGGTGAGGAAAGGTAGAATTCCTTTCAGAAGAAAAAGCTGAAAGTGGGACTTCTTGGCAATGTCCTGAGTATGAGGGCGGGAGGAGAGAGAGGAGTTGAAGATGACTCAGAGGTTTCTGGCTTCCGAAGAGGGAGCAGGGGGAGAGCCAAGGAAGAAGGCCAGAGTGAAGGGAAGAAGTCGGGTGCCGGGGTCCCACTAGGGAGGATCTCCGTTTTGTTGGAGTTGTCCAAGATCATTGGACATACACCAGGCCTGGATGGCTGAGAGGCAGTCAGGGATGAAGGAGGTTGGAAGGGCATCTGTAAGAAGTCTGAAGAAGAGTTCTGTGTCATCAGCATAGCACTGGTATTTGCTGGCATGCCTCATTTCCTCCTTTTCCCCTAGAGTAAGGTAGATGTTAAAGAGCCAAGGTGAAAGAATCGAGCCTTGGGGGACGCCACAGGTGGAGGAGGAAGTAGGAGGAAGTAGGGGAGGAGAAGGTGCCCGGTATGACTTTGTAAGAGCGGTCAATGAGGAAGGACGTAAGCCAGTCCAGTGCCCGCTCTGAGATACCAAGGGTGTCTATGGGGTTACACATTGGTTGGTGTTGAAAATCTAGGATGAGGCGTGCAAGCAATGCTCGAGTGGAGTGAACAGGTGAGTGGGCAGGCTCTGCACACCTTTTTCTGAGGACAGACACCGTCACTCCTCGGGTTTGCAACAATTTAAATGTACTGTGCTGCCTTTAATTTGTTTTGTGTGTTCCCCCTGCTACAGTCTTCCAGTCAAATCCCGATCTGTGAGTATTGGGGGCAAGACGCTTTTCTCACTTGCCCTCAAGACCACATACAGGTCTGCTCACAACACTTGTGAAATATCTCATTAGTATTTTAGACTGCAGGGAATATTTAAATACAGGATTTAAGGGCTTAAACTCTGTGCACCTTTTAAACTTTGGCAGCAATTTTATAAGAAACGCGCCTATTTTAAGTTATGTGGGTGTTGTGAGGAGTCAGGAATGAAAGTTGGACACAAGTCAGTCATGATTGTGGTTAAAGACTTTTATTGAATATAAAAGGGGTTGGGAAAATGCCTCTCTGACCCTGTCCCAAGAGGATTTTCCCTACCTAAACCAAAAACTAAGGAACCGTCTGTCAGAATGTCCGAACATTAACTGTCCTGTGTCCAAAGTTCTATTCTGACCCTCACACTAAAAACTAACTCTGGTGAAAACCATTGGGTGGTTTAGAAAAGTGTTCATAAAGGAAAAATAAATGGCTCCAACAGAAAGTTCCTCAATGATAGTCTCTGGTTCCAAAGGTTGGCTCCATTCCCTTGGATTCTTCTTTACTCCTTGAGGTTTTGTGCACAACAGTTATTTTAGCTCCTCTTGTTCAATTATAAGATTTATTTACAGAACAGTTTGGTTTTATGATCTTGGTTTTTATTGTGGGAACCGGATATATTTCTCTGTCAGGTGATGTTAATCCTTCTCTTTTGTTCAACACACATTGCCCGGAGTACTCCCCTGCCAGGACTTCTGATTCGCACACTTGAATTTGCTTGATATACTCTCCTGCCAGGGCTTCTGTTGGTCACTCGCTGGTGACTGCCTGATATACACTACTGCCAGGACTTCTGATTTGCACACTTGAATTTGCCTGGAATACTCTCCTGCCAGGGCTTCTGTTCATTTTGGGGTTTTTGCCTGCCCCTAAGTTGCATATATATTGTGTTGAATAATGTACCCTTCTGGTAGATTATCCTCCCTCTATTTCTTATATATTTACACTGTGCACATTCACACATTAGGCAAGGGGTTGTTTGCCACTTATTTCTCCCCTTCTCAATATGTCAGCTATATTCCTTTCTCTTAGTTAAATTAGGTGGCCTCAATGGCTTTTCTTGGCCTGCCTCAATTCCCTCGTGGTCATTTGCTGAAGGGTTCCCATCTGCTTCCTTCTTTTGCCTTTGCATTCGCTCACAGGTCTCCTGCGGCTTCCACTTCATACGCTTGCTTTCCTCTTGACTCCAGTATGTGAAAAGCTGCATCGGTTCAAACATCCAGGAGGCCTTCAGTGGCTCTTGGCGTTCCTGCAGCGTGTCTTGGAGCAGCAGCTTTCTTCTTCTCCCTCTGTAAACCATCTGGCTCCACGACGCCGGCCTTTGCCTGTCTGTTCCTCACAGAGAGGTGCAGCTCTCTTCTCGGCAGTCACTGCCTCTCATTCTCTGCTGAGACTGCTTAAATTTCCCAGGCACGGGTGTGTGCCAGAAAACACTAGAGTGCTCGCTGAACTTGCACTCTTTTGCTGGAAATTGCTTGTTCCTTCTTCCTCGTCACAGTATCTTGAAAATTCTGGGAACAGTAGTCCTTTGTTGACAATTGACTCACAGAATCTGGATAAGCATTTTTAAATGGCAAGTCCGTTTTGGTTGAGTGATAAGTGGAGTTGGAAGGCTGATCCATAGGTTTGGGACAAAGGGATTCCCTGGCCTTCCATAGGAAAGGGAGTAGGTTTCAGATGAAATTGCCCTATTTGATTGTTTACTTTTGGTTGTTAGGTCTTTTTTACCTAATTAAAGGTGTTACTTTTTACCTTCTTTCATTTTGACCTACTTACCTGAACATGAGGAGCAGGGGTTGTGGGGGTGTCCCCCCGCTCCTCATGTTCAAGTACGTAGGTCCAAAGGTGGTTGTGTGGTTGTCCTCCACATCCTTAACTATGGTGGTGGGGGACAAAAATTGCTTTGGCTCCCATTTTCAATGAATGGCCCAAACGGGGGCCCGAGCAGTTTTACTGCGGGCAGTCTGCCCGCGAACAAAACATTTATTGACATCTCGTATACGTATACATCCTTTCAGATATGGGAAGGTCTTTTCCAAGAGAGAGTGGGGGATACCATGTCTCACCCGATTAAGCCATGACATCTTCCGGAGGCTGTCCCCTCCCATGTGATCCTCCTTCATCTAGCCGCCCCCAGGGTCCTATAGTTGCCCCCCAGGTGCGTCCTCTTGCCACATGAGAAGAGGTCACCGTTGGGAAATCAGTGATGACTCCATGATTAAACTTTTGGGAGGCAAAGGCTTATTTGTCCTGGGCACGTTGGGAAAGACCAATTGAAGGAAATGTGCATATTTCACTTTAACATCTGTTCACCTCCTGTGACGTCACTTGCTATTGTGAGTCCCCCCTACACTTTTTCTTAGGAGTTGTGCCCTGCTTTCTATTTGTGATAAACATTTAAAAGAATAATTTGTGAAAGGTTTTCCTATGGAACAAAATTGTGAAACAGGCAACCCCAGATGTGTTTTCAATGCCTTCCTGATCGTGCACTTGAGCTGTGTAGCATTGTTTGTGATGAAATTGCTGCTAACCTTGTTATGAGAGCGCCATCTCCAGCCCTTGTATCTTGATTTCTATGGTACTCTTTTTTTCTGTTGCCTGCCTATAACTTTGATTGTTATGTATTCTGACCTGTAGTATGCCTCCCTCATTATTGCGGGGATAATGACCAGCCATCAAGTTGGGGAAGGGTCATTATCTCAAGCGATAATTACCCTTCTCGAGGTCTGTAAGGCTATTAGCATGTGGTGATAGTAGCAATACATGTTTGGAGTTTTGGTGGTGAAGTAAAAATGATGCTTTAAGAGTGAGTAAATAGACCAATGATGTAGTAAATTAAATGCGGTTTCATTTTGTAGTATTTAAATAACATGGTTGTCTTTGTAAGTTAAGCATTTTAATTGAACTTGGTTTAACATGAGCATGCATCGGGTGTCAAGTTAAAGGTTTCTCTAGAAAGTGAAAACATTTTCCAATGTTTCATCTTTCTCTTTTGTGTGTTAAATCGTATGTTGCAGCAAAAAAAAAATTCCTCTTGGTATCTTGTTGAAACAAAATCGTGTCTAGAATTTGCATTGTTTTCCTGGCGGTTTCTGAAGACAGAATGTTCAGAATGCAGTCACTACCAATATTTCTTGACTTCATTCTAAACACTGATTGGCTATGAGTAGGTCAATAACGAGTTCCATGTGCTAATATTGTTTATATAGGTGTATTGTAAAATGCATAATCGTTTCATGTATTTGAGTAGTAGTACCTTCTATGTAACCATTACCTACTTGTGACTCTTTGTTTAAACAGCATTCCATTCTTTCTAGCTTTAGGCTATGAAAATACGCCCTCATAAATATGACAGTCATGTGGTATCTCTTGGTACTGTCTTCCTCTGCATGCCTTTGAGCATGGCGGAAGCCCGTGTCAGAAGATTCTAGGCTCTCTGAACTCCCGTACTCTGCCTCTAACCGGATTACAAGATCAGTCGCTGCTTCGGACGCGCGCTAACACAATGAGGCCAGGCTCTCATCAGAGCAGATTGAGGTCGCTTACGCAACCGGCCCTCCTTCCATATGGAAATTAATATCCGCCACTGCTGTCCAAGATCAACTACAGTGGCTCGATAATCCGGCAAACAAAGATATTAGTGCAGGCCAGCCCGCCTCCCTAAAAACTAAAGCTGCCCCCGCAGAAGTATGAGGACACTCTGACTGGGGCATATTCATTTCTAATGTACACTATTTTCGCTTCATCTGTAGTCTAACATTTCTGTTTTAACGCCTGCATTTTTCTACGTTTTTGTTTGCAAAATGTGAAGGGGGTCCTCAAGCTTTTTTTTTTTTCTTCATGAAAGAGGACATGGGAAGTTGCGTATTTAGGAGTGAACGTCTCTTTGTACTACTCAGTCCTTGTGTGATGCATGCGTAGCCGCAAAGCCCAAGTATGCCTGCTCTGATTAGCTGCACTTGCTACTCAGATGATATAATTCCGCCATTCTTTACTTCGCTTTGAAAATTCCCTTACTACTTCAAAAAAGAACTGTGCTCAGGCTGTTGTTTTTGCTACGAAAATCAGACAACAACTCTGCGTGTAGACTTCCACTCTCTCTTTTTCATTCAACCTAGTGTATTTTATGTTAACCGACATAATTAACAATCATTATGCACAATTCATCTGCCATCTGTTCTGGAAATAAATACATCATCACAGCAGATGTATTATATATGGTATTGTTGTCTTGCAACTAATTTTAGGTTTTTAATATTAATCAATTTTTTTAGCATGTACCTAGCGTTGAGAAGCAACAAAGCACTTTACAGTAATAGGGGTAAGAACACGGTGAGGGAAGCAGAGAAAAAACAGAACAGGGAGTTCACCGGGGAAGGCGAGCTTGGGCAATTGGCAGCAGGGGGGTTCTACAAGCAACCAGGGAAGGAGACTGTTAGGAGCAGATTACATTCTTGGGTAGGGTGTGGTGTGCATTGCAGAGCTAACCCCTACCATGGCCCCCTAAATAGTAACAGTAATGCATAATATCTCATGATTTGTTTACACCCAATGATATGAGACAGAGACCTTCTGAAAGTTGGAAACCTATTACACTTTATTGGAAACATATGGTCGTATTATTTGAGTCATCCTATCGGGCTGCCCCAGCCCTGCTCAGGTCTTCCGAATGCCTGGCCCAAAACCTAGTCCTTTTCCGAGTGGCTCTGCCTTACAAAGTCCATTGTCCAAAAACCTGTGAGCCATCTCACTTCTATTGCCGCTCTTGCGAGAACGGCCCGCCCTGGTATCTGACTGCCAGTTCAGTCACTCCCATTTGGACAATGGAGTGAACCAAGGCCACTGCATCAGTTGTTGAGGAGTCCCAACCGTCCTTAGTGGTATCAGTGCCTGTGTCACCCCATCCTGCCTGAAGCAGCCAGTGGTTTTAGCTCGCGCAAAAGCCTGCAGCATGCCTCCTTCTCTGGGACCGCCCTTGTAACTCCGGCTGCAACAGAAAAAATCATTAGAAAAATTGCTACAATCACCTGTGCGTAAAAATTGGTTCACACGTGTCGGGCATTTATAGTACACTGTTTACAAACAACATTAGACCCTGTCCTCCTAGACACCCTTAATTCATCCCTCTTTACTCCTACAGCTTGGGTGGGAGGGTGGTTGCTGCTGCCTGGACTGTAAAACAGACTCTGCTCTCTCAGCCCAGGCAATTTATGCGCCCAGAGGCACCAGCCGTTTCCGGCCGTACCCCCGGAGGAACAGGCGCCACGCCCCCTCAGAGAGGAGGCAAGTCCACGGAGGGGCTGGCCAGACGGACGGCCTGCTATGTCAGCTGCCCCTCTAGCGCCCCCTGCGTGGGGTGGTGCACCTGCTTAGCGGAGCTAACCCCTACCATGGCCCCCTACATAGTAACCGTAATGCATAATATCTCATACTTAGATTACACACAGTGATATGGGACAGAGACCTTCTGAAAGTTGGAAACATATTACACTTTATTGGAAACATATGGTCGCATTATTAGTCATCCTATCGAGTGGCCCCAGGCATGGTCAGGTCTTAGGAATGCCTGGCCCAAAAGCTAGTCCTTTTCCGGGTGGCTCCGCCAATCCTGCCTTACAAAGCCCCATGTCCAAAAACCTGTGAGCCATCTCACTTCCATTTCCGCTCTTGCGAGAACGGCCCGCCCTGGTATCCGACTGCCAGTTCATTCACTCCCATTTGGACAATGGAGCAAACCAAGGCCACTGCATCAGTTGTTGAGTCCCAACCGTCCATAGTGGTATCAGTGCCCGTGTCACCCCATCCTGGCTAAAAGCAGCCTGTGGTTTTAGCTCACGGAAAAACCTGCAGTGTGCCTCTTTCTCTGGGACCGCCCATGTAACTCTGCCACGCTTTGGGGTGGCAACCCCAATGCCTCCACTAAGTAGCAACCCATCGCCCTACTCCCTTAGCATCATATGCCTTCCTGCTTTCTTAGTGTTCTAAAGATACCCCCCGAATCCCTTCAGTGTACTTGTCATACCGATGAAACACCAACCTTAGCGAGATCTCGTGGATCTTCATTGCCCAATCTCCTATTCCTGAAGAAAACCAACACTCCAATCGCGTCAACCTTTCCCACCCACCGCCGTGCCAAAAAAAAAAACAAAGCATCAACGAATAAGTGAAAAACTATCTGGGGCTTGCGAATTATAACATTATTTATACAGTGCTACGATCTTAACTTGCCCGTCCTTCGCCCCCCTCTACTGGATGGCCCATTGATATTTTTGGGAAGTAACTCTCACCCCACGTTGAGCCTAGCCCGGGATTTCTTATCCTTCAATGAGCGGCCCTGGTACTTACAAATTCTCCCGTATTTAATTCCGGGTGACCCACAGCCTTGCCCGGGCTTCCTGTGTATCCATTTGCCCCAACCACTCCTCGCACAAGCGGCCCATTGCTGGTCGCTTTCTGCCATTCACCTTTAGGTGAATTCATATAACATCATGTATCAGTGTTGCCACCTCGACCCGCTCCTGGCACTAGTGTCTGCTTGTGGTAGACCCAGAGCGTTGGGTCCAATCGCCCCCCCTAACTGTTCTCTTTTTTCCACACACTAGAGATCGCCTCTCCAGGAGGTCCACTCTCAAACCACGTGTTTTACCTCACCAGCACGAGCCCACCTTGCCAGTGCTGTTCTTACCAACCACTCCGAGCTGTTGCCACCTCAATCACTTTCCCGGCAACCCTCAGCCTGGTCCTTAGATCATGCGACACAAATTCGAAAATGAGTAGTTTAGACAATAAATGCCTCCACAAAAATTGCAGGTCGCCTGCCCCCATGTTACTTATTTCCTCCACAGCGCCCACTGGCTGTATCTGACCCATGTTCGCATCGAGGAATCTCAATGTAACTTCCATGTAACACGCCAACTTCTCATGTTTGTCCTTCATTTCTAACCCCTTCCCCTTTTACCATTGTACAGATCCCTGCATATGCAGACTGATTTTACCTTTCTGCACCGCTTTTCAACCCTGTTGCCATCCCATGCCTCCCTCATATAAAAGGTGCACCAATGGCCGTGTGCTATTTTTGCTAGTCTGACGTCCCCTATATGCCCTCCAGTGACCCAGAGAGACCACCAGGGAACTATGTGCTTAGTACATAGCGTTCCGTACATCCAGCTTTCACATAAGATGCCAACACATCAGCGTGTCCACATGTATTACTCTTCCACTTTGGAATGCTTTATCGCTCTGTCCTAAGTTAAGTTTGACCCCCAGTCGATGTGGGGATCCACACTGTAGCCGTGTGTGAACCGTAGACCCTTATTGACACATAGAACCTTATTGATTACCAGGTATGCTGCAAGAACATCTGTGTATCTAGTTCTAAACCGCCTGAGGGGACCCTATGTAGTTCGACTTGAGGAAGCAACAAGGAACAAAGTCCTGCCACCCTTAATAACACAGTAACATTAAACCCAGTAATGTAACACTTTCCTCTCAATTCCTGGCCAATAACCCCATATTACCATGCCCTTGTTGGATAAAAATCAACTACTAACATGGAAGCTGACCTTCTAGTCATCCTGCCTCTAACAAGGCGTGCCAGGCACACCAAATTGCGCTACCTTTCCACACATTCCTTGTTACTATGATTCCCTTATCACTTTCAAGGTGGAACTATGCTCCTGAAATAGCATTGCCTCCCCCTTGCAGCAGCGTGTGAACCCATAAATCATTATTCACATGGTATGGCAAGGAACCGCCGTGTGTCCTGGTTCTAACCCACCTGGGGAGGGGGAGCCCTAAGCACTTCGACTCGAAGCAATAATACAGCCATGCCAAAATGAATAACTTAGTACCGTTATGTATCCTTTCCCACAAATTCCAGTTCAGTCTACCCGCCACAATCTACTGGGACCAAACCCCCCCACCCCCTCCCCAGCCTCATGAAGTGGGTGGTGCACGGCCCATTCAGACATCTAGCCGTTTAAAGACAAGCTCCCGAATGGGAGTAAACCCAGTACTGGAAGAAGTAACCCCCTTCCACACCTTTGACTTTCGTGCCGCAGTGCAGAATATCGTCATGCCATTCACGGTTGAAATGTAACTGTTAAAATGGAAGCGTGATCTTCCCGTCTTCCTCTCTCACAACCCTAGCAATGTGCCGCAGGCATTTACATTTACACAAAGCAACATCACCTTATCCTCAAGTTACCTTAGTAAATATAAATAAGAGCGTCCCCCCATACCCTATAAAATCATGAAATGAGCTTTGTCCTTCCCCACAACCCCTGATAGGTGCCCTAGGCACTACGCAAGGCAAAACCACCTTATGTTAACTCAGTAAAGATAAATACAAGTGCCCCCCCCCCCCAATACCACTTAAAATCATATATAAAATCATATGATATGGCATTTGTAAGGCGCCTATACACAGGTGTTTCAAGGCGCGACGAGAGGGGAAGACAGACAACGATCCTACTAGGCCAGGTGTCATTCAGATCGCACAAGTGCATGGTTGGAGGGAAGGGAAAGTGCAAGGGGAAAGTGAGGGGGGAAAGTGCAGTACAGGGTAGTGGAACAACAGATAAATAATAGGGCCAAACTGGTGGCAAGTGCAAGGTAAGTGCAGACAAGTGCTGGGAAAGGGGGGCTGTCGGGATACAGAGAAACGTCCCGTAGTGCAGAGGTTGCCAGGGAGGCAGTGCAAGTGGAGAGTGGCCCAGTTGCAGGTAGAGTGCAGTTTCAGTAAAGAATTTAGCAGGGGAGAGGGGGGGAGAAGGCAGAAGCAAAGGGGAAGGTTTTGAGGTGCTTCCAGAACCGGAGATGGTTCTCCTCGAGGTTTCAGGGAAGCAGGAAGGTTGTTCCAGAGGGAGGCCCCTGCCGCAGAGAGAGATCTACCCCCAACTCGTTGCTTGGAGAAGCGGCTGAACCGGAGGGAGTTGGAGACGGATGAGCGAAGAGCTCGAGAAGGAAGATATTTAGGAAGAGAGAGTTGAAGGTATTTAGGCCCCTGGCCCCAGAAGGCCTTGTGGACAATGCAGAGGGTTTTGAACTTAATCCTCGCAGCCACTGGGAGCCAGTGTAGAGATTTCAGTCCTGGAGAGATACGATCCCTGGGCTTGAGGCCAAGGACAAGTCTTGCAGTGCTGTTCTGGATAAGTTGCAGAGGGCGGAGAGTAGAGGCAGGCAGCTTTAGATAATGGCTGTTACAGTAGTCCAGCTTCGAGAGAACCAGGGCTCGGGAGACAGTGAGCTTCTGGGGGAAGGAGAGGAAAGGAAGAATACCTCTGAGGAGGTGCATCTGGTAGTTCGACTGCTTAGAGACGTCAGATATGTGAGGAGAGAAGGAGAGTGTGGAGTCGAAGATGACCCCGAGGTTTTTTGCCTTGCAGGTAGGAGGAGGGCCAAGAGAGGCCGGCCAGAGAGTTGCAGGGAAGGAGGGAGTGGGTGTGCTGATGAGTAGAATATCAGTCTTACTGGCATTAAGGCAGAGGTCATTGCCGGCACACCATTCCTGGATAGCAGACAGTCAGAGATGAGGGAAGGCGAGGAGGAGGCCGAGGGTAGCCTGAAAATGAGCTGGGTATCATCCGCATAGCACTGAAAGTTGGGGCAGAGAGCGGCGATGTGGTGGGCAAGGAGTGCCAGATATTGGTTGAACAGCCAGGGAGAGAGGTTAGATCCCTGGGGGACACCACAGGTAGAGAAAAAGATGTCAGAGAGGAAGGACCCCAGTTGGACCTGGGAGGGTCAATTGGAGAGGAAAGAGGTCAGCCACGCCAGAGCCTGACCAGTGATACCCAGGTTATCACGGAGACGGTTAAGCAGGATGGCATGGTTGACAGTATCAAAGGCAGAAGAGAGATCGAGCAAAATGAGAACACACAGAGTGTTGGAGTCAAGGTTCGAGAGCAGGTCCTCACTGATGTTCAGGAGAGCAGTTTCCGTGCTTCTGGCAGCTCTGAAGCCAGACTGATGGTCATGAAGACTACCAACAGATTCAGCATGAAGATTAAGATGGGAGATGGCCAGTTTCTCCAGGAGCTTGCCCAGGAAGGGAGTGACAGAGATTGGGCGAGAGTTTGCCCGGGCAGGAGGGGTTGGAGTTTCTTAAGAAGATGGTGCACAAGGGAGTGCTTAAGGGGGGTTGGAAGACTCCAGAGGCAAAGGAGTGGTTGCAAAAGTCAGCCAAGGCAGGAGCCAGGGAGTCGATGTGGTCCTCAATAGTTTTGGAGGAACAGGGGTGATACTGTTTTGACGAGACTTTCATAGGTCGGACTTGTCTGGAAACCTCGTCAGCGGAGAGAAGGGGGAAAGGCAGAGAAAGAGGAAGGAGGGGTGGCTGCATATGTACCCAAGTGCACCAATACGCGCAATGGTCTCTACTCTACTGCTCCATTAACAGCGTAATTGTAGCTCTGTCTAAAAACCTCTGGAAATTCAGGGTGGGGGGGAAATTGTGCCTGGCAGAGACTTCATACACCTTGCTTGTCCAGTAAATCCTCTCTTAACCTGCCTAGTACCCTTCCAACCTTGCCACTAATTTCCAGCTTTTCACTAGTACGGTGAACGAAACCTGTGTTTTGCACATAAAACACCTTATTAACACCAAAGCATGTCGTAAGTCATTCCTGTAGCCCCCCCCCCCCCCTTTGGGCCTCTCAATCTCCCCCCTCCCCCCGCCGCTTACCTTCTTTCAGTATGTGGAACAAAATATTGCGTGCGCATTAGAGTGCATGCCTAAGCGTCAGTCCCACCTCAGTATTAAAACGGTGGCCTCCAATCAGCCCTAGACATATGAATGTTTGCCCCTCAATGCTGTGTGCTAAACTGCATGTGTGGCCGGTCACAATCCTTCCTTCTGCAATACCTACCCCTTACCAATGGTAAATGGTATATTCCGCCTATTACAGAGGAAATACAGTCCAGTGGGGGGGGTGGCTGGGTGGGGATTACGAGGGAGGGGTAGTGAATACACCATCCCTTAATAAGTAAGAGAACGTGAATGATAACCTAACCTGGAAACATGGTATATGCAGCCTGCACTCTGAAAGCTGTGCAGCGCCGGTGATCGCGCCTTGGTCGTGCGCTCAAACCTCCGGCATCCTAACCATACAACCACTGAGATGGCATGGGGGCGAGTAACTGATCTAAATGGAGACACTGCTCCAACGGACGTGTGACCGTCCCACCTTGAATGCCCCTTCACGCCAACCCCCGGGGGACCTCAATTCCTCTGTTGAAAATAACTATACCACCTGTCCTACCTTCTGACGAGCGAACCTTGTAAAACCATGATCGTAGCCTCGAAGCTACGTAACGCCCGGCCCGACCCGGCTTGGTTTCCGACATCGGAAGCGCTGCAACCCCCCGTGGTCACTGTCACATTACTTATCCTCACTTAATTCTAGCAAAACATGTGTTGCTAAGTTCTATTCCTTCAAATAGAACGCAACCCGCATTCCCACCAATGATTCTGAACTACTCCACTAGCAGGCCTTGCACGCGTGACAACTTCCCCTAAATGACACTTTAAACTCAATCCGCCCTTTCGCATGCCTGAGAGGTGGGGATAGTGCCCCACAGTGCTGTTCCATCATTGCAACTGGGGACTTAATGCCGAAAACCAGAGTATAAGCGCAAACGTTTTCTTCAACCACCATTTTGACCTGAACATATTTTATCATATGTGAGTAACTGACAGTCCTTTCTCACAACATGCTCCACAAACGTGAACAGCCCCCCCGAACCCCTTTCCCCTCGGCATGACCCCAAGTCTGACCCCTCGTGGTAGCTACCATTATTATGTATAATGAGTTAAATACTGGTGAACCCCTTCCAAGCGTGGGCACTTGCTTCCAATCTCACTCAGACCCCTTTTTATCCCCCATTCTCGCCAAAGACAGCCTACCGTCTAGGCTCGCCCAACAATGCGCTGGATAAGACCGCTGTCCAATAAGCTCAGTGACCCTTGGCTGGACATTCCCCTTTTCTTAAAAGCATAAACATAAAATACACAAAAGCGGATGGTGTTTCGTACCACGTCCAAGTCTCCCTCTCTCAGTAGCGCCTTGAGGCACTTCACTTGTGTATAATGCGCTTTACCCATAGACAACCCATTCACCTTACATGTTTACATGTCCCCTTTACCCTTAATACTTCGGCAACCTGTCGCCTGCCCATCTGTCACCTGCATGCGCCCAGATTCCCAACCGGCGCGCCCTTCTTACCACTCCTGTCTTGGCTTCTGTACTTTGCGACAAACCTCCTTGCCCGGGCCTTCCTTGGGTTTGCGATAGGAACCTGTAACATTACATGCCAACCTGTTCCTTTCAAGCAGACGTATTTAAAAGCCCCTTGCTCTGCGGCCTGTACCAGATACACCCCTGCGTCTACAGCCCTATATAGTCTACCAAATCCCTAGAGTCCCCTGTCCAGCACCACCTCCCCATTTCCTTGTGCCCTGATCTAACTGCACCCACCTTCCTTGCTGCTAAGGGATGATAGTCCCACTACTCCTTTTAGCCCCCGAGCCACCGTCCCTCAGCGCAAGGAATGCGAGGTAGTGTGCCGTTACCCATCTAGTTCCGTGACCCGCATCCCGGAATTGGCTCCCCGCCCCTGAAGGTAAAGCAGCAAAGTGGAGTATAGGCCACTCCTAGAAGTGCCAAAAACATTGCTAAACCAGCGCAGTATTATTCCTGCTACTAAATCTGGACATCTGCTTTACATAGTAAGCAATCGGAGCCAGCTCACAAGCTGCTTCTAATGTTAACTAAACCCCAAATCACGGGGAGGACAAAAGGCGGGGTGTGCTCTGTGGGCCAGACCCCGCCACTCACTCCTACATGAGAATGCTTTTGCACTGTGGTTTGAAAGGCCCAGGTCAGTGCGCGGATTCACGTAAAAAAGTTAATTCAGCACATGCCAGAGGGCGGCTATTCATAAATGGGTTGGAGCATTGCGCTAATAGACTGCTGGGTTGAGGGCCTGGCAAAGAAAGGCAAACCCGAGAAAGGTGCTATACATAGGAATAGAACACTCCAAACAGCGGAATATTGTCAGGCAGATTCACATTAACACTATTGTTTTGCTGCTGGCATCAAAAGGCTGACAAAATCCCCCTCGTTCCATAATCCGCCCTCCATTGGCCCGATGGGAAGATGTTAGTGTTGGAGATGCAACCGATGTGCTCCCTCTGTGACCTGAGAGAGCGAACCTGCCACACGCGGCACTCGGACCGCATTTAAACCTTTGCTCCGACGGCCTGCCACAAAGCACATAGCATGGCGACCGCTTTCCTGACCCCTGCATCGTGCAACCGCTCTGACCCATCGCGCTTGTTCCGCAGCAACACACCTATCTCGGCCCATAACCATCCCTGCACCAATTGCACCTTGCGCATGCTCTCTGAAATGTCTGCCCCCATACGTGCGGACATAAAGGTTTGCAGGCATGAATCGACCCAGCGATCGCAACCTCCCGGTGTTCTGGATCGAGCTATGTACCGCACATTTCTTCAATCTTCCTCCAGGCCTTAATCTTCAAAATGAACAATTTCCATCACATTTCACAAAAATACAATTAAATACTCTTTCCTCTTGTGCCACACTCCAGCCATCTGTCCCGGAAGTAATTAATTGGCATTTCGCAACTGTGGGCTACTTTTTCCATTGGTGCCTGATAGATCTGCATGGCCCCCGCCCGACCCTGTATGTAGGCTATGCCTGCTCGGAAACTGCGTTCCCCAAACCTACACGGTACGTGCGGGCAGCATGTCAAACAGGAGGCACGGCGACAGCACACATTTCACCACCCACATCCCTATTCCGACCTACACTACCAAGCTTCTGCAAAGCGCACCTTTGCGGTGCGAAAAACCGATGTTTAAATCACTGTGTGAAACGCTCTGACACAGCACACTTGTATGCTGCGCCTACCTGCCTTTCCCTTTGCTGCACGCATAATCCTTTACCAGCGCACAAATGCTCTCCCTCCAACACCAAAAACGGCATCCGCTGGCCATTTCCCGTAAACTACTAGAATTGCAAGCTATTGTGTACTGACTCGCTCTAAAGCAGCACAGTGGTACAGCGACTGCACATTCCTGAAAAATCATATCCAGATTGTTGCTGTCCCGCATTAAGGCTATCCCAAAAGGCTACAGTTCGTATTGTAACCCAGAACCCTTGCCGGCCCACAGCATCTCCCCCCAGGCCATGCGTGTGCTCCCATCGGCCGCCCGTACCGTGGAGGAAATGCCAAGGACCAAAGGCCCCATGGCAAACCCATCCATCAACTCCACTCCTACCATAACTGCAAGATGCTGCCAAAACTGTTGTTGCTTGGCTGGCAAAGGGACTCGGCTCTCTCAGCCAAGTCTATTTATGCGCCCCGAGGGACCAGCTGTTTTCCAGCCGGACCCCTGGGGGAACGGGCCCTGCGCCCCCTCAGAGAGGAGGCAAGTCCACTGAGGGGGTGGCCAGAAGGGGGGCCCGTTATGTCAGCTGCCCCTCTAGCGCTCCCTTTGTGGGCTGGTGCACCTGCTGGGTGCGTGGACTGAAGTGTTAGGGAGGAGCCATTAATTGAAGAGGAAGGTCTTGAGCTTTTTCCTGAACTGTAGAAGCGATGGAGCAAGTTTGATGTTGACAGGGAGGAGGTTCCAGAGTCTTGGAGTGCAGATACATAGAAGGCCTGCCTTCTGGTTCTTTCCTTCCTGCACCCCAGTTCAAGTCTGCTTGTTTCCTTTCCTCTTCTGGTGGATGGCAGGCCTCTGAAGATTCAGAGTTTCTTACTGCGGTAGCTTGGGGACTTCAGGATGACAGCCTTGTAGGTGATTCAACATGATTTGAATTGAGACAGACTAACAGCGGGAGCCAGTGTAGTTCGATGAGTGTCGGGGTGATGTGGTCAAATTTGCAGAGTCCTTTTAATGAGTCTTGCTGCAGCATGCAAGACCCATCTCAGGGGTGCCAGGGTAGTTCCTGGAATGCCTTCCAAAAGGGCATTGCCACCATCCAGGATCTGAAGTTTTTTTCTGGGATGGAGGGTTTGCTTTTCAGCAGGAGAGAAAGTTGGTGTTAGGCCTTTTGTGTTTTCCTTCAGCTAAAGAAAGTTTTAGCTCTCTGCCTGAACTTTTAAAGTTGGTATTTTGAGGCATTCTGGTGTCCATCAACTATTAAATGATGGAAATAGTACCTCTTTTTGCCCATTGAATGGAAGCTTTGCCCCCCCCCCTTTTCATGTATTTACAACCACCTGCCATGCCTCGAAGTCCTGTCTAGGCAGGAATCTATTTTGGGCACTGGCATATGAGCTGAAACTAACACAACCCTCATTTTAGGAAAGGATTATGCACCTGTCCCCAAATGATCTCCCTATCCAGTGCACCCGAGTGCTCCATGCCTTCCTCTTAGTGTGTGCTGGTTTCCAGTTTGCTGACAAGCTTTACTTTGGGCTTCTTGACATTATTTGATGTGCTAAGGTAGAGTCTGTCCATTCCTGATGCCACCCTTTCATCCGGCTCAACCAGTGTCTACGGAAGAGAAAACCTGTTTGGGGAGAGGGATCTTCAGAAGATTATTTGCAGTTGGAGATGATGATAGAATATGTCTGCAAAGTTAAGGACTTCAAAAGTGACAGGGAGCAATCTGGAGAAGGCCAGGGGATCCCACAAGTAGGTTGGTGCCACAAGATCGATCCAGGGAGAAAACCAGCAGCTCTAGAGCTTGGACAAAGTGGGCAGGACTGTGCACTAAAAAGGCAGCACCAGAGTAATATGCAGGAATAGGAGAAATGATGACAGGAAGTGCAAATTGAATGATCAATGTCGGGGAAGGGAATGGTGGACAACTTGGGGGCGACTCCTGACTAACTTAATGCCTCACCTGAACATTTGTGTCCAAGCAAGACTTATTAAGGGTTTGAATTATTCGTCGACAGAGAAAATGTTGTAGCCTGGACTTACAATCAGGGTGATGGCTATCTAGGAATGTAGTATACGTATTTCTGCTTAGTGGTTCAAGTATAGCCCGCAACCATACAAGTACAGAGGTTGTAATGTAATAAGTGTGTCATAATTTGAGGTTTATCAATGGTTAGTCCTCCATTTAGGTCATATCCCAAAGTGTTGCTTGGACAGCCAGCCCTATACTGCTATGACGGGTGTCTCCCGCCTCCAGTCTTTGTCCGGACATGGCAGAGAAAAGAGCAGACACAAGGCTCCCATTTGGGTCATGCTCACATGGACAGGCCCTGTTAGCAAGAGCCATAAACCAAAGAGGTCTCTTGGCAACACCATCCATGGAGTTACGTCTCCCTAATAATATGCCAAGTGCCACTGACCCGCAGTGTTCCATTCGGCTTCCAAAACAGCGCAATGAGTTTGACCTGGCAATGCCACCATGTTTTTTTCTTCTTGGATTACAATGCCCCCATGAGAAGAAGCTTCGAAAATATCTTCAGCATGTTGTATTCGCCATCCGAAAAAAGTTGATCTAGAGTTTGATGCCAGGGGCATCTACTGTGATGGAAGCACAGGAGGCCCTTTTTGGTGGAGCCTGTCATCCGATTGTTGCGGGAAAATTCGACCTGCTGGTGGAGGATTTGGAACGCAGCAGAGATACTCTTGTGGGAACCCTTTGCAGTTGGTGGTTCCAGTTGTGTATCTGTTTGACCGCAACAAAGCATGCATACTGAGTAAACTCAGTGGTGCAGGAGGTGGTGAATGTTGTGATGGAGGCGGCGGGAGAAGCAGTTTTGAAGGTGATGGGGTTCTCTCCCTGTGGTGCTGCAGGTACAAAATGCAGGTGCAGTGTTGTAGGAGACAGCTGTGGGGGGGGGGGGTGATGTGCAGTGGGACAGTAGAGGCTGTTTAAGAGTAGAGCCGAGGAGCTGGTGGCGGCTGCAGTGGTATAGGAGACTGCTGTGGGGAGTTGGTTGATTGCATTTTGTGTGTTTGTGATTTGTATGTAACCGATAAGACAACAAGTGTAAAATGTTATGTTACAGAGAATGCATGGTCATGTTCAGTATGATGTATTGTCAGATATTGCTAGGTTTTCATTGTTATTTAAAAGATAGAATTTTTAAGTCATGTATATGAATGTGTCCTTAATTATTAAATATCATGAGGCTAATAGGACGATTGAAGCTTTGGAAATACATTCAAATTTAGCTTTAATTTATCGCACGTGGTTTACTCTTTTTGGTTAGTTGTCGATTACCTCTGTTCCCCACAATGTATGGGGAAATCCCAATATTTTTCAGACTTGTGAAAATACGAGCAGATCTTCTGGACCATGCCAATAGTCATCTTCAGGCTGCAATGGCTGATAAAAATGTGCCCACACAAGGTGTGGCAAGGGACGTGGCATGATATGGCCAAGCCTTTGGAATGCAGGGACTTTGGCGATTTAGCCACCGTGCCACCTGTTAGTGCATGTCAAAACGTAAGTACTGCGTGGATAACAACACTTCCGTCCCCAAGCACCAAGAGAGATCAAAATCTCACTCGCTGACCGATTGTTGAGGCAACAGGTGACTGGACCAACGGCACCGCATCCCCAGGTATCTGCTAAGTAAAACAATACAGGTTACAAGCACTTCGTTGGTTAATACAGGAAGCACAAACTAAAGGAAATTCACCTACCAAATCTGGAAATGTAGACCGGAGAAGGTGTATAATTCCTGAGGTACAGGAGTAAAATCTCCTGCTAAAGTGGTGCCGAGTTGTGTGCAGGAAGGGTCCAACACCTGATGTGGTGTAGCCAAAAGATGTTGTAGCATGCCCCAAGTGGTCCAATGCAAGGTACAGAGAAGGTCGTCCTAGACACGTGTAATCCAAATGAGCAATGCAACGTGAGCCGAGTTGAGGAAAATCCAAGAACAGTCCAAAATAACGTGGCCAAGGTCCAGAATCCAAAAGACAGTACTTGGAAAATCGCACTAACATGAAGAGCTTGACACCGACCGGGAACATAGCTGAGAAGCAGTGTACACCGCGCCGAGTGTTCATTTATGCTCGTTGCCAAGGGAACTAGTCACGTGACTTTGGACGTGACTTGATGTGGGCATTCCCCATCGATCAATCAGGTGCCATGGCACCGGCCAATGCAAGTGCGGCTGCAACCGTTGACAGCGCCCTCTTCGTGGAAGCACGGCGCCTTTCAATCTGTCTCCCGCACAAAGGGGTTTTATGGTTTATTCCCCCACATGCCGGTGAAGAGGAGGGAGGAGCTGGAATGTGCTTGCGCTGGGAGCGGAAGTATGAGCGTATTTGATTTGTGACAGTGCATCACCTCTGATGATATGATGTGATATGATAAGTTATTTATAACGCGCCTGTACACAAGTGTTTCTAGGCGCGGGGAAGGGAAGACAGGGGGAGGACAAAACAAACAATCCACATGGCCTTGTGTCATTCAGATCGTGCAACTGCGACAATGAGGTGCAATGGGGAGGGGAAAGTGCCAGGCAGAGGGAAAGGGAAACAATGCAGCATTGCTCTGAGTAAGTGAAGCCAGGGCAGCGCGGCTCTGGGTAAGTGCAAGGATGCATGGGACTGTAGAGGTTACAGTTAAAGCCCCTTAGTGTGTGCTAGGACCGGAGGCAGCACAGGGCAGACTGGTCGTGAATGAGCCTGGTACTCAGTGAGACTCTGAGGGTAACCAAGCAACAAGTCAGTGCAGCAGATGGGTAAGTCAGGTAGGTCAGCATGGGTGGGAGAGAGAGAAAGCAGAGCAGAAGAGGAGAGGTTTGAGCTGCTTCGGGAACTTCAGGTGGTCCGGCTCAAGTTTGAGAGGGGCAGGGAGGCCATTCCAGAGGGAGGCACCTGCAGAGGAGAGCGATCTACCCCCACTCTCTGCCTGGAGAAGTGTCTGACCCTTAGCGAGTTGGAGGCAGCTGAGTGAAGGGCTCGAGAAGGAAGGTATTTTGGAAGAGCGAGCTGGATGTAGTGTGGGCCCCAGCCCCAGAAAACCTTGTGGCAAATGCAAAGGGTCTTGAACTTGATCCTTGCAGCTATCTGGAGCCAGTGGGGAGATTTCAGGGGTGGAGAGATTCGGTCCCTGGGCTTGAGGCCAAGGCTAAGTCTTGCAGTCCTGTTCTGGATTAGTTGCAGAGGTGGGAGGGTAGCGGAAGGAAGATTGACAAAGCGGCTATTGCAGTAGCCCAGCCCAGAGAATCGGGGCTCTGGAGACGGTGAGTTTCTGGGGGAAGGTGATAAAGGGAAGAGTACCTTTGAGGAGGTGCAGCTGGTAGTGGGACTTATTGGCGAGGTCCTAGAAGAGAAGGCGAGAGCGGAGTCGAAAATTACACCAACGTTTTTTGCCTCACAAGAAGGCGATGGAAGAGGGCCCTCTTAGCAGTCCACTCCCCTGTGGGCTTTGCCGTCAAATCCTTGTGGCCTGTTAAAGAAGAACATGCCCCCTGCTAAGACCCTCAACTGTGAGGATCTTGCTTGGTAGGGGAATAGAAGCTGACCCAATGCACAGTGATGGCCATGTACTCAGTCCTTTGTCCACTGGGCCACAGCTTTATGATGAAGTGGACATGTTTGCCTTCGAAACAGGTCTAGTGCCTAGCCCACTGTGTAAACAGTCTGGTTGTTTCACTCTGGTGTAAACCTTTGAGCGAAAAGTAACTGCCACTAGGAATTCCACAGCAGGGATCTGCTATTCAGAACAGTCACTGAAACAGGGTTTTTCCATCAAGCATTACAGCACAAACTAAAAACCCATTATTGGATTGAGGTGGGTGCTTTCAGGGCACTTGTAATTTATGGACCACATCGGATTCCTTGGTGGCCCTCTCCTTTGCATTCATGGATGGTGTCAAAGCAGATGAGCATATATTTTGTATGCTTTGCTGGTAAAGTTGTGGTAGCTCGCCAATGAATGTGCCACGCAAGATAATTGTTTTTGCTACCTTACAAAAAAAGCACTTATTGTGAAGGCATCATGACCAAGACACAGACAACAGACATAAAGGTCAAACAAAATATATTTCTCCAGCATGGGGTCTGGCATGGATTCACATGCTCATGAATATTCCCCGTCGTCAGGCTGGGAATCCTCGGTAAAGAAAAAACCAGTATCAGTTTCGTTTCTGATCTGTCTTTCATAGTAATAACCAATCACTGGTCTCTGTGTCATACTGACCACAGCCAATGACTGCCCTCTACCTAAGCCCCGCCTCTGGCAGCCATCTTCAGATTTTTACCGCACGTTCATGTGTTGGGATCCTCGTGCTATTGCTCTCGAGCGTTAGTGCTATTTTTTTCACGTTTTTTCTCAAAAACTTCGTTTTTTCGGTCAAAAGAGCCTCAAGCTCCACCGACTCTCCATCCGATCAACGGGGACCCGTGTCGGATTCGTCTGCACCCCTCAAGGGTGAAGATTTCGTCGAGCTACGCTTTTGGAGGACTCCAGAAGTTTCTCAGGCCCGGACACGAGAAGAAGAGGAAGAAATCCGAGCGGTCTTCTAAGACCTTTGAGGACGCCCCGGCGACGGGGGTCCAACACAAGGCAAAGCACCGCGAGTCCGCTGGCACCGGGAGCGCCGAACGGTCGGGCTCTACGGGCGCCAGGCAGGGCGCGCCCTCCCCGGCACCATCAACCACGAGCCAACGCTCTGGGTCGGGTAAGAGGAAGGCCGAGCACCCGGCGAAGCTCCTGGAGAGGCCCCGGTCGAGCTCGAAGGCCCCATCGGAGGGGGAGCGAGGCAGTGTCCCCCCCTCAAGGATAAGGCGGTGAGCGCACCTAAGGTGGTGAAGGCCTTAATCCATCCGGCCAAGCCCTCTATCGAAACTGTCGCGGCGGCCCTGGCTCAGCCTGTGGGGGCTACACCAGTGGTGGCGACCTCGGGGCTCAGAGTCTCCCTGCCACCTCGGAGGGAGTCCTCTTTTGTGCCCATCGATAGGGCCCCCGTGAAATCCCCCGTGGGGAAGAAAAAGGGGGGGCAGGGCGTCGTCGTAGATTCGGCCTCAACCTCGGAGGAGGAGCTGGTCGAAGTCTTAAGCCACGGCCTCGGCGTGGAAGAAGACCGGCCCGTCGGGATGGATCCCGACGCAGGTGACGACGACATCGAGGGTACCGACGGGGCCCCTGATCGCCCGTCGGATTCCCCTCTGCCAGCGCCGCGAGACAACTCGGCGGCCATTTTGTTGGCTATACAGTCCTTATGCTCAGAGATAAGGACGAGACTACCGTTGCCGACGGAACCTCTCCCGTCGGGGGACCCAGAACCGGGACCTTCTGGTGTTCCCCCTACCAAGAAAAGAAGGATCCACCCTCCGCCTCCTTTTCAGCCGTTGCGCCCCTTCCAGCCCTCCTCCCCGTCCACCCGAGGGGATGATACGGGGACTGACACGGCAGCGACGGGTACGGACGACGAGGTATACGACGAGGATGTACCGTCGTCGCCTCCCACCAGGGCTTCTCCGCCCGACGAGATTGGATCGTTCCACTCCATGATCACCAGGGCATCCGAGCTTTTCCAACTCTGCCCTGAGGAGAAGAAGAAGGAAGGTTTCCTTTATCAGCGGCGCGAGGCAAAGAGGAAGACGGTCCTCTCAGTGCCTCTATTGGACGACATTTGGGATGAGGGCCTCGCCCTCCTCAAGAACCCTTCCACGACGCCAGCTAGAAGAGACCGGTACGAGAAGAAGTACCGGGTCCCGGACACGGCCCCCCTGTGCCTCCGGGCGCAGCCTACCCCGGACTCCGTCGTCTCCGCGGCGGCCAGGAAGAAAGCGGGGGGGGGGGGTGCGGCCTCCACATCGACTTCCCCACCGGACGGTGAGGGAAAGAAATTGGACGCTATGGGACGCAGAGTCATCTCGTCGGCAGCGACGACGATTAAAGCGGCCAACGCCTTGGCTATCGTGGCCCGCTACGATAGGGAGCTCTGGTACAAACTGGCTCCCCTGCTGGACTTCCTGCCGGACGACAAGAGGACAGAGGCCCTGGAGATCCTGCAGGAAGGTGAGGTGGCTTCGGACCACGCCATTACTGTTGCGACGGACATCGCCGACACTGGGTTCCGCCAGTTGGGCAACGGCGTTTGCCTTAGGCGGCTTGGATGGCTCAAGGCTACGGACTTCCGTCAAGACGTTCAGACCAGAGTCCTGGACATGCCCTTCGATGGGAACAACCTGTTTGGGAAAACAGTGGACGATTCCCTTCAGGCCATTAAAGCGGACACTGAGACGGCCCGGGCCCTGGGAGTTTTGCAACAACGACGGACGCCCTTTCGGAGCAGCGGAGGCAAGGGCGCCTCCAAAGGTTCCGGCGGCGGTTTCTCCTCCTACCGTCAAGCGGCCCGCTCGTCGTCTCAGGAGGCCTACAGAGGACGAGGCAAGTCTGGCGGACCCCGCCGTCGTCGCCAAGGAGGTCAAGGCGGCAAAGCCTCGTCGAAGCAGGATTGAACCGGCCGTGGGGTTGGGCCCCCACCGAAGCACCCCGGTGGGAGGCCGGCTGGCGAGCTTCGTCAGCGTGTGGGAGTCCATCTCCACCGACCGTTGGGTGCTGGACGCCTTGGCCCGGGGCCACGCGCTCGAGTTCCAAAGAAGGTGCCCGCGCGTCCCCCCCGTGGCCAGGAAAGAACTTCACGTCCCTCAACTTCTCCTGGAGGTAAAAGCGATGCTCAGGAAGGGCGCCATCGAACTCGTCCCAAAGAGGCTTCGGGGCTCCGGAGTTTACTCGAGATACTTCCTCGTGAAGAAGAAGACGGGGGGGATGGCGCCCCATCCTGGACCTGCGACGTCTCAAGTTCATCAAGGCGCAGAAGTTCCGGATGGTCACCCTCCAACACATCCTGGGTCAGCTGGAGGAAGGAGACTTTCTGTCGTCGTTGGATTTGGAGGATGCCTACTTCCACAGGTTTGTGGTCCAAGGGCGTCATTACCAGTTCAAAGCCCTCCCCTTCGGACTACGGTCGGCACCCAGGGTATTCACCAAGTGCCTCGCACCGGTGGCGGCGCAGCTGCGCCGCGAGGGGGTCCACGTCTACCCCTACCTGGACGACTGGCTCATCCGAGCCAAAACGAGGGAGCTCGCCGTGGTTCACACGGCAAGGACCGTCCAACTTCTCACGGACCTGGGATTCTCCGTGAACTACGCCAAATCCCACCTGGTACCCGCGCAAGACGCTCCGTTTCTGGGAGCGAGGCTCAACACAGTGTCTCTTCTGGCCTCCCCGTCGGAGGAGAGGACCAGGACCATCCTGGGCAAGGTGCAGCGGATGTTGGTGGCCGACGCGGCCAAGGTGAGGTCCATCAAGTCCCTCCTCGGAATGATGTCTTCCTGCATCTACCTCATTCCCATGTGCAGGCTCCGGATGCGCCCGTTGCAGGAGTTCCTGGACGCGCGCTGGATCCAAACGACGGGCAGCTTCGAGGAAAGGATCACACTCGACGAGAGCTTCCGACGAGCGATCCGGTGGTGGGGCACCCGCGCGCATCTGACGGCGGGCTTGGACTTCCAGACCCCAGCCCACCAGGAGACAGTGACCACGGATGCCTCCCTGGAAGGGTGGGGAGCGCACACCGAAAATCTGCACGCAAGAGGCCTTTGGCTCCCGACGGAGAAATCCCTACATATCAACGTCCTGGAGCTCCGTGCAGTGTTTTGGGCCCTCAGGTCCTTCCTTCCGTCCCTCAAGGGCAAGGTGGTGAGGATCTTCACCGACAACACCACCACCATGTTTTACATCAGGAAACAGGGCGGAACCAGGTCCCCAGCACTGTCCAAGGAGATGCAGGACCTGTGGCATTGGGCCATCGCCCAAAGGATTTTTCTGGTGCCGTTTCATCTGGCAGGGATAAAAAACACCATCGCCGACTCACTCAGCAGGGAGCTGCGCTCGTGCCACGAGTGGGAGCTACGGCAGGATCTAGTGGATCGCCTCTTCCGACGGTGGGGCACACCCCAGATCGACCTGTTCGCGACGGCGACGAACTCCCAAGTGCCAAAGGTTCGCCAGCAGGTTTCCCCAGGCGAGGAGCATGGGCGATGCCTTCTCGTTCCCCTGGGAGGGCCTGTTCCTTTACGCGTTCCCTCCATTGCCACTGCTGATCCGGATCATCAACCAGCTCAAGAGGTCACGGTGCAGGATGATCCTCGTCGCACCTGCGTGGCCGAGGCAGATATGGTTCCCGGACCTTCTGGACTTGTCAGCGTCCCCGCCAATCAAGCTGCCCGTGGACGCGGATCTACTCTCCAGAGAAGGAGGCGCCATCCTCCACCACGACCCGAAATCGTTGAACTTGCGGGCCTGGCTCCTGCAGCGCTAGAGTTTGGAGGATACGACATACCGGCCGACTGCAGAGAGGTTCTTGCAAAGGCCAGGGCGTCCTCGACTCTTAAATGCTACGGACACAAATGGAAGAGGTTCTCTGTCTGGTGCCGCGCACAGAAGATTAACCCTCTACGGATTACGGCCCCCCAAGTACTGCCGTACCTGCTGACGCTGGCCAAAGCTGGACTGGCACACGCGTCCATCAAGATTCATCTTGCTGCGATCTCCCGATACACCAGAACCACGGGGCGGACGTCCTTGTGGTCTCATCGTCTGGTGAAAGAGTTCATGAAGGGACTGTTCAGATCGTTCCCGCCGGTGAAGGCTCCGGCCCCGGCGTGGGAGCTCAACGTGGTGCTGACCAAGCTCATGGGACCTCCGTTCGAGCCTCTGCACTCAGCTCCGTTGAAATTTCTGTCGTGGAAAACAGCGTTTCTTGTGGCCATCACCTCCGCACGACGAGTGGGAGAGATCCAGGCCCTTTCCTGCAAGGCCCCGTACTTGACTTTTCACGCAACGAGGGTAGTGCTCAGGACGCACCCCTCCTTCATGCCCAAGGTACCGTCGGACTTCCATCTCAACGAACCCTTGGTGTTGCCTGTGTTCTTCCCGTCGCCTTCGTCGCCGGCTGAGAGGACTTTGCACTCGCTGGATGTGGCTAGAGCGCTAAAGTTCTACGTGGACCGCATGAAGTGTTTTCGGAAGACGTCACAACTCTTTGTGAACTTTGGACCTGTCAATCAGGGGAAGGCTCTCTCGAAGTCTTCCATTTCCAGATGGCTCTCCGGCTGTATCATGTACTGTCACCGGTTGGCAAACCGACCGCTGCCTGGCCGTCCGAGAGCCCATTCCACCAGAGCGATCGCAGCTACCACGGCGTTCCTATCTGGTGTGCCCCTGCTGGACATATGCAGGGCTGCTACGTGGAGGTCGACGCACACCTTCACGAAATTCTACTGCGTCGACCGGGATTCCAGGGAGGAGTCCAGGGTCGGCCAAGCAGTGCTGCGCAACCTGTTCGCCTGAGGTGAGCCTGGTGAGGAGGTAAGATGCTTAATGTTGAGTTTGATGTAATGCTTAATGTTGAGCCTTTGCCACCTCCCGTGGTTGTGCATGTGTGTACTGCTATGTATTCTTTATTCATGAGCATGTGAATCCATGCCAGACCCTATGCTGGAGAAGGAACAAGTTACTTACCTGTAACTGTTGTTCTCCAGCATGGGTCTGGCATGGATTCACATGCGAACCCTCCCGCCTACCCCTCTACGGCTCTTCACTTGGTCATACTGCCACTTCACGTGCTTCCAAATCTGAAGATGGCTGCCAGAGGCGGGGCTTAGGTAGAGGGCAGTCATTGGCTGTGGTCAGTATGACACAGAGACCAGTGATTGGTTATTACTACGAAAGACAGATCAGAAACGAAACTGATACTGGTTTTTTCTTTACCGAGGATTCCCAGCCTGACGACGGGGAATATTCATGAGCATGTGAATCCATGCCAGACCCATGCTGGAGAACAACAGTTACAGGTAAGTAACTTGTTCCTTATTAACATTAATGTCTGGATAGTCAGAGACCTATCTTGCCCTATGCTAATGTGGCTTTTCCCTACCTGAACAAAACTAAGGAAAGTCTGAGTCAAAGAGTTCAACAAATGTCTGTCCAAAACCTATATTTGCCCTCACAACTAAAGCAACATTGTGTAGGGATGTCAATAATGAAAGAAATGGTGATCAACACAAAGTCTGAGGTTCATCCAGCTCCCAGCTTATTCTTCAGCTCCTCTTCAAGTTCAAGACAGTTCCACAAAAAGGTCTTGGGATTTACCGGGTCCACTTGCATTGAGCAAAACAAATAAAATTTATTTTGCTCAATGCAAGTGATTCCCGGTAGAAGCCGCAAATGACAGAACTCAACACTATTTGGAGGAGGAAAAAGGATGCAATGAAACTTTGGAATGAACTCCCCCATGACTTTACAGAGTCTAATAACGTTCTCGAAATCAGAGGGTCAAAACTCTTCTGTTTATGCAGTCAATCCAAGGGGAACACTGATTGTTTTGAACGACAGCGCTTAGATGGCCTGGCCAATAGCAGTAGCAATAACATCAGGCTAGATGTCAGGAGTGGTAAAGAAGACACCATGTCAAGTTGTGGATTTGGGTGGGTGGGTTGGGGAGCCAGTTATGGATAGAGAATGTTTAGTTCATCAGGGGAAGACCACGGGAATCTCACATGATTGCTGCAGCAAAGCTGCAAGATGAGGATTACATGTCCGTCACGCAAAGCGATGAGTGATGGGGTGATGCAAGGGGGGGGTAATGGTAGAGGAAAAATCAGTTGAGTGGAGTAAGAAGCTCTGGAAAAAGGAATCGGAAGCATGTTGAGTGCCTGTGAGGACGTGGATAACTTTTTAATTCTGAGCAATTTTTCTCATTATTGCAGGAATTTGTGACCTTCCACGCTACTGTAGGAATTTGTTATTGAAAATTATTACGCTAAAATTATCGCAGGAATAAGGAGTTGGAAATGGAAAGTTTCAACATCTGCAGTGCTTACATCTACTGGGCAGGGGGCAATGGTTCAGCACTCATTTAAATCAAGCCCACCTTAACTATGTGCCCCCTGTTGTGCAGTCATTGACCACAATGATGAAATCGGATGGCAACACCGGTGACAATACCAGTTACTTCACACATGCCATCATGCATGACATCATTGAGATCAATACATTTCATCATGTCATTATTGATTAAGTTGGAATATCTTTTTTCACCTCTTTTGATACATATTTTATTTCATTACACTTAATGATAGCAACATGACATGGAACAATACACTGATACAGAAGTATCATATGAGTACGTCTACAACATTAATTTATAGTGCTTATTAAAATTAAAATATGAAACGTTATACAAATGGTTTGAATTTCATGTAATACTAAGAAATTTGTCTTGGAAAAAACATTAGTGAAGGTGACATTAATGTGCCTCTTTAATACCACACAACCCCTGAAATTCAACAGGTGGTGGTAGCTATGCCACTTTTAACTATGAGGCCCTAATTGTGTGCTGATGACATCACATATGACATCACTTATGGCATGAGTGACATCAATGGTACAGCGCATGACGCGTTCAAGAAAGAGAGATGCAGCATTTAAAATGCGTGTTTCTTCATATAAGGGTGTATTGAGATGCAATGCTTTGGTTGGAGTTTGCATTTAAAAATACAGGCCATTTACAACCATGGTATTCTTACACATCTAAGTTACTCTGTATTGATTGAGTATTGGCTATGATGAGATACTCTAGCCCTTTTATCAGGCTGTTCAAAGAAGACATTTTAGTACTCCAATTATGACTTTACACCTGTCCACTAAAGAATAAAACCTACATAATATGGGGCAGTCTCAGGCCCCAAAGTTATATCACTATATTTTGCACCTACTTTAAGTGTGCAGAAGTACGAGCCTGACACAGAGGTGGCATATTGGTTGATACAACTTTTATTGATCACACCACTCTGGATGTAGACTTCAAGGCACAGTTTTTGTGCGAAGAATATATGGTTAAATGTTTATTGCTTGTATGTTCAAATCAACAAAGAAATACTGTGCTCCAGCATGGGGTCTGCTATGGATTCACATGCTCATGAACATTCCATGTCGTCAGACTGCGAATCCTCAGTAAAAAATAAATCAGTCTTGCTTTAAAGCTTAAACTGCCTTTCTCCTATCAACCAATCACTGATGTCTGGGTCATACTGCACCCATCCAATGACGATCGTCTCCCTAAGCCCCACCGCTGGTGGCCATGTTCAGATTTTAACTGCACACTTCAGTTCTGGGAGTCTTCTTTAGTTGCTCCATGAGCTACTTCTCGATTTTATTTTTTGGTGATAAATTGTCCTATTTTTGTACGAATGCTAATCAGTACCGGTGGCAGGGACCCGTTGCCAGTGAGGATCGAACCGCTACACCGTCGGATCTTCAAGTTTGAAAGGACCGAGTCGAGGCAGACTTCGCGCCTCACCAGGTCCGAAGAAGGCAAGAGGAGCCTGTTCAAGCTCTGTGACAGATGTGGTTTGAGGAACGTCTATGTGGAAGACGGGCACACAAAGTGCCTTTACTGTCTACATCCCGAACACAATGAGGACTGATGTGATATCTGCCGGGGTGCCCCCCGCGCAGACAAAGCTTGACTGTTACCACAGGCTGGTGGCTTGGCTGAAGGAGGAAACAGCCATAGTCGCGACCCCCGGCGGTGCAAAGGCCACATCCAGGTCAGGACCACCATCAGAATGTTCTCCTTTTGGGGAGAGGTCAAGATCCACCAAGGATGCGCCCTCACAGGAGATCCATAAAAAGGCTAAGTGCCACACTGCCGACCGGACAAGGGCTTCCGTGACAGCGGGTCCCAGTTTGGAATACACTTGCTCACCTTCGCCGTCCACGGTAAGCCTGCCGGTGAGTGGTATTTCGTCTGAAAGGCTACCTACCTCTTCAAAACAGAGTTTTGTCAAAGCATAGGTCAAGAAAGGACACTCGCAAGGAAGACTCATTGATGCCTGCGTCCAGACCCTAGTCAACGGCAGAGCCGCCAACGAGTCACAAACTAAGGTAACCGTCTGCAAAACCGACGTCTACCGATATGTCCACGACAAAGTCCTCGTCAACGCCTACTCGTCCATGACTGCTCCGCCCATGGCACCTCCATCGACAGCCTCGTCTACGGTCCCATAGACAACCATCTCTTAGACCATGACCTCGATGACGAAATCTTCGGCAAGGGTTACCCTACCTCCCTCGCTGGCGGCTTCTACCGCTCCGGCCACGACTACCATCGCCTCGACCATGACTACTTAGTTGGTGAAGGCTCCAATCTTGTCTTGTCTTCCAGTGGGTTCTTTCGACTCCGTATTGTCAAGGGCATCTACCCTGTTCAACTCGGTACCCAAGGAGGAGGGATTCCTGTATGAGAGACAGGCATCATCCAGGAAGACAGTGGCTCTATTCCACTTCTGGATGTCTTATGGGAAGAGGGGCCTAACCCTTCCTGCTGAGATGGGACAAGCTGGAGAAGACGTATAGTGTCAGCACCTAAATGCCTAAGATCCCAACCGTCCCCGGACTCTGTGGCCGCAGCAAGTAAACAGTCGGCCAACCCATCCTCAAAATTCTTGGTTCCTCCGGCCAGGAAGGGCAGAAGCTGGGCGCAATGGCCAAGCATATTATCTATTCAGTTGCTTCGACAGTAAAAGCTGCCAATGCCCTGGCCATACTAGCTTGCTATGACCGGTAGTTATGGTAGAAGCTTGGTCCAATCCTGGATTTCCTCCCAGAGGACAAGCAAACGGAGGCCTTAGCCCTGTTTCAGGAGCGAGAGGTAGCTTCCGATCATGCCATTACAGTGCCTTTGATGTGGTGTACTCATGTTTTCGCCAGATGGGCAATGAAGTGGCGCTAAAATGACGGGGATGGCTTAAGGCTTTCAATTTCAGGCCGTATATGTAATCTAAGGTCATCGATTTGCCCTTCGATGGAGATCTGCAAGGTGGTGGATGAGACGTAGCAAGCAATAAAAACAGACACCAAGATCGTTGGTCGCTGGAGACCTTACACCAACTACTATCCTCATCATTTCCGTCCTCCACAGAAAAGTTTAGATTGTCTAATGACTACGCAATCACCACCTACCGCCAATCCTCCTGCTACTCTTCACAAGAGTCATACAGAGGCCGGTCACAGGCCTTTGGCGGTGAAGCTCAATGTTGGCATTGTCCGCAGACAAAGGCGCAAATGCCCAAACAAGCCTGATCCGGCCCACGGCATGGACCCCACTTTTGCACCCTGGTGCAGGGAGTGGGGGACTGTCTAATGCAGTTCGTCAAGGAGTGGGAAAACATCACCACTGGACATAATATGCCAAGGACACACCCTGGAATTCAAACACAGGTGTCCACACATCCCTTTGGTGGCAGAAAATGAACTGCACATGGACCAACTGCCGCAATAGGTACAGGCAAGGTTAAACAAAGGAGCAATAGAAACTGACCCTCTGCCCCTCTGTGGCTCCGAGTGTACCCCAGATACTTTCTAGTCCAGAACAAGTCAGGAGGGTGGTGCCTAATCCTAGATTTGCGATGCCTCAACAAATACCTGAAGTCTCAAAAGTTTAGGATGGTCACATTGCAGCAAGTGCTTGGCCAACTGGAAGCAAGGGATTTCCTGGCTACATTAGACCTTGAGGATGCCTATTTTCATGTCCCCATACACCAAATGCATTGGAGGTTCTTACGCTTTGTGGTTCTTGGACATCATTATCAGTTCAAGGCTCTACCCTTTGCCCTGAAGTCTGTTTCAAGGGTGTTGACGAAATGCCTAGCGCCGGTGGTAGCCCACCTGCACCTCAAGGGCATACACCTTTATCCATACCTGGACAACTGGATTATACAGTCCCCCTCGCAAACCACCGAGACATACGCCTCCTGACGGCGCTCAGATTTTCCATCAATTATCCGAAATCCTGTGTAGTGCCATCATAGAACACGCTGTTTCTGGGCACCCGTCTCAACACAGTGGCATCTCTGGAATTCCCCTCTGAGGAGAGAGTGGCAGCCACATTGGGGAAGGTACGCTGAGTGACTGCGACAAGAGTCATGGAGGTGCGCAACATCAAATTGCTTCTGGTTATGTCGTCCTGCATTCACCTGATTCCGTTCTGCAGGCTGTAAATGAGACTGCTACAGGAGTTTCTGGACGCCAGGTGGCTCCAGATCACATGCAAGTGGACAGAAAAAATCGCCCTCAATCAGGAGTTCAGGCAATTCAATCGTTGGTGGGGGGTACACAAGCACCTCTCACAAGGAGCTCTGTTTCAGGCAACGGTCAAACGTTGCTGCAGCAAGATGATTCTCATCGCACCGGCGTGGCCTCGCCAGTTCTGGAACTTGTAAAGCTGACAGTCGCCAAAGGCATCATGGCACTGACTGTGATACTAATATGTTAAGATAACTAACTGGAAAGGTGGTATGCTTTCAGATTCCTGAACAATGAAATATTATTATAAATGTTTTGCGGAAGAGCATGGAGTTTCTTCCATAAAGTAGGGGCGTATAGTGATAAAAAAGACCGGACAATGTTATGTCGAGCAGTTGGAGATGACAGATGGGACACTTGTTGATTATATGAGAAATTAAGAAATGGGAACCAGAGCCTTAAATAAATTGTCCTCTAGGACACTTAAAAGGTTAATAACCTACCTTTTGCTTTAATATATTACACACTATGGAGTATATAGGTGGTTGGTCTGGTGTACCACATGAAGAAAGACTTGCCGCCTGTGCTTTAAAGCAATAGCATGAAGTAGACCTATCCTGACATCATGCAACGCATTGCACCTGTTATATTAAGGCTTATGGAGCTTTCACTCATAAAGAGGACTTTACATCGGATCAGTTTTGGAGCACGGTTTGTTGTGCAGAGTCATTGGTCATTACCTCTGCGGCCCACAATGTCTGGAAAATTGCGAGTATTATTGAAGCCTGGTATTTTATGACACACTTTAGCACTGGTCACTTTATATAGGAAGATTTCGCAAGAATTTTTAATATCAAGATGGTTTTAAGGTTTGGCAATGTATATTTTTTGCCTGTGACGAAAGTAGTACTTAAATTATTTATTTATTCATCTTATGTAAACATATTTCTTCTTAGTTTGTACGTGCATGTATGTCAATATTGTACTTGTTGAAAAAGGTTGAATTTGTTAACCAAATGCACTTAAATAAAAAATAAAACGGAGCAGTAAAAGGCCTGAGGGACAACACTGAGAACCATGACTGGAATCCTCAGATGGAGAGGTATCTAGTGGCCAGTAGTGGTTCTGAAGGAGTATGAAAGGGTGCGTCAGAGGCTAAGCCAGCGTAGGCATTTGGAATGACTTGTAGTCTGTTGATCATATGATGGGAGTCCGAGATGTAAAGCACTACCGTAATAAAGTTGAGAAGCTACTAGTGTAAATACAGTCATAGGTTGCAACAAGGCTTTCAGAAGGGGGAGAATCATGCACAGTATGTTTTTACATGGGAAAAGTAACTACTGAGTACTGTTTCTCGGCTGCATTCAACTCTATTGTATTTATTTAAGGTTTATATTCATTTATTTATGTTTCAAGTGGGCTTAGGGCTATACATTGATCATGGGTCCTTCCCTTTACCTCAAAATACCTGATATGAAATGCAGTTAGGCTTGTTCTGTGCCCCCACTTAGCTGACAGTTGTTCACTGCCCTGCATTCTCATCGACTAGTGGATAGACCAAGTTCTTAGCCGTGAGATTTTAGCATGGTCTCTCACCTCATCAGTGATCATCCCCGTTTCTCTCTTCGCACAGGGAACACAGTCGTATTAAAGCCAGCCACTTACACACGCTTGACAGCACTTCTGTTGGCTGAGATCTGTACTGAGGCTGGGTTGCCCCCAGGAGTCTTCAATGTGGTCACAGGGAACGGGCCTTTCGGCAGTAAGCTAGCTAGCCACCCAGACGTGGCCAAGGTAGCATTCACTGGCTCCACAGAGGTAAGTGAGCGGCACTGAATAAACCTTGGGGTGTGTCAGCCAAACACATCTTTTGCAGGCCCCTACTTTAGACCGCTAAGCGACACTTGGATTGCATAAATCTTCCAAGAAGCCTGGCACCTCTTTAAATGAATACTCTGCTTCTTTTTTTTTCCCGCCTCAGGTGGGGCGGACCCTGCGGAAAGCCACTGCAGGCACCGGGAAGAAACTTTCCTTGGAGCTTGGGGGCAAGTCTCCATTCCTGGTGTTCGATACTGCAGACTTGGACAGTGCTGTGGAGGGCGTGGTGGATGCAATTTGGTTTAACCAAGGGCAGGTATGTATTGCCAGTCTTCTCTGAATTGGTTGCAGTCTGCAATAAACCTGGAAGTGACGTGCCACTTCAGTGGAGCCCTGTATTAGAGTAGGAGGAGCACTACATGGAAAGGTGTGCTGCCCTGAGAGAAGCGTGTGGGGTACCAGCACTCGTACTTTTTCTGCCCTACATCCCGATTGATTATAGCCTACCAGCATTACTTCATTTCGTCCTGTCCGATGCCTCTATACCCACAGGGTATTCCTGTTTGCTATCTAGTTCTCTGTTCACCTTGCCTTTCTGTCTTCTGTTTGATTGTATGCTATTTACATAATTCTTTGGTTTCTGTCTGCTGGTCCTGGGGAATTTTGTTCCACCTTTGTCTTGCCTGCTTCTGCTGCATATATTGTTCAATCACTTGTATCGTCTGATCGTGCTTGTTCGGCTGTCTGCCAAGTCCTAATCTCCTCTTTGTAGAATCCCCCCTGAAGTCGAAATGGCTTGTGCTGGGTCCAGTCTTTCACTCTGTACTGTCTCGTCTCTTGTGCTGGATGCACAGTGCCTCTGTATCTTTTCTGATTGGGTTGGAGTAACGTGCACGTTTCCATACCTCAGGTTTGCAGTGCGGGATCCCGACTCCTGATGCAGGAATCCATTGCCCCAGACCTCCTGCGCAGGTTGAAGCAGCGGATGTCGCACCTCCGGGTGGGCGATGGCCTGGATAAAGTGATGGATATGGGCCCGCTGGTGGATGAGACGCAGAAGAAGTCGATCATCGAGTTCGTGGAGGAGGCAAAGGCAGAAGGCGCTGAGGTAAAGTTGGGGAAGATTTTGACATGTATTGTTATCTACGCTTCCTGAATTGAAATTGTAAAAGCACAGTTTATGTAACAACCAAGCCTTTCTTTGTCTTGGATTGTGTGTCCTAGCTGTGTCCGTTGTCAACATCCACTGTTCATGTTCCCGCAGAAAATATCACGTCTTCACTCAAAACAAATTTCATCTATTAGACATTCACTATATTTCTTGTTGTTAGTTCAGTACTTAATTGTCAAACATATCACACAATTGCGGTAGAGTGCAATATTTTTAAAATGTGCTCAACCTTTTCAAGACCTGCACTACATCGGGTGTAACAAGCTGTGGAGCTCACGGGGAAAAACGTGTACAACTTCAAATGTATGCTATAGTGAAATTTGAATGACTAAATTAATAGAAATCTTAAATACACTACAGTTGAATGTAGCTGTGAAGCAGTAGCCAGTATTTGCGTTTTTTATGAAAAAGTTGACATTTTTATATTCAACATCACGTACTGCCTCCCAAGGAGGCAACCGACCCAGACCCTGAACTTGAACTCTGCATCTTTTGAAGTTGGCAGCTTCATGTCTTAAGTCTCAGTACCAGCATCTAGGATTAAAAACCATCTAGAGGATGTAAGTTACAGCCCTAAAGGGAAGACCTTGTAAGTTTAGACGAAGAGCTTTGGGTATGAACTATACAATGTCCTACCTTAACTGAAATCGACTCGTTTGCAGCTGTGAAAGTTATTTTCATGTCTGTGAAAACATACCCCAAGAGACTAGGTCATTGTTGTTGTGGTTAAGGCATGATAGTGTTCTTTGATCATTGTTTTGAAATACCTTTTTGTGTGGTGGTAAGTAATTCTGCATAGGGTTGGTGAATTTGAGCAGTGTCTATGGGCTTACATGACACTGATTTTCATAGAGATGAGGTTGCTTTTAAGAGTATTTTATTTTACTGCTGAGATCTTCGTGATAAACTTTCAATTTTTCATTCTACTTGTAGTAGTTTTGCTCCAGTGCAGCACACGTGTTCACGCTTTGAATATGGAGGACCTTTGAATGTGCTTGTTTATTTTCTATAGTTTTTTTTCTGGTTTCCAAGGCATCACATGCTGGTCACCGGCCTCTTCAATGAGCAGAACTCATTGATGAGGTACCGAACCAGTTGACCAGAACCTTCAGTGACACCAACAGGAGGAAACGCACCAATCCCACCCTAAAAAACCCTCTATTGATGCATTCAGATCATGATGTAATTCAAACTTTTCTGCACCAGGTTTTAAGGCCTTCTGTAAGATGGTACCAGGATACATTCTGAGGTTTCCCCAGTGCCCCATTTCCACTCCACACCAACCAGGGAGCTCTGAAATGCAATTCCAAAAACAGAGCGGGCGGGGCCCTAGGCTCTGCTGTGCACTTGATGTTCTGCTACAGCTCAGGAAAACCAGGAAAACTTACTGCAACAGGATAACACCATCCCCCATAATATGTTCTTCCCCCCCTGTAATATCTAACATTTTTCCCATTTTCATTACTCGACTCTATCAAGCAGATAAGTTTCTTTCTTTATAGGCTTTGTGTGTTTGTGTAAAAGTGACATGAAGTGGTGCAATATAAGACCCGTTAATACAAGAAAATCGATCAAACTAAATCATGAAATGTTTTTGGGATTTAGTTTTGAAGGCGGGTCAGTTTCATGACTAGGCATCTTCGGGTACATAATCTTCTGATTAAATCTGTGCTATTGATCAGTGATGAACACTCTCCTGGTACGCCTCAGTCTCGTTCCACGTGAGAGAAATCTTTCACAATTTGTACATTGAAGAGATTGATTGTGCTCTTTTCTTGTTAATGAACATATGGGAAATGGCATATTTGGAGTGACGTGAATTTCTTTTGCATATAGGATGTTTGCATCCAAACATAGACTGCGATCTTGCCCCTGACAAAAGAGGAATCCATGCAAAATTTGGTAGACGTGGGTTCAACAGTGTGGATTTGTATATCCGGACAAACATACATACACACACACACACACACACACACACACACATACATACATTCAGCTTTATATATAAAGATATGGCTTGGTCTAGGACACATATAGTTGAAGGGCAGTAAAAAAAAATAATTGAGCTTCCTGGCGATCTAGCAACTTCATTTTACTCCATTCCTAACTCCCTATTTTCTCCTCACTGGGTCTTGCAGATGTGGCATAGTCGCCCAGGCCTCCTTTGCAGTCTCATGAGCCTTATATTTGCAACGCCAAACTACCTGAGGTTGTAGCTAACTCAAGGTCTATCCATTCTACTGACATTGGCGAATCCCAAAGTATCATCACTGCTTCCTTAGAGGGAGCCCCTTCCCATGTGGCCAGGGAGGTGAGGCCGGTACCCGATCGCCCCCCTGGGGGTGATATTTAGCAAGAGGATCTCATGGGGAGGCAAACCCCTATGTGATCAGTGACGACTATCGTGGGAGAACGCAATATCCCCCACAAATCCACCTCTTACCTCCACCCTTCCCCGCCCTGTTATCCTCTGCCATGGATTTTTATAAAATTACCCCAACTACCAATACTGAGACAAGGAAGAGCAGGGATGACTCGCTAAGGTCACTCTGACCACCCCTACTGCATATTCTTACCTTATATTGCCTGCATGTACCCTCATATGTCCATGTTTTTTTTAAGGTATAAGGTAAGATTCCCTTAACCAGTACTGAGACAGGGAATCACATAGACTATACAAGAGCGAGTAACAGAAGTACTGGGACAAGGAGGATGTATCGAATAGTAAAAAATTCAAGATCAGAAACGCTGACCTGGGACTTGACCTGCATTGCCAGCTATTATAAAAACAGAGGAAGAACTCTATCAATAGAGACTGCAAATCAACAGAGGAGAGAGCCCAACCCGGGAAGTTCAGTGTATGAATACTGAGGAAGCCGAAACCAACCCTTTTTCTAAGCTAGGATGCGAGAGGGAGGGACCCTTTCACTGATGGTCCAGAGCCACTCCCAAACAGAGCAGGAAGTTGAAGGGTGGTGGCCTCGCCACATGGCAGCGGGAAAAGGAATCCCGTGGAAGTAACCTGGGTATGGATCAAAACAAAGCTGGCGATCAAGGAGTCGCCGGAAAAGCCGCTCCAGCAAATTCAGGGGATGTGAAGGAAATGCCACGCCCAGCAGGCAGAGATGAGACTGTCTCAGTCCAGGAAGCATGGCCTGGAAGACCATCTGCAACCTACAGGCGTCCCTAAAACTGGGAGGTTACTGTAAAGAGGCAAAATTTAAAGGATGCAGCAATCGGCAGCACAACAGGGGAAGTACTCGATGACAGACGGAACCTCGAAGCAAAGTCCTGCTGCCCTGAAGGCGTGAATATGGAGAAAAGGTACGTGGGCAGCGAGGGAGGGGCTGGAGGTCCGGGAAGCCGGGAGATAAATATGTGAATCCAAGTAGAAGAGTAGCTAACCCTTAAAGTACAGTGTGAGTCTGGGACCCACACCCAAATAAAAGTAAAGTAGTAAGAGGGTCTGGGACCCTACGTGAGACTGAAACTTAAGAGAAAGATACCTCTGCTTGGCAGGAGAGTAAACTAAGCTGGGAAAAAGCTGCATTGAGAGGCTGGGGCCCGCGCCCAAGTAGAGGCTTATGAATAAGTGGGTTTAAGACCCTAGGAGAAAGCAGGGCATATGGGAGCAAACCAAAGGCTTGGCACGAGAGTAAACCAAAGCTGACCCCCACCCATTTGAACAACAAAGCCTGAAAGGGCCAGGAACCAGAGAAAAGCAGAATGGTTTATTAAAGAGATTAAAGGGTTTTGTACAAAAAGACTGTATCTAAACGGTCGCATAAACAAAAAGTTCTAAAAATGCTACCACCAAAGGTTCGAACATCAAAGGTTCGAACCTTTGGTGGTAACATTGCAGGTAAGTTAAAACATTTATTTTTAAAAAGGACTGCAGGGGTGTCCCCCGCAACAACCCTCTCACTATACTTTACGGTATAGTGAGCAGGGGTTGCGGGGGAAACCCCTGCTGCCCCCGTAAAAGAAAAAAAGAAAAGGACCCTGCAGCGCCTGTTCCCATTCACGGAAGTGAAAGGGAACAGGCGCCACAAGGACCCAGCGTGAAGAAGGTAACTGGGGTTTGTTTATGGTGAGGGTGTGTTGTGTGGGTGGAGGGGTGTTGGGGGTGTGAGTGGGGGTATGGGTATGTACGTGTGTTTGCATGAGAAAGGTGCAAACATTTGGTGGTTCGCACCTTTCTCATGCGAACTTTCCGGCCGCAACAAAATCACCCGCAGTCGGATCACGTAGATCTGATTAAAGAGGATCTGGAACCCATCTGGTGAATGAAGAGAAAATCAAGAGGGGCTTGGAAACTCAATTTATTGGTAATTGACCTCTAGCATCATATTCCTAGCCACAGTATCTGATTAATGGAGAGACAGGGTAGACTGTGATGCCTGGAAAACGTAAACCAGTAAAAATAGAAGGAGCACAAGGAGGACTAGGGGTGGAGAAGTCGACCCGCCCCCGGTGGAAGTGAACATTGTGTTAAACTAAGAAGAAGGACCTGAAGTTGAAGAGCAACCAGGGGAAAAGAGTACATTCTCCTGGTTCGTAAGGACATTGTAAGGAAACCTGGGGAAGGAAGTAATTCCCCCAAGAATTGGAGTCCTATAAAAGTTTGCGGACACTTGAAAGAGAGAAAAACCTGGGGATGAGTCATTGCCGCAGGTATTTTGTTGAACATTTGAAAGAGCCAGTGGAAGGGAGCAACCTCCCAACCCCCTGGCATTTGTGAAAAGTATCAGAACCGAGAGGAGGGAGGCATCCCCTTGATCTTTTCGTTTGGGACCTTTGTTGTGCACCTATTTGATATTTGTTTAAAGAGAACATCTACGACACATCGTCTCAAGGAGGGCCATATACACTTTATTCTTAAATTGTTAGTGTGAGGGTCGGTATCACAACGGTGGACTTTGTTTACTTTTGCCATCCTGACTGGCACATTAGGGAAACCCCTCCTGGCCTTCGAGAAAGATAGGTTTTTTTTTCCCAACCCTGTTTTCTTCAAAATAAAAAAAGTTTATAGCCAAAAATGTACCACCTGTGTCAATCTCCTTACTTCTGCACTGTTGCCCCACTCATTTGTTTTTGGTTTCTTTTCAGGTCTTTCAAGTGTCTGAAGTCATCCCAAATAAAGGACTATTCTACCCGCCAACACTTATCACCGGCGTTGACACCACATCCCGCTGTGTCAGAGAGGAGGTAAGCCCTCACCTTCTCCTCTCACCCCAGAAACCACATACACTGGTTCAAGCAGGGCTAAGCACTCTGTCTGAGAGCAGGTAGGATCCTGCAAGGGCACCCTGTTCCATTATATCAAGGGCACGGGGGTGGGGGGGTGTCAGGAGCCCCCTTTAGAAACAAGCCAGTTCTACGATAAGGGAATTTTTAACAACCGCTGACAATATGTGAGAAAATGGGAAATGGTTAAAGGATTAAAGGCACAAACATTTTAGAGCAGAGTTTCAGGTAAATGGGGGGGGCACTGGGTTTGGGGGAAGGGGGCCTGAAGGAAGTACCACACCACCTCTCCCTCGCCCCCATGACGGAGAGAAGAAAATATGCTTTGCAAAAATAAAAACAGACCTTTTCCAGAAGACATTTTCTAAGACGACCTCAGCCACTTAGGGTGCCACCAGCAGGAGATCCACAGGGGTAACCACATTGGTTCAAAAATACGTCAAATCTGAACTTCCTGCACGCAAAGTGGTCCAAAAAGACCCTTTGCTGGAGGTGACACATCCTAGAAACAAATGTGCCTAGAAACTCACTATGTCTGTGTCAGGATTTAAGGTTCCTGTATACCCAACCCCCCCTGCTCTGTTTGGGAGGCAGTGTGAACCACTCGATACCTCCCTCACCAACCCATGGCTCTTTCACATTCTCCCTTTCAGGGAGAGCTTTAAACTGCTACTTCCTCACCTGTAGCATAAATGAAGTTATAACTGCTGTTTTATTATCTGGACCCATTATCTGTGCGTGCATCAATCCCTTAATTTGCAGCTTGACTATTGTCTTTTCCTCTGTCCTCCATTCTTCTAGATCTTTGGTCCAGTGTTAGTTGCAATGACCTTCCGAACAGCAAAGGAGGCCATTGTCCTGGCAAATAACACACCGTATGGGCTGGCCGCCAGTTTGTGGACCGAAAACCTGCCTCTTGCAATGGAAGTGGCGCTCAGGTGAAAAGATGTTGTGTTTGTCTGTGGAACTATAAATGTCTGGTACACCATAGGGTATTCTTAAATGAAGTCCATCGTGCTTTGTTTGCCCTTTTGAATTGACTGAACCTCTCTAATCTAACTACCATTCTCAGCTGTCATGTGTCCCCATCTGTTTTAGACAGTGTGCCCTTTCATTGCATACAACCCAAGAAGACAAAAAACTAACAATGTAAAAAGTGTTCCTTTATTCACACGATTTAATTGTCTTGATGGGTTGCCGACACAAAGTACTTTGCAATAGTACTCTGATTGGTACAAAATGTGCTGTTTAGGTGTTTGCTGAACTAAGGAGGTGTTTGTGGAAATTTATTTCAAGGACATTTGCTGTTAATGTAATTTCAGCGGCCTTGTATAGTTTCTGTCTTCCATGATTAGTGCTTAGCTCTGTAAGAGAAAAGGGAGCAGCCGTTCAGTAGTGGGAAAGGCAAATGCGAAACTTGTGATGTTGACGAGTGCAGGTCGGAAGTACCCAGTTCCTGAGTGCCAATCTGCTTTCTATGGGTTTGCCAGAAAAAAACGGAATATGCTGTCCATAGGGAAAAGCCCAAGATCGGATAGCAGCAAGTGCTTTGGGTCTGGTTAGCTGCTGATGTGGGCGAGTCAGCGCAGGAAATGGGCCGTAACAAGACTGAGCGGCGCTCTGGCAAATGTCTTGCCGGAGCCCCGCTCCGTGCTCCAGACCCAGGGGGTCCCAGGCACGACTCTTGCAGATCCTATGCTTCCACGAGCAGACCGCTTTAAGAATTCTCAGCATGTGTGCCGAGTCTTCTGAAAGTAGTCTGCTCGTTGTAACGCAGTCTGCTCCTGCTTCACAGCCCATTCTTCAATGAGCATTCAGAACTGTAGCCTGCCTACAGAAACTGATGAAGCCTCACATATAGTTTTGCTTCTGTTCAAGCTGGTAAATTTGACCTTCATTTTACAGACATCTCTTTATTAGGGTGACTATTGTGACCAATCAAAACAAGAGTCCATTAGTCACTTAAAATGCTTTCTTAATGAATCACTATAAGACATGTTTAAAATTTAAAATTGTGCAAATGTTCCCTTAATGCTCTTTGCTTTTATGCAAATAGCGAGGATTGAGTTCTATATAGAGATACTGTTGTACAACCTGGCTGAGGGCCTGCCCCTTGGCCCCGCCCCCTCCTTCCTAAAACTCTGCCCCTTCTAAGAATTGATGGTTCCCCCAAGAAATGTTTTCCATTTCCAGCACTTGGGGGAGTGCGACAGGACTAAAGGAGAGCTTGGTCGTGGCTCGGTTGGTGTTGATGTTCTAATGCCCAGGAATGTGGTGGCCTTCTGTGGGGAGTTTGTGTGTCTTGTAAGGTGGTAAGAGATATTAGAGGAGAGTCATTCCAGGCAAGGGGAAGTAGGCCGTACAAGGCAAAAGAACCTGCAACCCTACACTCCTACCCCTGGCCTCTTGCAGACAGGTCTTATTTCTGTAGCTTGCAATATCATCTCTCTCTCTCTCTCTCTCTCTGTCACTCTGTCACATAGATACATTGTACCCCATGAAGAACAGAACACTCATCTGCTCGTTGGCAGATGAGGAAAAGGTTCAGAGTGGAGTCTCAGACATTACCATCACTGCTAAGCCTTATGGGAGGCAAGAAAGTAAGGTTCAGTGGAAGGGCAGCTTAATATTTGAGGACTGCAGACACCCATTTCTCCTTCCTTAGTATCTCTTAAGGGTCAGCGATATTCATCTCCAGCGGCGGAGACTCGAAGTTCAGGGTCACTTAGCCTACTTAAGCTTCCTCTTTCATTTCTTTATCCAGCCTGAAAGCCGGGACTGTATGGGTGAACAGCCACAACATGTTCGATGCTGCAGCTGGATTTGGAGGGTACAAGGAGAGTGGCTTTGGCCGAGATGGAGGCAAAGAGGTAAGTGCCCTTCTGTGTTCTCTCTTCTGTATGCTTTCTTCCCAGGTACAAACACATATATAGGTTTGACTTATAAATGCTTTTTTCCAGCATGGGGTCTGGCATGGATTCACATGCTCATGAATATTCCCCGTCGTCAGACTGGGAATCCTCGGTAAAAGGAAAAAAATCAGTTTTGTTTTTGAATTGTCTTTCTCCTAATAACCAATCACTGGTCTCTGGGTCATAATGCCCCCAGCCAGTGACTGCCCTCTACCTAAGCCTCTCCTCAGGCATCCATCTTCAAATTTTTACCGCACGTTCAAGTGTTGGGAGTCCTCGGGCTTAGCGTCCAAGCTTTTACTGCGTATTGCGTTTTCTGAAGAGTTTACTCTTACTTTTTTTGTCAATTTGAACCTCAAGCTCCACCAATTCATATTCGGATCAACAGGGACCCATTTTGGAAATCTCGATGCCCCTCAAGGGTGATTTTTCATAAAATTTCACTTCTTGGAGAATTCCAGAAGATCTTGGAGGCCTACTTCTCATGGTCCTGGCCGAAGACAAAGGAGACTTGACGCCTCTGTTTAGGATCTGCCCAGGATGTGGACTACAGAACTTCTTCAAGGAGGATGGGCACTCTCAGTGCCTCTATTGACTTCACACGGATACATCGCACGTCGAGGAGGCCTGTGCGTTCTGAAAAGACATGTCCTCCCGGACCATGAAGGACCATCACAAACGACTTGCTGACTGGCTGGAGTTGAAGAGCCCGGCGGCAGGTGAGCCCCGGCAATATACCTCTCCTAAGAGGATATCAGAGCGGACTTCTAAGACCTTTTGCGTGCGCTCCGGCGAGGGGGGTCCAACATAAGGCTACACACCTTGAGTCTGCGGGCACCGGGAGCGCCGTTGGTACGTGCTCCTCGGCTGCCAGGCCGGGCGCTACATCACTGACGCCGTCAACCATGAGCCAATGCTCCGACCCGATGAAGAGGAAGTCTGACAACTCTGGGAAGCTTCTGTAGAAGACCCAGTTGGTTCCGACAGAGAAAGCCAAGGGGGAGCGAGGCGGTGGCCCACCCCCCATGGTGAAGGTCTCAGACGAACCTAAGGTCGTGAAGGCCCAGGTTCACCAGGCTAAGGCCTCGATGGAGGAGTTGGCAGCGTCCCTGGCAAAGACTGTGAGGACGGCCTCAGTGGAGATGGCCCCCAAGCCAAGAGTTTCCCTGCCCGGCCGGAGGGGAATCTCCTTTCACGGCCATCGATAAGACCCCTGTGAAGCCCCTGGGTGAGAAAATGGGGGGGGGGTGGCGATAGTCCTCCTAGGACGAGCTTTCAGGACTCAAGACGGTTCTCGACAAGCAATTTGCCGAGGTCAGAGCCTACGGGGAAGGACCCCGATGAGGCGGACGTGGAAAGCGACTCTGGAGATGGCGAGGAACGGCAGATCGATGAAGAGCCAGAGGACTCTACACCGCTACCGTCGCAACCGCCGCCTCTACCGGCGGACAGGTCGGAGGACATCTTGCTAGCCTTGCACACGCTGTGCACAGAGATAAGGACAAGGATGCCCTTGCCTCCGGCGGACGATCCAGCGGCGCCTGGACCGTCAGAGCCCACCATCCAAGCGAAGGCGGGTCCATCCTCCCCCGCCCTTCCATTCTTCACCTCCATCCCCTCCACCGAGGGACGAGACAGAGACAGACAGCGACGACAGGGACGGACGATGACGTCGATGACGGAACTGATGTCCCGTCCCCCCGGCCCCAGGCTTCTCCTCCCGACAAAATTGGCTCCTTTCACGCCATGATCGCTAGGTCCTCAGAGCTTTTTCAGCTATGCCCCGAAGAGCAGAAGAAGGAGGGATTCCTTTACCAACGACGAGAGGCCAAGAGGCAGACCGTGCTCTCGGTCCCGTTGTTGGACGACATCTAGGATGAAGGGCTGGCCTTCCTGAAGAACCCATCTTTGGCCTCGGCAAAGAGGGACTGGTACGAGAAGTAGTACCGGGTTCCAGAGTCTGCACCGATGTGCCTCAGAGCGCAGATGTCCCTAGACTCGGTGGTCTCCATGGCGGCCAAGAAGAAATCGGCTGGGGCGACGGCGTCGACTTCCACTTCCCCGCCGGACGGCGAGGGGAAGAAGCTGGACACCATGGGACGTCGGGTCATCTCGGGGTCGTCTCGTCAGTGGTGATAACCATTAAGGCGGCCAACGCTCTTGCTATCGTGGCCCGCTACGATAGGGAGCTGTGGTTTAAAATCGTCCCTCTTCTGGACTTCCTCCCAGACAACAAGAGGGCAGAAGCCCTTGAAATATTACAAAAAGGCGAGGTGGCTTTGGACCACGCCATCATGGTGGCCACGGACATCGCCGACACCGGCTTCTGCCAGATGGTGAAGGCGAGCGTCCCCAGATAGCACGACCCTCCCCGCAATGAGAGGCAAGAATGGACTCTCCCACGAATGGGAATATAGCTAGGACCAAGTGCGGGTGAGCTTAAGGGAAGCTTTATCTAAGTCAAAATAGGGCATGCAAAGAACTCTGCAAGCTCCGAGAGCGCTCTGTCCGACAATAGCAAAGACAGGCGTTTTTATTTACAAAAAGTGTCATAGGCACCTACACACTATAGGGGGCACATGTACATGGGGATTGGGTGGCGTCGACTAACTATATTTGCAGCTGTGATGCGTCTCTCCATGGTTGGTGGACACCGCCGGGTGCCAACGTGGGGTGGGCAGGTCAGCTGGGCTCATCCGGGAGGCGCTGTCCGGTCAGGCGTGGTCAGTGTCATTGATGGACTTCTTTCTTGGCTTTCTGCCCTAAGGGCCCATTCATTCAATGCTGCAATGTCAGTTGTCCTGTAAATCCTACAATAGGTTATTCTACAGGTTAATATAACACAGGAGGAATGCGCATTAGGTGGGGTACTTTGGCGATACATCAATACAGGGTTGCTGTTATCCTGTTGACTAGGTATCATAGGCCACGGGGTCGGGTCTCAGGGCATGGGGTAAGCTGTCCAGGCTTTGGGTCTCAGAAGTCATGACGGATGCTTTTACACAATGTTAGTGCAATATTAGGTGTCTTCTTTTACAAGCGTCATTAATCTGGGGTGAACTGATGGGTCGTGGGACCTATGAGGGGACACCTCTGGCCTTTGGTTATGGCTGGATTTTGCTGCTGGGCTGTAAATAATTCAGGTGGCTGTTCATGGCCATGTGAGCTGCGGGGGAATCATGAATGCCTGAAACGGCTCCAGCCAAATTGGGGGAGGTGAGGCGGTGTCGCTCGGGCCTTTGCTTTCTCTGGCAGGCTTCAATGGGAAGGGAGGAGAGGTGGCCTTGGATATGCCCACAATGATAGTCTTCTAGCAAGCTGCAAACTGTAAAACGAAGGGATTCGCATAATATAAAATGGCTAAGGGGTCACACATCTATAGCATTTACAGCAGTACATATTCATTTCAGAATCCATTAACTATATCTACAACTCCATTAGTCACAATAGGGTAAGTATTTGCAATATTAGCAGTTTTAGCATCACACTGTAAACACCATACGTGAGGTAGCATTAGGGTTGGTGGAGCACGCAGGAGCAACAGACCAATACGGTTGACAGCAGTAATACACATTAAACCTGTACATTTGCACTTGATGGCATTCTATGTATCTTATTTACATGAGCTCACAATACTGTCGCACTTGTGTTCCTTTGCACTCTAGCAGCACCAGGGAAGTCATGACATAAGGACTTGGTATCATTCACTTTACATTACCCCTAGAGAGGCACATAGTAGGAGGCCAGAGACCCTGAGTGTATTGTGCATACTGAGGGGGTTTGAGTATTGTGACCATGTGGTCGCACAATGACACATTCTTCAGTTCGTACAGGGTTTTGTCATGATCTCTGCTTCCAAAAGATCAGGACTTGCCCGACTCCCTTGGAAGCAGACCCATAACCCCGGTTCCGAGTGCCAGCCAGTCCCAATTGGGACCTTTTGGACCCTGTCCTGGCGCCAGTGGCACCAGGCTCATAAAGATGCCCAGTCCCAGCGCTGGAAGCGCCGGGCTCATAATGCTTGGGTGGACTTACCTGCAGCAGACCATGCTGCTTACTTACCTGCCAGTTGAACCCCTGATCCTCTTCTGTTTGGGACTACTTTTCCTGTTGGGTGGGGCAGGAGCCACTCCCTAGGTTCAGAACACTGGAACTCTTCTGGAAAGCAGGAACTCTTTTCTTACCTAGGCGTGGCTGTAGAAGGAGACACCTAAGCACTACAGGAGGCTATTTAAACCACACCCGATGGATGAATCTTGCTTTGTGTTATTCTGCATTCTCTGCAGCAGAACGCTCATCGTGTCTTCTGCTTCTGATCCTGGGCCTAAGGGAACAAAGGCTTACCATCCTGGAATCCAGTCTTCAGCAGCACCTGTAAAGACAAAGAAAGAACAGGTTAGCACTACGGTCTTCAGTGGCAGCGCATCTCTTACCTGGTCCATCGGCTGTCACCAACGCCTCGCGCTGCATCCCGCATCTGAAAGACAAAAGAAGGTGCGTTTAAAGACATTGGGCAACTTTATTAATCACGTGCCATTACTCCTTCCCACGCCGAATCCAGTGGGTATTCCAGCACCCTTCAGCTTCTCTAAAGCTCCGAACTTGTACCTGCAAGATAAAAGGGACAGTTAGTGCGCATCGTGAAGCAGGCTACAAGCGCTTACTTACGTGCTTCCAGGCGCTTCTATTCCTCAAGCGGGTTCGATCCTCAACTCTCATCAGCCCGCCATCCCCCATCACCGGAACCCTGCAAAACAAGAGATATCATTAAAAAGACTTTTAAGACATTTGAAGTGCCCAGAACTTGCTGTTCGTGCAGTTAACGACGGACAGCAGTCCTCTGAGGTCAAGAGGCCTGCACCCTTATCCAGTGAAGAAACTGGTTACGGCACCCTGCCCCGAGGCAGATGGAGAGCTCGGCGTTCACTTACCTAAGACATCTTACTCTTCAAGTCAGACATACAGTGCACAGAGGTCCAGCCCAAAGAGCCAACCGTGTGTTACACATCACCTTTGAAGATACGGCATTCACCCAGTCAAGACCGGTGCCTCTGCGGGAATCAGGTGAGCGTTACAGAACACAAAGCCTACCGCAAAACTCCCACCCAGGCGCTATGGAAACCTCGGATACCGACCAGCTAGCCCAGTTACTTGGAAAACTAAGAGTAGAAGTGCATGCAGCCCGTCAGGAAACGAATGCTCTAAGAAGGGAACTGATTATTTCCAAGGAGCGAACAGACGATCTCGCTAGACAATTGCTACAGTCACAAGCCGGACAAACTCCGTTACCCGCATCAGGGGCAAATCTTCCTTCAACATCCTCTACGAACCCAGTGCAGATCAACCTACCTGGGAATGTACCTCTGGCTCCGCCCGAACGATTTTCTGGTGACCCAAAGAGGTTTGCAGTATTTATTAATCAGTGCCGGTTGCACTTCTTATGCCGGCCAGCAGCCTTTCCAACTGATCAAGCTAAGGTAGCTTTTGTGCTTTCGTACCTTAGTGGCAATGCGGCAGACTGGTCGATCCCTCTAGTTAATCAAGATGATCCGGTTCTCCATGATTTTCAAGCTTTTCAGCTCAGTATGGAAAAACTGTTTGCAAGACATTCACAGGGGCAGGCCTTGGACAATGAGCTCCTTTCATTGCGACAGGGTAATCAAGACCTTTTGGCTTATATTGCGTCTTTCAACAGACTGATAGTGGAAACTCGATGGCCTGAGGACAAAAGGATTACGCTGTTTTATAGAGGTCTACGTGGAGAGCTCAAAGATGTGTTAGCCCAAGTAGTGAATCCCCCGCAAGACTGTTCGGACTATATTGACTTAGTCGTTCAAATTGACCACAGACTGCAGAACAGGAAGGCCGATCGTTCCAAGTTAGATGCTCGAGTATTTTCCAAACCACCAACTCCTACCAAAGGAGTAGACTCCGGGGAACCCATGCAAATAGGGGGCCTGAAAGGACCACTAACACAAAAGGAGCGGGAAAGGAGAAAACAGCTGCAATTATGCCTCTATTGCGGAAACTGGGCACTTTCTTCGAGACTGTCCGGTGAAACCAGCCAAGAAGGCAGTAGGAGCTGCAGTTACCAGGGTCACAAACTCTGAGCAGGGAAACGACCTCGCCCGACAAGAATAGAGGTCCTCTTGCCGAGCGTTAAAACCAGTTCAGTGACCTCGCATTTCGTGATACCTATGGTCCCCATTAGCCCTGAACATCCGGATCGATTACATGCGATTGAAGCTTACGTCGACAGCGGTGCCATCGGCAATTATGTGGATCATGAAATGGTTTTGAGGATGAATCTGACTCTTTGTCCAAAGGCTGTAAAGGACGGCATTACTACGGTGGATGGTACGGAGATAGCCTCCGGACCAGTAACGCATACCACCCAAGAAGTGACGCTAGTAAATCAAGATGGACACCATGAGAAGATTGTGTTCGATGTGATCAAGGCCCCTCAGTTCCAGATTATTCTAGGAATTCCTTGGTTAGAGAAGCACAATCCTCAGATCGATTGGCGAGCAAGAACGGTTCAGTTTCCAGAATGTGTCTCTACTTGTCACCCTCGACCTGGTGTTGCACTGGCAGCAATTTCCTCGGAGGCTCCCCAGTTACCTCCTGAATACCTAGAATTCCAAGATGTTTTCCGGAAGGATCAGGCTAACTCTCTACCTCCTCATAGGTCTTATGACTGCCAGATTGACCTGATACCTGGATCTACTCCTCCTTGTAGTAGAATTTATGCCCTCACCGAGCCTGAGAATCTTCACCTCCGACAATACCTGGATCAATACCTAGCGAATGGGTTTATTCGTCCTTCCAAGTCCCCTGCTTCTTCAGCTTTGTTCTTCGTTCCAAAAAAGGAAGGAGACCTTAGAACTTGTATAGATTATCGCTCCCAGAACCAGATCACCGTCAAGAATAGATATCCGTTACCTTTGATCCCTGAACTCCTGGACCAAGTCAGAAAAGCATGCATATATACAAAGCTGGATCTTAGAGGAGCCTACCACTTGGTACGAGTAAAAGAGGGCGATGAATGGAAGACGGCCTTCCGCACCAAGTATGGGCTATTTGAATATCAGGTCATGCCCTTCGGACTTTGCAATGCCCCGGCCGCCTTTCAATATTTTATGAACGATGTCCTCAGAGAGCTCATAGATGTGTGTGTTGTCGTTTACATTGACGACATCCTCGTTTATTCTTCATCGGAAACTGAACATCGGAAACACGTGAAAATGGTCCTCGAGAGATTGCGTCAACACAAACTTTTCGCTAAGTTGGAAAAATGTTTTTTCAACGTGACTGACGTTGAATTCTTGGGATTCATATTATCACCTAGCGGAGTGCGTATGGATTCAAAGAAGGTCGATGCAATTCTCAAATGGCCATCGCCATCCTCCGTAAAAGGTGTTCAAAGCATGTTAGGCTTCGCTAACTTTTACCGCAGGTTTATCCCCGAATTCTCTCGAATAGTCCAGCCCATCACCGCCTTGTTAAAGAAAAACAAACGTTTTGAATGGTCTACCGAGGCGGAACAAGCTTTCCAGAATTTGAAGACTAGATTTATTTCTGCACCGATCTTAAAACATCCTCGCCCAGAACTCCCCTACATCGTTGAAACTGATGCTTCGAGCCTTGCCATGGGGGCAGTTCTATCACAAAAGGACCCTGTAACCAATCAGTTGCATCCCGTGGCATTTTGGTCCCGCAAATTCTCGCCACCTGAAATCAATTACACTATTACTGATAAGGAACTTCTGGCTATCAAGTCCGCCTTTAAGGCTTGGCGGCATTATCTTCTGGGGGCCTGACACACCGTTACTGTGATTACAGATCACCGAAACCTGCAATATTTGAAAACCGCAAAAGCTCAATCCTCTAGGCAACTCCGTTGGGCACTATTCTTTGCCGAGTTTGACTTCATAATTACCTATCGACCTGGTACAAAAAACAGTAAAGCTGATGCCCTTTCTCGGATGGGAGTGGAAGAACATTTGATCAATCCTAAACCTGTACCTATCATTCCCGAACAAAGAATTCTAGGTGTAATCGCCACACAATCCATAGAGGAAGTTAAGGATAAAGCCAGGCTACTGGTAACTCCAGCAGACATACAGAATTGGCATCTGCAGGGAAAGGACTTTACGGTGAAGGACAACCTATTATATTTCCAAGAACGGTTATACCTGCCCAGCACAGATTTACAGAAAAAGGTAATCTCTTGTTATCACGATTCTTTAATGGAAGGACATCCCGGTATGACCAAGACCTCGGAAAAGATCAAGCGCTACTTCTGGTGGCCGTCTTGGAAAAAAGATATCAGAGACTTTATAATGTCCTGTGGAGTATGCGCCCAAAACAAGAGTCAAAAGGAAAAACCATCCGGCCTCTTACGCCCTATTGACATCCCGCCTCGCCCTTGGCATACGCTTTCTATGGACTTCATCACCGATCTACCTCTATGCTCCGGATACAATACGATCCTAGTTATCGTGGACCTATTCTCCAAGATGGCGCATTTCATTCCACTCAAAGGCTTACCAACAGCAGCAACTCTGGCCCGAGAATTTCTCGAAAACATCGTCCGACTGCACGGTTTTCCTTCAGTTCTAATTTCGGATCGAGGTAGTCAATTTATTTCTCATTTTTGGCGAAGTTGCTGTCGGTCGGCTCAAATTGATGTGAGACTTTCGACCAGCCACCACCCTCAAACCGACGGACAAACCGAGAGGACCAATCAAACTCTGGAACAGTATTTGCGCTGCATGCTACAACAAACTGAAAAAACTTGGAAAGATATCCTTTGGATAGCCGAATATGCCTACAATAACTCTTTCCACTCGGGAACTGGGAAGACCCCGTTTTTTCTTTTATACGGTAGTCACCCTCGAACCTCGGAGTTGGATCCACTCCAAGATCTTGGAACACCAGCAGTAGACCACCTGCATTCTACAATCACCCAAGCCTTTAAGGAAGCCGTTTCTCACCTTCAAAGGGCTAAAGAACAATACAAGAAAGGAGCAGACCAACATCGGAAGGAAGCCCCCCAATATCAAGTAGGAGATCAAGTCTGGTTATCCACCAAATATCTACCTCTAAAAGGACCACGCACATTCAACCCAAGATACCTTCGTCCCTATTCCATCACTACCATAGTAAATCCAGTAGCGGTCAAGTTGGACTTGCCCCCTCACATGAAGATGCATCCCGTCTTCCACGTCTCTCTATTAAAACCCGTGCAACCTCAAACCCGACTAACTACATCTCCAAAACCTATTCTAGTTGATGGAGAACTCGAGTTTGAAGTCAAAAGCATCCTGGATTCCAAGATCTCCAAATCTAAACTATTTTACCTGATTGACTGGAAAGGCTACGGTCCCCAAGAAAGATCCTGGGAACCTGCAGAATATGTCCACGCGCCTTGTCTAATCAAAAGATTTCATCGAACATTTCCTAACAAGCCCAAACCCCCGGAGAAGCCCGGTTTGGGAGGGGCCTTGAGGGGGGGTACTGTCATGATCTCTGCTTCCAAAAGATCAGGACTTGCCCGACTCCCTTGGAAGCAGACCCATAACCCCGGTTCCGAGTGCCAGCCAGTCCCAATTGGGACCTTTTGGACCCTGTCCTGGCGCCAGTGGCACCAGGCTCATAAAGATGCCCAGTCCCAGCGCTGGAAGCGCCGGGCTCATAATGCTTGGGTGGACTTACCTGCAGCAGACCATGCTGCTTACATACCTGCCAGTTGAACCCCTGATCCTCTTCTGTTTGGGACTACTTTTCCTGTTGGGTGGGACAGTAGCCACTCCCTAGGTTCAGAACACTGGAACTCTTCTGGAAAGCAGGAACTCTTTTCTTACCTAGGCGTGGCTGTGGAAGGAGACACCTAAGCACTACAGGAGGCTATTTAAACCACACCCGATGGATGAATCTTGCTTTGTGTTATTTTGCATTCTCTGCAGCAGAACGCTCATCGTGTCTTCTGCTTCTGATCCTGGGCCCAAGGGAACAAAGGCTTACCATCCTGGAATCCAGTCTTCAGCAGCACCTGTAAAGACAAAGAAAGAACAGGTTAGCACTACGGTCTTCAGTGGCAGCGCATCTCTTACATGGTCCATCGGCAGTCACCAACGCCTCGCGCTGCATTCCGGCATCTGAAAGACAAAGGCTTACCTACTCTTCGCATGCTCCGGAGGTCTTCGCACTGCATTCCGGCATCTGAAAGACAAAAGCTTACCAGCTCTTTGCACGCTCCGGAGGCCTTCGGCGCTGCATCCCGCATCTGAAAGACAAAAGAAGGTGCGTTTAACGACATTGGGCAACTTTATTACTCACGTGCCATTACTCCTTCCCACGCCGAATCCAGTGGGTATTCCAGCACCCTTCAGCTTCTCTAAAGCTCCGAACTTGTACCTGCAAGATAAAAGGGACAGTTAGTGCGCATCGTGAAGCAGGCTACAAGCGCTTACTTACGTGCTTCCAGGCGCTTCTATTCCTCATGCGGGTTCGATCCTCAACTCTCATCAGCCCGCCATCCGCCATCGCCGGAACCCTGCAAAACAAGAGATATCATTACAAAAGACTTTTAAGACATTTGAAGTGCCCAGAACTTACCGTTCGTGCAGTTAACGACGGACAGCAGTCCTCTGAGGTCAAGAGGCCTGCACCCTTATCCAGTGAAGAAACTGGTTACGGCACCCTGCCCCGAGGCAGATGGAGAGCTCGGCGTTCACTTACCTAAGACATCTTACTCTTCAAGTCAGACATACAGTGCACAGAGGTCCAACCCAAAGAGCCAACCGTGTGTTACACATCACCTTTGAAGATACGGCATTTACCCAGTCAAGACCGGCGCCTCTGCGGGAATCAGGTGAGCGTTACAGGTTTGTAGATTTTTGACACGGAAGTCGTGCACGAGGGATATCATTGTAATGCTATATATGTATGAGCAGTTTCCTGGTGTGGGATTAAGGCTTTTGTTTCATCGAGGACGGTTCACAGTTATTTTCCAAGCCAGCCCCGCTGCCCGGGTCACGCTGAGGATAATGATGCACTGCGGAAGGTGAAAGATACAGTGTTTGCTCTAACACTAGCTCATGTCTGACTGGTCGTGGGAACGGGTTTTCAGCGGATCTGCCAGGGAGCGGAGGCAACAGGGTAGACGAGGACTCTCTAAAGGTGGGGGGCCGTGCTGCAGCGCACAAGGAGTCATGTCTTAAGATGGCGTTCTGGTTTTCAAAATGGTTTCCTGGGCCTAGCCTAATACAGTATGTTTAGTCGATGTGTCGGCCAGTGGTCCACACACCACCTGGGCCCTGGTGGCAGGGGGGGTCCCTGATGAGTCATGGACATCACAACGAGGGGATTGCAGGGGAAGGGGGGGGGTCCTCTTTGACCTGTCCTCCCATACAGTTCCCCCCTTTCGTTACTTAAGTAACGAATACCGTAACTCCCCCAACCGCTCTCATTCTTTTTCATCAGCCACAGCCTCATCCCACGCCGGGGTGCCTTTTATTGGCATCCAAGCCCTGCACACCCCCCTCAGGCTTTCCCCCCTTCTAGCATATTCGTCTGGGGTGCAAGTTAGATATGTACAATCCCTAGTTCCCTCCAAGTCTACCCACACCTCCTCATACCATTCCAGTTCCCGGGGCTCTCTAATTGTTGTGTGCCATAATCTATCTACTATATCCCCATTGCGGTATACCGGCACTATCTGGTATTTAGGCCCCGGCTCTTGTCTTGTTTGCACTTGAGCATCCTGCATAGCTTGCACTGTTGTGCCTCGAGCATTGCCCATTGTCACCATCATCAATGTACCATTTGGTACTGCGCCTGCACAGCATCGATGACCCATCTGGCAGACGCAAACAATTAGAAGTAAAAACACTACTGTTGGCATTAGTAGTTTAACAGTCAATCCCAGCCATGATGGGACCCAGGAGAAGTTATCGAACCACGTGCTTGCTTCTGTCCCGCATTCCGTTTTCATTCTTTCTCCTAGGTTGTGCATTGCTGCAATCACGTGGGACAATGTACCATTATCAGCGTCTTCAGAAGGTACAAAAGTGCAGCATGCACTTCCAATTTTTTGGCAAACACCTCCGTCCATTGCTGTTAATAGGTCCAGGACATACCTATTTTGCATTGTCATTAGCCGCAGGGCTCTCAATTCTACCTTGATCACGTTGAAACCTTCCTCTGTATCGTTTGCCAACTGGATCAGCTCCCAGCGTGTTATTTGGAGCCACTTAGCATTTGCTTGTGCCTGGATGCTTGGAATGAGTGATGCGAAGAAGGTCTCTGCAGAGCTAAACAATCGATATCTGTCTGGGATCTGTGCCAATAGCTCTGAAGATGCTTTGGATATGTAGTTGGATGATCGTCTGTTTCGGGACAGCATTTCCTCCTTGTTGCCAGAGGACAAAACATACATCTGCGGTTATTCTGTCAGTTGGGCCTTATTTTCACGGGGGGCTTCTTGCCCCTTCCTGCCCCCGCCGATGTGGCTCTCTGGTATCACCATTAGTGCTGAATGTGGTGTGGCCAGTGAGCAACTGCCGCTCCATGATTGCGGGAGATGCAAGTATGCCTGGCGGCCTCACACCCAGTATGTGTCCATGAGTGCTGCTGTCCCCTTCCTCATGTCTGGGATGGTGAGAGTCCTGTTGCAATCTTTGTTTACCCCCATTGCGGTCTTTCCTTCCCCCTGGAAGCATAGTTCATATGTTATTTCTTTCTGCAGTTTGAACGTTTTTTCAATGGCAGTCACCCACGTTAACTTTGTGATGTGCTCTTTCCAGATGGGTGTACATATTCTTTCGATCCACTGCATTTTTTCAGGTCACACTCCCCGCAGTGCCTCCGCTTTGCATGTAACTTCTTCGTCTTTCCATCGGTTGTCTGTAAATAATGTCCCCTTTATTACAAAAAATTGTTCTTTCAGGCATATTACTCCTTCTACTTTCGGGTAGCATGTTTTCTCATTCTGCAGCATGCTAAAAGTTATTTTGTGTGCCTGAAAGGTGTTCTTAATTCTGCACAGCATAAGATGAAGGAGACATTGGGCATTTATCAGAGGCAATTCTTTTGGTAGCAACACCTTGGGTGTTCCTGAGGCATGGGGGATAAGAGAGCAGACATAGAAGCTTTCATTTGTTGTTTGTTTAGCAGTCGCGCTCATGTCTGCATACCATTTATTAGTCTGGTGAGGGTGTCTTGGGTCTTCCATCTGATCTAAACCCAGACCATAATACTTGTCATACTTCCTACTTCCCACTTCCCTTTTCCTCCTATTACTTCTAAGATATCTCGCAGCTTCATGGGCGATGTGTGCTCTATACCCCCCTTTTCCTACATCCCCTTCTGTCCATTCGTCATACAGAGATGCAAACTTTTCTGCCATCTTTTTGTTCTCTTCAGTTGTTCTATGATGTAAGGTACTGGCTGCTTTAGGGGTGGTTACTTGTGTGGGCAGGGTAGTGGGGGTATTATAAAGCCACGATATGACAGAAGGGTTGCGGTCATTTAGACTGAGGGCATTGTAGTTAAAGACATTTGGCAGAGGACTTATGCTAGCATTTATTTCAGCACTGCTTTTCTTGGAATGGTTGGTGGTTTTGGGCGGTTTCGTGTTATACCCCCACACAAGCTGGTATCCGTTCCATACCAAAAAATCACCATCTTTTGCATTTTCAGTTGTTAAATCTTCATTTCTAATATTACTTCTGTTCACCCCTCCCCCCTCCTTCATCTCAACAGAGATGAATGCTATGAACCAATATGTGCTTATGCCAAACAGTATCACAAAAAATAATACGATACACAGACAATCCACATTAATATGAATATCTACAACTTTCTACTATAGCATTTCTATATCTTGTTATTCTATTGCTCTCCGTTGCGGGCTGCCCGTTTGTTGCCATGGTTGTTCTATTTGAAACATAAAAGTACATTAAGTATATACATGTAAACATTTTCATTTTGTACAGTAGCCACCATACAATTATAATGTGAGATAGAGGGAGAGAGAGGGGATGGGTGTAGAGAGAACGAGAGAGAAATATGCATATTCTCATTTTAATCACTTTTTCCATTTTTCATTTCATCCCTTAATGTTTTTCATTTATTTCTTTCTCGTACCTGTGAATCAATTTCTTTGTTAGCATATTAATATACCTGATACACTTATTTTTAGCTGCACCTTTTTCATTTAATGTTTCATTTGTTATTGTTTGCTGTTGTCTGCGCCTCCTCATCCACTTTCTTCTGAACATTATTGTAGGCCCTCCGTACGTCTGTTAGATGTATCCAGTACCTCAGCCCTTTAACTTTCACTGCTGTGGGAGTACACAAAACTACCTCGTATGGGCGATGGAATCTTGGGGCACTCCATCTGCGCACAAAGCTTCTAACATAAATAAAATCCCCTGGCATTAGTTGTCCTTGGGGGCTCTCTTCCACAAATGACACAATTTGGTTTCCCTCTTCTGGCGGTGACAATTGTCTTGAGATTGCACGCGCTGCTCTAGTCAATTTTTTCAGATAATCAGTAAACTCATCTCCTAATACTGTGGCGCTTCTATGTGCATCTGAGTGTCTACGCAGCAGGGAATGTGCTGTGTGCATTCTTCTCCCCGTCACAATTTCGTGCGGGGACAAGTGGTGGTCCTTACTTGGCTGGTTTCTCAACTCGAATAGTACTAGGGGTAAGCAATACACCAAGTTCTTTTTGAGTGAGAAGCATAGTTTGGACAATCTTCCTTTTAATAGGCCGTTTATCTTCTCCACAACGCCATTGCTTTGAGGGTGGTAAATCAAGCAAAGCTTGTTTGATCCCCAATAATGCAGTAACTTCCTTGAACAGTTCATTCACAAAATGAGTGCCATTGTCTCAGCGAATCATGTCGCAAATTCACCAGCGCGGGAATACTTCCCTCAATAGGAACTTTGCTGCGCACTTAGCATCTGGACGTGCACATGGACCAGCCTCAACCCATCTTGAAAATTGACATACAACTACTATCATGCAGCGTGCCCCATTACACCTTTCCCCCCATGTCTGCATAATCAATATGTAGTTCCCGGAAAGGCCCTGTTGGCTTTGCAATTGTCCCTCTGAGTGTCCGTAATGTCATTCCAGAATTGTATATCTGACATGTTGTGCACTCCATTGCTAACCTTGATATATGTTCCTGGAGCCCTGGCACAAACCAATCTTCCTGTATCTCTGCTGCTATGTGTTGTTTAGCATTGTGTGCTGGAAAGTGAAATTGCTGGAACGCTATCTCCATTAATTTAATGGGCATCACCACTTTACCTGTGTTATTTTGGCGCCATAGTAAATCTGTTGCCGACTGGCTGCAACCCCTTTTTTCCCACAATGCTTTTTCTTCATTACTTGCTTCTTCCTCTAACTCTAGTATTTGTGATATGGGCATGGCATTGTACCCTTCTGGTAATTCCTCACTCGCTTGTTGCTGCAACATGTACTCGCCTGCAGTTTCCTTTTGGAAATATGACGCCTCGTTTCTGCCGCGTTTCCCAAAGATACAATATCTGTATTGGACGTATGTGCTTGGCACTTGACGATTGCCACCATTGTAGGTTCTTCAAGTGCCTCAATTAATTCCTGTAGCAACTCGGCATGCTGTACTGGGGTTCCATCCGCCCTGCGAAACCCTCTCTGCCCCCACCGGGCCAGATTACCGTCTACCGTTGTAGTCATGTATGCTGCATCTGTGTATATTGTGAAAGTGCATCCCTTGGCTGCACGTAATGCTTCAATTAGGGCAACAAGCTCTGCTGCTTGTGCGGAAAAGTGTGATGGTAGGCGATATTGTACTAGCACTTCGTACTCACCTTCCTCTAGTCTCACTACCGCCATTCCTACATGGTTTTCACCTATATCCATGTCAATTGATGCTGATCCATCTACAAAGTACACCTCTCCTTCTGTTAGGGCATTTTCACTTACCACCGGGCTCTCACCCTCTTCTCCTGTGTATGTTGCACAATCGTGTTTTTGCATGTCTTCTACTGTACATGGCTCTGTGATGAATGTCGCTGGATTTACTGTTCTACACCTCACTATGTGAATGTTGGCGCTGGATAATATTATCTCGTATTCTGTTGCTCGCTGTGTTGTTAGTGTGCTTTTTGATCTTTCCAGTATCGCGAAAAGGGAGTGTTCCACATATAATGTAGCGGAGCATCCCATTACTATGGTGGCACTTTTCCCAATGGCGAACGCGGCGGCAGCAAGAGACTGTTCACACACAAAGTGTCCTTGCATAACTGCGTCTAGTGTGCCACTGTAGTAAGCCAATGGCTTGTGTCCCATGGATGTCTTTTGTGTCAGGACAGCGGTCATTAGTGTTCCCTTGAGTGAGAAAACAGGTAAAATTCGCGCTCATAGTCCGGGTTGGCGAGCACTGGAGCGCTTGAAAGTCACTCATCTCTTTTGACCATTTTATTTCTTTATTCTCCTGCTGGGCCTCTTTGAGTGCTTGTAGTAAAGGTCTTGTGTATTCTGCATAGTCTAGTATCCATGCTCTGCAATAGTTGCACATTCCTAAAAACCTCTCCATTTCTTTTACCGTTTTTGGCTCTTTTACTGCTGTGATTGTTTCTACTCTGTCAGGTATTATCGTTTTGCCATCCTTTGATATCAGCTGGCCCAGGTATAATACTTCTTGTTGGCAGTATTACAGTTTCCCTCTAGCCACTTTGTACCCCTTGTGGGCTAACAGTGTTAGGAGTGTAACTGAGTCCTTCCTGCACTCTTCCTCATTCTGTGCGCATATGAGCAAGTCATCTACGTACTGAATGATTGTACTCTCAGCTGTCAAATTTTCCAATCTTCGTGGAGGATACGATTGAATATACTGGGGCTCTCACAGTAACCCTGTGGTAACCTGCAATGCTCATATCTTTTCCCCCCTCGTGTAAATGCTGTCAAGTATCTGCTCTCTCCTGCCAGGGGAATGGAGAAAAAATGCATTTTTCAAATCCACTACTGTGAAATATGATGCGTTCTTTGGGATACTGCAAAGTATTGATGCAGGGTTCGGGACTAGGGGAAACTCTTTTTGTATGACGTCATTTAGTGGGCGTAGGTCCTGGATCATCCTCCATGCCCCTCCCTTTGTTTTTTTGATCGGGTAAATGCAAGTATTACATGGGGAATTTGAGGGTACTATTATTCCCTGGGCCAATAAGGCACTTATCGTTTCTTTTATCCCTTCCTCAGCTTCACGGGACAATGGGTACTGTTTGACTCGGGGCAGGATTGCTCCTGGTTTTAGTTTTATTGTGACTGGGGTAACTCCGTGCAACAACCCTACATCATGGGGACCTGTATGTCCACAAGTTGCTTGGCACTAATTTCATGTCCTCATCAAAGAAGGAAGGTGGTGCTCCCACCACAGCCATTAACTGTACAGGCACTTCTCTCGTTTGTATCAAGATATCACATGGTATTGCTATTTCCATTATTATTTCTCTGTCACTTTCTGAGTCTGAAAAGAGATCCTCATCTGATGGATCAGGTAAGGCAATGTCCGCATTGATGCACAACACAGTGCACCATTCACACCCGTCTATGTCCATACCAATTACTGCAATTCTTTTGGCTGATATCTCTACTGCGTGCATATCCAAAGATATCACTGACCCCGGTGTAATGTCTGTGCGTACTATTGGGCGGAAGATGAATTCTGCTGGTACCCTCCATTCTAACCTTTTTAGCTCAGGTACTACTCGTGCTAGAGTTTTCAACCCTTCAATCAACACACTTTCATCTACCGGCATGCCACGTATCTCTGGTGCTGTTGCTCGCGCATGTACCACTAGCATTACATGCAGAGGACATATTCCTGGGGTTGAGCAAACTATCCCTCTTTCTGTGAAGGATATAGTCCTATTGAGCTTGCTGAGAAGGTCCCTTCTGAGCATGTTTATTGGGGAATGTTCGTAATACAGTAGGGGCGTCCTCGCTGTCTTACCCCCCGTGGTCACATCCAACTCTTCTGTGTAAGGAACTTCGATGACAGCGCCAGAGAACTCCTGCGTCTCCAACCTACGGTTAGAAAGCGGAAACCGACCCTCACGTATGCATGACTTTTCGGCTCCCGAATCCACCATAAATATGAACTGCTTGTCTCCTATCTGCGCCCCCACTAATGGTTCCTCCGCTGCATTGTAGGTGGTAGATAGGACGGGACCCGCGAGTGTTCCCTGTGGGCTGTCCTATGCTGGCTGCCTCATTGTTCCCCCCTGACTAAAAACATTGCCTGACACAACCGCCACACTACTATAGGGGGCTGGGGTAGGTGCCCCGTTCGCAACTGTGGCAAAGGGGTTTCCTGGTGTGTAGTGCATAGGTTCGTCGTTCTGTGGGTGACCCTGTGTTCTGCTGTGTTGAACGTGTCTTTGGTCTACATACCCTTGCTGCTCTGGCCTCTGTTGTCTTCCCATTGGGAGGCCATATGGGCTCCCTGGGTGGGGGTTACCGTATTGCTCCACATCCTGAAAACCGTTGTTTGGTCAGTTTCTACATTCTCGTAAGAAGTGCCCCCACTTCCCGCAATTCCAGCAGCTCCCTTGTGCACCTCTGGGGCGTTGCACCCCATATCCTCCATTACCACCGTACCCCTGCCCCCCTCCTCTGCAACCCCTGTACCCACCTCGTCCCCTGCGAGGGGCCCAATCCTGCCACTGCAGACCTCTGTACTGCTCCTGTCCATTCCACTGTGCTTGTCCCGCTCCTGCCCAATTCGCTGCCATCCTCCCCTGTATTGCTACAAGCCCCTCCTCCTTTATTCGTTTGCAGTGGTGTACTATTATACTCTGTATTTCGGGCCACCCCTTCGCCTCGATTCCTGTAATTTTGTCAAGTGCTTTTTGTACCTCTTTTGGCAATCCTCTCTTGATTATGAAATAAAATAATGATGTTGACTGGTACCAGGGCGTGCCCGTTTCCGCTCTCCACATCTCCTGTACCCGAAAAATATAATCCAGAGCATCCTCCCCCTCGTTCATTGTGCATTGCATAACCGACTGCAAGTCTGGTGTGTCTGGAAATGTTTCTCTTAATGCGCCCCACACTCGTGCTCGTACTGTGTTAAAGGAAGCACCATCATGCCGGTCACAATCTAATGTTATCCCCGGAAAACCGGCTTTTATCCACACTCTATCTGCTTGGTCCCCAACCGCTGATACTAGTAGGCTTTTTACATCCCCTACCGCCAGTGGGACCCCCGCTGTCTGTTTCTCGAATGCATATATCCACTTACTTGCCCCTCCGGACAGTGGTGGTAACAGTTTTAACAGATTGGCCTTATCCATTTGAGCCCAGGGTATGTAGTTTGGTCTCCCTCCTCCCCTGTGTATCAATGGGAGTTGTAACTTCCCCTTTGTTGCTTTGCTTGTACTCCCCTTCGTTCCCTTCCTTCCTAGCGGGGCCATTCTCCCTAGCCTGTTTCTTAGTCGCCCTGTCCATTCCTCATCCATTGTTCTCCCCAGATGTGCACTATCCATTCTCCCACTCTCTCCTCCCATTCCCACACTTAATCTCCCACCTTCTTCTTCATCGTCCTCCACATCACACCACAAGTCCTCTCTTCCCCCTGTAACCAAAAGCTCATCATCTGCATGTTCACTTGCCCCGTCTATTTCTATTATTTGTGTGGGCTCTTCTTGTATTCTGAACAATATTTACCCCTTCTTCCACCCCTCCTCAATCGTCCTGTCATTGTTTTGTGCCCTTGGTGTTTGCTCTAGTCGGGCAGCGTTTGTCTCACTTTGCTCGCAGATATTTTGAATTCTAGATAATTTATCTTTTGCTAATGAGAGCCTTGAATCTAAATCCTCTGTTAACTTCCCTATATCTACTGTGGGTGTACATATCTGTCCATGCTGTCTATGACCCTCGTATGGCGGGGGTGCAGTCGGGCCATGTGTTGTTGTAGCTTGAGTTGGGGGCACATATGTGGGGTCACTATACCCTTCTGAGGGCACCGGTTTATTAAGTATAGGGTACAACCATGTCACTTCACCTGGTTTTTCTTCCTCCGTCAGTTCTATATCGCTTTTGGGTATCAGTAACGGGTTGTCTGTGGTAGATGGCAAATTGGTAGTCGGCTCTATCTTTTTGACGGGAGGCACCTCTTCAAACAATCGCCAGAGATCTAATATCTCCCTCCTATGGTGGAACTGTTTGCCCTTATATTTCATGAAAATGCATGTAGCCACCATGTCTAGAACATTTTTATCAAAAGATCCTCCTTCGGGCCATATTTGGGGCAGACCTTCTCCCTTTAACTCTGTGACCCACTGATCGTGGTAGTTTCTAATGCGTTCAGCATATCCAGGTAAACTCTTACAGATATGAGCCAGGGGTGTCTCCGTCCCCATTGTATGTGGTTGGCTTCTGTAACAATATATGTATAGATATGTATCTTTAAAATTCTATGCTTATCTGATACCTTCGCAATAAGGGGGTGTGCGGTTGTGTACTTTATACTAGAAATTACTTAGGGGGCACATACAAGAGCAAACCACCTTCTGCACACTATCAATATTTCCAGAACAAATATTCAAAAGAAACAACTTAATTCATTGGGCTTAACACCTTATAATGTTTCCAGCTCACACTTACCATGACCACACCATGATCATGCATATTTTACAATCCACTACAATCATCATAACATGGCTTTGTGTCAACACATATAATGCATATACAATGATAGTCGTTACCCTGTTGGAAGTTTAACCTTTAATCTTTCTCCCCTCCCTTGTTTCCCCTAACCTTTCTTTATTTGTTATGAGGTCCCCCTTTTTCACACGAATCTTTTTGTCTTTACTAAGTATTTCACCTATTTTTATTTATAGACCCAGAAAGAATCAAAGAAAAGTGTTTACTAATATATTCACTGTGTCTCCTTTTTCTACCAGACACCTTTATCTTATTCTCCACTTGTTCATATATTCCCAGTACTAGTCAAGATGGCACCATGCGGCGCCGCCTTCTACCCCCTTGCAGAGCTAGGTTCCCGTCTCTTTATCTCTTTTCACCTTTTGATCCTAATGGCCATATGCAAAGAAAAAGGAAAGAAAGTATAGTATTGATTCTAGTGATCCCCACCGCGTCCCCCTTTTAAATGACCTAGTTTTTTTTTTAATCCTGTTCCCTTCCCCTACTCCCCGTATCCCTTATGATCACTCGCACTTAATACTCACATGACCGTCTTGAACCGAGAGTCTCCGAACTGGGTTCGTCTAGGCGGCGCTGCCTCACGCTCAACGTCCAGCCCCAGCTCCGGCGAGCGGTACTCAAAGGGGATTTTTTGAAATGGGATCCCTTACCCTTTCTCTAATACGTGCGCACTTCTGAGCGTACCAGTCGCCGTAGGCGGGTAGCTTTCCGGAGCAGGCGTACCGTGCGTCTCCCCTTTGGACCGGAGATTTTCGTGCCACAGGGGATGGAAAGGACGTACCAGGAGATGTAATCACGCAATCGGGGAGCACCTTTGAAGGCGAGCGTCCCCAGATAGCACGACCCTCCCCGCAATGAGAGGCGAGAATGGACTCTCCCACGAATGGGAATAAAGCTAGGACCAAGTGCGGGTGAGCTTAAGGGAAGCTTTATCTAAGTCAAAATAGGGCATGCAAAGAACTCTGCAAACTCTGAGAGCGCTCTGTCCGACAATAGCAAAGACAGGCGTTTTTATTTACAAAAAGTGTCATAGGCACCTACACACTATAGGGGGCACATGTACATGGGGATTGGGTGGCGTCGATTAACTATATGTGCAGCTGTGATGCGTCTCTCCGTGGTTGGTGGACACCGCCGGGTGCCAACGTGGGGTGGGCAGGTCAGCTGGGCTCATCCAGGAGGCGCTGTCCGGTCAGGCGTGGTCAGTGTCATTGATGGACGTCTTTCTTGGCTTTCTGTCCTAAGGGCCAGGCACACCCCATTCATTCAATGCTGCAATGTCAGTTGTCCTGTAAATCCTACAATAGGTTATTGTACAGGTTAATATAACACAGGAGGAATGCGCATTAGGTGGGGTACTTTGGCGATACATCAATACAGGGTTGCTGTTATCCTGTTGACTAGGTATCATAGGCCATGTGGTCGGGTCTCAGGGCATGGGGTAAGCTGTCCAGGCTTTGGGTCTCGTTAGAAGTCATGACGGATGCTTTTACACAATGTTGGTGCAATATTAGGTGTCTTCTTTTACAAGCGTCATTAATCTGGGGTGAACTGATGGGTCGTGGGACCTATGAGGGGGCACCTCTGGCCTCTGGTTATGGCCGGATTTTGCAGCTGGGCTGTAAATAATTCAGGTGGCTGTTCGTGGCCATGTGAGCTGCGGGGGAATCATGAATGCCTGAAACGGCTCCAGCCGAATTGGGGGAGGTGAGGCGGTGTCGCTCGGGCCTTTGCTTTCTCTGTCAGGCTTCAATGGGAAGGGAGGAGAGGTGGCCTTGGATATGCCCACAATGATAGTCTTCTAGCAAGATGCAAACTGTTAAACAAAGGGATTCGCATAATATAAAATGGCTAAGGGGTCACACATCTATAGCATTTACAGCAGTACATATTCATTTCAGAATTCGTTAACTATATCTACAACTCCATTAGTCACTATAAGTTAAGTATTTGCAATATTAGCAGTTTTAGCATCACACTGTCACGATGCGTGAGGTAGCATTAGGGTTGGTGGAGCATGCAGGAGCAACAGACCAATACGGTTGACAGCAGTAATACACATTAAACCTGTACATTTGCACTTGATGGCATTCTATGTATCTTATTTACATGAGCTCACAATACTGTCGCACTTGTGTTCCTTTGCACTCTAGCAGCATCCGGGTAGTCATGACATAAGGACTTGGTATCATTCACTTTACATTACCCCTAGAGAGGCACATAGTAGGAGGCCAGGGACCCTGAGTGTATTGTGCATACTGAGGAGGTTTGAATATTGTGACCATGTGGTCACACAACGACACATTCTTCGGTTCGTACAGGGTTTGTTGATTTTTGACACTGAAGTCGTGCACGAGAGATATCATTGTAATGCAATATATGTATAAATGTATGAGCAGTTTCCTGGTGTGGGATTAAGGCTTTTGTTTCATCGAGGACGGTTTACAGTTATTTTCCAAGCCAGCCCCGCTGCCCGGGTCACGCTGAGGATATTTATGCACTGCGGAAGGTGAAAGATACAGTGTTTGCTCTAACACTAGCTCATGTCCGACTGGTCGTGGGAACGGGCTTTCAGCGGATCTGCCAGGGAGCGGAAGCAACAGGGTAGACAAGGACTCTCTAAAGGTGGGGGCCGTGCTGCAGCGGACAAGGAGTCATGTCTTAAGATGGCGTTCTGTTTTTCAAAATGGTTTCCTGGGCCTAGCCAATACAGTATGTTTAGTCGATGTGTCGGCCAGTGGTCCATCCACCACCTGGGCCCTGGTGGCAGGGGGGCCCCTGATGAGTCATGGACATCACAAGGAGGGGACTGCAGGGGAGGGGGGGGGGGTCTCTTTGACCTGTCCTCCCATACAATGGGCAACAGGATGTTCAGGCGAGGGTGCTGGACATGCCCTTCGACGGGAACAACTTGTTCGGCAAGGCAGTAGACGAGTCGCTGCAGGCCATCAAGGAAGACACTGAGACAGCCCGTGCATTGGGCACGCTCCATCAAGGCCGGCGGACCTTGTTGTCGTCGCCAAAGGCCCCAAGGTCGTAAGGCCTCTGTGAAGCAGGACTGAACCGGCCGTAACGTCTGGCCCCCACCTGAGCACCCCAGTGGGAGGCTGGCTGTTGAACTTTGTTGGCACGTGGAAATCCATCTCCACCGACCGTTGGGTGCGGGATGCCCTAGCCCATCCGTGGCCAGGAAAGAAAACCACATTCCTCAACTACTTCTAGAGGTACGAGCAATGCTAAAGAAGGGCGCGATAGAGCTCATCCCGAAGAGGCTTCGGGGCTCTGGAGTATATTCACTGTACTTCCTCGTTCGAAAGAAGACCAGCGGTTGGCGGCCCATCCTAGATCTCTGCAGCCTCAACAAATGCATAAAATCCCAGAAATTCTGGATGGCCACCCTTCAGCATGTGCTGGGACAGCTGGAAGAAGGAGACGTCCTGTCTTCGCTAGACCTGGAGGATGCCTACTTCCACATCCCCATTCATAAGGGGCACCGAATGTTTCTGTGCTTGGTGGTCCAAGGATGGTACTACCAGTTCAGGGCCCTCCCCTTCGGTCTGAAGTCAGCCCCAAGGGTCTTCACCAAGTGCCTGGCACCGGTGGCAGCGTAGCTGCACCTGCAGGAGATCCAAGTCTACCCCTATCTGGACGATTGGCTCATCCAAGCGAAGTGAAAGGAACTCGCAGTCGAACACACAGCGAGGACGGTCCGCCTGCTCACGGAACTGGGGTTCTCAATAAACTATGCAAAGTCCTGCTTGTAGCCAATGCTGATGCCCAGTTCCTGGGAGCCAGACTCAATACGGTGGCGCGCCTAGCCACACCGTCGGAGAACAGGATAAAGGCCATCCTGGGCAGGGTACAACAGCTGTTGGCCATGAAGGTTGCCAGGGTGAGGTCCATCAAGTCCCTGCTCAGCATGATGTCGTCATGCATCTACCTCGTTCGGCTGTGCAGATTGCGCATGCGGCCGCTGCAGGAGTTCCTTGACGCCCATTGGATGCAGGTGAAGGGAAGTTCCGAGGACAGGATCGCCCTCAATGAGACATTCCGTCGGGTGATTCTATGGTGGGGGGGGTTTGTGCGCATCTAGCGGCGGGCACCGACTTCCAGACCCTGGCGCATCAGGAGACGGTGACAACAGACGCCTCCCTGGAGGGATGGGGCACACACACCGGAGATCTCCACGCCAAGAGGTCTTTGGCTCCCGGAGGAGATGTCGTTGCACATAAACGTCCTGGAGCTCCAGCCCGTATTTTGGGCCCTCATGTAATTTCTCCCGTCCCTCAGGGGAAAGGTGGTGCGGGTCTTTAACGACAACACCACAACGATGTTCTACATCCAGAAGCAGGGGGGCACCAGATCCTCTGCTCTCTCCAAGGAAGTGCAGGACCTATGGCACTGGGCCGTCGCTCAAAGGATGTTCCTGGTACCCTTTCATCTGGCAGGAGTGAGGAACACAGTTGCCGACTCACTCAGCAGGGAGCTGCGCTCTTGCCACGAGTGGGAACTTCGGCAGGATCAGGTGGACCTACTGTTTCGACGATGGGGCAATCCTCAGTTCGATTTGTTTGCGACAGCGACGAACACCAAGTGCCGGAGGTTCGCCAGCAGGTTTCCTCAGCCGGGGAGCATGGGGGATGCGTTCTCATTCCCTGGGACGGCCTGTTTATCTACGCGTTCCCACCGTTGCCGTTGCTCCTACGTCTCATCAGTCAACTCAGACGGTCCTGGTGCAGGATGATCCTGATTGCACTGGCGTGGCCGAGGCAAATATGGTACCCGGACCTTCTGGACTTGTCAGGGTCCCCTCCAGTTAAGCTCCCGGCGGACACAGATCTTTTCGCCAGGGAAGGAGGTGCGATTCTTCACCACGACCCGTCGTCACTGAACCTGCAGGCCTGGCTCCTGCAGCACTAGAGTTTGGTGTATACGAGATCCTGGCGGATTGCAAGGAGGTGCTTGCCAAGGCCAGGGCTTCTTCAACTCTTAAGTGCTACGGACATAAATGAGAGGTTCACCGTCTGGTGCCGTGCACAGAAGAAGAACCCTCTATGGATTACGGCCCCTCAAGTTCTGCCGTCCTTGCTGTCGCTTGCCCAGGCGGGGCTGACGCATGCCTCTAACAAGATTCATCTGGCGGCTATCTCCCGCTACACCAGAGCTCTGGGGCGATCGTCGCTGTGGTTGCATCGCCTCTGAAATTCCTGTCGTAGAAGACAGAGTTCCTGGTGGCCATCACCTCCGCACGACGAGTGGGAGAGATCCAGGCCCTCTCCTGTAAGCCTCCGTACCTGATTTTCCACACAAGGGTCATGCTGAGGACGCACCCCTCCTTCATGCCCAAGGTGCCGTCGGACTTCCATCTCAACTAGCGCTTGGTGCTACCTGTTTTCTTCCCGTCACCTTCGTTGCCGGCTGAGAGGACTTTGCACTCGCTGGATGTGGCTAGAGCGCTGAAGTTCTACGTGGACCGCACAAAGAGTTTTCCAAAGACATCACAGCTGTTTGTGAACTTTGGCCCTGTGAGCCAGGGGAAGGCCCTCTCCAAGGCCTCCATTTCCAGGTGGCTCTCTGGCTGCATCACACTGTCACCGGTTGGCAAACTGACCGTTGCCTGGCCGTCCGAGAGCCCATTCGACCAGAGGGATTGCTGCAACTACTGCGTTCCTGTCTGGTTGCCCCTGCTGGACATCTGCAGGGCTGCTACGTGGAAGTCTATGCACACCTTCACAAGATTCTACTGCGTCGACCAGGATTCCAGGGAGGAGTCCATAGTCGGCCAAGTAGTGCTGCGCAACCTGTTCGCTTGAAGGTGAGCCTGGTGAGGAGATAAGAGATGCTTAATGTTGAGTTGTTGAAAAGCTTAATGTTGAGCCTTGCCACCTCCCATTGTTGTGCATGTGTGTACTGCTATGTATTCTTGTATTCATGAGCATGTGACTCCATGCCAGACCCCATGCTGGAGAAGGAACAAGTTTCTTATCTGTAACTGTTGTTCTCCAGCATGGGTCTGGCATGGATTCATGCAAACCCTCCCGCCTACCCCTCTGCGGCTCTTCTCTTGGTCCCACTGCCACTTTACGTGGTACCAAATATGAAGATGGCTGCCTGAGGAGGGGCTTAGGTAGAGGGCTGTCATTGGCTGGGGGCAGTATGACCCAGAGACCAGTGATTGGTTATTAGGAGAAAGACAGTTCAGAAACTAAACTGAAACTGATGTTTTCTTTTACCAAGGATTCCCAGCCTGATGAAGGGGAATGTTTATGAGCATGTGAATCCATGTCAGACCCATGCTGGAGAACAACAGTTACAGGTAAGTAACATGTTCCTTATTTTGCAATACTTAAACAAAATGACCTAAGTCAAGAACATCAAATTCTGCATCCGCAACTCTGCAACCAAACCATAAAGTTCATACAAACCATATGCAGGTTGGTCATATTCATTGTCCAAGTATGCATTTAAGTGCACCATTGTCCTCTGGTGGTACGTAACTTCTGTGTGCCCTGAAATAGTATTTATTTGCTGTCAGATGTTGACCAATGTCACTTAAACAATTTCATTTCCAAATATTGTTTACTCCTACATCACTAATATTTAAGAATAGCAATTGTTGTATTCTAGAATCTAGAACGTAAATAACCAGAAAACATCTGAGACCTGGAATGAATGAACAATTTTTCTTTTAAATTTGGGGAAGGAGTATTTTACTGGACAACACAGTTGATGTGAATTTGTAAACATTGTTAAATCAATTGAATCAAAAAAAACATTTAAAAAAATTGTTGTTTTGCATTTCACTGCCATTCTAACTCTGTGTTTGTTTTTGTTGGGGGTTCAGGTAAGCTGTTTTTGACAGACATGTGAGGAGCCTCGCAATAAATCTTGCTGCTATCGTTTTGTTTTTTTTGTATTTATTTGCAGAAGAGGGATACCAATTTCGATCACAAATGACTTACAGTATCATATTTACAGATGGTTGGAAGCATTCCCGCAGAGGTGAGAGCAAGCGGTGAGCTAGTTTAGGACTGTGTAAACAAAGTAGGACATAGACCAGGGACAAAATGAACAGAAACAAATTTATATATATTTCAGACAGGTGAATTATAATGGTAACAATCTAAAGGGCCATGCACTTTAAAATAAAGAAGACTACTACACAAATGTACAAAATTACATAAGTGTCACAGGGGAGAGTGGTGGGGCCAGATTGAGCGGATGGGGAGAGGGCACCCTCTTTAGCAAGTCAGTGAAGGTTAAAGCAAGATTTGAAGAGATCAAAAGTTGGGCTTGCTTTGATTGTGATGGCCAACGGGTTCATGTGGAGCCGGGAGATTGGGGACAAAGAGCGGAACTCCGAGAAGGGACAAGGAGGGTATGGGACCGTGAGGTTGAGTGCAGAGGAGGAACGAGATGGTGAGTGAACTGTGATGAAATCAGACGGGTACTAAGCAGCGAGGCCATTAATAGACTAGGAGAAGGGACCTGGAAAAGGGAACAGTTGTGCATTGAGAGCCAACCAGAATGTTGTCACTAAACATGGAGAGCATCTGGGTAGGCTGTAGAGTGCGAATTGCAAAGGCGTGGACTTTGTCTAAAGGTAGGAAGGCCAAGGGGTAGGTTTCTGCTGTAGTCAAGTTTGCAGAGCACAATAGTTTTCAGATTGGGGAAAGGTGTCCTTTTCTTATTAACCAATGTTGAGGAGGTTAATATAGGCAGCATGGCTGCGGTGAATTAGGGAAAGGTGAAAAATCAGTAACAAGGTGAAAGTGAAAGCCAAAGGAAAAGAGAAGTCTTCCTAGCAAAAGTATAGAGGGTGAAGAATAGAAGGCCAAGCACTGATCGCAGGGGTGGTGTGTGGGGGGTGCAGACGGGGAGAGGGATGAGGTCAGATGTTTGAGAGTTCCAGGAGGTTTCAAAGGATCGACCAGGAGATTTTAAATGATTGATGTTCCATGTAGGGGGCTATCCAGGTAAGGGCACATTTTCGAAATCCAAGGTTGTGGAGAATGAGGGGGTGAGAGGAGAGGTCGACCATGTCTAAAGAGGCAGACGGGTCCAAAAATCTGAGTACTGAAGAGAGTTTGGAGCAGTGAGTATCCAAGAGGAAGTTGGAGACATGCATGAGTGCGGTCTTGGTGAAGTGTTTTCTATGGAAACCAGATTGACATGGCCTTTGCAAGTTATTTTGTGATTTGGTTGAAATCACAGGTAAACTGGTGATAGTTTTCTGCAACATTTGGGTCAGCAGAAGGTTTAGGGATAAGATAGTTTCACATTTGAAGGAGACCGGGAAGAGCACAGCAGGGGTGAGAGGTGTGAAACTGCTAGGAGATGAGGCCAGGCTATTGGGGTGAAGTCAGGAGCGCAATATGGGGTTGGTGCTGTGAAGGATGGGTGCTATTTCAATATGGGAGGAGCAATGAGAGTTTGGGTGGGAGAGAGAGGTCTGTAAGACTGTCACGCATTTTGAAGATTTTAGAGGGCAGTCATTAGCAGGGAGGAGGTGATGGATATTGACGTGAGAGTTGTTTACAAAGCTTGGAGGGTAGATGAATGTTTGCATGGGATAGTGAAGGGAGGTGATTACCTTTGCAAAGGAGGATTTGGCAGTACATTGCAGAGGTAAGGGCAACAAGGGAATTTTTGTTGGCTAGGAGCACAGTAGGGGTCTGGTATTTGTGCCAGAATCGTAGGTTATGCCACATGTTTGTTTCGGAGGGTCTGAATTTCAGCGGTGATCGATGTCAGTGGACTCGGATGGGAAGGTGTGAATGTGGCAGCTGCGTTGGTCAAATGGCGTCCTAAGTTCATAGTAAAGGTCAGAGAAAGTATGGTCAATGGAAGAGGCATGAATAAGGCAAGGAGAGAGGTTCACACATCAAGATCAGGGCCACGAAAGCCCTGCCTCAATTGCTTTTGGGTTTAAAGAGGGGGAGAGGAGTAGAAGGACCAAGATGATAAATTAAAAAAATAAATTATTGGGCTTTTATATCACGCTTTGTGCCAGAATCCAAGCGCGAAACTGGGTTTGTAATCCATGCTGCTCAGTGTTGTCTCACTCCCAAGACAGCCCATTGCTCCTGAGCTACCCTCCCGACCCAAAATACGCAGTGGAGTGACCAGAGGAAGATAGTCAATGGAGAATCTGAGAAGAAGAGTGAATTAGAGAGAAAGACAAGGTCAAAAGACTTTCCACTGAAATGGGTTACTCTGATCCTGCAAGGGTGTAGGACATGTTCATATAGGAGTGGGTTATGGTCAAGGCAAGTTTTTGCAGAGGGCTTTCATATGTTAACGTCCCTCAGCATGACAATCGGGATGTTGGTAGGAAGTGACTGAAGTAATAATCGGGGAAGAAATTATTTGAGAGGTCCAGGGGATCTATAGAGCACCATAACAGTGAAAGGAGGAGGTGATGTCAGACCGGAATGGGGGATAGCGTTAAGGGCCTTATTGATCAGGAACCCCGACCTTCTGCCCTTGCCAACAGGTTGCAGGGAGTGGGAAAAGACAGCGGAGTGGGTGTGGAGAGCTGTTAGTGTAGCTGAGTCATGAGGGGAGGTCCAGGTTTCTGTGATGGCAAGAAGTCAAAGTCGAGGGTTATAAGAGTCGAAGTGGTCAGTGATGTAGAAGGGCTTCTTGAAGGATTGTGCATTCCAAAGGCAAAGTGAAAGAGTGATGGAAGTGGGGAGAGAAGCAGGTGTTGTGCGGTAGGCGAGGGGTATAGGTGAGGTTGAAGATCCCGGAAGAATGGGAGCACCTTGTTCGAGTGGTGCGGTTGCACGGGGGAAAGGAAGTAGATGCGAAGGCCAGAGAGTGAGGCAGATATTAGACCAAATTGAGACTGAACACTATGGGAGAACGGAAGGAGAAATGTGAATATGGGGAAGAATGGAGCAAGGGCTAGGTGTGTGATGGAGGGTAGATGAAATTGGCAAGTAAAGACAAAAGGTTTCAGCCCAAGAGAGAGGGGTAGCTGTGTGAGCAGAAAGGGAACCGATGGATGGGTGGCTTAGAACAAGCACATTGTAAGTTCTAAGATGGTCTAGAATGAGGCTAGAGGTAACCAAAAGAGGGGCCAAGACCAGAAATGTTCCTTAGTCCTGTAAGATAAAAGAAGCTCTGCCGTGATTGGATAGTCAATGGGTGGAAGGATCCCTATGTGTGGAAGTAGAGCTCCGTGAAGTCCTGGGTTGAGAGGGGTCCCGACCCTAAGCCCTCAACGACCCCAACAGGGCAATCACCCTTTTCTACTTTTGTCCCTAGGCAGCAGAAACCTAGACTGCATGCCCAGGGGAGGCTCAATAAGGCACAGGTTGCGTCACATGACCCCCTGGGATCCAGTCCCTGTGCTCCAGATGGCTTCCAGACTTGAAGGCAGGCTCCAGGAAGCTTCGTTTTGCAGGCAGGACCTTCTTACACCCACTGTGTCTTTCGATAGAGCAGATTGTGGCCAAGAGGGTGGGTGGGGGAAATATATTCCAGTCAGTCACATATTCCTCTGGGAGCCAAGAACAGGGGGCAACTATTTGGGTCTGGGACGCTGTGTGGAAAGGAGGGCATTTATGTGTGGGACTCCAGCACACTGTAGTTGGTATGGACATGGGTATATAGTCGGTGCAGGAGCAGAGACTGTAGATTCAACGATCAACCCATGTCAGATTAGAGCATTTTATTTTTATATTGGTAAAAAGTTTATTACAAACCTTTATATAAAAAAAATAACTACATAACCAATTAAAAAAACAAGATCAGATAGGACCGAAACAAACCCAAATCCAACTTTTAAAATAATTAAAATTCCCTGGTCCCGCCCAAACTTCAAATTAAAACTTTCATAACATATTTCCACTAGACTTATTGCTTCCCCGACCTTCTCTAATTTAAGTGCAAGAGAATGTCTGGGAGTCCCTCTACCGGCATAAACACAGCCCATTGAACTGTTCTTTGGCGGATGGTCCTTGGCAGATTCTCAACCACGCTTTAGCTCACTGCGCTTTTCACAGAGGGGAAATTTCTGTATGCATATCAGTAATTGTCCCACCCAAAGGCAGTCGACATGCTAGGAAAATCTCCTCTGAACAAGAGTACCAACAGCAACCCCAGACACGTATCTCGGCTTAGTCAGGGCCTCATCAGTGAAGTGGAGCTCTGCCTCTCTGAGCACAGTGGGCAATGGGTCCACGTCTGGATTACCTTGGCAACTTGGGGTGAGACCCCAAGTGCCTCAAAATATGCAAAAGTGGGTGGATCGACCCCAAGAGAGTCTCAACCACGCTTTATCTCACTTTGCTTTTCGCAGAGGGTTGCTGTTGATACTCTTGTTCAGAGGAGATTTGTCTAGCATTTCGGTGCTGGTCTGCCTTTGGGTGGGGACAAAGACTGATATGCGTGTGGACATTTCTCCTTTGTAAAATGCGCAGTGAGCTGAAGCGTGGTTGAGAATCTCCCAGGGGCCATCCACTAAAGAACAGGTAAATGAGTGGTGTTTGTGCCGGTAGAGGGACTCCCAGACCTTCTTTTGCATATTCGATAACACATACAGATTTCTTTCAAGAACTGCACAAGTCCAAAAATTGCCATAAAATCATCAGCTCTTATCAAAACATTCCAGAATTTCTCCGCCTCATGGCATTGCCTCTCCTTAATCCAGTTGCCCATATAGCTTGTTCTTAAGTCTGTCATTCCTGGACAAAACACTACAATGTGTTGTGGTGGCTCCATTTGACCTTCCTTTTTACTAAATCTACACCTTTTAGTCATTCACTTTTTTATAAATCAACAAAATTACTGATCCCAATACCATGTGGAAGATTAAGACTCTGGTATTTCGGTAAAAGACCATATGCCTTGCATTCACTCCATAATGCGAACTGCAAACGCCGGCCATTTTTATCTGCAGTGGTACCAATCTAGTCTTGTTGCCAAAGGTTTTTTTTGGGATCTTTTCATGATTTGACAGAGCTGTTACCGGTTTGCATTTAAAGATTCTAATATTGCTCTGCAAAAGATCGGCCACAGGGGCAGATATGGACATCAAACATTTACGATATAGAGCCAGTGCTTTCCATATTGTCCTTGTGTACATCGAGATCAAGCCCAGCTCCTATGTGATCACCGATGTCTCTATTAAATTAGGCAACTTCAAAATCTTCCTCCCAAAAGTGCCTTCCAAGGAATCCCATATTTTAGCCGGGGTAAATAAAGAAGCCCTCTGCTCCATAAATAAACGTAGGGAAGACCTTTGCTTCATAGGCCTTCACAAGTATTATGGAAAATTTCCCGAAACTTCTATTAATCAAGATCCCCAGTTTTCTTCCTCAGGGCCCCTCTTAGAGTACCATCCTCGATCTTTATTTTAATATGGGTGCCCAGGTAAATCAAAGTCTGGACTTGAATTATAGGAACTCCGTCCAGATACCATTTAAAGTTTGAGACTTTTATTTCTGCACGCGGGCCAAATACCAACATTTAGGTTTTTACAGAGTTTATCTCTAGACCATTTTGGTTCAAATACTCCAATAGACCCTCCAAACTTCTTTGAAAGCCTGTTGGCGTTTGGTCTATCAACACAAGGGCCCTCATTACGACCCTGGCGGAAAGCGACTGACCGGAGCGCCACAGCGTAAATAGCGTTTCCGCCATTGCACGAAGGAGCAAAGTGCGGCCCGTTCCGACCCATCGGGCACGAGCACCACGGCATGGCGGAAGTGCAAAGTCCGCGATGGCGGAAATGACCCCAAAACGGCCCACACCGCCGCCGTACGGCGCCCTAGGTGCAATACCGCCACCCCTCCTAGCGGTCACCGCAGTGTGCGCCTACCGGAAAGTACGGTGCCCGGAAATATACGGAAACGGAAGTTAAAACATGGGCCCGGAACGGGAAACATCCCGGCGTACACCTATAAATACACTAAAACCACACAACCACTAAAATCACTACCCTGAAACACACCCCAACCCGTCAACCACCCTAGCGAAACCAAGAAAAATGGGAAAAGTAGCGAAGAAAGCGTGCGACCGCAAGCGGCAGGTCCACTTCTCCCGTGAGGAACTCACCGTGCTAACAGAGACCCTCCAGGAGAATGCTGCCGTCGTCTTCTGCACGCAAATGACCAGGACGGCACTTGCAAACAAGAAGGCCATATGGGCTCTGGTGGCACAGCGGGTAAGTGCGGTGGGGACCGCACCCCGCACCCCACAGCAATGCCGCAAGCGATGGGACGACCTGCGGATACGCGTCCGCAGCATACTCTCTGCCAACCGCAACATTGCCACAGCCACCGGGGGAGGTCCTGAATCACCCATCAAGTTGACCCCCTGGGAAGAAATCTGTGCCTCCACCATCGGAATGGAGAGCATAGAGGGAGTCGGAGGGATGGAGAAAGGAGTGCAGACATCCGAAGATTCAGGTAGGTGGGCCAGATAAAACAATGCCAAATCCACACAGTCCATCCATGTGAAGTACCATGCGTCCACATAGTGCAACAGAAACACATGTCCAGGAGAACGTCCACACACATCGGCCTGATAGCGCACGTTAAAACCCACAATAAATACATAAATAATTAAAAACCCCTAATACACGCACTACACGTGCAGCAGGCACACCCTAACTGCAGGCTGCCAAACAACTGCACCCTCACTCCACACACAAATCAAAGCACCTCCAAGGCCCCGACCCAAATCACCCTCAGGTACCACCCCAATGCATGTGATACAATGCCATTCCAATTCCCACAGACCCATCAATAACCCTCGCCCTCCTTTACTCCACCACAGGGTCCGATCCAAACGACGAGCTACAGGACACCCCTACCAGCACACCTGCAAAGAGGGCCAAGACCAACGGCCAGAGACCCTCCACCTCAGCTGCACGCATCAAGACACGGCAGCAGCACAAATCGGGTGGCAGCACAGAGGAGGGAACATCAACAGGCACCCCAGCAGCCAGCATGCCCACAACACCACCACCACAGGTCCCCCCAATGGATGCCACAGAAGGCACTGCCTCTGGTGGCAGCAGCACCATAGGTGACACCCCATTGATGGCAGCATGCTCGGACACAGAAAACGGGGATGCCGAAGTCAGATCCATCCATGACCTGTCCCAATCCCCCTGTCTGTCCCATCCCGTACAACATGAGGATACCACGCAGGGGCACCCACAAGACGACGACTGGCCATCCCCCACAAGCCCTGTGGCAAGGCAACATGAGGACAACAGCCCCTCTGTGACACCCCCGCAAATGGCCATGGCCCAGCAGAGGCAACAGTCCCTCGACCAGTTGATCGAACAACAGCAGCAACTGGCCACGCTCCTCAAGGACCATGCTGATGAATGTGGGGGCACTAAGGCAGACATAGAAACATCAACTGAGACACTTAGGGCACAAATCGAGAGTAGCACCGAGAGCCTGAGAGTCCAAATGGAGAGTAGCACCGAGAGCCTGAGAGTCCAAATGGAGAGAAGCACCGAGAGCCTCAGGGGGGAACTGCATGCGACGGCCAAGGACGTATGTGCCGAACTTGCCGCAGTGCGCCGTGTGCTCACTGAGCTCTCGCAAACCCTTAGGGACATGCATGGACGTGAGCAGGCAGACACATCATCCGTTGCAAGTTCCGTCCAGGGCAGCCCCCAACGTAGATCTGGAAGGAACCTGCGCTCCACAGGCAGGGGTGCCCCTGATACCCGCAGAGGGGGCATGCAATAGCGACAGCCCACTGACAATGAGCATCTTTGGACACTGGTGTTCGGGGGGGAGGTAGGAGGGTGGAGGGGGTGTGTTGGGCTCACTTGGGTGGCGGGTCGATAGGGTGTTCAACATGACATCACATATGCCATAAAAAGTGCACGATCAACCAATGAGATGTGTGGACATTGATCTTTGTGTACTAGGCCATCATAGGCGTACAGTCCATATTGTGCATGTCCCAGACACACGCAGTGCCACGAGTCCCGTGTCCATGTATCAGCCACCAGGCGTGAGTGCTAGAAGCATACATCAATGAGATGCTGACGAATGTCACGGGCCTCCGGTGCCTCGCAGACTCCTTGAGGTGCTGCCACATCCCCACCCTCATCATGACCATCATCAGGTGCTTGCAGTTCTGCGTCAGGGGGCATGGGCACATTTCTACGTACGCACATGTTGTGGAGCATGACACATGCCATCACCATCTTTGCAACCTTCTCATGGCGGTACAGGAGTGCCCCGCCAGACCTGCTGAGGCAGCGGAAACGGCCCTTCAGTAGGCCGAATGCCTGTTCTATGACTACACGGGTACGTGAGTGGGCATGGTTGTAGTCCTCCTCATGCTGGTCCCGTGGGTTCCGGACTGGTGTGAGGAGCCATCTCTTCAGTGGATATCCAGCATCACCTGTATGTGGACGAGAAACGTATGATGTGGAATGCCATTGATACGTACGCACACCCCCCCCTTCCTGCCAGGTCATTGCCAATTCACATACCCCACATCATCATGCATGTAATGAGACTCACCGAGTAGCCAGGATCTGTTCCCTGCGTGTCGCTCCATGTAGCGTGGTATTGTAGAGTTCCTCAAGACCATAGAATCATGGGTTGATCCAGGGAATCGGGCACAACAATGTGTAATGATCCTGTTGGAGTCACACACCATTTGTACATTCAGGGAATGAAATTGTTTTCGGTTGCGGTACTGGGCCTCCATGGCATGTGGGACGACCAATTCAACATGGGTGCAGTCGATGGCACCAATGCAACCCGGTATGCCGGCAAGTGCATGGAATCCCACTTTCGTGTTTGTAATTTCCTGCTCCGAGCGTGGTAGGGAGATGTAGTCGTCTGCGTGCTGCAGGAGGGCATCGAGCACTTGCAATAGTGTCCGTGAGAACAGTGGCTGAGAAATGCCATGCAACTGTCCGACTGTGTGCTGGTAGGTGCCTGTGGCCAGGAAGTGGAGTACAGACACCACCTTCAGTAGGGGTGGGATGGCGGTTGGGCTATCTATCATGCTGACAAGGTCAGCCTGTGTCATGTCCACAATGGCGGCTATGGTGTCCCGGTCCAGACGGTAGAGGGTGTGGATCTGCTCATCAGTGAGGTTGAACGGATGTGCTCGGAGGCGTGGTATTGCGGGCTGCCTGCGTGGTGGTAGTGGCTGTGCTGGTGGGCCTTGCTGGCCCTGCCTTGGCCTCCTCCTCCTCCTGCGTCTCCTCCGTGCGGCTGGTTGTAGTTGGTGTTCGTCTTCTTCTTGGAGTTGGAGCACTTGCAGTGCTATCAGGTCCCCCAGGGCCAACATCGCGAGTCCTGCCGGTAGCATTTCGTGTGGTTGTGGGAGGAGACTGGCTGTGCAATTTATGTGTTTTCAGGCTGTATGGCCTCCACCTGTGGTGATTCATTCCACCTGTGCAAACTGCTCTCCCCTTTGGCCGAGCACGTCACGCGCACAACGCTGCAATTCGGGGAATGGTATCTTGCTATTGCTATCATGTATTTGTACCCGATGGCCGTGTAAGATTGGTTGATATGTTCATTCTGCTGTGGTCCCATTGTTTCACATACTATCTGTGCAGTCGCGAACAGACTTGTGAAGGGTCAGTGGAACGTAGTACTCGAGTAACGGTGGGCCCTCATGCATCACTGTACCGAGTTGCAACGACGGGCGGGGCGTCCCATTCGTGGGTGAAGGCAGTTGCCATTTTCACACACAGCCGCACTCGATGGAATAATTAGTGATTTCAAACGGCCACAGATGCCTTTCCGACGTGGTGTTGCAAATGAGGAATTCGAAGGGCGGCGCTTTCGGTTTCCAGCTAGCGGCGAGGAGATGCCCACAGGTCTGACTGCAAATATAACGTTCTATTGTTCAATGTCCTTGAGACAGGGCCCATGGCGAGGGAGCAATGATTGATATGAATAGTTTGGGATGCGCAATAGCTACGTGGGCGATGAGGCCGGCCGTTCCCAAATACATGTTACTTCACAACACTGGAATTACGGCCTGGGGCACTGTGGATTTTGCAGGCTGCATAACGCACAGACTCAATGGATGTTTCTAATGTCATGTGAGTAATTATTCAGGCGTTTTGATCCCGGGATGAGGGAATGATGAATGGATGCATGGGCAGGTGATTTGATACAGAGTTTGCCATGTACAGGGCTTCTTGGGATCTATCCGCCTCCCCTACGCTATGTGATGCAGGGCTGCCATAGTGGGACCATCGTCTATCTGGCCTTGTTGAGCCCTCCCTGTCTCGAGGCGCCCTCAGACACTTGTGTCCATGCACGTTAACATTCCCATCTGATGGATTCTGTTTTGACAGACGCATGCACAGGTACACTCGTTTGTGATGGTGTTTGCACCTCGATATAGATGGTTATGAGTCGCAAGTGGTTTTGGGGTGGTGATGATCCTTTTGAGTGGGCTAGCATGCATATGGCTGTGGATTTCGTGTGATCATTGAAGTGAGTTGTTCGAATGTAGTTCTGATGGCCATTCTGTTCTTTTTCTTTTCTTTTGGTTGACAGGTATCTCCTCCCCTTTTGCCACTGCCATCTGTATGCCACTCCTGCAGATGGATTTTACTCCCGACACCTGCTGCTTCGTGTTAATCAGTGGAGCAGCATTACGATCTTATGGGACGATCGCCAATGGCCCACATGCCCTTACGCAGTACTGGTGGCTCGGTGCAACATTTCGGCCTTTCAGCTGGACTAGTGCCTCCCCATTGGGACGGCCCTGCGGTTCTGTGCGCTTCCATGTTGCCTTTTCGTACGTGAATGTGGCTCTGTGTACCATGGGGGAACAGGGCGACACACAAGTAGTGGCTGGTCATTTCTTGCGGATGCAGCCCACAATGGTGATTAGTGTTTTGGAGTTCATGGCCTGATGGCTGTATGGGCTTGGTGACTTTGATGTGCATAAATTTCTATTCTGATTTGGCCCGTGTAGCGTTTTTCTTTGCAAGTGATGTGGCATATGCCTATTTGGGGGGCGATGTATTGTGAGGAGATCTGCATTGGGTTCCAGCTTCGGGGTTTAGTTGCGTGGTACTGTACTGGGCGCGTTTGCCTACTAAGCCCGTGAGGTCAGGGATGGGGGCTGCCTATATGACAGTTTGAATGTTGTCATGCTCAGGGGCGGGGGATTGGGTTTTGTGTAACAGATGCCGGTCAGCCAGGTGGACTGGTGGAATGATGTGATTTTCGGAATATTGCTGGTCACAGGTGCCTGTGTTTGCGTGCGTTTCTTGGTGGGGGACTGTGGTCATGTCCATTGGGATGGCTTCTGTATTCGTGCCATCTGTGCCCTGCAGCTCCCATTGGCCCCTCTTGTGTTTCTTTTGTTCGTTGGCATGCATGGGTGACTTGTACATTTCAATGGTTGCATTGTGACTTCATTGCACCTACGGGGAGTTGTACTTTGTGGGCAGGGAGCGGTGTACAGGCACTCAGTGGGGCCGTTTACGGTTGATTCGCGATGCCGTACTTCTCGCCATGGCGGAATGGTACATTACGCCATGCCTGATGGCGTTAGGTACATGTCCGCTAGGGTCGGAATTGGCGTACCCTTGCGCCATGGTGGTGTTTGCGGTTTGGCATGGCGCGCGCGCGCGTGCTTGGTGCAGTTAGCGTTGGCGTTCACTACGGTGTCGCTAATGGCTTCGTACTTTGCGGTGACGGGTCATAGTCGCACCGAGCGCTATTCGATGGCGGTATTGCATTTCCGCCATCGTTTTTCGATTTCCGCCAGGGTCGTAATGAGGGCCAAGGTCATCGGCAAAGAGGAGGCTTGCCAACCTGTGATCACCTAAATTGGGTGGAAAGCCTTGAGACTATCCAATGTTTCACCTAGATCAGACATGAATAAGTTGAAGAGAGTCAGGGCAGGCAGCCTTGTTTTCGGCACTGTTGCGTATTAATAGTTCTTGTCAATAGACCTTGCGCACTAAGCCTGATATTCACATTTGTGGTCATATACAGTGATTTAATCGCTGTATGACGATCCCCAGGACATTTCCATGAGTCAAACTGGGCCCATAATAACTCTCTATCAACACAATCAAAGGCCGTTTTAAGATCTATAAAATCCATATAGATCGTCACACCCTCTTTGACCATCCTACCTTTTAGGATATTTTGGCAAAAAAGGTTTGGGTCTTTTCCCATCTCCTTTTATAAACCCTGTTTGACAGGGGTCATATCTCTTGGTATTGGTAATCCATCTTTGGTGGTCCCCTAACAACAACCCACCAGAAAATGTGCCCAATACATCACGAAGGGTGATTGGGTGATAGTTTGCCAGATCAGCCCTTTCGCCTCTTATGTATCGGCACAATATTTGCCGAACGCCATGATTCTGGGATGGTTGCCAGCTTTATCACTTGCCTGAATAATATCTCCATAAACGATACCCACTCCTTTGGGGCCACTTTAATCATCAAGTTAGTTAAACCATCCGGGCCGGAGCTCCTGATGGACTTGCTTTTTTAACTAGCAACTCTAAATCGAAAGTGTCAAAAGAAAATGACCAGCCCCTTTTACTGTCTACTGGTGGATAATCCATTGTTCCCTTCTTGGCAAAAGGTGTTTCATAGAAGACAACTCAGTCTGTTTTAGTTACCGTGTTTGCCAAGGGTATCAGCTGGTTACTGGTTCTAATTATCAATTACCAAGTAGATCTAGTGTCCTCCTTCTGTACGCTAAGCATCATGGCGTCAGCATCTTGCTGGCACAGGATAGCCTTATAAGAGGCCAACCAATTTTTAAATCTTTGTTTTCGCTTCCTCACCAAATGATGCACAAGATCATTTGCTCAGCCCAAGAACCTAATCCCTTTACTGAGTCATTTTTTCTCAATACAGATCCTCTCATGAAACACATGGCAATGCTTTGCCCCAAACTTTGGACCTTGTTTCCTTCACTGGTGAAGTCTAGGAGCAATGGAACATACTCTATAGCATTGTCCAACTTATCCACTTAACTAAGTTTTCACGTAGGACTCCTACATCTTGAGGCTTCAACCATACTCAGTTTCCACCATTGGGAACTTCTATGTTACCTGCCCAATTTTCCTCCCACTTATCATCCCTTCGGCTCCATGCCAATCTCACCAGGGCATAGTCACTCTTCTTTTTCAGGATCACTGACAATGATGTTATGTCATTGACAAGCAATGACGATACAAATACATAGCCCAAAATGGACGACTGAAGCCCATTTGACGAGGTTTTGCCCAGAGGTCGACATTTAACATAAACAATTCTTCCATCATCTCAAGCCAAGCTACTGCTCTCGCCTGCTCCCGACCCCTGCCCAGCTCCCCTTCTATGATCATCGCACCCTTGACACAAATGGACAGTTCAAATCGACCCCCCCCCCCCACAAACACAAACTGTACATTGTGGCTACCATAACATTTATCAATGACATCCATGATTACCTGTAAGACAGCGTTAGTCGTTATCCACTTTGGGTTCCAATAGAAATTGATAAGTCCATTGTTGCAATATTGCATCTTTCACCTTCAAAGAAATCGTTTGAATAAATGGGTTCAGACAGATCATATCCCCAACAACTAAACCCCTTGCACTTTTCACCAAGGTCAGCAAGCCTGCCGAAGGCCACCCTCTAGGTCCACATACAGCTGGATTTATGTATGCGCTAGATAGCTATCATATAGAGGGGGCTTCATGAACCACGTTTCTTGCAAACATATAATATTGATTGTTCCTGATGTTATATCTACGTACCTGGATAAACTAGAAAAACCTCTTGTGTTACAGAAACCCAATGTCCACACTTGGTCTCGGTCTACCAGCGTCGCACCTTCGGCTTGCTTACTCATTCTCCTCTCTTTGACACTATTTTCCCTAATGGATCGAATACCCATATTATCACAATCAGTCACCTTTAATGGGCCTCCCAGCTTTTTCAAAAAAGACCCCCTCCTCCTGGATTTCTGTTAAGTAGTGGTGTTCTTTTACAGCTGCTCTAGAGGAAGGATGACCCGCCAGACTAGTCGTCTTCCCCTAACCAACCTTTGTTATCCTGTCCATCATTTCTTTCTTTGTCTCCTCTGGTGAGTGGTGGGATTACCACAATTTCATTTGCAACCACTTCATTCAACTTGAATTCCAGAGGCAAGATTAGATGTGCCATTTGCCTAAGCAAAGATTTCACCCCTTTCATTACCAGATGCAATATCACTTGATAGATTTCAGCTTCTATTTCAGATTCCACTATCTTGATATCTGGGTGTAAAAAGCATAGCAAGGGAATGTGATGAATCAATTTCATTACATTTGAGCGATTTTAAAATCAGCCCATCATTCACAGGCAGTATGCATTCCAATCTTAAATTAAGGGACTCATTTGGCTCGATATATTGTTTTCCAGGATTTCACTTTTTTGCCTGACCATCAAACCTCAGGAAAGGTAACGGTTTGTTCATCAGGGAAAGCTCCTTGAGTTAGGTAGTGTGATCTCATCAATCCCTTCCCTTAAAGAATTGCCCTCTTGCAAATGTTTCCCTTTTGTAGTAGCCGCTCTGTCTCTCTTCCAGCATCAGAAGAAGCACATTTTCATGACCGCCTTCCTACATATCTTTATCAAAGCCCTGCCTTACCTTTTTGGCATTGATTTGTCTACCACAATCCTTTTTTACTGCTTCCTCCAGAGATTCATCACAAGTTTTAAAAATCGAGTTAACCTCCTCTTCTTCCGAAATGTATGTCACCGATGTACTCAGGGTGGAGAGGGAGGTGGATATTCCGCATTTGCTCCTCCACGCAAGCTTTGTCAATCTGGACACGGTCGCTCATCCTTCCAGGTTGATCCTTTGAAGACCTTTTACAAGGTGACAGAGGGATTTTCAAATTTATCAAAAATGCCCTTGAGCCATTTGATTTTCCTCTTCTTCAATGAGGCCATATTTTTTCGCGTTACACTGAGGAAAAAATGGTCGGTCCATATCATCAAACATCTTCTGCTTTTTCCTTTTCTGAAATATTGGGACGAGAACAGACAAAGGTTCATTTATTTTCATTTTCTCCACAGGTTTTGGAAGGTCAGCCAGCCCACTCATTTCCACTGTAGCCAATATACTCTCTCATTTTAACGTGGCAGTGGCCACCTGCTCCTTTTCCAAAGGATCGGGGATCTCCGCTGACAATTGGGTTAGCAGTGGCGCCAAATTTTTACATTTCCAAATGCACCATGATTTGCTCCTCAGCAACTTTAGATAAACGTCCTGAAACCCCAATGAAGAAAGTCTTGCTTTTTTATTTTGTATGGAGGACTTTGCTTTCAATATCTCCACTAAATAACCCAAAAGATGCTTTTTTTCCCACCCATTTAGCATTTGGCGCAATTTGCAAGTTTTGCAGTAGATGTTCGTCACATTCTGCCTCATGGTCAACCTTAGACTGTAAGGAAGAAACATTCTTCAGTAAATATCACTTTGGAATTATTAATCGCCAAAAGAGTTGACTGATCTTTGAAGTTATCATTTATCGCTTCGAAGAGCTTCAAAAATGCACTGCATTGCGACTTAAATGCTGTTGAATTTAGCCCTGGCCGTCTAGTCATTTGTGGAGAAAAAGCAGAGTTCTCCAAGGTGGAAGCAGAAGAGAGGGGAATCATTTAGTTGAGGCGAAGCGCATATTACAGATGAATCTCCAATTTTGCCATTGGCCTTGGCTGGGAGGATCCCACATTCACATTGGTCGTATCCCCAGTGCTGTACTTAGCCTTGCATACACCCCCCTCACTAACTTTACTCCTCCTCTGCCAGACTCTACTCCTTCACCAGATTACGACCCTTCAAGAAACTCTGTCCGCCTTGGCCTAAGTACACACACCCCAGCCCCATTTTGGCTGCATAACAGAAGGATGTTTTTAAGGCTGAAGATTAGAAGGTTATTGCTTATTGCGTATTCAGATCAAGATTTAGGGAAGGAAGTGTGTTCTACAGTTGAGTGCACCAGAGCTACTTGTTGGGGCAATAGGCTACTTTCGATTAGGCCAGAAAACAATCTTTCACACAAGCAATCAGAACATAAGCCGTCTGCCACCTGGGCACAAGTGAGGGAAGGTTGGAATGAGGAATTTTGCTTTCAATGATATCTGGTTTCTGGTGAGTTGCCTCCTGCCACTTCGAGCAAAACACCTACGCTGGTCTGTACTATGAATGTTTCAGGCAACATAAGTACATTTCGACATGCTGTCTTGTCAAATGTTAAGTTTACGCATTAAATCTATGCAAATGTTGAATAAAAAGAACTACACCAGTTCTGGTGTTAAAAGGGGGGAAAATGGAAATCATGCAAGTTACCATCTGCTGCAGCCTGTGTACCTCCAAAACCTTGGGTTGGAACGCCATTAAAAGATAGAAAAATCACAAGGGACATTTTTAAACTCTGCCGTGGCAAAAACACCTCATTTAGAGTAAAGACCGATGGAGAAGGTTCTTGTGCACTCTCACGGTGGAGTAATGGATAAGGGTGACCCTGAACATTCATGGGTGGAAAGCAACAGCATTCCTCATAGCTGCAAAATGCAGGAAGCTTGTATAACACATGTAGTGGTACATACCTTTTACATCATTGCTTTTTTGTGCAATTCTCCAAAATACCCAACACAGAGGGTATTTTGTACAATGGCACGTGTGTGTGTGTGTGTATGTGTGTATGTGTGTGTGTGTGGGTTTTGATTGTAAAGGCACTGCAATGATAATGGGGAGTTGCACCAGTAAAAGCAATGAGGTTCTGGCAGTTTTGGATCTTAGAGTATTTTGGGAATATAAGAATGACAAGTGAACTTTATATTTGTCAGATATGCCCGTGAGGTGTATGACCGAATCACTAAGTAATGTGTGCTGGGTTTGGCGAGCATTTTTTTTGTTTAAACAAAAGTGACTCTAACAATAAAGCTTTTGTAAATATCAAGCAGATATACAAGTGTGGCCAGCAAAGACATTAGCTGTCATAATGGAATGTCTGCCAACAGCTTAAAATCACGTACCCATTGTTGTGGCCCAGCCAAACTCCACTAATCTACCTATATGTTTAAAAAATGACAGCACTAAAAAAAACGGAAATAAAATGCTGCTCCATAACCACCCTAGGCAAAGGCCCTCTCAGCCTTATTGTAAATACGTCTGTGCTTCTGGGCCTGATCTCACCAAAATTAACCCTATGACCTCTTCCTTTCCTACTCTTGGACTTTAACAGAATCATGTCATATGTTAACCGGGAATGCCCAAGACTTCAAGCTTCACTCTATAGGTGAATTTAATAATTTGGATATAAATCTTAGTCAAGGCCAATCGCTGTGGTACCATATACTTCAATGTAGACTCATGCCTGAAGCTATCATATTTCAGTTAACGTGACCGCTTTATGTACAAAATTCTCTAACGTGGAGTGGTCCTGTGTGCCTGTTGCCAGTCGTTGCAAAGCGGCTGGTCTGTCTTCCCTGCCTATTGTTTGAAGGCTGCTTGCCTTTTTCTACAAAATATCAACTTTTGCTGCTAAGTGGCGCAGAGTGTTCCTGTGTTCCGGGGGCAGGAGGCTGCAGTCTTTGTGCAGATCGTGGTTTATTCAGTTTCACCAGCTGTCACCCCGCACACTAGACAATCAACAATCAAGGAATGGCAAGATGAGCGGGAAGGGCTTTTCCATGGGGAATTATGTGAAACAAATAAAAATAGGCAAAAATGCTGACATTGTTGGTATTAAGCCCTGCGCGTGACCGATTGTGTAAGAAAGCTTCCTTAACCCACTTAAAAGATGGCAGAACTTGGGTGAATGATTCAAAGGGGGGGGGGGTCTGGCATGCTCAGGTCTGGTAAATATATGGAAGGGAAAAAAAGCCCTTAGAACTCTTGAGCAAAGGTTTGTTTTTGGAAAACGGCAGGGGGGGGGGAGCAAACACTGGTGCAAAGCGAACCCCAAAAGAAAGGGGGGACAGGAGGAGTAGATATGGACTGCTTGGTCAAGTCAAGGTTGTTGGACTTAACATATGTCAAAATATTGGCTGCAGTTTCCAGCTCTGGTTTATCACCTACAAGTATGAGAGGGGAGGATGTGAATCGTCAGGATAACAAAAAGACCTTGGACGAATTAAAGGTCGCACCAAGCAAATTGCCAATATGGAGAAGATTCTCGGCGAGGAAAGGCAGACTGCTCCAGGAGTGAAGGAGGTCTGGGCTGCCAATCTACAGGTAGGCAGGGAAAATCGGTCATTGTTTGCTGCACTTCCTGTGATAAAAAGAGACGGGAAGGAAACGATCCTGCTGATGGATAGGCAGTTGTGCCCAAAAAGTGGGTTGGCGACCAGTAAAGTGGCCTTTCCTTTTGCTGTGCTAAATGTACAAACCCAAAACAGTGTCCCAGGGATGTCTCCACTTGCGGCAGGGCTGTCAAGAGACATTGCCAATATTAAAGCAAATATGGAGCCTAAATCGAAGCCAACGATGAGGGTGATGGAAGAGGGCGGTCATAAACAAAAGTGACCAAAATGGTTCTAGAGAGGATGCAACTCTAGACACCCGCTCTGCGGCAGAAGAAGAGCATGAAAGTAGTGGTGCTCGAGCAGGATACACATAAACGTATTTACAACAAGGACGACTAGGCCCAGGGTGGCATTTTATTGCAGTTTGTTTTCAATTTACTGGCTGTCATTTTTTTAATATTAAGCCAATTTTGTTTCTACGAGTCTGGCTGATCCACAACACTGCAAGTAATTTTGAGCTGTTATCCGTCATTCCACTGTGACAGCTAAAGTTTGTGATGGCCAAACTTGTATATATGCTTGATATTTACAAAAGCTTTATTGTTCGGGGGACGAAAAACAGCAAAATGCATACCAAATGCAGCATGCTTTTTAGGTACTTAGGAATTCAGTCATACAACTCTCAAAGACATATATGACAGATATAAAGTTCTTTGGCCATTATTATCTCCCCAAAATGCTCTTTAAAATGCAAAACAGCCAAATCCTCATTGGTTTTATAGGTGCCACTTCACATTATCTTTGGAGTTCTTTCTAATCAATGCACACACGCACTGTTAAGCAGTCAATTTTATATTCAAATACACATCATCTTTGGAAACCGTTGCAAAAATGAGGATTTTCTCTTCAGAAAAGTAAGGGTGAAAAATTATGCGTCATTTTACAATATTAAATGCATGCCTTTGCTTAAGCCAATCACAGAGTTCCCACAGGTGGCACTAAAATGATATTCAGAAGCAAGCAATAATTTCACTCTCATGCTCAACATTTGAGGTCTGTGGCCGCCCAAAAGGTGCACGCGTGAAATAGATGATAGAGAAGTTAAAATGGCGAAGAGTAAACCTGAATGCGCAAATGCATCAAGAAACCTTTTGAAAGGATACCCAAAGCCATAGAGTGAGAACAAAAACTTCACCAAAGGTACACACTGTTTTACAACTGTAAATGTTTCCCATAATGATATCCATTCAGCCATCTATACAGAGGCTGCTCAGTGCTAAGCGGGCAAATGGCATCCCAGCTGGGTTTATCATGTGTCTTTGAAGACATTCTGCTGCACGCTTAGTACTACCAGGAGAACCAATTGCAAAGTATGTTACAATGCATAACTGTGATGTTTATAAGTGATCTTTACATTTATTATATTGTAAAAGCAAGTTAGGACTTTTACTGTGAAACAGTACTTCACACGACAGCAGGATACCTATATCTATACCCACAAATCTAAACATTTTACTATGTATTGTACAGTCCAACCAACACTACAGAGTTGACAAACATTTAAAATTCCCTTAAACGCAAGCTGGCAAGACCCGTAGCCTAAACCACACCCACAAAGGTAATATTGGGCTGGAACGCACAATACATTGCTCAGTTTTACTCTTGGAGCATTGGGTATTTTGAACAATTTCACAAACGGCAATGATGTAAAAAATAGGTACCACTTCATTTGTTATAAAAGGTGCCTGCATTGTGCAGATACGAGGAATGCTGTTTCTACCCACACACAACTGTTTCTGCTCGCCCATATCCATTACTTCACTGTGAGAATGCACAGCCAAAGATTCCAAGAACCTTCTCCAACTGTCTTTACTCTACTGAGGTGTTTATGGTCAGGCAGAGTTTACAAACTTAATGTGATTTTGCCATATTTTAATAACATTCCAGCCCAAGGGTTTGCAGGTACATTGGCTGTAGCATGTAACTTGCCTTATTTCCATTTTCCACCTGCTAACACCAGAGCTGTAACCATGAGAAAGGGGTTGGAGTTATTTTTATTCAACGTCTTTATAAAATGTGCCTCTACCCTTTGTATATATTTCATATGTGAACTTTACCATTTTACAAGAATGGATGTAGGATTGTAGTTATGTTGCATTAATATTCCAGACCAGTCTAGGTACTTCTCATACAGTAACATCAGGCAGTTTGTGAGAGAAATCAGATATTCGCATTGAAACCAAAATTCCTCATTCCAACCTTCTCACTTGTGTCCAATTGGCAGACAGTTTATGTTGTTATCGCTTCCTCTAAAAGATGGCTTTCAGACCTAACCAAAAGTAGAGAATTAGCCACAACAATTAACTCTAGTGCACTCAACTGCAGAACTCTCTGCCTTCTCCAAATCTTGGGCAGCAGAGATCTGTAAACGCTCTTTCAACTAACATAACGTAGAAGATGACAGGCTTGATTTAATAGAGAGGAAGCAATAACTTTCTAATCCCTGCAACCTTTAAAAATGGCCTTATGTCATGGAGCCAAAATGGGGCACACAATGGGGGTGAAGAGGCGTAGTTTGGACAACGCGGACAGTGTTTGGCGAAGGGGTTGAGTCTGGTGAAGGTGCAGAGGTCTGGAAGAGGTGGAGTAATGTTGGGGGCATGCACCTATTTGGGCCTAGGGCAGCAGAAAGCCTAAATACCCCACTGCGGAGAACATGATCACTATAACAAGTGAACATAAAGTAATTCCTCTATCCCAAGACATCTGGCTTGCTGGCTATCTTTGTAGATGAGATTTTTAAAATGTGTACTTGGATTAGGTGTGAGGAGGCAGATTGATTCTAAAGCCATGATTGAAACATTCTCCGACATCAGATGCACCTCCGTCTCAAGTTGAGCTGCCTTTCTTCAGTTTTCACCTTGTATGCCTGTACCCGTCCCCTGCCTAAAAACTGAGGGACAAGTTGTTTGAAATTGTCATAGTCCATGGTCAGGTTTCAGGAGGCTGTGGGGCAACAGTGTGGGCATTAATAGAAAAGTGACTCGCATACATTTTTCACAACTGATTGAGCAGTCCCTAGTGGCTAGTTATCGTGACAATTATGATAAATGGTGCTTCTTAAAGCATTTGGATCAGAAACATTGAAAGTTACCAGCAGCCCAGTGCACAGGGTCATGAAACTCGCCAGTATTTGCAGAGAAATCCATTCCAACTGGTCTAATACTTTGCCGTTCACAAGGACCGGTCCAGAAAAAACAAGATGAAGCTCTGTGGTGGCATTCTATCCAAGATCACACCAAGGCAAAGCAGTGCAAGGACCTGTGATTACCAGCCTTCTGAACTAAACAGATGGAACCTTTGGCAGCACTCCCTCGCCTCGGCTTGATGGGACCAGCTGCATTGACATCCTCAAAAATTCCTCTGCTCCCAAAAAACTTGCTGCTTGCCGCACATGGCCTGAAACGGAGGCAGGAGCACAACATGTCTGAGGGGGTAGAGTAAGTGACCCACTTTAGTACAATATTCTCATCAAGACATCGTCCTCTAAGAACTATAGGACTTTAAAGAACCCAAGGTTCACCCGATCTGCATCACCAGGACACTATCTGCACTGCCTGTCGACTGGGCCTACGTTGTATGTTGCTAGAGAGCTGCACTATACTCCAACAGCAGAACACCATTGTTTCCGCCCATTAATATCTCTGCTAACTTCAATGTCTTGTTGTTGGGGATACATCCTTTTTTTCTAAATGCTTTCTAAATAGTTTGACAGCTCAGGGCGGTTTTCATACCACCACAAGCATATCAATGTTTGTTTTACACTGCTGCATTGACTTCAATGGAAAAAGTAGTAAGGGTGTGGAAGGAGGAGACTAGCAACAATCATGCCACCTGTGTTTCAGACTTGTATTCATAATTAAAGAGAAAACCCTATCTTTCCCTTTCTTCTAAGAGGGGTTTCCCTGCCTCAACCAAATACTAAGGATGTGTCTGAATGTATGTAGCTAAAAGGTTAAAAAGTCCTTTATCAAAAACCTATTTCCTTCCTTAAAGTTTGTAACTAAACTAAAGGGTTGGTGAGTCTTCTTGGTGCAGAACAATGTCTCCCGACTTCCGGAGAGCAATCTATGGTACCAGTGGTTTGGAGGGACTACATCCTGAGGGAATAACTCCCTTCCGCAGTTCGCAATCCCTTTCACAGGCACAACACAAAGTTCCATCTTGAAAGTCTCTGCTCACTTATAAACCAATGTTCCAAAAGATCAACAGTCGCAGTGCCCTGGGAATGATGTCCTTCCCTGGGCTTTTTTTGACTTTGCTTTGCAGTAGACAACACCAGGGGTATAGTTTGCTTCCGCTGATCTCTCTTGGTTTGCAGTTTAACCGTAGTAGGAGGAACAACTTTCCCCTGACCCTTCTCAGGCCCTCTTCCACAGTTTACAAAGCCTGGGGTGAATGACTCCCTTCCCCAGACTTGTACCTGCTTGGTTTACTAGTCTGCCAAGTATGGTCTTGTTTTCACAATGTTCACAATGTCAGGGGGAAGGGCTCTCTTCCCTGGTCCTTCTCAGGTTTCTTTGGATATATGTGATTTCCCTCCAAAAAATGTCAGAATTATTTTTTTTAAACAAAAAAAACGGAAAATCACTGTTTTTTTGTTTTGTTTGGGGGGGTCCCCATGCCCCTGTTTCCCTATGTTTATGACCCAAACCCCTGCCCACCCGTATGAACCCCTTACCCCGCCCAATATATATATATTATTTTAATATTTTCATTTTTCTTTGGTGTCGTTAAAAAATCATTCCCTATAATTCTTTCGTTAAAATCACTGGATATTGGTTTCTTTTAGCGTTCACAGTGCCTGGGGAAATGACTCCCTTCCCCATAGTCCTTAAAGCCTATTATGTTCTTGGCAGGTTTTTAACCCTGTGATTTCTGTTCAGTTTCTAGTGCTCAACTGGGACAAGGAAGATGGCTCTGGTCTCCCCGTTTGGGTTCTGCCTCTAATGTTGGGGTCTTTCTTCGGTCCCCTTGTTAGAAACTACCCTTGTCGTTTCTCCCACTGTTCCCGTTCACTTTGGTGCTCCTCTCCCAGCTCCTTACTTGAGGCTTCTTGCTTTGGGCACTCTCCCGTGTATACCACAGCCTTTCATGGCTTCCCACAGCCTTCCCGGTAACCCACGTTCCTTCTGACTTGGTGTGCGAGGGTTCCGGCCTCTCCTGGCTGCTGCTTTTCCACTACGGGCTTCCCTCAACAGCTGTGGTCTTCTTCTGTGCACCGTCTCTGCCATACCTGGCCCCTCGCAGTTGTCTGGTCATCTCTTGACCACGCAGTCGTCCTCTCTCATGGAACCAGACTCCTGCTTTTAGAGCCTTCAGGTGAGTCCCTTTGGCTAGGACCTGCTTGGGACACCGTTCCTGCTTCACCAGTGTCCTGCTCGGTTACTCCTCCTTCTCCGGTTGCGAAATTGCAACCTTGCTTGCGGGAGCTTTCAGGGTACGACTGATCCTCGCTTCAGCCCTCCTTCCCACTGAATTGCAGATTGTCTTTGTTGAATAGAAAGCTGGTCTTAGTTCTGCCGGGTATTCTTTATCATTCTGCGCCTCTTCTTCTTGGTATTGATGTTCTCATCCTCAACTGGTCTACTTGTACTCTTCTTCATCCTTTCCACATATGAATTGCATATGTAGTCCCTACTCTTCCTCAGTAGATCTTAGGGGGGGGGGCAAATTAGCTACCCTACAGAGATACATGAAAGTGTGTGGGATTATGGGCCTCTGTATATAGGGTAGGATGAGGGAGGTGGGGATATGCTTTGGGCATACCACGTTCTTCCTGGACAGTCGTCCTTAGTCACATAGGGGGAGTGGGGTCCCTCCCCATGACATCTATCCGCTGAGTACCACCCCCTGGGGCACTATCCGGTAGTGGCCTCACCTTGCATGCCTCATGGGAAGGTGCTCCCCCTAGGGGAGAAGTAACGACATCCAAAGATTCATCACAACGTATATTCCCTTAAAAATAAACACTAACTTTGAGACATCATAACCTTCACTGGGGCAACCTTTGGTCCAGGAAGCCACGCTTGAACATGAACTCTCCCGATGATGCTAACTTTGCTGGGTTGTGCTTTCAAGACTTGAACCAGCGGTAAAAATGGCAAGTTGCAAGGTACTAGCCAGCCCTAAAAAGTCTCTCCCCACCTCAGTTCTACACATACACAGAGCACACAGTGTATTGCTCACCAAGAGTGAACTAGCACCAGCCAATGGCTAGGGGGGGGGGGGGGGGGGGGGTGTGTGTGTGTGTGTGTGTGTGTGTGTGTGTGTGTGTGTGTGTGTGTGTACACACGTTTGGAATCCTGCTTGAACAAGCCATTGTACGAAGTTACTTCTAATACTGCATTTCCATTTCCTTGCACATGAAAAGATATATTACATTTTTATATTGGGTGAATATTCCCTTATTGTATCTTTTGAAGTGTTTGACATGCCCATAATGACCCCGCTTCCCTCTTGCAAGTTTAGCTTAGGCTCCTCCATGTTGTGTTTTGTGTTTGTAGAGTCAGGTGGACTTGAAGTCATTGTTAGAGATATTTATTCACAGCCCTCTGAATAGGGTTGTGGAATCATCTAGCCAAGTGGCAAAACAGGGTTCTAACCAAAACCCAGGCCTCTCTAGAAGAGTAGCTATGGCAGAGAAGCCGAGCTTAACTCAGGAGGGGGTAGAAGACTGGAAGTGAAGTACAGTTGGACCCCACAGTTCCCCCCCAAAGTATGCATCAAACTGTTATTCTGAAAAATATGCACTTTTAATAAAATCACACAAGAAATAACTTATGTCAAATGAGCAATTTGGTTGAACATAACAAAAGTAGAATATGGTCTGTGAATATCCAACCCACTGCTAAACTGAATGATCTTTGTCACTGCCTGGTGGTAGGCACAATAAAAGGCTCAGGGGTAGGAAACAAAAGGAACAATAAAACCTCCATTGTGATAGTCCTGATCAGATTCCAAAATGCAGAAGCAGTCACACTAATCTGATACCATAATCCACAACATCATAAATGTTACAAATGCATGCTATTCGTTAATACTGTGCATAGTGAGAGAAAGTGATTAACACTTTCACAACTAAGCCCTGAGGGCCACCAAAGGTTCGGTTTATATTCAACTCGTAATACAAGACCTATATGTGCTCATTGCACTCCTAGAGAATAAATGCAGTAATGACCACCAGTTCTACAATGCAAACAGAGCATCCCAGTAATTAGCGAGGTCATTTTGTGTTTGTATTTGTTTATAATTTGTATCGCGCTCCGAATCCTGAGGTAACTGGGCGCTGGAAAACTTGTTACAGGCATAAATAAAACATCGACAACAGATGGGAAGACCAGTGGTTACAGGTAGGTCTGAGGACAGGGAGATATTGGTGAATGTTACAGGCTTGAATATCAAGAATTTGAAAATACAGATACATTCATGAGTACATCCTTATTTAAAGTCCAATGTTTTGCAGGAAACTTTAGATAAGTACCCTTAGGTCACTTAGGTGGAGTTCTCCAAGGCGGTTAAAGTTCCCTATAGGATATAATGGGCCAACGTCTGTAGGCAGAGTCATGGTTTTAGGCAAAAAGGCAGGTAAATCTGTCTTCTCCACACCTCTGAGAAAGAACTTAATCAAACCCAGGCGACACCAGAGGAGAGGAGACCCTGTTGAAGAACTCCAGTGTCATGTATGATCCAACACAGCAGGGTTCGAACCAATATGTCTTTGTGAAAACATAAAAGGAGTCTTGCAGAAACCCATGGACCACAGGGATATCCGAGGGTAAATATCAGAGTGACTCATCAGCCACGGGCAGGTACTGATGGTTGCAGTTCCCAAAATCAAGCAAAGCAACCTGATGTGTACAAGTCTGCTCTTTCAAGTTGAGTTACAGAACCAGGTCATCCAGGGACTTGAACCCGAGACTAACAACCCAGACTTCTATCGACCTTCCCACAAGAATGGCCCACCAGCTATCGGTAAAAACAACTGAAGAAAAAGACCCCGGAAAGAATGGGGAACCTAAACAAACGATCCAAAAGGCTTGGCAGACAAAGCAAGCCATCAGAAAAAAGTTCCTTGGTGAAACAGTGGAGGAACCCAGGATGGCCTGAATTAACAATAGAAGCTACTCTTCTAGACATCGGCTATTTTCCACCTAAAGATGCACAACTAAGCAGGTTACTCTAGTAGACCGTGTCAGGAATAATTCGAACACGGAATGCCCAGCCAGTGAGAGGATGAGGGGGAAGGATGAGGACAGCTCAGCAAGGGCATCCAGCAGGGATCAACAACCTTCTCCAGCCACCCCAGTGGTGACATAACTCTACTTCTAGCCATTTAAATGGGTCAGACCCCAGGCCTTACCACCTGGTAAGGACCGCAATCCATGTCCTCCGATTGCCCAGCTGCACCACCTGCTGCACTTTCACATGCTCCTGATCCCAGGCTCCCCCCGCCCCCCGACCCCCCCTTAACTCAACCTCGAATTTGGACCCTCTTGGCCCACTCAGCTAAAACTAATACTCTCATTCAGGACATGTGCTGCTTCTGACACCCCCACTGACGCACCCACAATAGCAGCCTAGGGACCACTAGTTCCTATCTCGATTTACTTGGCGGACACATCTTTTTCTGCATTTGTTTTTAATGGAGAAATGGCTCTTCTTTTTTTTTTTTTTACTTAAAGAAATGCTTTTAGCACCCTCGACAAATAGTTATGACCCCATTGTAAGTTGCGCCTTGCCGGGTGCAAAGGGCCAGGAAACTTTATTAAACTGCCATGGCCTTTAACTTGTTTTTCCTTGACTTTACCTTAGGGGAAAGCCTTGCAGATCTGGGTTATTGCTCAAGGAAGTGCCAACATCCGTATAAAAAATTTAAGGCCTGTGAAAGACTGACCAGTGCTCTCGAGGAGGGGATTGCTTGACGTCAAAGGAAACAATTTTCAATAAAAACAAGATTAATTTCAACTACCAAACGTGAAGAGCTATCTGCTCGTTAGACTGTTTCCGAACAACTAATCTAGAGCCACCAGCTTACTCTGTGCAGTACTGGGCATCCGGGACAGGGGTATAATAGGACGGCTTCTGCTACCAGCTCGTTGCCAGTGCCCCATCACAGCACCCTGTGTGCACACGAACCGCTTTCAGTCACGCAAAAATCAGTGGTAGTCGTGCACTGAACAAAGCAGAGGGAATGTGGTCTCGGCAGGGAACAGGCCAGGAGGAAGCATAGTGCAACATGTGAAAGGTGTGGCATCCGGAGCATTGCAATAGTGACTAGTAACCAAGGCTCATATTACAACTTTACACTTGCACAGGGACTTAAATGGACAAATCCACTAAATAGAATGGTAAATATGGCCGTAGAAAGTAGAGGAATGGTAAACGGAAATAAATGAAAGTAGTGGAACACCGCTCCCGCACACTTCGATCACTGACAAAAATACACGGTAAGGTGACAAGTCACATGGACATGCTGTACGGCAAGGGATGGGACACCTAGACAGATGGGTTAGCGTTCTTTATTTCTGATTACTTTTGATTATTAATTTGGTGAAATAATGAATACAAGTGTGTTTTAAATATGCACTGTTTGAAGAAATTAAAAGGTTTTATAATGGTTTTTACCTCATGTTGCATTGCCAAAAACGTAAAATATGTTTGCTTATAATCGGTATTCAGAAATGGTGTTAAAATGATGCCATAAGGTGGTGTGGTACATTTTGGCAATGTTTGTCTCCTCAGAACTGCTTTCTGGATGAGGGTTTCCCTTTCCTTTGGTTAGTAGCTTTAATTTGTCCTCTGCAATATGTGTGACAGGTTCCCTACTGGGATTGCTTTTGTTTAATGTTGCCCACGATCCTAGCGAGGCATTGGGAAAGCGTTCTTATCCATACTGCGCAGCCCGCCCCTTTCACACCACAGGGAGAAGTGCAACCTTCCAACGAGCAGGCACAAAGGAAGGACGCCTCCTTCCTTCACCACAACGGGTTAACGCCTACGTACTGCAGTGCGCAGGAAAAACAAATCCAACCACAAAGGTTTATGCAGAAAGAGTAGGAGTGAGCAACTTGGGCAAAAGGCTACTGCAAGGAACTGAGCGCACATCTCGAGATTGTAGAGAGTTTGGGCACCTGTCAGAATCATCATTTGTCTTATGCTAGCCTAATGATTTTGGGGGCAATGGGTGCAATGTAGGGAGGGAAATTAGGACACTTGGGCCGTTTATGCACAGTTTGGGACACGTGGACAGGACAGTGTGGGGATCTTCCACAGCCCTTGATGACTAGCCTCCTGCAGCCTCCAATACACTCCGAAGTCTGAGCTGCACAGCTAAGAGTACTATTACTTGTATATGTGCCTTTTGATGCTGTGCAGCAGGATGCAGCCAGTGTTTAGTATTGAACCTATATAAAACTAGAAAGCTGATGCAGACTCTTATCCCTTACTCTCTTTACCTTCTGTTTTTGCTCCTAGGGTCTTTACGAATATGTGAGGCCCGCCTGGGAGGGCGAACCTCATCCAAATCCAGGAGACCTCAACTACAAAACATTTGCTGCTACCTACGGAGCGGAAGTCCCTCCTATTCCTGGACAGAAAGATGTCAACCGGGCAGTCGTCTTTGTTCAGGAAGACCAGATACCCAGGTACTGTCTTCTTTCTCGACCTAACGCCCATTGCAAATAATTGCCTCCAAAATTAATGTATAAATGGGAGGGGATCTCGCAGGCAGCCTTCCAGAGCAGGAGCTTTTCCCATTCGAATAGCAGAAAGTTCCACATGTAACGTCACTTGCAGCATGGGCGTCATGTTTTACTCCCATTGCAGGCTAAGTTTGCACTTATAAATAAGATGCCTCGTAGGCAGAGAGATCGATTGGGCAAGTAAATCCTGCTCTTGACGCTTCAAGGGTCCAGTGGCTGCAGGGCTCTGATGCATTATAAGCAGAATGGGCTTCGCATGATGTGAGGGTCCTGGGTATAGACCACTTGCCAACCTAATGCATTGAACAGAGGCAATGAGCGGTTGCCGGGGGCAGTGATGTGCTCTATCCTGGAGCCCCAATGTTAACTTACGGGGCGTGGGGAGTCCTTAGACTCAAAAGGCACCTTTAATTAGGGGATGAGCTGGCCAATGAGGGTTTGCCCTGTGGCTCATGCGGCCCATGGATAATGGGCATTGAGATGGAGTTCTTTCCATTATGCACTGGCCCTCATTTATTGTGTCATACTCTGTTCTCTGTTTCCGCAGTGCTGTGCATTGCATAATAATCACCTAGAACCTGCAGGAACAGAGACCCTGCAGATCCTCATTCCTCCCACAAGTGTTTCGTGCCCTGAAACACTTGTGTATAGGTGCGTTATAAATATATCATATATCATTATCCCAGGTGGAGGTCTGCAAGGCCTCTGGCCCTGCAGGCAGCTTGGGAGCAAGACAGCACAGCCCTTAGGAATCCTTCAGAGTGTCTGTTTAGATACTGTCACCTTGTGTGACAGAATGCCAACTGTGAGGGCGGAATGTCTAAAGGGTCTATGATTTTTAATGTAAAATGATCCTGGTAAATCTGTCTCTGAAATTGAAGTCTGCTAATCACACTCCCCTTTCATAATGCTCCATGTTAAAAGTATAGCACCGATTGATTTTGATTATTTGTATCGCCCTCCAAAACAGACTTAAGTGTATACAGGCGCAGATGGAAAGAAAGCCTCAAGATGAGGTGCTGGACAGATCGTATTCACATGCTATCCCTGAAATGGGAGAGTCTATTTGAACACGTGGGGGTTTTAGATCCTTCCTTAACCGGACTAATGACTGACAGGATCTAATCTTCATAGGTAGATTGTTCCAAAGCTTGGGTCCATAGACTCCAAATCTCCCATCGCCTCCGGATATAAATTTTGTGCGTGGAATATTCAACAGAAGCTGATCTCCTGAGTGTAATTCTCTGGCAGGGTATTATCGACAGGCTTTGGCCCTGAGATACTCTAAGGCAAGCCCATTGACACATTTGTAAATTAAACAGGCTACTTTAAATTTAATTCGGTTCTCGACCGCCAGCCAGTGCAGAGATCTGCGGAGCAGTGAAACCTGTTCCTTTTTTCCCCAACTGCCCCACCAGTCTAACTGCTGCATTCTGGGCCTTCTGCAGTCTGTATTTCTGCTTGGCCGGAATGCCCACCATTGGACTGTTGCAGTAATCCAGGTGGGTGTTCGTCATAGTCCCCACAACAACTGCATGATCTTCTAATGGTAGGAATGGTAATACATTTCTAAGCATCTGCAGGGTATAATAGACTGACCTGACCTTGGCCGCCACCTGCGCTTTGCTACCGATATTCTCCTGCCAAACACACATTTTGGGGCGAATTGTAGCTTTTTGACGAGAATATGTGGGGAGAAAGATTGCTTTTCGTTCACAAGTCTCTGCTTGGGCCCGAACAGAACAATCTTGGTCTTTGTTGCATTACGTTGCAGCTGGTTATTGACCAAACACTGGTTACCTCTCATAAATGCGTCCTCTATGTTCTTCATCTCGATATAGATTTGAGTGTCATCGGCATATGAGTGAAAACTCAAGCCATGACTCCTCACTATATTTAAGACTGGACGATATTTGCTGGACGATATCTGGGATGAAGGCCTAACACTGTTGAAGAATCCGAGCACAGCCCGCACAAGTGGAACATGCTCGAGGAAATAGAGTCCCGGACTCGACCCCCTCACCCCCCAATGGCCTGGGGTACCAGCTTTCACCCAAATCTGTGGTCTCAGCCGCAGCCAGGAAATTGCTCTGCAAATCAGTCATCCTTATCCATGGTACTGCCGGACCAAGAGGGGAAGAAGCTGGACACTATGGGGAAAAGGATTATCTATACGACTGCTAGCACCATTAAAGCTGCTAATGTGCTGGGCCCTATTCTTGTTTACGCGGACACCGGATTACGTCAGATGGGAAACGTAGTGTGTCTGCATTTACATAGCGCTACGAACCCTCAGGCATCTGAGCGCTGCTTAGACCCACGGTGTGTGGTGCTCATTTATCGGCCTCTGAAGGATGAAAGGCTGCATTTGGCCCTGCCAGGATTCAAACCTGCGTCGGCAGGCTCTGCACGGATGTCAAAGCGAGTGCTCGATCTCTTAATCGGCAGCGATGGCTGTAAGTCAACAACTTCAGGCCAGACATTCAGTCTAAGGTTCTGAACATGCCATTCGACAGGGGGAAAACTTTTTGGCAAGGCGGTTGACAAGTCTCTTCAATTCATCAAGACTGACACAGAGAAGGAACATTTGCTGGGCATCCTGCATTAACGTCGGTTGTCGTCCTTTGGTTACTTGAGGGGAAAACCTGGCTGGTCCTCCAAGAGCTACACCGCCCCTTATCGGCAGCCTTCCCACTCCACGACGCCGGAGGCTTACAGTGGCTGCTCACAGGCATATGGCAGCAGAGGACAGCTGTAACGCTTACCTCTGGGGCCCTGCAGGAGTGCCTGGTCCGGTCTGTCGGCGGGCTCTGGTCCGGTCTGTGTATATCTCCGGATGCTGTCCAAGACACTCCCTCCACACTGCCCACTGCAGGTTAATTCACCCAGTGGTCAGGGAGGCAGGAGTGGCCCGGATAATGGAGTCCTGGACGCTCCTGTGATGCACCTCCAAGGTGAGTATGGCCAAAAGTCACTCCTAGTCTCTGTATAGGTGCTTATACCCAGTTCCTTCACTGGGTTTATGATGGTAAGTATGTTTCAGTTACTTCACTGAAATAGCGATGGTTTTGGCCCAGTTCCTTCACTGTGCTGGTGGGTGCCCAGGCCTGCTGCGGCACGCCAATCTGTCTTGGAATAGTCTTTACAGGGTGTTGCAGACACCCCCCTCGAGGGTTTGATTGGGTGTCTGTGTACCTGCAAATTGGCAGTCTTTTCCCTTTTTCCGTCTGTTTCTTACCAGGTTCAGAAATGTTATGACAGGGAATGCAGCCGCGTGTGAGTGCCACAGGGACTGCTGCTGAGGGATACTTCCCTGGTAAGTAACACTAAGATGATGGGCGGATGCTGATGTTGTAACTTGCCTTTGTTCTTTCCTTTATAGCAGGAGCGAAGGAATGCTGGACGCAAACGCACCGGAAGAACTGTGGCGATGCTGATCGGGAAGCGGAGGAGCACCGCGAGTTCCACGTGTCCGCAGACAGGCAGCCGGACTGGATCTTCGCTCCTGATGTTCTAGGACTCTGATGACTGGATCCGTTGTGAAGAGCAGAGCAGGAGATGTCTTGATCACGTCGTGAAGATCACAGCGTGCAGAACTGGACTCCCGATGCAGTGTGAACAGATCCTCGGTTGGCAAGCGTCACGCTGGCAGCCGGAGAAAACGCTAAGCGCCCACCCAGCACCACTAGACTACCATGGAAGCTTATATCATGGCCCTCTGGGGGCCATGTTGGATATTACTGAATGGGCCCAACCCAGGGGCCATTTTGGATGGGACATTTTGCAATCTAGGCACTGGCAGCAACTTGTGCCTACCCCAGGCAGCTAACCTCTTAACCCAAATACTACCAATATTACCAGTCTGAGCCCCTGGCTTGCCGGGGATCGTGACAGCACTTCCCCCCCTTAAAGCCCCCCCCCTAAGGAGGCCTGGGCGTTCAGGGCGTTCTCGATGGTATCTGGCCACCAGGCGAGGTGCATGCATGTGCTCCACTGGTTCTCAGGTCCGATCTAGAACCCCGTAACCTTTATAGTCCACCAAGTAATAGTTTCTTTTCGGACGATTTTGGAATCCAGAATACTCTTGACTTCGTACTCATCTTCTCCCTGTGTGACTATAGGTGGAGGTCGTCTGAGGGTATCTCGAGTACCAGGGTGTACAGATTTTAACAGGGAGACGTGGAATACAGGATGTATATCAAGTACCGGTGGAAATTCTAGTTCCATGGCCACAGGGTTAATGACATTCTTTATCGGGTATGGACCAATGTATTTTGGATGGAATTTTCTGGGTCCTTTCAACTGGATATATCTTGTTGACAACCATACTTTATCCCCTTTCAGGTACTGAGGCTCGGGAATCCTTTTCCTGTCTACAAAGCGCTTTTGGTTGGTCTTGTTTTCTCGGAGGGCCTGTGTGGCCTTTTTTAGGGTTTCTTTAATCTTGGTATCCAAAGGTGTCGGAGGATCTAAGGTTGAAATTAGCGGGTCCCGTCCATAATAAAGAAAAAAGGTGAAACTTTGGTGACAAATTGCTGGCTGCATTACCACTGAGTGTTGCCTTTATTATTTATTTATTGTTATTTATCTGTTTCTCCTCTGCTTCGCACTTTCCACCTCTCCCCCCTTCCATGCACTTGCGTGTTTTCAATGTCACTGAGCCTAGTAAGATCGCTGTTTTGTTCTCCCCTGTTACCCTCCCTTACCTTGTCGCGCTCTGAAACACTTGTGTACGAGCGCGATAGAAATAAATATCAATCAATGGAGCTGTGAACAGTGTTATTGTACGCATACTCAGCCGCCCATAGCAGTTCCTTCCAATTTTGGTCTCTTTGGGCGAGCATGCAGCAGAGATATTGCTCGAGTGATTGATTTGTTCTCTCCGTCTGTCCATCCATCTGGGGATGGTGGCTAGTGGACAGACTGAGATCGATGTGAGCTTTGACACAGCAAGCCCTCCAGAATTTAGATACAAACTGGCTTCCTCTGTCTGACACTACTGCTGAAGGAAAACCGTGTAGCTGGACAATGTTATTCAAGAAGATTTGAGCAAGCGTTCCTGCATTAGGTATGCCTTTCAAGGTGATGAAGTGCGCCATCTTGGTAAGGAGGTCCACCACTACCAGTATTGTATTGTAGCCTCCACAGGAGGGTAGGTCTGTAATAAAGTCCAAGGAAATGGTGTGCCATGGCGCCGGTGGAATTCTTTGTGGTTTGGTTCTTGATGCCTTGTTCCTAGCACAGATGTCACAAGACTTCACGTGTTGTACAATGTCTTTCCGCCAAGTGGGCCACCAGAAATGTTTTTGAATTTTTGCTATACCAGGTTGACCTGCTGTAAGAGCATCGTGGTAAGTGCTCATGACCAGCTCTCGCATTTCCTGATCTGGTAGGTAAAGGCGTTTTTGGTACTATGGTAGATTGTTGATAACAGAACGTTGTGGTCCTTTTGAAGCCCACGTCTGCACTTACGATGGGATCATGACTTCAGTGATTTCTTTGTGGAGGTTCTCCAATGTAGTTTGGCGATTACTTGTTATCCTGATTAACTTTTCTCCGGGTATGATGGGTAATGACGGAGGAGATGCATATACATCTTCTTTTTCGGTTTTTCAACCGATTCGCAACAGTGCGTCCGCCTTTCCATTCTTTACCCCGGGGCAGTAGCTGTGAAATCGTACTCTGAGAAAAACTGAGCCCAACGCAGATGTCGCGGAGTTTGTGATCTAGCTGTTCGTAGGAATTGCAAATTACAATGGTCGGTTAGAACTGTGACTGGATGTCGTGCTCCTAAGAGGTAGTGCCGCCATTCATTGAAAGCTGCCTTTATGGTAAGAAGTTCTTTATCGGTCACTGCGTAATTCTGTTCTGCTGGGTTGGGTTTTCTAGACCAAATGGCTACTGGGTGCAGCTGGTTGGTGTCAGGGTCTCTTTGGGACAAGACTGCTCCCATAGCAATGTTAGAAGCATCTGTTTCCACTAGAAATGGGAGGTCTGTGTTGGGGTGCTTGAGTATTGGTGGGGTGGTAAACCGTAGCTTCAGTTGTTGGAAAGCCCTCTCGGCTTCGGCGGTCCACTGAAACGCACAATTTTTTCGAAGTAACAATGTTATCGGATGGACCACCTCTGAAAAGTTGTCACGGCTCGCTCCCTTCGCTCCCGTTCCCGCCACTTGGGGGCATGTTTTGGGGTCTCTTCCCTACTGGACATTTCCTCCAAACCTTATGCTACAGTGTCCTGATGAATTGGGAGCGCTAAAACCTTATTTCCCAAATTACTTCCCTTCCGGATCCATTCCAGGTTTTTGGCAGCCAGCATGCTACTGCTGCTTTAATCTAATGACTATGCTTCCCAGAATTCCTGGCTCACTGCCTCACCTCCTCCCTTGCAGGACAAGGCTGGGTGGAGGATAGGCAACACCTGTGGCTGCAGGTGCAGCAGGCGACACGCCTGAGGGGTGTGCTCGTTAAGCAGCTTTAAAAGCCTCAGTCTGCTTCAGTCCAGGACAAGGCTGGGTGGAGGATAGGCAACACCTGTGGCTGCAGGTGCAGCAGGCGACACGCCTGAGGGGTGTGCTCGTTAAGCAGCTTTAAAAGCCTCAGTCTGCTTCAGTCCAGCGCTGGTCATTGTTGCAGCGTTCCTGTCTTGACTGGTCCCTTGTTCCTGGTTCCTAGTTATTGTACCCAGTTTCTAGTTAGTGTTTCTTGTTCCTTGTCCTGGAATTCGTATTTGTATGCCTAATTGATTTCTGCCTTTTGGAAATCCCTTTCTCCCTTTCTCTGTCTGCAGGTAGCCTTTCTCTGAGCTTTCCTTTTGCTGTAGCCCAATTGCCTGTGTTCACTGTTTCCTAGAAATTGTCCTTTGCTACTGAAAGACTTGTTGCATTAATCTTTCCTTTACAGGTTTAGTTTCCTGCCTTTTCACCTTGGATGGGTGGGAAAGTTTCCCTTTTGATATCGTTTTCACTGCTCCTGATCCTTGCCTTCTATTGGGATCCATGCCATGTTTTCCTTTACACTTTTACATTTATTTCCTATTTTATTATTAGGTGTGGGAAGCTGTTGTAACTAGCTCCTGTGTGATTATCTTTTGTTTTCCACACTGTACTATTCCTTCTTGCCTCTTGACTTGGGCTTAGGTATTTAGTCATCCTCACTCTTTGCCTTTACTGCCTTCTGGGTTCTTGTTTGATTTACAGGGTTGTGGGTTAGTACTGACTTTTGAGAGGTCTTTCCGGTCCTCGTGAATACGGACATCCAAGTGGTCTTTCCGGTCTTCGTGAGTACTGGCATTCATGTGGTCATTCCGGTCCTTGTGAGTACTGTTTCCAAATTCTTTATTCAGTACCGTCTAGAGTGTCAGCTTACAGATTCTGTCCCTGCTTGCCCTCTACGTGGGCTTAGCGCTGTCAGTATCTGTAAGAGCATAGTGGGTAAGGAGTTTGCCGACTTTCCTTTCAGTCATAAGGAGGTTCTAAGTGCTTACCCTACATTCCTTTTCATATAGTGGTATACACGAGTCTTGGGTATTGAATGCACGTTGTTATATTCAAGGTTGTTTACTGTGTATTTTGTGCACATTTCCCCTGCCATATCCATCGCCTTCTTCCTTTCCTGACAAAAGTCAGCAATGAACCATCTTTGGAAATTTGCAAAGCCTAGGAAACTCTGAACAGTTTTGACCGAAGAGGGTGATGGCTATTGTAGTGCGCATGAAAAGCACATTTCTCAAGTTTTGCAAATAGATGATGCTGACGCAACTTTGCTAGAACTGTTCTCACATGGTGCACATGTTCCTGAATGTTTTCCGAGTAGATCAAGATATCGTCAATGTAAACCATTGCATAGACGTCCAGCAGTTCTCTCAACACATCTGTCATAAAATATTAAAATGCTGCTGCCGCACTACATAGTCCATGACAGTGTATTCAAATAAACCAAATTTGGTGCGGAAGGCCGTCTTTCACTCGTCCCCCAGCCTTCACGCGAACCAGATGATAGGCCCCTCTGAGGTCCAATTTTGTAAAGATTTTTGCCCTTTTACTTGGTCCAGGAATGCAGGAATCGAGGTCAGAGGGTATTGGTTTTTTACTGTGAGTTTAAGTGCTCTATAGTCTATGCATGTCCTGAGGTCCCCCTCCTTCTTGGGGACGAAGAAGAGAGCAGAAGAGACTGGAGATTTGGAGGGCCGGATAAACCCATTAGCAAGATATTGGTCTAAGTATTCACGTAAGTGTTGGTTTTCTTTCTCCATAAGAGCGTAGATTCGGCTACATGGTAATTGTGCTCCTGGGATCAGATCGATTTGGCAATCATAGAGCCTGTGAGGTGATAGAACTTTGGCCTGTTCTTTGCGAAAGACGTCCTGAAAATCCCTATACTCCGGAGGCAACTATTCCATGATCTCAAGAACAGTTCCTAACATCTGTATTGCTGATCCAGGTTTCTCTTGGCATCCTACTGAGGCTGAATAACAGGTCTGAGAACATTCTGCAGGAAACCTCACCGTACGAGCATGCCAATATATGACGGGATTATGGCGTAACAACCGGGCATAACCAGGATAAGTTGGAACTGAGGAGCGTTAATAAGATCAAAGACTATTTGCTCCCAGTGACCGTCATGGCATAGCAACACAACTGTTCCAGTACATTGGGTCATGGGCCCAGAGGTCAACTGAGTTCCATCCGCGGACAATATGGTATCGATCCTTTCCCTTGTCTGGGTGGGCACACCTATCCGTTGGGCCATTGCGATGTCCATGTAATTACCTACTGCTCCGCAGTCGATGTATGCTTCCAGGGCATGCATCCGTTGTGGCTGTTCAGGGTTTAGTAGGATAACTGGCGTAGTAGGATGCGAGACCGCTGACGTATCTCCCTGTCCCGACAAGCCGGTCTCTACTCTTGTCGAGCCGTGTAGTTTTCCGGCAGTTCTTGTAGCTCAGTCATGGTTTCTAGGACCCCCAAAGGCTTCTGAGGTATTTTATTTGGGCAGTCTTTTAAGAAATGTCCCAGCTTCCCGCAGTACAAACATAATTGTTGTTTCCTGCGTCTTTCACTCTCCTTGGTTAACGGACCTTGTATGCTTCCCAGTTGCATTGGTTCAGATGCATTTTCGGTGGTTCGTGGTGTTTCCTTGGGGCGAACATACAAAGGACGATTTTCAAAACGGGTCCGGTCAGACTTTTTCTTGCAGACCGTGGTCAAGCGGGACTACCAAGTCTATGTAGTCTGCACAATGATTGGGTGGGTTCACAACTTGGACAAGGACGTCTTTTAGCTCACTCTGTAATCCCTGATAGAACAGGGTAATTCTTTTCTCCTCCAGCCAGTTAGTTTCCACCACCAATCGATTAAAAGTCGTAATATATGCAAGCAGGTCCTGAGAATCCTGTCGAAGGGCTAGTTTTTCTGCATCCAAAGCCTGTCCTCGGGTACGACGGGAAAAGAGCTTATCCATTTCTTGCTGGACCTGGACAAAGTTATGTAACACAGGGTTGTCCCGATCGACCAACGGGACTGACCAGCTAGCGGCATGCCCCCCTAGGTAGGCCAGGATGAAGGCTACTTTGGTTTGGTCTGTCGGGAACGTCCCCAGTCGGCATAAAAAGTGAAGCCGACACTGGGTCATAAACACCCCATACTTTTGGGGATCCCCCATGAATCGTTCAGGCAGGGCAAGGGGAACAGTGACAGGAGTGGTTACTTGTATCTGTGGTGGTGGTGCTGCTGCCCCATCTGTAGCGCCGGGTAATGGTGTTTGCCCAGCTTGAGTGCTGGTGAGGCGCCTTGCTAGTTCCTCGGTTCTCTCCCGGTTCACTATCAATTCCTTCCGTGCTCCACTGGTTTCTGAGCGTGCTGCATGCACCTCAGCTCGTAACTCGCCCAATAGGAGGGCTAGCTGGTCGACTTCAGATGCCATGACACTCGGGCAAAGCAGTAACGTGGGCTTAGCGTTCTGTAACGCTTACCTCTGGGGCCCTGCAGGAGTGCCTGGTCCGGTCTGTGTATATCTCCGGATGCTGTCCAAGACACTCCCTCCGCACTGCCCACTGCAGGTTAATTCACCCAGTGGTCAGGGAGGCAGGAGTGGCCCAGATAATGGAGTCCTGGACGCTCCTGTGATGCACCTCCAAGGTGAGTATGGCCAAAAGTCACTCCTAGTCTCTGTATAGTTGCTTATACCCAGTTCCTTCACTGGGTTTATGATGGTAAGTATGTTTCAGTTACTTCACTGAAATAGCGACGGTTTTGGCCCAGTTCCTTCTCTGTGCTGGTGGGTGCCCAGGCCTGCTGCGGCAAGCCAATCTGTCTTGCAATAGTCTTTACAGTGTGCTGCAGACACCTCCCCTCGAGGGTTTGATTGGGGGTCCGTGTGCCTGCAAATTTGCAGTATTTTCCCTTTCTCTTTCTTCCCAGGTTCAGAAATGTTATGGCAGGGAATGCAGCCGCGTATGTGTGCCACGGGGACCGCTGCTGAGGCACACTTCCCTGGTAAGTAACACTAAAATGATGGGGAGGTGCTGATGATGTAACTTGCCTTTGTTCTTTCCTTTGTAGCAGGAGCGAAGGAAGAACTGTGGCGATGCTGATCGGGAAGCGGAGGAGATCCACGAGTTCCACATGTCCCCAGACAGGCAGCCAGACTGGATCTTCGCTCCCGACGTTCCGGGACTCTGATGACTGGCTCCGTCGTGAAGAGCAGAGCAGGAGATGTCTTGATCACGTCGTGAAGATCACGGCGTGCAGAACTGGTCTCACGATGCAGGATGAACAGATCCTCGGCTGGCAAGCATCACGCTGGCCGCCGGAGAAAAAGCTAAGCGCTGGGTGTGTCCCAGGGTGGGGTTTATATAGCCCTGTGCCCACCCAGCACCACTAGACTACCATGGAAGCTTATATCATGGCCCTTTAGGGGCCATGTTGGATATTACTGAATGGGACCAACCCAGGGGCCATTTTGGATGGGGCATTTTGCAATCTAGGCACTGGCAGCAACTTGTGCCTACGCCAGGCAGCTGACCTCTTAACCCAAATACTACCAATATTACCAGTCTGAGCCCCTGGCTTGCCGGGGATCGTGACAACAGCATTGGTGCTGCCAGCAGGACAGGGCCCTGGAACCTAAGCTGGCATGAACTGGCCCTGGACTTGGAGGGGGGACTCGAGGTGGGGTCCCTTGTGCACCCCGTGGGAAGCCGGCTGACTAGGTTCGTCAGCGTGTTGAAGGCCATCACCACCGACCAATGGATGCTGGATGCTCTCGAACGGGGGCACACCTTACCTTGGAGTTCCAACGCTGGTGTCCCTGAATACCCCCTGTAACTTGTCAAGAACAGCACGTTGGACAGCTGCTGCAGGAGGTCCAAGCCATGGTAAAAAAGCCAGCAATAGAAGGCTTCCCCCAGCACCTCCAGGGCTCCGGGATGTACTCCAGATACTTTCTGGTCCGGAAGAAGACTGGAGAGTGCAGGCCGATCCTGGACCTGCGATGCCTCCACAAGTACCTGAAGTCCCAGAAGTTCAGAATGGTTACCTTGCAGCACGTGCTCAGCCAATTGGAGGAAGGCGACGTCTTGGCATCTCTGGACCTAGAGGACGCATACAGAAGGACTGCAAGATCCTGCGGTTTGTGGTCCAGTGGCAGCACGATCTGTTCAAGGCACTTCCCTTCAGCCTGAAATCAACCCGAGAGTCTTCACAAAGTGCTTGGCTCCTGGGGTGACGCATCATTGTCTGTAGGGCATCCACGTTTACCTTTACCTGGCCGATCGGCTAGTTCTACCCTGCTCCCATGCTCTGGCGAGCCAGCACACAACAAGGACTGTGCGTCTGCTGACGGATCTGGGATTCTCCATAAATTATCCAAAGTCCTGCTTGGAGCCATTACAGAACACTCTGTTTTTGGGTGCACGACTCAACGCAGCAGCTTGCCTGGTGGCTCCCTCGGAAGTGAAGGTGGTCGCCATTCTGGGGACGGAGCAACGCCTGTCGACGGATACAGTGCAAGCCACGAAGTCGCTGTTGGGCACATCATCCTGCATCAACCTTGCCCTGCGTTGCAGACTACACATGAGGCCTCTCCATGAGTTTCTGGATGCGATATGACTTCAAGTCTTGGGATCATGGACGGACAAAATCCCCCTCAATGAGCAGTTCCGATGAGCAATGCAGTGATGGGGCGTGCGCTCTCATCTCACGCAAGGGGCCCCATTCCAAATCCCTCCTTACCAGGAGACGGTCACCACGGATGCTTATCTGGAAGGTTTGGGAGCTCATACCAGACAGTTGCACGCCAGAGGCCTCTGGCTGCCAGAAGAAAAGAAACTTCACATCAACCTCCTGGAGCTTCGGGTCATCTTCTGGGCCATCAAGTATTTCCTGCCGTCGATGAGGGGGAAAGGTGCTGAGGATCTTCACAGAAAAAACAAACCACCACCATGTTCAACATCCTGAAGCAGGTCGGGACACGCTCTCCATCTCTCTCCAGAGAAGCCCAGGATTTGTGACACTGGACCATTCGTCAAGACACATTTCTTGTTCCCTTTCACCTGGCGGCACCTAGAACAGCATTGCAGACTCACTCAGCAGGGAACTACGTTCTTGCCACGAGTGGGAGTTTTGTCAGGACCAGGTGGATCTTCTATTCCACGAATGGAGTCAACCCAGAATTGAAATTTTTCGCGACGGCAGTGAATTCCAAGTGTCAGACGTTCGCCAGCAGGGTCCCACTGCCAAAGAGCATGGGGTGGTGCATGCTCGTTCTCGTGGGAGGGACTGTTCCTATACGCTTTTCCTCCGTTCCCGCTCATGCTGAGTGATCAACACACTCAGTCACTGCTGCATGATATTCGTCACTCCGGCGTGGTCGCAGCAAATCTGGTATCCAGATCGATGTCTGTCGGCGGTTCCGTCCATGAAGCTGCCACTACTTCTGGACCTTATGTCCAGAGAAAGAGGAGCGTTTCTGCCCCCCAACCTAGCATCGCTGAACCTCAGGGCCTGGCTCCTGCAGCCCTAGAGTTTGGATATTATGATTTACCTGCAGAGTGTAAGGACATCCTCACCAAGGCCAGAGCCTCTCAATGTTGACTTGCTACAGCCATAAGTGGAAGTGTTTCCAGTGTGATGCCGGGTTCAGAAGATTACCCCTCTGCGTCTCACAGCTCTGCAGAGCCTACCCTACCTGCTTTCCTTGGCCAAGGCTGGACTGGCTCATGCCTCTATCCAGGTGCACCTGGCGGCCATATGCTGTTACACCAGGGCCCCGCATAGGCCTTCTCTATGGTCGTAGTGTCAACAAGTTCATCAAAGGACTATTCAGAACTTTACTGCTGGTGAAGGCTCCTGACCCAGCTTGGGAGCTCAATGTGGTTTTGACTAAACTCACAGGGCCTCCTTTGACCCGGAGCCTCAGGCCCCACTCAAGTTTGGGTCGTGGAAGACTGCTTTCCTCGTGGCGATCACCTCAGGCGGGCGTGTCTGGGAGATGCAGGCTCTGTCGTGCAAGCAGCCATACTTGTCCTTCCACGCTTCAAAGGTAGTACTGTGTATAGACCCCACCTTTAGGCCGAAGGTGCCGTCTTAGTTCCACCTCAAAGAGCCTTTGGTGTTGCTCATCTTCTTCCCAAATCCACCGTAGTCGGCAAAGAGGGCCTTGCATTCGGCAGATTTTGCTCATGCCTTGAAGTTTTACATGGTACGCACGAGGAGCTTTCGGAAGACTTCTCAGCTGTTCGTCTATTTTGGACCTGTGAAGGTTTCGATCTCCAGGTGGCTCTCTGGCTGCATCATGCACTGTCGTCGACTGGCTAACAGGCTGCCTATGAGCCCACTCCACCAGAGCCATTCCAGCAACGACTGCGTTTCTCTCTGGTGTGGCCCTGCTAGGCATCTGCCACGTGGAGGTCTACACACGCATTCACAAGGTTCTACCGCATCGACGGGGATTCAAGGGAGGAGTCCTGCATCGGCCAAGCGGTGCCACACAACCTGTTGACTTGAGGTGAATCTGTGGGATTTTTAAGAATTTGCAAGGCTGTAATAGGTTGCTTGTTTAAACATCTGATAGCCTGCATATATTTGTAAGGCACTCGTAGAGGGAGCAAACCATCCCAACATTCCCTTTCACCATCCTTACTTTTATGTGCCGAAGTGTGATGCCAGTGTTGAATGTTAGTCAGAAATAGAAAAATACTACTTATGCCACCAGAGGGCACCATTGCTTTGAAAAAAATCAGACATATACATTGGAAAAATTACCTTTTCTGCTTCTAGTTGGGCAGGCACTGAAAATTGGAGAGAAAAAATATCAATTTATAGCACCAGCAAACCACTTCAGCTGTGAATTTTAGCCTGAGGGATTGAATGGGGAAATGTTTGTTTTATTTGTCCAGTGTGAGAGGTCCTGCTCTCTTTATAGACATTTTGTTTTCTATTTCTATAGGTATGGAAGTGGACGGGAACTAAAGGTTATGACATTTCACGTCTTTTTCCTCATAAATCTGCCATTGTTTCATTACTAGATCACCCGAGCACTGTTCCATTATGGCAGGGAAGGGATTTTTGTTTTTTACTTCTCTCCTAATGGGGATTTGAACTCCTGTGTCCCATCTAACTGAGCTTCGCTGGTGATGGATGGATTTCTTTCACTGTGTTTTCTTAAGTGTTACAACCGTCGTAAAACACAGTATGTTGGGGTGGAGTGGAGGAAAGACTGAGCCAAGGTATGGGGCTTATATTGAGGAGTGGGTGAGGCTGAATAGGGTGAATATGCTGGGGGGCGGGGCGACAGGATGAGGGGAAGATGGTTCTTATATTTTGCTGGACTGTAGAGTTTTCATGGGCTTTGTCCCACACAGAGCCCGTCTGTGACGGGTAGTCCTGACATTGTTCCCCTGAATCAATATTGGCTGCCGGATGCCTTCCCTGTTTAGTAGGGAAGCACAATGGCTGCCTTTGAGGTGCTTTATGTAAACCAAGCATTACAGTAATAGAAATGAGGTTCATGACCCAGCACAGTGATACCTGGGGAAGGACTATATTCATTTAAGAGGTGCAAATGGTGGGTGATCAATGGGAGAGGAGCATAACACTGCATTTTCTGTGGAATGACTGAAGCAATATTCATCAAACTGCTCTGCTTTTTTTTCATTGCCAAGACCTTTTTAAAACCCAAATGAGATTTGTTTAGTCTTGCATACCTTTGGCTGCTGCTACTGTAATCTTGCATTCAGGATGGTGAAAAATAAAGCTGTACTCATTTGTTTTGTTCAACATGTTTCTGTAACAATATTTCGAAGGGATTGTGTCCTCCGACGTATTCCACATCTTTGACAGTAATTACCACAGCTATGCTGCTTCGGAAAACTTTTTTGGCGTAGGCATCCTGCGTCAATGACGTCGATACACTGCCCCTCGAGGGCCTCCGTCGATGTCACCGGATGTTATATATAGGACGCATGGCCCCTGTAGCCTCAGTTCCATTTTTTCCGCGAACGTGTTCGCGTCGGAATCTCGGCACGCCTCGGTTCTTTTACTTCGTTTGCTAAAGTTGAGAAGATGTCCTTGTCTTCTTCTACCCCGAAGTCGGGCTTCAAAAAGTGTCGGGAATGCGGTTCTAAAATGGCCATTACGGACCTGCACGATGTTTGTCTGTGGTGCCTCAGTGAAAGCCACGCCACCGATGGTTGCGATGAATGCCAGTCCCTTACTTTCGAAGTCCTTGCGGGAGCAGGAGTTGACGTTGTCGGTAGGAAGGGTTGCTAAACCCCGTAAGTCGAAATCCACTGGTCTTTTGACTGACGATTCGAGGGGCGACCCTCCGCGTCGGCGTAAGTCCAGGGGGTATCGTTCTAAGAATGGGTCTCGCCATTCCTCTGCCTCTTGAGGCATTCACGGAAGTGCCATCGCGGGTCGCCTTCCTTGTCAGAGGGCTCAGACGGACGGCGGGTGGCTTCTCCCACGAAACACTAGTCGCCGACTGAATGGTATGAATTCTGCCGGCAGATAGTGATTTTCGAATCGCAGGGCACCGTTCCGTCCGTGCCTTCGAGAGAAACCAGCAAGGAATGTGCTAGAGCCACTGCTCGCACGCCTTTGGGCTCGGGTGGTCGGCACAATCATCAGGAACCGTCGAGGTCCCGATCGGACAAGGATGATCGCCACCGTGCCCGGTCCAGGTCCCGGTCCTCAACGCTGTCGAGACCGTTGGAGCTTGTGAGGCCTTCCAAGAAGGCATCGACGCCATTGGTGCCATGTCCATCGAGGGATTCATTCGAGGCTCCAGCTCCGAGGAAGTCGTTGACACCATCGGCGCCGAGGCCATCAAATGACACGCTCAGGGCTCCGGCCTCAAAGCCGTTGTTGAAGTCGTCGACGTCTCTTCCATCGGCACCCTCGACACCTTTTGTGGAGGATTTATTGGAGGTGCCCCGGAGAGCTGTGGAAGCTCCAAGAAAAGCTCTTAGCAAGTCTGTGCGGCCTATGTTTGACCCATACTCTGTTCCTCCACCCAGGGTGGAATTGTTCCAATCCTTGGAGTACATTTCAGAGGTGGAGGAAGGGTCTGATGAGGAGGGGGTTGTGCCTCCTGAGGTTCCTGTTGACCTGTTGTCTGGTCATAGCCAACTGGAAGACCTTTGTCAATCTTTACATGACGCCAGTGGTCTTGATACCTCTCCGGAGGTTGAGTCTGGCAGGCCTGAGCCTCATACACATGCCGAGTCCTCGTACAGGCGTCTCATGTCGAGAGTGACTGAGTACTTGGGGTGGTCTGCGCCACCTGTGGATTTTCTGCAGGATGACCCGACAGATATATTGGACCAAAGTCCACCAACTGACCCGCTGTTGCCATTTCATATGGCGTTACAAAGAAGGGTGGCGGCAGCTTGGACTGCTCCGGAGAGTCTCCCGGCAGTGAATAAGTATCTTCCGATAAAATACCGTCCAGCCAGTAGTGACCCCTGCTACTTGTCTACGCATCCCACTCCGGAGAGTTTGGTGGTGCAAGCAGCTACGGCCCCAGCAAACCAGGCTGCGTACCCTACCATCCCTCCTAATAGGGACGACAAGCGCTTTGATGGTTGGGTGAAGAAAGTATTTTCATCTGGGGGTATGGCTTTAAAGATCGCCAACTCCATTTGTGCCTTGGCAAGATTCACTCACCCTCTCTGGAATTGTGTATCTTTGGCGGCTGAACATATTTCCAAAGGGGAGGAACGGGATGGTTTTCTAGCCCTCGTTCAAAATGGCAAGGATGCCATGTGTGAATCCATTCAGTCGGGTCTGTACGTGGCAGAATGCATCAGCGGGTCCATGGCGGCGAGCACCGTGATGCGCAGGTTTGTGTGGTTGCAGAAGTCGGGGTTTGCTTCTGATGTACAGTCCCGGCTTCTCAACATGCTCTTTGATGGTGTCCATTTTTTTTGGCAGCAAGGCTCACGAGAGCCTTGAGAGGTTGCAGAAGTCCTTGAGCGCTGCAGTACGTCAACCACCGCCTTTTCGTCCTAGGGGACATCAATGGAGTGGAGGTTCCTTTCGATACTACTCTTGCTTTGGTAGATCGAGGGGAGCTGCTAGTCAAAGAGGCCAACGTAGGAGTACCAGAGGTGGAAAACAAGTTACTCGAGGTGCCAAACCCGCTCGGGCAGTTGCCTCTTTGCCCTCAGGCACTGCCGCTTCAGCTCAGTCATGAGGCCATGGTTCGCCTGTTGGGGGAAGACTGGCACAGCATCTTGTAGAATGGCGTGCCATTACTTCAGATGTGTGGGTTCTGGAGATCATAGCCCACGGGTACTGTCTTCCTTTCCGGCAGAGGCCTCACCACAATCCACCTGCGAAGCTCTCTTTGAAGCGTCCTGATCCGCTCCTTGCACAGGAAATTCTATCCCTGCTGGAGAAAGGCGCCATAGAACTGGTGCTTCTAGCGGAGAGGAACAAGGGATGGTATTCCCCATATTTTTTGATCCCGAAAAAAGACGGAGGATTGAGACCCATCATGGACTTGATTGGTTTGAACAAGCTCCTCAGGAAGGACAAGTTCAAGATGGTTACTCTTTCTCAAGTCCTCCAGGCCCTTCAGCTTCAGGATTGGTTGGTGTCTCTCGACCTCAAGGATGCTTACTTTCATATGCTGATTCATCCCAAGCACAGGAAGTACCTGAGGTTCACGGTTGGCGACTCGCATTTTCAGTTTCGGGTCCTGCCGTTCGGATTGACCTCCTCCCCGAGGGTCTTCACCACGCTGATGGTAGTGGTGGCAGCGCATCTCAGGAAAGGGGGGATTCACGTCTACCCCTACCTGGACGATTGGTTGATCAGGGCATGCTCTCGCGAGAAAGTCCTGAATCCATCACATGGCACTCCCTTCACAAGCTGAGCTTCTCCCTCAACTTAAAGAAGTCTCATGTGACTACCCAGCGGCTCCAGTACATCGGAGCAGTGCTCTACACATCCCTGGGGCTGTGTTCCCCTCCCCAGGTGAGGGCTCATCACATTCTGCAGATGGACAAGTTTCAACGTGCCCAGCGTCTCCCAGCGTTCGAGTTCTTGAGATTGCTCAGCCTCATGGCATCCTGTCTTTTACTGGTGCCAGAGGCCAGGTTGCCGAAGAGATCTCAGCAGTGGGCGCTCAAGATGCAGTGGTCCGTTCTCCGGCAGGATGTCGGATCCCGTTCAGATTCTGCCCTCGGTCGCCCAAGACCTTCTGTGGTGGGCCGTCGAAGGAAATCTGTTGAAAGGGGCTCCGTTTTGACAACCGTGGCCAGCGGTGACGATTGTGGTGGCCGCATCCCTCACGGGTTGGAGAGCTCATGCCAACGAGCTGACAGCCAGCAGTCGTCAGTCTCCATCGGAGTCCAGACTCCACATCAATCTGTTAGAGCTGCGGGCTGTCAGGCTAGCCCTGAAGACTTTTCTGCCGTCTGTATGGGATAAGCATGTCCTGATTATGACAGACTACACAGTGGCCATGCACTACCTCAACAAAACGGGGGGGGCAGGGTCACTCCCACTGTGCAGGGAGGCGATGCAGTTCTGGTTCTGGGCCATCCAGCAGGAAATGTCGGTCTCGGCAGTTCATCTGGCCGCAGACAAACGCGGTGGCAGATGCTCTGCGCAGGCAGAGCACGGTCTCTCACGAGTGGGAGCTGGCTCAGGAAGTTCTGTTGGAGATCTTTGCCCTTTGGGGAACCCCACAAGTGGATCTCTTCACCACCAGTGTCAACCGGAAGTGCGAGAGGTTCTGCTCACGGGAATTTCCTCCAAGAGGAGTCTTGGGGGACGCGTTTGTAGTGGAGTGTTCCTTCCCACTGCTGTATGCGTTTCCTCCCGTCCCCGTCATTCCACAGGTGTTGCGGAGGTTCGATTCACGATTGATCCTCATTGCTCCAGAGAGTGTGGTACCTGGACTTTCTAGACATGTCCATCTGCCCTCCACGTCGTCCTCCCTACCGAGACGATCTGCTCTCACGGGAGGGGGGTCGAGTTCTCGATCCAGAGGTCAAGTCTCTCAGGCTTCAGGCTTGGTTTCTGAAAGGCTGAGGTATAAGGATTGGGACCTCCCTGAAGGCGTGATGGAGGTGTTGCTTTCGGCCAGAAGGCCCGCAACGAAATCCCTGTACCGTTGCCGTTGGAGAAAGTTCTGCAGGGTACAGAATGTGAATCCTTTTCAATGTTCCATTCCTTTGGTTTTGTCTTTTTTGCTTTCTTAGCCCATAAGGGCCTGCAAGTAGGTACCATTAAAGGGTACCTGGCGACGCTGTCCATATTTAAGCGCTAGTCTGAGGAATGTTCTTATTTTAAGATCCCTTTGATTTCTCATTTTCGAAAAGGGCTAACTAATGTGTTTCCACCGTCCCCTTTCCTGGTGAATTTGGATTTTAAAGTTCTTAATGGGAGCTCCGTTTGAGCCCTTACATTCTTGTCCATTGCGACTATTGTCCTATAAAACTGTATTTTTAGTTGTGGTTACTTCCGCACGCAGAGTGAGTTGGTTGCTTTCACTTTCTGCCAAACCACCCTTCACTGTGTTCCATAAGGACAGGGTTGTCCTTAGGGTGCGACCTTCCTTTCTTCCGAAGGTTGTGTCAGAATTCCATCTGAGCCAGAAGGCAATTCTTCCGGCATTCTATCCTCCACATCCTGGTAAGGGAGAGGAGAGGCTCCATAGGTTGTACCCTAGGAGAGCTTTGAGTTTCTATCTCTCACGGATGTCCCGGGTCAGGGTGGACGATCAGCTCTTTATTGTTTACGCTGGAAGGCATTTAGGTCAGGCTGTGTCCAGGCAAGCCTTATCTAGATGGATCAGTTTGACGATCTCCGAGTGTTATCGTTTGGCGGGAAAGGACCCTCCAGTAGGCTTAAGGGCTCATTCTACTAGGGGTATGGCTGCCTCCACTGCCCTACAGAGGGGTGTTCCGATTCGCAATATTTGCGAAGCAGCCACATGGGCCTCTGTCCATACTTTTGTGAAACATTATAATGGGCAGGTTTTGGCCTTTGGTAAGGCAGTCCTATATTCAGCGATTTGATTGGGCATTCTAAAATTCTAAATTCTTTTCCCACCTCCATACTTTGGTACTGCTTTGGGAGTCTGTCAAGATGTGGAATACGTCGGAGGACACAATCCCTTCGAAGAACAAGTTACTTTCTTACCTGGTAACGTTCTTTTGATGGGATGTTCCTTCGACGTATTCCACATCGTACCCTCCCTACCTGCCCTGCTACATAATTTCTTATGCGATTGCAGCTTCCATTTCCGCAAGGCTTTCTGTAGTCCTACTTGCAGGAGATTGGTGCCACACGTTCTGGGGAAAAAACTACAAATGAGGCTACGGGTGCCGTGCGTCCTATATATATAACATCCGGTGACGTTGACGGAGGCCCTCGAGGGACAGCATATCGACATCATCGACGCAGGATGCCTACGCCGAAAAACTTTTCCGAAGCAGCACTGCTGTGGTAATTACTGTCAAAGATGTGGAATACGTCGGAGGAACATCCCATCGAAAGAACGTTACCAGGTAAGAAAGTAACTTGTTCATGTAGTCAGTTTAGTTCCTTATGTGATTTTTTTTTTTGTACTTTTCAATGCATCGCTACAATACTAATCAGCACTCGGGGAGGGAGAAGCAACCATAACAGGCTGCTTGTATCGCAGCCTGAATCCCACAATCCAAGCTCACGTTCAGAGCGAGCAACCTGGCAGTTGCTTCCCCTCCCTTGCCATCTCCCCCCCACCCTTTACTTCATTTTCCCAGTCCCTCCCACCCTCACTTACCCGATGGCTGTGACAGCGGCCTGCTGCTCAGTCTTCCTGCTACTTGGAGACCTGTCTTCCAGCTCTGTGGCGGCCATCTCTATACAATGTTTTCTATGAATGAACGGAACGCTGCAAGGCGTCCCGTGCCTTTCATTCATAACAAAGACACTGATGTTAGCACCCCGAGTTACCCTGAGTGCTAATAGCGTTAAGTATCCATTCCACAGGCTCTACTGGGGATTTGGTGGGGGGGTTGTTAACGTTCCTTCGCTCAGGCCTTTAACTCAGGCGCCCGCGGGCCGTTTCCCACCGGTCTAGCCAGTGAAATGGGTACTTAACGCAATATTTCATCTCTTGAAACCCAAACCTGAACACATTTATTGTGAGAATATGCTGTCAATTACTTAAATTGCAGACTGGTGCACCTAGGTGTGTGTGCTCCTGGGCAAATCATGTAATCACACTGTGCTTGATCTGCCAAAATTGGGAGTCCCTAGAAGTGGTTTAGTGGGCAGCTTTTGATATTAACACCCCGTCCCTTTCGTGGTTTACTAAACTCGAGAGATGTTACAAATTATCAATAGTGAGCATTTATATATTGCATACCACACTCTTATTTGTCTCTTCAATTACACACGGAAACGCCTATTAATGTCAACACCAATGATGTTATAGAGTATCAAAGTCATGACACTGCTTGTACTGTTATTTTCCATGATGTCACTTCCGATGATGTCATACAGATCCAGATTAGTGGGTCTGCATGCCTTTTGCTGCATAGGGCCTCGGAAAGCCCAACATAAGCCAGAAAGGTCTGTCCCTTTATGTTTAACAGTCTTATAGTCTTGTTATTTTTGTGCTGTGCTTGTGGTGAAATGCCTTTTGCAACTGTTGTTACCATAAAAGGTGAAGGAGAATAGAGGCATGAGTGATGCCGCCTGAAACCGCATACCACAAACTGCTTCTGATGCACCACCGCATCTAATGTGTCCCTCAAAAGCATTTTGTAAATTTGGCCACCCTAATTACCATTTATTTTTTACACCCCGTCTCCTGCTAAAAAGCATGTACCCTAGTTTGAAAGCGAACAAAAACAAGGCGCTGCAGTTGTCGACAACCTGCCAGGCTCACCAGTACCTTTGTCTGCTTTAAATCCTTGAGGTTGTTCATCTATAAATCACTGGAAACACGTTCGAGGGGCCTCAAATCGCCTGGCATTTGAGTATTTTGACTTGCCTTCAAATTGGTTCTAGCTTGAATAATGGTGCTGGAGAGAGATCCTGCAAATATACAGCAACATAATGGAAGATGGGAAGGCACAGCAATAGTAGTAGGATATATAGCTATTATTCCAGTAAAAGATGTATACAATTGTGCCAGCCGCTACTCTTTTACTTTTTATTTCGGTACCCTCGGCCCCATTGTTTTTTGGGAACTCTTACTAGCATCCCTCGCCCCCAACATTACAGAGCGAATAAGCTATGCACCTGTAGGGGGCGTCCATTCTGCAAGTCTTTGGGTCCCTTGAATGAAAGCTATTGAGGCCAGCTTGCAGGGGCAGCTATTTTACAAAGAGCTGGAGAAGTGGCTTATTAGACCCCCTCCTTCCTCGATCAATCGCGCTCCACGTGCCGACGTCTGGGCCTGCGGGGCTAATGGCTATGAAGGTGAGTAGGCCTCAAGTAAGGTGTTTCGCATCAAAAAAGACTGCAACACGATCCTGGCGCCTGGCCGCTGGAGGCGAGGAATTCGATCCCCAAGCGCGCATTCCTGAGGTTGGCGAAGTCTACTGATAGAAGCCAGCATAGGGGTCGATGGGAGGTGGGGGACAGGTGCAGCAGGTGACTGTTCAATCACAATCTTTCCCAAGAGGACGGCGCCGGCGGGCAGGCAGGCACTTGACTTGAGCTGCCCCGCAGTCAGACCCTGCCAACCTGGCCCCGTTCACCCCCATGGGGAATCGGCACGCAGTGTATGACTTCCACAGCACCAAGTTCCTATCGAAATGTTCTGAATCGCGCCTGCAGGTACATGACATCCGGTAGATGGATAGCTGGGGTCGCCGAGAGAGCAACATTGTAATGGAAATAAACTGCACACCAGTCACTGAATATGCACAACCCTCGCGCAGCCCACGCTCCCTCCCCCCAACCCCCTTCCTCCAACGTCGCACACCAGCAGTTAAGGCTGCACGTACGTTGGCCAACATCCAGATGGGCTAACAATATATATAATCCTGGATGTGTACAGATTTGTAAAGTGATGTTTAAATACCCTAGCACCCCGCCACCTGTAATGGAGAGAGCCAGGACGCCACCAACGTAGGACTTGGGAGGGCTTAAGCCCTCACAATTTGGAGCTGAAGGCATCACTGCTGTGACGCCCTGTCAACGTGGCACCAAGAGCAAGAATCCGTCAAATTTCTCACTTGAGAGCGGTCTATTAATGGCAGCAGCAACAGCAAACCGCACAGACAGTGACCGAGGGCAAAAGCCTTCCCCCGGTTAGTGGTCGAAGTGGGCCGGAGCGGTACTCCTCTACTTGGTTTTCTTTCTTTTTTTAAAAAGTTGCCCTGTTCCAATACCTTTTTTATTTAATTAAGAAACCGTTCTGGAATGGTTTAGTTTTAAAATAAAAGTGTAGGAAGAAGTTGAAACTTGCACTTGAGTACACTGCACTGAACATTCCCTGAAATAGCAGGTGTGTTTGGGGGTGTGGATTGCGTGTGTGGGGGGGGGGGGGAGTGGGGTTTGTGGGGAGCGGGGGCAGGCCAGCAGGGAACATAGTTCCACTACTTCTTTTCGTACATGTAGACTCCCTATAATGAAGATACAGGCCTAACTGCTGGGCCCAACATTGAAATGGCCCACGAGTCCAATGAGGAGCCCGTTTATGAAACTAAACAGCCTCAGAGTTGGGTTGAAAGATGCATCTAATGGGCAAAATGACGTTGAAATACCTATTCAGAGGAAGGGAGGGCTCAACAGTGCAATGGGTTTAATGGCCCCACTCACCACCAGCTATCAGAACTGCCACACCCTCTCTCCTCCCCCAAAAACGTTTGCGGCTGGCTCGGCCACTGAGAGCTGCTCTGCACATGTGTCGGAATGTTAACCTTCCACCAAGCATTGCATGGCCGCCCCTTACCCCCTCCCCCGCTCTCCTAGGAGTCTCGATTAGTAATCCATGTTCATCTGCCAAAGGAGATGGCAGATGGGTGTCTAAGTACAGGTTTATACTTGCACACCCATCTGCCATCTCTGGAGGGCAAGGGAATTGCAATGTTTACTGGACTCCACGCTTGGAGATTCTGCTAGGTCCTCCATGGCCTTCTGAAAGTTACCCAAGTGGACATGCCTGTAAAATATTATTTAGGGAGGGGTGTGTTTGTCTGGTCCAGATCCCCCGCCTGCCGTAATTTCGTGCGATATGAGCATTTAAGCAGGGCATCTGGGACTTGGGCAGAAACAGTGCTCAGTGGGCGTTAGCTCTTCATATTGTGCGACTCTTTCTCCGTTTGGATGTGGAATTGTGGTTACTAAAAGAACCTGACAAATCTACAGACATTACTCTGTAGATGCGGTCAATACGGCCTTTTATGCAAGCGGAAACCTGACTTATTGGCCTAGCAAAGAGAGGACGCATAAGGAGGGCTGAGGGGGCATAACATCTGCATTGCTGCAGCAGTGAACAATTGGGCCCCACAGCAAAATTCAAGGCTGAGATGCTGAAAGTGCCTGAAACATTGGAAAAGAGTGGCCATCTAATTTTCATGCCTCGGCACGGAGCGGATGCTCACTTTCCATGCTCCCAAGAGTGGCTGTGACACTTATGAGCGTTGAAGCGCCGTGCAAGTGAGGAGGCCCTAGGAGGAAGCATGCCCTGAAGTGGACCGGGCGCGCGGGCGTAGACTTCTGTATAGATCATGAAGCTATTTTGAAGCCTATGTTCCTTATTCATTTGGATCAGCACCCACATTGGGACATTGGAAACCAGCAAGTCTATCTGGATCCTGGGCTTCTGAGTGATCTTCACCAGTGTAGTCATTGACCCTGCTGATTGGGCGTTCACTCTGTGCTGCTTTCTCTCCATCCTCGCCCACACAAGCACACACCTGTGCACCCTCATCTGCCCCACTCTCCTGCTGAGGTCATCCTCCTATGCGGCTGCCCCCTCGCCCTCAGTGCGTGCCTCAACCTGGGTTCTGCTTCTGAGGGGCACCTTTTCCTTCTCTTCCCCATTCACTCTTACACTGTGGAATGGCCAAAGGGGCTTACACCTGCTGCATAGTTGCCTGCCAACATGATCCCTTCCAATCTTTAGGCAGTTATCCAGTCCTGGGGTTTTGCTTGCATTCTGGGACTTGTGCTTTTCCCATTAAACAAATCAGGCTACAACTCACAGAATGCAGAGAACAAATCACGAGTAGATCAGCACCTGCAGACTGAATTGGATTCTGTTGGCAATGATGCTACTGCCTAACAAGCCACACAAGCGCGTTGGCCATGTCCCCCAACCCTGCATCCAAAGTTTGGGCACTTAAGGTTCCTCCATCCGATCCCATAGCCGGGGACTTGTAGCCCTATTGTTTGCAACTGTGGGCAATATGGCCTATTATCACCCCACAGCCATCCTTCCTAAGCACCCTTGCTTCGGTCGGGTCCATAAATCAGGCTTACAGGCGAATAAGAGGCCATACTACGGGCAATAATGGGTGGCTACTCTGCCATAAATGTGACTGACTATACCCCTGAGCCACTGGCCTTTTAGAGATATAGGTATGGGTAACATCTCCCATTTCAATCTAGGTCGAACACCTGTTACCCTCAAGTGGTAGTGGGTTTTGAGGTATGACTGGAATCCGTGCTTTACATGGGCCAGTCCTATCTGCCCTGAGGGCCGCCATTTGTCATTTTTTTTGTTAAGTACCAGGACTTTTGGAAACTGAAAGAGTACCAGTACTCCATGATGGGACAAGTTGAAAATGAACACGTTTCGCTAATCTTTACGACCGGGACTGCAGCCTTTGTTGTTCAAAGCTGTAAGCGCTCGCTCTTTCTCGCACTCAGGCCCTATTCTGTGTCTCAGCCTGATGCTTTTGTGCCCCATCCTGTCAGCAGTCTATGACAATACTTAGGCCATCTTAACATGTCATCCTGTCCTTCTGATCTCTTGCATCGTTGTGGCATGCTGGGCCCAATTCCCAGATAATCGCTGCGATAAAACAGTGTAAATGCAGTCGAGGCACAGATGCAGCGCAGTTTACCAGGTCTTCCACGTGTAACTTAAGACCAGAGCAGGAAATGGGCCGGAACAAGATGGAGAGGCGCTCTGGCAAGACCTGTCTTGCCCTGTCCCCAGACCAATGGGCTTCCCCTCACAGATCTGCTCTGAAGACGTGTTCTCGCACAGAAAGGAGGCTTTCAGAACATTGCAGAGCAGCCAGGGCTTCTGAAAGCGGTGTGTGTTTGTGCGTGTGATAAGACGAGCAATCCGTTTTTTAAACAAGCAGAGGCACAGGAAACTGAATATAGAAACAGCTAAAACCTCACATACTTGTTGTAGCTGTCTTCTTCTTCTTCTCCTCAATTATCGGAGCGTCCAAACTGGTATATATGTACTGCAATGTGCAAACAGTTGTTTCTCAGGGTGAGTAGCGTGACCAATAAAAAACTGCAGAGCCCAGCCTCCATTATTCGCTCAAAATGATTTCTTACTGAATCACTATAAGACATGTTAAACATTTAAAATTGTTGACATGTTCCCACAATGCTTTGCTTTTATGCAAATAGCCAAGTTTGGGTTCTAGGAAGAGAAGTATCTCACAGTGGTATTGTGACCTAGCCTAGGGCCCCGCCCCTCCAAGGATGAGAGGGTTCCCCTAGTTATTTTTTTTTTCATTTCCAGCACTGCATAAGACAGTTTATTTGCATATGTGCTCATGCTTTTATTAATGGCCCTGAAATTATTTGCTGATTTTTAAGCACATGAATCATGGCACTTTTCTGGGAGTTAACCCCTGCCACAAGTACATCACATCCTAAACATGTTGCAAGGCGGTTTTTAATCATGTACTTCTTGTCCTGCAAACATTTCCGGGGTGGGAGGGTAACCCTTCAAATGTTGGGAGAGGGGCTAACTTCAGAGACTGTGGGGGAGGGGCAAACCTATTTGTGCAGGGGTGTCTAACTTCGTTACACATTCTAAGGAGGCTATTCTGGTGAAGCTTCAATGTGAAAAGTAGTTAACTCCCTCCTTCACGTCTGAAACCGAACACAGCTGCGAGAAGGAGCTGTCATGTCATGTCATGTCCTGCACCCCCAAACACACCCTTCTAGTCTCTCCCCTGACATGCAATCATGGCCCCAACATCATTTCAAATGCCTAAAAAGGTATGCCTCCGAATGCCGTTGCCAACTATGATCCGCTGTACACTAGTAATTGCTGGGGCTTTGTTTGTCTGTCCTGCAACGACTCTGTAGGTCAGCCCGGTCAAGTAAACGGAACCCAACATTTCAATGGGGGCCGGAGGTTGGGGGGAGTTGCGTTCCGATCTGCCCAATGGTCGTTGTGCCACTGTTCTGTGCAGGTGTCTTTGCCCTGTGACTGTGTGGATACGCTGGTTGTTTACTGTACAAACAAGTGGCACACAAAACATCTCCCTGCTGTGTCCAAGTAAAACCACTTGTGTCATTGGGAAACGTAGAGGTGTATGATTGTAAGCTGATGCACATTTCAAGCAATTGTCAGAGTTCCTAAAATTGTGCCTAATTGTTTTTTGTGTTTTTTTTCTGTTTAATATATAAATGCTTCAGTGCTCATTACCCAACACATACAATGCTTTTTTTGTTAAGAATTCTAACCAAGATGGCGTACGTCACAGGACACCTGGTCACCTGGGAGCTTTGCAATGCTCAGCATCATCAGTTCTACTAAGAATGTTACTGTGCCGCAATACCCAAGATCCCTTTGTGGTAATGGCAGGTTGTTTGAAGTATTACCATGCTGTATTAAGAGATCTCCTACTGCTTCTGGCATGCAGCTTCCTATTGGGTCCCTCAGTAGCTTTGCGCTCTCCTGCTTCACTGCATCATCTTTCCCCCACACCCAGGGTAAGACTTTATCAATGTTACCGGTCATGTCCCAATTTTGCCCCTACAAATCGTTGCTCTGCAATTTGCAATGTTCTTGGGTCAGTTCCAGGTGTACATAGCACATGCTGCACAATCAGGTCATATGCAGTGAGTTGCACCTCTCTAGCTAAATATTCCTTAGGTGGTGGCTTTGCGACCCATTGTACAATGTGAAGGCATCATGAAGTCAGACACAAACAACAGACTTAAGTTCAAACGGACTGTATTTATTAACTTAAATGTCAGGATGGTAGAAGGCCCAACTTGCCCTATACAAATATGGGATTTCCCTACCTGAGCAAAACTAAGGAAAGTCTGAGTCAAAGAGTACAACTTAAAAGCCTGCCTGTATTCCAAACCTATGCTTGCCCTCACAACTAAAGCTAAACAGTGTATAGGGATGTCAATAATCAAAGAAATGGTGATCAACACAAAATGCTGACCACCTTCTGGCCCCCATTTCAAGTTAACTTCCCCAAGTTCAACGCAATACAGTTCAACCACAAGAGATCCTGAGATCTTGTCCTCAAGACGGTATGCATAGTTCAAGTCTGAGGGTTCTCTCCCCCAAGATCTCCCACCCGTTTTGGGCTATAAGTTCATCCCTCCCTGCACACTTAGAAGTGAAGGCAGGAAAGCCCTGCTTTCTGATCTTTTGATCGATTGGGGGGGGGGGCCCAACAGGTTTATGGTCAGTGGTCTGGTGTTATCTTGTAGGTTGGAATTCAGGGGTCCTAAAGCCAGGGCATTGGTGTGCTATAACTTAGGGTTGGGACTGGTGGGGGTTGGAGGGCCGTACCCTCCTTCTCATGGGATCGCACCATTCACAGGCACTCAGTCCGCCTCCCGTATTTATTTTATTTATGTATTGTATTATATGCCCAAGCCGAAGGGTATCACAGCGTAGTTACAGAGAAAGCTTGACTTAAGATTACATGATAAAAGATAACAATACTTGATCTTGGTTATTACATATACAGTGGTTACATGGGTTATAAACAGCGTTTACGTTTACTATACAATATTTACATAGGTCATGCAGTGTGGCGTTACAGAAGAGAGCACGGTGCTCAGTATTTATTAAAGAGCCACGTTTTTGAGTTGTTTCTTAAATTTAATCAGTGAGGGCTTGTTACTAATGTTAGCAGGGAGAGAGTTCCAGATTCTAGGGGCTGCTACAATGAAACTAGATCTGCCTGTTCTTACGTTGTTGAAGCGTGGGATGTGTAGCTGTAAGTTTGCGTTAGATCTAAGGCATCTGACTGCAGCTTTGTGGTTGAGACAGTTGTTGAGATAGGTTGGGGCCTTGCCAGAGACACATTTGTGTGTGACTGTGAGTGTTTTTTGGAGTATTCTGGCTTGGATGGGTAGCCAATGGGCATCTCTCCTGTGGTGTGAAAAGCGATCTCTTTTGCTTATGCCTAGTGCTGCTCTTAATGCTTTGTTTTGTAGTAGCTGCATTTTATTGATGTTTTTTTGTGGCGTGCCTAAGAGGAGTATGTTACAGTAGTCTAATTTGGTTAAGATGAGGGCTCTTGCTAGTGTGATGCAGTTTTGTTGCGTGAGGAATGGGCGGCTTAGTGAGATAAGTTTGGTAGTGTAGGCTGTGGTTGAGGCAAGTGCGCTGATGTGCTTGCCCATGGTATGGCTAGAGTCCAAGTATACTCCTAGAGTTTTCACTTGGTTAGAGATTGGAATGGGTGTATTGTCAATGACTATGGATGTGTAAAGTGGGTGGAGCTTGGCTAGGCGGGATAGAGAGCCTACTATGAGGATCTCCGTTTTTTTCTCCATTGAGACATGAACTATTTGCAGCCATCCAGTTTTGGATGATGGCGTAAATTTTATTGACACAGATGGTGTCCTGTTCCAAATTGCCTGAGATGGGAATACGTAGCCGTAGCCTTGCAGGGCACATTCTTGCCAGGGTGAGAAGGTTGGCAACATTTTAGGAGAATTAAGGGTTTTATGGGGCTGGGCAGCTCTGGCCTTTCTAATCGGTGTGTGGGATGCAACCTATTCCCTTGCTCATGTTCGCGGCCTCGGCCTGGGGGGCTGACTGCCACACTATGTGAAGCTTTGTGCCGCATTATGGCTACTGATATCTAAGATGGCTGGTATTCTCGCATATGTGTTGTGCCCACAAAGCATGCGATAATGTAATCCTACAGAAGCCTTCAGGGAACCCTCCTGGTCTCTTACAGTGCCTGCGGCGGCCTTTGCCTTATCCTAAAGCGCCTGGGGGTGCAGGAAGAGGGTTTCTCCTTCCCAACACAGTTTAGCGCTATTTGGAAACTTCCATTTAGTTAAGTATGCAACATATTTAGGGTAGCGTTATTTGGAAAACTTCCATTCAGTTTGGTATTCAATTTGTATCTCGTTTCGCTTTAAAGCATTAATTAATGTGGAGCGTCATTCATAGTAAAACAGCCCGAGCACCCGGTTTCCGAATGTCTTTTCCCCAGCACTCTCCGGTTTGCAGAGTCTTCCTCTTGTGGCTCTTGCTGCTCCTCTCAGCTTCCCAGGTTGGAGGCACATCCTCAGTGAGCCCCGCTCACATAACTTTCACTTTTGCATGCGCTGGCAGCTTTGTTACCACGGGATGGACGCGGACAGCGTCCTCTTTCCTTTTTGCTCGTTAGCAGCTCCCAGCTGCTCTTACTCTGCCACAGAGGCTCCCACACCTCTGGATTCTCTGCCAGCGTCCTGGTCACATTTCAGGTCCCACCACGGCTGCCTCCACACAGAAAGGGTCCTCTGGCTTTCCCTCTCCAGTCCTCCCTGCTGCTGCTCCACTTGTCTTCTCACTTGTTTCCCTTTATACACCTGCAGCCCCGTGACAAGCTGCAGTTGAGGACTTCTATTAAGAATTGCCTGACCCTCTTTAAGAGGACATGCCTGACCTTCACCAACTTTAGACTTCTTCCTCGTCTCAGTACCTAAGTGGTGAAAAGGTGTTGTGTTAATCACTCTTAGAGCCTGATTCACAGAAGCGTTTTGACAGGGGTTCAAAATGCAAAATTGTTTCACATCTTGATGACCCAGGGATCGGAGGAGTAGTACGCAGTACCACAACGACCATTGGCTACTCCCCTGAGCCCTGATACCTCTGCAAATACAGTCAAAACAGTCCATGACTTCTTTCCTTTTGCAAATGTTTTTTTGGCTCAAGTCGGAATGAAACGTATTGCTTTATGGCAGCACATGTAGTCCAAAACCTACATACTCTTTTTTGCAATATATAAGCCCGGGGCATCTCCCATGCGCTTGCATATAGAAACGTTATTACATTTGCACAACCTTTGGCAGGTGGGCTTTCTTGCAAGAAAAGTGAATGTGGGGCCAGAATTGTACAGTAGCCTGTGACATGTACAACAAATTGAAACAGCATTGTGACAATCACATTAATAGGAGATTGGACAATTTTCTCACACGGGCCACTGGGCAGAAACATTATTGTGCAAGGAAATATCACAGTTCTTAATTGTAATTAGGTGGGGGTCATTTAGGCTGCATGACAGTCCAAAAGGTCCAACCTGGATTGGATTATACTGCCAAATAACCAAGAAAAGTTTGGTGAATTTCAGTCAAGGATGTGGGAAAGTCAAGCCACAGAATAGACTAGGTTAGAGCAAACAAAAGCTTGGGGAGGCACATGTCAAAAATATTCAAGTAAAGCAACATGGGATATTATCAGGAAAGTCAATGTTTTCAGCATGAGGGTTGATTTGAAGATGGGAGACATTTTCAGTATGATAGTTTTTTCTAACATGGGGACCAGATATTCAGAGAATGCATAGAATCTTGGCAGCGTGAACCAGGCAGGACATCTTAGGTGGTTCCTTAGGTCGGCTTTGATCAGAGCCAGCCGGAATAGGAGACCGATGTTGCAAAAGAACTTTTGAGGCTCAGAGGAAGTTGTCATCTAGCTGGTGAACTTTAGTTCTAAAACATTGAGCAGGAGTCAAAATGGTATGGACACAGCAGATGATCACACACAAACAAGGTGGATCTGTGCCAGTTTTCCTCAGACTTGATCATAGTATTGCGGATATAGGCGCACATTCGGCCATCATGTAAAAAACACTGTTTAGAAAATGTTCTCCAATTGAAAATCTGCAGAGAAACTCAGTTGGAAGCCAAGTTATACACCTGTACCTGAGATGTTTGTGTGCCATTCTCCCCAAGCCCATGCTCGGAAAAAAGAGGAACTTACAAAGAGAGTGAATGAGAAGGTGGGAGTGAGTGGTGATGGGGTGCAAACAGAGGGAAGTGCAGAGTTGCTAAAAGCAAACTATACAACACAGGGCGACACAGAATGGGATGAATACAAATGGAGTGGAGTGCCTAGTTAGGGCCCTGGCGCGAGAGCAATCTTTGGTCTCTACTAGGGTTGAGCCTGCGCCCTCTAAATCCTAGATCAGTGAGTAGCTGCACTGCTTTTTTTTACATTGAAAGCACTGACTGGAATGAAGTGGTCTCTTTTGCTCATAGTCAATGATTGCACATATTCTGTCTCTGCAGTGTGGATCGCACATACAAGCTGTATTACGCTGGTGCCCAGAAGAGGCCGGATGGCATGTACTCGCGCCCTGTCAGTGGTCTCAGTGGCGACGTGGTAGCCTACGTGGCTGACGGCAACAGGAAAGACGTGCGAAATGCAGTGGAGGCGGCTCACAAAGCTGCGCCTGGGTAAGTGTGTGTTGCACCTTGGTGACCGTGTGCCTGCAAGGATGAGTGTGCCCAGAAACCTAGTGCCTACTGTGACTGCCATATTCTTATTTCAGGATTCACCCATGAAAGGACATTCATCCACCACTTCTGCGTGCCCCATACTTATTTAGAAGTGAGACTTCACATGCTACCTGCAGTGCATCAGTCATCAATGATTAGACATAAGCAGTAATAAAAATGCCATCTGCAGTGCTGATTAAGATTTCTCAATAGGACCACAGCAACATTGCATGAAGGAACTCTTTTCACCTTAATGCACGGCTTAAAAATGTGTTTTTGCATAGATGGATGCAAAGACCGTGCTGCAACGAGTAGAGGCAAAAACCTGTACTCGCAAGTAATTTTATTTTTGCTTTAGTGTGCAGCTTCTGAAGATTCCCCCCCTCACTCTTCTTTCTGAGGCACCAGATGGGATGCCTCTCCTACACTTGGGTGCAGACTTACAAAGCCTCATTTCTGCAGAATCGTTTATAGGTTTGCTGACCATTTATGCACGAGGCAAGCGCAGGAGAGATGAGCTACTGGACGGGGTGGGATAAGAGTTCCATTGTGGGAGTGAAGTCCCATCCGCTCCTGCAGATGCGCAAGCTGGACGCGGCAGTAGCCTTTAACCACGAGTGCAATACACAACATTTTTCCAGGGATGTGTGTGTGGGCAGCAGATTGCCCTTTGGTAGTCGGTCATGTTGGAACAGCAAAGATGATCAGCCTGCCGCTTCCCCAGTTGGACGGTGCCTTCTTGAAGATGAGCTGTTAGGAAAGAAAATGACTCCAAACTGTGAAGTTGGGGGCCCTCAGCTGAGGATCTCGATTGACGCCATAGTGCACTCTTCTAATCCATCAAAAAAATGTTGGCTCGTAGAGGTCAAATAGATGAAAGGGAACGACTTACTGGTCTAAATTAGCAATGCAAACGTATAGGTAAAAACAGTGCTTCATCTAACAGTGCCAGTGCTTTTCTTTCAAAGGACTGAATCTTATGCACTGCCAAAATGCCACGTGACTTCATAAAAGGTTTTTCAGCACCGTAAAAGTGCAGGATACTTCAGTATAAGACGAGTAGATGAAAATAGACGCAGATCAAGGATAGTGCACCTGGGACAGCATCACTAAGTATCCACACTAATGGAAATAAGCAAAACTGCTAAGCATACAGGGTCAAGCATATGAAGGATGGCGTGACCTCATCCTGTTGGGGACTATAGGGAGTACTGACCTTAGGATTAACTAGAGGAGGTTGGTGGCGACTGTAAAATGGACCACTAGATCTAAACTGAGAATAGTGGGCGTGCTGAATAGCCGAGGGTTCTGGCCCTCATCAGAGTCTGACCGTTCGATCAGTAAGCTGCCTGCTGAGGGCCACAGGCTGTTAGAGGAACCAAACCAAGATTGGAGCATAATCAAGAGTCATAGTAGACAGACCTACAGTGCTTAACCTTTTGAATGCTAAACCTCAACAAACCCCGGGCCCTGAGAGGGTCCTGACTTCTGCAGCCAAAAGAGTTTTGGCCATTGTCCCGCTCAGTTGTGAGGTACACAGATGGCTGCAGCCCCTCCCTAAATTTATGACGTACATGTACTTGGGGGCAACACAAGATTATTTTTGGTGGAATTTGTATTTACGTCCTACATGAAAAGTACAGCTGTTTAAACATTTTTTTTTTAAACAGGATCTTGCAGAGATTATACCTTTTTTATTAAACTAGCTAATATTTTGGGTTCCTGACTTTCACGACCACATAGGTCTTTTCCTCCAGCAGTTACATCAAAGGGAGATGGGGAGGGGATACAATCTAATAGGCCATCAGCAAGAAATGGATGATGGACTGTTTCCAGATTTGAATGAGATGAAAGGTCTGCGGAAGAGTAAAGAATTTGTGACAACAAAGGTTGGCTTTTGGACAGGATTTTCATAGAGATTATATTTGAAGAAAAAGTAAATTGTGTATTAGTTATGAAAGGTCTAGAGGTAATTGAAGAATAAGAAAGATTGGCAGTCCAACACATACCAACAAGAATGTGATTTCTAGCAGATGTTCTTCTTTTTACAATGTATAATTGTTACTTCGGTCTGTTTTTATTCTGTGCTCAAGCCAATACAATGATTTCCCTGTTTAAATAATTTGAGAATTCATCATAAATAACATGCAGGTAACCGAGTTAATAACAAAAAGAAAAGAATACACTAAAGAATGAGACTGATACCAGCTGGGAGGCATCTGGTTTATTGACAAATATCTTTATTTGAGAAGTATTTTACTAAAGCAGGAAGGTGCATACCTGCCTAGTCTCTGGGTTTCGTCCGGAGATTTGTGGTTCCCATGCTCTTTTCCGTGGAAGATCGTGGAGTCTCCAGGATTTTCAGAACTTCCAGCAACTCCACCCACCCCTCCATGTGATTGACCACAAACAGACTGCTTCTGGCCAATCACAGAAAGTGTGGACACAGACACAGTATCATGAGCAAATCCCACCCATCTCTGGCATTACACCATAGTGTTTGGGTTTTTAAAAAACATGTGGTCGGGGTAAGTGGGCGGCCTCTTGCAATGTGTGGTCGGAGTCTAGCAAGTGGATGTGGGTGGGGTGTTGCGTGACGTCAAGCTGTGGGTTTTTCTTTTTAAAACGTAGGCAGGTGTCAGGCTGGACCTCCTCCTACCCTGACTCCTCCTCATCTGTCTCTTCTGGAATCTCCTCCACGCTGACTGTACTCTGCTTCTTCGTCTTAATTCTTGCCTCCTTTCCAGGCTTCTTCTCTTTCATTTGTCGTAGGTAGGGTCGCGCTCCCTCGGCAGCCTCTGTGGTCGGAATACGCGTATAGAAAAGTATAGAAACACCGCGAGTGGCAGTATAAAGAAGGTCGGGTAAGACCTCAACAAAAAGGGAAAACACGGGAAAGAGGAGTTAGGCTAGTCGCTATGAGAGACTGGCAGTGCACGTAACAAGGAATGATACAACGCGCAGTGCGCTGGTCTGATTTGCCAGTTATAGGTTCCGTCGGCCATCTTGAAATAAGCTAGACTGTTAAGTTAGGAAACCGGAAGCCATGTTAGTAGTACTTCCAACGTTAAATCAATCTCCAGGGCTGGTGCATGACAGCAGGTCTGGGAAGGTGGCATGTTGAATCAGCCACACTTCCGATATCAATGAAAGTTAAAAGAAATATGTGGACCCGAGGTCGTTTACAGTTTTAAGTGCATCGAAAAAGAGCTCTAATAGAGCAAATATCTGAATGACAATTTTTCCGTTGGCCTACCAAAGTAAGAGGTAACAGGGATTCCTCACTTCCTTATGGAGCACAATTTCTTTTGAAATCAGTATAAATGGCACTCTTGAAATAAACATAGCCATGTCATTAATGTTTATGCTGAATTAGTGGTTGTGCCCTCTAGTGCCCTGATCCTGTGCTATCTCCACCTTCCATCTTCTCATTTCCCCCTTTTCATGTTTTTCGAGTGGAACACACTCGGTCAGGGTATCCGGCTGTGTCCATTCTCACACGCCCTTTCCTCACCCATCTCATCTCCCTTCCTCTCTCCCTCTCTTCCCTCTACTCTTTTCTCTGTAATGGACTTTGATCTTGGGTGCCTGCCCAGTTGCCCACAGGGTGTGTTTTTTTTTTTTTGTCTTGGAAGGAACTGTTACCAAGACCTCTTTGCTACCCACCTCAGAGCCAGACTAATCAGTCCTTGCATGCTATTGGATCCACCAGACCAGTATTGCACTGGGCCACGGCACATCTCTCATTTCACTTCACTTTGCAATGCTATCTAGTGCAGTTACTGATCTAGTGACTGGCTGATGGCGCAACAGATTCCTAATCTGTGTTTACACTGTGCATTTAACCCGAGGAAGAAGCACAGTGCCAGGAGCTGCCACCAGTTTATGGATTTTATAATCTGCAGGTGTGTGCAAAAACCGTCACCCACAGGACGATGAATGCAATGTATTACTAGTTTTTCTGTGTCCACTCAAAAAGCACTCTGCAACACCACACAGAATCAGTGCATTATAACATTGTGTGCTGGGTGCGGTGTGGAGCTTGAACCAGGTGGCCGTGCCTTAGTGAAGCTCCTAGCTCCGACGCCAATGGGTGAGCGCTTAGAGGCTGATCACAGTGGCGAGCACCCCTGGATGATCTTTGCTAACAGGTGGAGGGGGTGCGCTTTTGGGTTCCCTGGTACTGGTGATGCAGCGTCTCATCAAAGAGGATGGAAGATGTGCCGCGCTGTGTATGCAACACAGGACCTTCTTCCAGACAAGACTCTACTGCAGCCCGTATGTGTAGCATGCTATTTTTAAGGTGGACAGCAAAAGGTGTTCATTCTTTTCACAGAGCCACCCGAGGGTGTGCACAGATGCAGTTAACAATTGAGTGGCCAAGCCCTGCACAGTGCAGTTGTCGGGAAAGTACAGAGGCACCCACAGGTATTCTATTACGTGCCTTGGCTGTTTTCATGGACAGTTGGAGCAGAAGTCGAAGTAAGAAGTGTATGCGTTAAGTCCTATCTGATACCTTGGCTTTTAACAACAGCTGTTGACTGAGAAGGATAGGAAGAAAGATAAACCCATAGACTATTACTTGTTCATGTCACAGGGCAATATAAGCAAACAATCTGACCTGGAGAGGTTCAGACCATCCTCCCAGTCTATGGACCCGGTTATAGTTGTGCTGGGGCGCCTTGAAAAATCAGTGTCTCCTCTGGAGAACACATTTGACAAAATGGCGGAGAAGGTGGCACAACTGTAATTGAGAACCTCTGTTCTGGAGCAGAAAATGGCAGAGTTGGTACAGTTATGTGCCCAATTATCCCCGGTAATAAAAAGGACAGGAAAGGAGGTGGAGGCCGCTCTTAAGGGGCAAAATGCCCTGGAAACCAGACTTGAGTACTTTGAGAAAGTGATTTGATCGAAACAGATCAGGGTTATTGGCCGCGCATCAGGCGCAGAAGGGGACGACTCAATTGCATTTGCAAACACCTGGATCCCGAGATACTTAGATGCAAGGTTGCAGAAGACCCCATATATGTGAAAGAGGGCTAGCTGATCAAGGTGCGCTCCTCTGACATGAAGCAAAACTCTCAAGTAGGACCACACTCATTTTAAAGGTCTCCGACGACCAGGATAGAGAGTGTTAAAAGCAGCAATGGATAAGGGGAATCTGGATTATCAGCAGCATAGGATGCTCCTTGTTAGGAAAGATTTCGTAATTGTAGGTAATTTTCCTTCCATGTGGCAACCCCTAAACTTTTTGCTGTTGTTTTTTACCTTGTTCTTGACTTTGCCAGAGAAGTGCAGCCTTCTGCTGCACGCCTCTGGGCTTTCGCTCCTTTTCTTATGGGGAAACTGACATGCCCTTAAGACAGTCAGTACCGGGGAACGCTGTTTCCCGTAGTTTCTTTTATCATGTTGCGGCCTTAGTGCAACATGACACAAGAGGGCACTGTAAGCTAAGTTACAGCTCTCTTGGGTCTCTAGCCCTCTACAGGCCCTAGATACTCGTTTAGGATGGTATTTGATCGGTCCAAGTAATTCAGGGACGGGAATGGTGGCAGCGATCGTTTCTTTGTATTTTGAGCTCCTTTTGGCGTTCTAAGCGTGTTTTCTGCGCTTAACCCAAAATGGTGGCCTGGCTCCCAAAATGGCCAGACCACGAGGCTCCTTTGTCCTGTCCGCTGACCGTCTTGCTCCCTTCACCTTCCCCAGGTCGAGCCGACCCGGGGCCTTCCTTATTTGGGCATGTACTTTCCCGCGAAACACGGATGCTTTCGCAGGCTTCTACATGTCTTTTGTGTGCCTCCAGGGTGTGGGCTGGGATGTCTGGTCCCAATACACATCCTGGGTGCCAGAGAGTCTAGGGTAGTGTGAATGCCTGGGACCACCGTGGTCCGTGATTGGTCCACGAATGGTGTGTGTGTTGATGAGCGGATCTCCCATTGGCTCCCCTCCGTTTTGGCGCGAAGGGAACCGTGGATAAGAGGGGGCTGGAAACACCACTACCAGGTCGATCTCCTGAGTTCTCACGAACGAAGGAATACAGGAGCCAAGTATCCTGCAAACAAGAGGCTGGACCGAGGAATCGCTGGTGACCCGCTGAAGGACTTCTGCTCTGCACTGCTGTCGCCTTGTGAAACCCTTTTCACCTTTGATCGAACCAGAAGGCCTGTACTGGTACTTCGACCTTTGGAATAGCGGGAACAGCTATTCTCGGCATCTTCATCATCTCCTGCCAGTAAGCCTTCGGAAGCGTCTCTGGGCCATCCAGTTGACTGACCAGTTTACAAGGGAGTCTTGCTCTGTAACCGCCGCCAGGTTGTGTTGTTTTTCGAGTCCTTGTCACTCTCACACGCTTAGTACACTTGGCGTTCCCAAGTCTGAAGTGAGTAGTGTACATTTGGCTCAGATACACACGGCCGCTCCGTTGCCCTGCTGTGGTGACAAAACTGTGCAGGTTTCTTCGATTGGGACGTCTTTTTACTCAACACGACGACAAGGCGTTCCCTGCTCTTCTGAACCTGCCAGCTGCTGAAACTGACGCGGAGAAGCCTGGGTCTGCTTGCATCGGGGACCGGTGAGTAGTTTAGCTAGGATCTGGTCGCCCTCCTGCAGGAGCCCATTGCTTTTCCCCGCTTTGTAAAAACAGCACCCTTTTGTCCGTACTCGCGCTCTGCTTCTGCTCCCTGTGGAGGCTGCGCTTGAGTCGCGGAACTTGTTCTTCTTCTGTTGTGCACTAACCCGAACTGCCTGACTTCCTCCGAAGAGCTTCTCCTTTTGCCCGTTGGCACCAGTGTGTGCAGGTACTTTGAGAACAAGGCTCCACTCTTCGCAGGGCTCGGACTTCCATCTAGTTAGGTGCCTCTGAAGGCGAACTGAGTCTAAAGCATTATCGCACTGCCTGTTTTCCTTCCCTTGCAGGTGGACTACACATTTCGTGCATATAACGCTTGCGACTGTCGTATTTGTATATATATTGTGTTGATATGGTATGTGTTGGCTTAATATTGTGATACTGTGATTTTATCGCTACGGTCATTGTTTTAAAGGCCTTAAAATAAATGTGTATATATTTTTGATATAACAACTGTTTGGAGTAGTTTGTAAGTGACCTTGCTTTGTGTGCTCATTGCGGGCTTTCAGTCACCCTCACCCCTCTTGAGACCTAGTCTTGACCGCCGCGATCGCTACCTTGATTGGTCTGGCTCGTCCAGAGGTTACCCTGTTCCAAGTAATTAGGTTGGCCTTCTGAACTTCTGCGCCACCAGGACAGAGTTCAGAAATCCGTCTTAACAAATTGGTGGCAGGGGTGGGATACGACTGAAGGTATCCAGTGTTGCGCACGAACTAAGGCATTTCAGGTTATTCCAACCAGTACACGTAGTGAATTGTTGTAGTATAACTTTAAAAAGGCCATAGTCCTATCTAACAGTATGGAAACAAATAACTTGTTAACTTTAAATGCTTCCAAATCAGAAACATTGAAGAAGATGTGTGCGGAGAGAGGTGTTTCCTCTCAAGGCACGAAATTGGAAATGATCCAAAGAATCGTGGCGTGGCAAGAAGCGCAGCTTGACGCTATAACTTCTGAGGACAGTGCGGAAGGTGGTGGGGCTGCTCTCACTAGTAGAACCGACGGTTCTGCCGCCACACTGATCCATCGCGACCACGAGGACAGGGAGGACGAGATGTCTAATGTTTCCTCTGCCAGTGTTGATGGGGATGCTATGCTTGAATTCAAGAAGCAAGAGCTGCGGTTTAGGCAGCAGGAGCTTGAATTCAGCATAGCCAAACTAAAAATCGAACATGCAGAAAAACAAAAGGACAGGGATCACCAGTTGGAACTGGCCAAGCTTCAGTTTGCAAATGGGTCCAAGGGTCCTGGACATGGGTCTGGGGCTTCCTCTCATCCACGGTTTCCGAAAGATCTGCTCAGTGTGTATGAAGAAAGGAATGACATTATGGACTGGCTGAATGCGTTTGAGTATGCATGCGAAGTTCAACAAGTTGACAATGCTGATAACAGACTGCCCCATTCTGGCTGTAGTGCCATTATGGAAATGTCGAAGGCTGAGCAAGCTGATTTCGCAATGTTAAAGCAAACTCTCATTTTAAAGTTTGGGAAGACTCCGGCCCAATATTTGAAACGTTTCAGAGAGTATAAGAAAAAGGATACTTGGGTATCTTATGTCACTGAATCCTTGAAAAACTTAACTGGCTGGGTCGAAGGTTATAAGGTTTCTACCTTCGAAGGCATGATAAATCTTGTCATGCTGGAACACATTTTTGCTTCTTCTTCCCCGGAGCTTAAGCAGCATTTGGCCGATTCGAAGGAGATAGATCCTAAGAGGCTGGCCATTGCAGCAGACTTATGGGTGTCACATCGAGTGTCCCATAAGGACAAAACTCATCCTGGTAAGCAGGAGGAAGGGAAAAAGTCCAAAGATATGGAGGGTGGAGAATCTGCTAAATCTTCTTCTCACAAGGGCCACAACAAGAAAAATAAGGGTAAGACACAAGAGATCTCACAGGGTAGTGGAGGACAGCCTCCGAAACAGAACACTGGTTACAATAAGCCTCCCTATGTAAACAGACCCAATGGATCTTGTTTTGCTTGTGGAGCAACTGACCACGTGAAGGGGGATCCCCGTTGTAAGGTTAGACGTTTGGGGGTCCACTCCGCTAATCTGGCCTTCTCCTCCTACGAGGAAGAAGAGATTACAGGAGCATCCTTCTCCTCAGACTCATTTCCCAGCGGGATAGAGGCTGAGGTAGTTTTAGTGTCCCTGGGTTCCTGGGAGCCTAAAGTCGCAGAGGCTTATGCTAGGATTCCGGATAATACCAAGCACTACTTTAAAGACAGTGTGCTGATCAATGGAGTAGATACTCCAGCTCTTAGGGATAGTGGGTGCAGTCGCACTGTAGTGGATTCTACCTTGGTAGACTCAGAGGAAGTTGCCAGAGCTACTCTGATGCCCACTAAGTTGGCTGACGGCCCCCTCCGTATGTTTCCCGTAATACCTGTAAATCTTACTTTAAATATTACAGCAGTCAGGATTCCAGTGAGCATTCAGAGAAACGTCCCGGGAAAGGTCTTGTTAGGTAATGATCTCAGAGCTTTAGGGCTCGTAGGAGACACTGCCGAAAGACCCTACACACGGTCTCAAGCACGGGCAGCATTGGCCAAGTCCAATACGCCGCCCCAGCCGAAGGGGAAAACCAAGGCGAAAGGAGTCGACAAGTCAAGACGAGGGAAAGAGAATATTCCCCCGAGCTCGCCTACCACTGCGGTGGAGGAAGTTGGTCAATCGCCCGGGCCTGACGAGGAGGTGGCGATGCCTGAAGTATTCGACCCCAACTATCATCCTGAACTAAAAGACTTGTTAGTTGAAGGAGGTCCTGATAGGGAGGAATTCAGTAAAGGCCAACGTGAGTGCCCATCTCTGGAAGGCCTAAGGAGACAGGCCTGCGCCCAGCTTGAGGGTGAACCTCCTGGGACGCATAGGATTTATTGGGAAGGTGGACTCCTGTATAGTGAGCCCACAGAGTATACAGAAGGAGACCATAGGAGGTTGGTGGTTCCCCTTGCTGTTAGGCCCTTCCTCCTGCAGTTGGCGCATGAAGTTCCCCTTGCTGGTCACCTTGGTATGAAGAGGACCAAGCAAAGGTTATCCATGCACTTCTACTGGCCCAAGATGGGGGTGCAAGTAGAAAGTCACTGCAGGAGTTGTGCCTCCTGCCAGTTGTCTGGTAAGGTTGGCGCGACAATCCAAGCTCCGTTGGTACCGCTCCCAGTTGTGGGGGTACCATTTGAAAGGGTAGGGATCGACATCGTTGGTCCCCTTGACCCGCAAACATCCTCAGGCAATAGGTTTATCCTGGTGCTGGTCGACCATGCAACCAGATATCCTGAGGCCATCCCATTGAAAACTGTAACTGCCAAGTCAGTTGCAAAAGCTTTACTCGGCATATTTACTAGGGTTGGCTTCCCTAAAGAAGTTGTGTCAGATCGTGGCAGCAACTTTATGTCGAAGTATATGCAGGCTATGTGGAAAGAATGTGGGGTCACCTACAAGTTCTCTTCTGCATACCACCCCCAGACCAATGGTCTGGTGGAACGTTTCAACAGAACGTTAAAGAGCGTGATTGGGGCTCTGGAGGAGCCTCAGAGAAGAAAATGGGATCTTCTTTTACCATGCTTACTGTTTGCCTACCGAGAGGTACCACAGGAGGGTGTTGGCTTCAGCCCCTTCGAACTTCTGTTCGGTCATCCCGTACGGGGACCCTTAGCCATCGTCAAGGAGGGATGGGAGATGCCCACTCCACCTGTTACTACCAACGTAGTTGATTATGTGCTAGGGCTCAGAAAACGGATGGTACTTCTAATGGGCTTGGCTAGTGATAAATTGAAGGCAGGGCAAGCGCTGGTGAAACATTGGTACGACCAGAAAGCTTCCCTCATCAACTTTACACTTGGTCAGCAAGTCCTGATCATGAATCCCATAAGGCCTCGAGCTTTACAGGACAAATGGTCAGGCCCTTACCCAGTGGTGGAGCCCCTGGGTGAGGTTAACTATTCAGTGGACCTTGGAAGGCCTGGACAGGCTCCAAAAGTGTTTCACGTGATTAGGCTGAAGGCTTTCGTCCCAAGCGTCGAAATCGCAGCACTGCTACTGGTTTCAGATGTTGAGGAAGAGGAGTCTGAACCTCTCCCCGACCTGTTCCAAAGCAGTCCTTCAGATAGCTCTTTTGAGGGTGTCCGAGTGGCCCCTCACCAAAATGGACAAGGCTCAGTGGTTTACCTTGGACATGAAGTAGGTGGAGGGAGGAGACAGCCTCTACCCAGTAAGGTACAAGCAGTACAAGACTGGCCTACCCCCACTACGCAAACCCAAGTGAGAGCCTTCTTAGGACTCACGGGGTATTACCGCAATTTTGTGGCAGACTATGGCACCATAGCTGCTCCTCTGACTGCCCTCACAACTCCGAAGAAACCCAAGAAGGTAACTTGGACCGACGAGTGTGAGAAGGCCTTCAATGGCTTAAGACTCCTTGTGCCAGGCCCCTGTCCTCAGGGCCCCTGATTATCAAAGACCTTTTATCGTGCAGACGGACGCCTCTGACACTGGGATAGGAGCTGTACTATCACAAGTAGATGAGAAGGGTAAGGAACACCCTATCGGTTTTATTAGTCGCCAGTTTAAGGACAGAGAGCTCAGATGGTCCACGGTAGAGAAAGAATGTTTCTCTGTTGTGTGGGCCCTAAGGAAGCTGAGGCCCTACCTCTATGGGACCCACTTCACTGTGCAGACTGACCATAAGCCGTTAAAGTGGCTAATGAACATGAAGGGGGAGAATCCAAAGTTGCTTAGGTGGTCCATAAGTCTACAAGGCTTCGACTTCACTATTGAGCATAGGCCAGGTGTCCAACATAGCAATGCTGATGGGTTGTCCAGAATGTTTAACCGACCTGAACAAGAGACTCATCCAGGGGTGGATTAGTTCCCCCTGTCCATAGTCTGGGAGGGGCGAGTGTTAGGAAAGATTTCGTAATTGTAGGTAATTTTCCTTCCATGTGGCAACCCCTAAACTTTTTGCTGTTGTTTTTCACCTTGTTCTTGACTTTGCCAGAGAAGTGCAGCCTTCTGCTGCACTCCTCTGGGCTTTCGCTCCTTTTCTTATGGGGAAACTGACATGCCCTTAAGACAGTCAGTACCGGGGAACGCTGTTTCCCGTAGTTTCTTTTATCATGTTGCGGCCTTAGTGCAACATGACACAAGAGGGCACTGTAAGCTAAGTTACAGCTCTCCTGGGTCTCTAGCCCTCTACAGGTCCTAGATACTCGTTTAGGATGGTATTTGATCGGTGCAAGTAATTCAGGGACGGGAATGGTGGCAGCAATCGTTTCTTTGTATTTTGAGCTCCTTTTGGCGTTCTAAGCGCGTTTTCTGCGCTTAACCCAAAATGGTGGCCTGGCTCCCAAAATGGCCAGACCACGAGGCTCCTTTGTCCTGTCCGCTGACCGTCTTGCTCCCTTCACCTTCCCCAGGTCGAGCCGACCCGGGGCCTTCCTTATTTGGGCATGTACTTTCCCGCGAAACACGGATGCTTTCGAGGGCTTCTACATGTCTTTTGTGTGCCTCCAGGGTGTGGGCTGGGATGTCTGGTCCCAATACACATCCTGGGTGCCAGAGAGTCTAGGGTAGTGTGAATGCCTGGGACCACCGTGGTCCGTGATTGGTCCACGAATGGTGTGTGTGTTGATGAGCGGATCTCCCATTGGCTCCCCTCCGTTTTGGCGCGAAGGGAACCGTGGATAAGAGGGGGCTGGAAACACCACTACCATGTCGATCTCCTGAGTTCTCACGAACGAAGGAATACAGGAGCCAAGTATCCTGCAAACAAGAGGCTGGACCGAGGAATCGCTGGTGACCCGCTGAAGGACTTCTGCTCTGCACTGCTGTCGCCTTGTGAAACCCTTTTCACCTTTGATCGAACCAGAAGGCCTGTACTGGTACTTCGACCTTTGGAATAGCGGGAACAGCTATTCTCGGCATCTTCATCATCTCCTCTCCTGCCAGTAAGCCTTCGGAAGCGTCTCTGGGCCATCCAGTTGACTGACCAGCTTACAAGGGAGTCTTACTCTGTAACCGCCGCCAGGTTGTGTTGTATTTCGAGTCCTTGTCACTCTCACACGCTTAGTACACTTGGCGTTCCCAAGTCTGAAGTGAGTAGTGTACATTTGGCTCAGATACACACGGCCGCTCCGTTGCCCTGCTGTGGTGACAAAACTGTGCAGGTTTCTTCGATTGGGACGTCTTTTTACTCAACACGACGACGAGGCGTTCCCTGCTCTTCTGAACCTGCCAGCTGCTGAAACTGACGCCGAGAAGCCTGGGTCTGCTTGCATCGGGGACCGGTGAGTAGTTTAGCTAGGATCTGGTCGCCCTCCTGCAGGAGCCCATTGCTTTTCCCCGCTGTGTAAAAACAGCACCCTTTTGTCCGTACTCGCGCTCTGCTTCTGCTCCCTGTGGAGGCTGCGCTTGAGTCGCGGGACTTGTTCTTCTTCTGTTGTGCACTAAACCGAACTGCCTGACTTCCTCCGAAGAGCTTCTCCTTTTGCCCGTTGGCACCAGCGTGTGCAGGTACTTTGAGCACAAGGCTCCACTCTTCGCAGGGCTCGGACTTCCATCTAGTTAGGTGCCTCTGAAGGCGAACTGAGTCTAAAGCATTATCGCACTGCCTGTTTTCCTTCCCTTGCAGGTGGACTACACATTTCGTGCATATAACGCTTGCGACTGTCGTATTTGTATATATATTGTGTTGATATGGTATGTGTTGGCTTAATATTGTGATACTGTGATTTTCTCGCTACGGTCATTGTTTTAAAGGCCTTAAAATAAATGTGTATATATTTTTGATATAACAACTGTTTGGAGTAGTTTGTAAGTGACCTTGCTTTGTGTGCTCATTGCGGGCTTTCAGTCACCCTCACCCCTCTTGAGACCTAGTCTTGACCGCCGCGATCGCTACCTTGATTGGTCTGGCTCGTCCAGAGGTTACCCTGTTCCAAGTAATTAGGTTGGCCTTCTGAACTTCTGCGCCACCAGGACAGAGTTCAGAAATCCGTCTTAACACTCCTCTTTCCAGTCCTCTCTCAAGTGACTGAGAAAAGAAGGGAGACACTGATTGCGCTTAAAGCCTTTCTCACCTGAGGGGTGACGGTAGGGTAACTCCAGCCTGCTAAAATAAGTGTCTGTAAGGAGAGGATATATCTTTTGGAATGCTGAAAGGGCAGAAGTACTCTAATGATCTATCCCAGAGAAGGGGAAGGTTGACCCAGATGTCGGCTGAATGATGTGGGTGTCCGACGATAGACAGGACATATGTGGTCTAAAGAATGTGGATAGTGAAGATGGGAGGGGTGCATCCCAGAGATTTGGGTTATCTCTAGATGTTTCCTGATGTGAGCAAGTGAAATTTGTATAACCCATACTGAAACCATGATCACTTCTTGATGCTGTGCTTAGTTTGAGGAAAATGGTGGGACCCAGTAAAAAAGAAAAGCATCAAAGTTCACTGCAGCAGTTATTTTAAATTATTTATCTATTTATTTTGGATATCAACAAGTGTTTTGCAGGTAGTGTGCTTTGTCAAGGTCTGAATTTCATTAGTAAGTATGACACAGTGCTGAATAAGAAGAAACACTGAAATGAAGGAACCTGGTACGATGAGTTCTTACGTTTACACGTCTTCTCAAATTAATCAAACCTAGCATCATCCATGTTTAGTAATCATTACAAATGGAGGTTAATGCTCAGTTGCATTGGTACTTAAAAATAACCAACTCATTTGAGAACAGTTAGGCGTATAATGATCAGAAGGTGGCAGCTTTCACTCATGTAGAGTATCAAACATATATTGAGTTTCAATGAATAGGTTATTACTATGGCTTTATCTACCAATATAGTTATAGATAACGTTATACCATATCATAGTGTCATAAAAGGTGTGTTCACTAATTGCACATATCGTGTAGAAGAATATTAAAGTATATAATTAATGGCCATTTCAAATGCCAGTTATGCACCCTCTTTTGTTAAGGATTTTAGCCGTGCTTGGGGTTGAACAATATCTCAAGCCGTGTAGTTTTTAGACATGATGGCAAGTACATAGTAAAATGCATTGAAATGTATTCATGTAGTGAAACTATTTACCCAATCATTTTGATGTCTGGGCTTTGAGCCAGGCTAATCGGTTGTTTTGGAACAAACTGGTACACTACGCTGACATTATTTCTGGACTGCAATCCAATGCTCTCGGGAGTTCCAATTTTTCCTTTTGTTTTGGTAAATAGTACTGACTGTACCTTTTAACAATAACAAGGTCCTAAAAGACTACAAGGCTTCCGGACTAGGCCAGATATGAGCGAAATTGACTGATGGGTTTAGAGATAATTTGGCTTCATGTTGTTGGCATTGTGCCTTTAGAGATAATTCAGCTTCGAGCTGTTAGAGATGAATGGTCTTTGTGCCTTGGGTAAACAACGATTCTGATGCGATAAAAGGCTGGATTCTGGTGGGGGCAGTCAGAGCTGTTCGTGATCCTGAACAAGGCAAGAATGGAGGCCGGCAGAGCTGAAGGACCCAGGAGCAAGCTCGGATTACTCTTTCCATGAAAGCCTATGGAGAGGGGAGGTGGAATTGTCCCTCCTTTTTTTCTGGTTGTATTTTGAAGTATCTGAAATTGCATTTTTGGTCTCCAGAATGTCAAAAGGCTTTTCTTTTTAAGAACTACTATTATTGAATTAGCTGCGTAGGGAAGCGTTACTACCTCTGGCAATCAGCTCACCACCCATGGAAATATTTGAATCATAATTGGCTGTTTGCATAATGGTAAATTCCAATTGACACAAAATCCTTTAAGGCCTTTTTACCTTCTTTGCTACTTTTTGCTAAGGGACCATGGTGATTTTGATGGATGGTTTTTACAATTGGATTTAATATCTTTTGGATTTTTCTGGATTGTGCTGACCACAAGCCTTCATTCTGGCTTTGGGCATCTAGCCTTCATCTCTCTTCTCCCTACCAGTTAATTTCATAAGGTTGTCATTGAGAATTGATGAGGTAGTCAGTTAAAATGGCTTTTATGCTTCTGAGATGGTTGACTGGTCTTCAGTGGACATAGAGGCAAAGAAAATGATAGCTGCATATTCATTTATAACTTTTTGCATATTAAGTGTGTTGTGTAGTTACAATTGTTGGCAATGTTTCTTTATTACTTATTTCTTGTAATACAAATTATTGCACTATACAGGAGAGTGAGAGCATTCAATGAGGGTTCATTATTGAGAATCAAGTCAAAATCATTTGAGCATATTAATTAAGTATGGGGCATCGATTTGAAGTACTGTATATTGTCATACTGTATATGGTGCATGTTTTGATGAGGAAGGGGTTAGTAGAAGGTTTGAGCAGTGGACCGTCAATGAAATACATCACATTAGTAAATCAGTCCTATGTTGATGAGTGAGCGTGGCTACTGTAGGGGGCAGAAATGTGAGACCGACACAAAAGTATAATTTTCTCAACGTTTGCCATTTATTTAAATAAAGAAGGGTGAAATGAACTTTTTTTTTAATGTATTATTTTTTTAATTTACATGTATTTTTTAGTTTCGTGTGTAAAATAAAAAGGGTTTTAAAAAAAAGGGGAGGGGGTTAGGGGAACCCCCCCCCATTTCAAACAAAAAATAACAAAAACAAGACATTCAACTTTTTTTTCGGTAATATTTTTTCAACATTTTTGCATTCGAAATAATGAAATTCGAAATATGAACTATAAACCGTCCAAAAGGCATCTGACCCTCACACTAATACATATAACAAAAGTGTACAAGAAACAATTGTCTGTCTTTAGTTCAACAAAGCAGTGCAAAAGTTCCCACTTAATTTTAAGAGTACTCCTGGTGACCAGGGTCGGGCTCCCCTCCGCTGGATCAATTCAGGAACACCCATAGGAAAGTTATTTTCAGTTCAACACAAACATGTCCTTTCCTTACACAGTGTCTTTCCACTTGGTAAAGTAAATATCTCTTTCACAGAACACTTGTTCCTAAACCAAGGCAATTGTTCCTCCACACAATGATTCTTTCAATGAAATACTTTGGTCAGGATAGCACATCAACTACCTTTTGATGTAACAACAAATTGTCAGCATGATAAAGTTACCAATGTCTTTCCACAACACCTTTTTTTTTTATCTCAACCGCACTTCTTGAAAGCAAATGTTTCTTTCCTAGTTTACTCACCTGCCAGGAAGAAAACTTTTACTACTACAGTTCCACTCTTCTTGGTGGCAATATGGGTTGCAGATTTCCCCAAACTGGTGTCGTAGGAAAGGAGAATTGTGCCCTTGTTGCCCTTTTATCTCTCTGTCATAGTCTCTGTGCTGTTGGCACTGTGGGTTACAGGTTCCCCAGGTTGACATTTCATAGATGGAGAATTGTGCCCTTTTTGCCCTCTTATATTTCGACAATTAAGGGGTTTAGGTAAGCGTTCATTCAACTCTTTGCCTCCCCCACCTTGTTTCACTTTGCTTTTGGACTCCCTGTGACTCAATTGCGGGAGCAGCAAACGCTACAACGTATCCTGTATCTCTTCTGAGGCTCAGTGATTACATTAGCAGCTTCGGCGTCGTCCTAGTGTGCTGCACGGCCCAGCGGTTCCTCCCTTCAGTGTCTCAGGTAGTTCTTCTGTTCTCTCGCTGTCTGGCTCTCCCTCTCTAGGAGTGTCTGCTGCTTCATTGTCAGCGACCACAGCTCTCGATCTGATGTCCTCCTCGCATACACTGGCATGTCCGCCTTTCTGCACACCTGCGGTCCGATAAACGATCTGAACCCAAGCCTCGGCTTGGGAGAGTGAAGTCTCTTCTTGATTCACCTGCAGCTTCAACCTCTTCAGAATCTTCACGGACAGCTTATGCAGCTTCTGCTGCTTTCCTTCCTCTTCCACTTTCACCTTCACACAGCTGTGTTCCATTTTCAAGTTTAAATGTCCCGCTCAGGTGCCTTAACTCCAAACAACTGGACTGTATATTCTCTTCAATGGTACCTATGATCCTCATTGTCTCTTGATCTTTCTTCCTCGTCCCAGTAACACAGGCATTATGGATCTTGGAGGCCATACGGAATTTACATCTTTTAGGTCTACTCATTTCTGTTTGATTGTTGAACTGGATGTTATTAACATTAGGCGATGTTCATTGAGGAATGTGTCACTTAACATTGGGGCTAAGATTTCTACCCAAGTCATAAGCACTCAAGTTTTTTTTTAATCAAATTCAGGCACTTCCAAAGTGTACAACTTGTTCTGCCTAGGTAACTGTTCACAGATGAGAGGGACATTTGCAATGATAGCATGCCATTAGATATTGGGGAGTTATAGGACTCTCATCCTCACAAGAAGATTAATACTGCATCTCTCCCAAAGAAGTCACCACTTCCACCTGCCAGCCATCTCTTCCCATGTGATCCTTCCTCAGGGCTAGAATCAGGTAGCGGCTGCCTTCCCCTGGCCACATAGGAGCAGATCCTATGCTGGTGCTCAGTGATGACTCTGCATGATTTGTCCCACTACCCACTGCAGGTTTTTTTGCCTACTCGCTCTTTTGATGCATAGTGAAAGGTGTATGCTTTTCTCTACCTGTATTCCCACCACAGCTCCTACTGGGGGTCTCTAGGACACTACCCTTGGGGTTGAGGAAAGGCCCTCTGAAGTAGAGGTGATGAGAAACATGTGACCTTTAAGGCTTATTAGCACTAATTTCTATTTATTGTTTCAAAGTTGGTTGACATATGGGTTTGTTGAATATATATATTTCTGAGGCTTGTGGAATCTGCTTAGATCACATGCTGTGCAAAGGCCGACATCTAGTGGAAGCTGCGGAGTATTAGTTTGTTTTTCGAAACTCGAAAATGGGTGTCGACACAGGGCGTGCCAGTAATACTATCCTTAGTGTGACGTCCACTGTACCCATGATCCCTCACGCGTCTAGGACCGTCAGATTGGTTTTTTCCGCCATACTGGTCGGAAGCATCCCGCGGAGTTCTTGGCCTTAGCCACAATTTTGCTAAAATATCTTAATATTTCCCCATTTCTCCACCCCAACGTCGAGCCACCGAAGTTCGACACTCGACGTCGGCCCGGAGGAGGAATCCACCGTCTCCAGCTGCATGACGGACTTGGGCCTCGGAAGGCCTCTGGCCCCGGCCTGGGCCTTGGAAGGCCTCTGGCCTCAGCCCGGGCCTTGGATGGCCTCTGGCCTCGGCCCTGCAAGTAGGGAGAGTGGGGGGTGGCACATACTCTACACTCTTTTATATATAGGTACATCTTCTATATATTCCTACAATCATTAGCCCGCTGCCACAAGGTGCGTATGGAGGGTACCCCTTTCCAATTTTGCCCCAAATGCAACCGCAAGTACCCTTGGGTTGACGGACACACCACGTGTAACCTTTGCTTGCCGCAAGACCACCCCGAGGCGAACTGCAGAGCGTGTAATAGGTTTAAACCGAAAACACTAAAGGACCGTTTGATCAAGCGTTGGGCCCACCACGCCAGGCGTCAAGAGGCCATGGCAGCGGAGGGCGCCTTCAGCGATGGCAGCGACGCCGTGCTTTCGGACGGTGAGGGCAATGTGGCATCGAGAGACAGCCAAGCGCAAGTCCCAGACCTCGGAAGGTCGTCCGGCAGGGCGGCAATGGGGAAAACACCCGGCGACACAAGCGCTACCCACACCACTTCCACCAAACATAAGTCCCACCGAGACTCGATGCGCACGTCGAATTCTCGGAAAGGGGCACACAGAGAACGGTCCACCGGATTGGTGTCCTCTGGGCGTTCTCGATCTAGATCGCCGCATGACTCCAGGCAGCCATCCACTCTTGCCAAGAGTGCCTCGCTCACTAAGGTAACGCGGGTTCGATTGTCGGAAGACGAAGCCGACCTCTATCCCCAGGCCGCACTCCAGGAGTCGGCGGCAGCAGACCGCTTAACGGCTGTTCCTGAGTCCCAACCTCCACACTCTAGAGAAAGGGAAACCACCCCCGAACCTCGACGCCAGACGTCGAAAGGCTCCGTAGGGGCGAATAAACAGGGAAAACACTCTTCCACCCACGGGGATGGGGGGAAACAACAAAAGAAGCATTCTTCCACACCTCAGAAGCAGTCAGACAGGCAAAAACAGACGGACAAGTCTCAGTGCAGGGGTCCTTAAAATGACAGAAGACTAACACAGAGGTCCAGTCAGGACAAGACAGGGAAACTCTCCCAGGAAAGAGTCATTCCCAGCTCAAGGGAATGGTCTAGTGACGGCATAGACAGAGTTATGTCTAGGATGTCGTCTTTGGCAGACTTCTATGCCAAGAATCCTGAACACTTCCTCTCATATACCCCTGACGGGGCTTCGCCCTCAAGTTCTAGGGACCCGATACCCCCAAGTAAGAAGTCCCGGGTTGAAGCACCAACACGGTCTTCGGACCCTTTCTGTATACAGCCCTACTCTCAATATAATGAGGATCCACACTTTATTGAGGATCCTGATTTGTGCATGTTGGGAGAACAATCTGGGATGGGCTACTACGGGGATGATGAGGACCAAGAGGAGGAAAAGGATGACCCAGAAGCCTACAGGGTAGATTCCCCAGTAGACAAAGATCCCCCGGTTACCGACTCCCCGGTCGGCAACCAACCTCTCCTGAATGAAGTTCTGTCCAGAGCGGCAGAACACTTCCACATTGACACCGAGGGAGCACAGGAAGAGAGGGTCTTTGCCTAAGAATTAGTGGGAGAAAGAAGACCTGTTGCCCAGGCCATCCCTATCTTTAAATCGATACAAAGGAGGATAGACCCTTCCCTTGTAAATCCCAACCTCACCAGGGCGGTAAACCCCAGGATAGAGAAACTTTTCAGGGCAGCCCAATCAGACCCGCTGTACATAAGGGGGCAACTGAAACCGGACTCCCTGGTAGTTACAAACACACGAAAGAGGGCGGGAACACCCCTGTCATCGTCCAAAGCTCCTCCCGACAAGGAGAGCAAGAAGATTTATGGCTTGGGTAGGAAAGTAGCCTCCACTTCCGCCTATCAGGCAAAGATTGCCAACTCCACCACCCTACTGGCGAGTTACAACTGCCACCAGTGAGAGGAAGTCGCGGCACTCATAGACTCTGCCCCAGAACCCTTAAAAGGCCAATTGGCACGGGTTGCGTCGGAGGGAAGTGCCGTGTCCGGTTGCATCTTAAAAGCAACCTTTGATACCGCGGATAACGCCGGCAGATTGATAGCAGAAAGCACTGTTCTCAAAAGACATGCTTGGTTACGCCAGTCTGGGTTCAAACCCGAAACACAAGCATCATTAAAAGACAAACCGGTGGAGACAGATCTACTCTTTGGGAAGGCGGTAGAGGACGCCCTGGAAAATGCCAAGGATGAGTACAAGACTCTCAAATCCCTAGGCCAATTAACCAACAAACCCCCGAATCAAAGAGGGAATGGCAATTTTCGTCGCCCACGCGGACAAAATTCCCACAGAGGAACAAACTATTCCCAGGGGCAGGGTACACCATGGAACAACAAAAACCAGCAGTCTACCCAGAGTTAATGCAGGGGTAATAAGAGGATGTGGTAAGGGTAGAGGCAGCCCCAGTAGAGGCGGTGACACGTCTCCACCAAAACAGTGACGTTCCATTCAGGGTCCCTTCTCACACATCCCCAGTAGGGGGACGCATTACCAACTTCACCCAAGCTTGGGAAGGGATCACATCAGACAGATAGGTGCTGTCCACAGTGTCCGCAGGATACTGCATAGAACTGTTAGAGCGTCCCCGAAACCACCCTCCACGTCAAAAAGTACACTCATTAGACCACCAGAAGATCCTCCTCGAAGAGATCGCCAATCTTCTAGCAAAGGACGCGATAGAACTCGTCCCGGGACACCAGGTACACAAGGGTATTTATTCAACTTACTTCCTTGTGCCAAAAAAAGATTTGACAATGCGCCCAGTATTGGACTTAAGGCCTGCAAACAAGTATGTCAAGCCCCAAAAATTTCGCATGACTACTCTCCAAGAGGTAATCCCCCTCCTAAAAAAGAGGATTACATGGCAACATTGGACATGAAAGGTGCTTATTTTCATATTTCCATGTTCCCAGCGCACAAAAGATACTTGCGCTTCAAGGTGGACAGTCGGCACTACCAGTTCAAGGTACTGCCCTTTGGGATAGCCTCGGCTCCAAGGGTATTCACCAAGGTACTGGCGGCGGCACACCTACGCAGGGAGGCAATCCCAGTGTACCCTTATCTGGACGACTGGCTCATCATGGGGGAGACCCCAGTAATTTGCAGAACAAACATTCAAAGAACGATCGACCTCCACTTCGAATTAGGTTTCTCCATAAACGAGAAAAAGTCAAGTCTGGTGCCAAGCACCTCCAAACAGTTCTTAGGAGCTGTCCTAAACATACAAGAGGGGTTGGCATTTCCATCAGAGGAAAGAATTCGGAATATACTGCTGCAAATTCCGCACTATCAGGCCGGTCGCCAGATAACGGTACGCAAAGCAATGTGTTTGCTGGGCATGATGGCGTCATGTAGTTACCTGGTCCCCCACGCGCGCCTGCGCATGCGTCCCATGCAAGAATGGCTGGCGAAACAGTGGTCTCAGGCAAGTGGTCATTGGGACGATCTAGTGGTCGTTTCGCCAACACTTGTACAAAGTCTTCACTGGTGGACAAGAGAAAATCTGTCCAAGGGGAAACCCTTTTACGATCCCGAGATACAGGCGGTAGTCACAGCGGACGCATGCCTGTCGGGGGTGGGGAGCTCACCATATCCACCACACACCTCTGGTCTCACTCAGTGGCCAAGAATCAGATCAACCTGCTAGAGCTTCTGGCAGTATTCGGAGCGCTTCAAGCGTTCGAGCCCTACCTGTTGAACCTGTCAGTGCAGATCCGGACGGACAGCACTACAGCCATGTTTTACCTGAACAAGCAAGGAGGGACTCGTTCGCCAAATCTGTCCAAGGTTGCCCAGAAAATTTGGATATGGGCACTCAGACGGAACATCTTCCTGTCATCGCAACATGTTCCAGGGGATCTCAATTCTCTGGCGGTCGCTTTGAGCAGAGGTCCCCTCCCAGAAGAACACGAATGATGTATACACAGAGAAATCGTAGAAGATATCTTCTCCCAGTGGGGGTTCCCCACTATAGACCTATTCCCCACAAGCGAAAACAGACAGTGCCCAGGATTCGCATCCAGGTTCCCCCAACCAGACTCCCAGGGGAACGCCCTGTGGATGGACTGGTCAGGGATGTTTGCGTATGCTTTTCCACCAACACCTCATCAGGAAGGTGGTCAACAAGATGAACAGAGAATCGATGATGCTCGTTCTGGTTGCTCCCGTGTGGGCGAGACAACCGTGGTTCCCAAACGTATGCAGACTAGCAGTGTGCAAACCCATCAAACTCCCGGGCTGGTACAACCTACGCAGGGTTGGTTTTTAACTCACTAAAGGTACACCTGGCAGCTCTGTCAGCATACACCACCTCCCATAACAAGGTGTCGTGGTGGAAAGTACCAGTGGTTAAAGCCTTCATGGAAGGAGTAAAGAGACTTCACCCTCCAATTTATAACCCACCACCAGGATGGGACCTTAACGTGGTGCTAGCTAAACTCATGGGCCCCCCATTCGAGCCCATGCATAAAAGCAGTCTCAAACACCTGACTTATAAGACAGCCTTCTTAGTAGCAATCACATCGATAAGAAGGGTCAGTGAAATTCAGGCTCTGTCAGTGCAGGATCCTTTCTTTACAGTTCATAACGATAAACTGGTTTTACGAACACATCCTAGGTTCTCACCTAAGTTTATTTCAAGATTCCACGTGAACCAGTCCATCGAGCTTCCGGCTTTCTTCCAAGACCCACAAAGCTCGGCTGAGGTGAATCTACACACTCTAGATGTGCGTAGGGCGGACTTACTCTATGTAAACAAAACCAGACCGTTAAGGAAAACTGACCAACGGTTTGTCTCTGTAGTTACAGGCAAAGAGGGAGATCGCGTCTCTAAAGGTGCCATCTCTAAGTGGATTGCTAACTGTATCCAGCTTCGTTACTCTCTTTCTGAAAGAACTTTGCCTTTCACACCAAGAGCCCACTCTACAAGAGGTATTGGGGCCACTCTGGCTTTCACTGCAAATGTACCCCTTGACACCATTTGCAAAGCAGCTACTTGGAGCTCTATTCACACCTTTACTCAGCACTACTGCATTGACACCCATTCCAAGATAGATACTCAAGTGGGACAAGCGGTTCTAAGACATTTATTTGCTCATGACCCTTCTCACATCCCACCTCCTTCCTCTAACACTGCTCGCTAATCTATGCACAGCAGATTCCACAAGCCTCAGAAGAGATACATTACTCACCGTAATCGTATTTCTGATGCTTGTATCTGCTTAGATTCACATGCGACCCACCCTTCCTCCCCTCTGAGAGAAGGCGCATGGATGCTTGTAGTCTTATCTATCTATCTGCTTGGATTATCTATACTCGCGCTACTCCTCATGCTACCTCATGTCAGAAAAAATACAATCTGAGGGTCCTAGACGCGTGAGGGAGCATGGGTACAGTGGACGTCACACTAGGGATAGTATTACTGGCACGCCCTGTGTCGACGCCCATTTTCGAGTTTCGAAAAACAAACTGCAATACTCCGCAGCTTCCACTAGATGTCGGCCTATGCACAGCATGTGAATCTAAGCAGATACAAGCATCAGAAATACGATTACGGTGAGTAATGTATCATGTATATGCATATTTATATATATATATATATATATATATATATATATATATATATATATATATATATATATATATATATACTGCAACCGCAGTAAAATTGTGGATTTTGACTCAGCCAGCAAAGTAATGGCTTTTAATTTCCTACAACAGCAGTACCCCAAAAGGATTATTGAAAGGGCGTATTTGAAGGTCCGGGAAATGAATAGACATGTAATGTTAACAACATCTAAAACGGACCGAGCGAAAGAGGAGGAGCAAAATACTACCAGGTTAATTCTGACATTTGGAAGCCATTCGAGTATTATTAGACGAATAGTCAACAAGTACTGGAAAGTGTTGAAAGCCGATAAGGATATAGGTGGCATGCTTCATGACCATCCTGATATCACCTTTAGTAAAAGTGCCTCCATCAAAGATTTATTGGTGAAAAGTTATATGGCCACAGAAAGGAACGACACGAACACCAATTGGCTTTCTTTAACAGGAACAGGTTTCTTCAAATGTACCAGATGTAAGATCTGTAAATACGCAAAGAACTGTAAAAGTTATGAGCATCCTATACTGAAACATCTGGTCTACATCAACAGCAAAATTACATGTGAATCTGAATTGGTGGTATATGCTTTGATATGTCCTTGCTCAAAATGGTACATCGGAAGCACAAAATGCAAGCTGAAAGTACGTATCTTGCAACATGTGAGAGCCATTATTAATAAGGACTGCTCTTACCCTATGGCTAAACATTTTTTGGAAATGCATAATGCCGATCCAGCTTATCTTACGTTTTTTGGCATTCATAAGGTCATCCCAGGCCCCAGGGGAGGTGATAATGAAAGAACACTCCGCCAAGAAGAGACTAAATACATCTTAGACTTCGAGAGTAAAACACTGTTGGGACATAACATCGATGAGGAGCTTCACACATTTTTGGGGACATAAAGATCATATTGAATACGATAATACCCCCGGCAGCTCATTTATTCAAAGCACCTTTTTCATAATTGTATATGCTTAATGGATTGTGCATTGTTTCATTTTTTATTCCTTTTTACTTATCACTTCTTTCTTTCACTTTTTATGGTGACTTTCAATTTGACTCAAAAACAATTTGTTTAATATACTTGGCTCAGGTATGCCCATAGGGAGGCCTGTTTTTGATTTATTGATTTCATCCTGGCAAGCAAGTAGTGGCAATCTGAATACAATTCTAAGATATTAGATGTGTTTAAGATGGTGTGATTATATTTTTAGTTCAGAGTTGACATCTGGGCATTTTTTACCTGGTATGCATATTTGACATTTGAAAGTATCCTTTCCCTTTTATATCTATTTTTTGATATTATCAAGTTATAAAAATACGGGAACACCATATGGCAAGGGAGTTATTTGAAGTCACTACTACAAGTAAATGTTGGGATATATTTGCTTTTATTGTGTTGTATTATACAAGAAAATGAATTCCTTTGTTTTGTATTGGAAGTATTTTTAGAGAGATGTTTATAGCTGGCACTATGCACTTTACAATATGATATGAATGTTCTCTATATCCTTCTATATATACTTACTGGATCATAGGAATGCATTGTTTGCACAGAAGCACCACGCACTTTATATTGTCTCAACGCTACTCATTTAGCGAAGATATTAATCTCGCTTCCAGGCACTCCATAATTATGGTGAGATGCACAAGTAGTTACTTCTTTGCTTCGCTAATAATATTTTTGGCAGATTTTTTCTGTTACCCTTGCACCCTTACCTTCATGTACCCAATGTGAAAGATAACACTATATTATCTAGTCAAAAAAAACATGGGAACATCATATGGCAAGGGAGTTATTTGAAGCCACTACTAGAAGCAGATATCGGGATATATTTGTTTTTACTGTGTCGCATTACATAAGAAAAAAATTCCTTTATTTTATTGGAATATTTTAGAGAGATGTCTATAGTTTGCACTAAGCACTTTATAATATAACATGAATGTGCTTTATTGTTCCATATGAACTTACTATATCATAGGAATGCATTGTTTACACAAATGCACTATGCACTTTATATTGACTCAACGTTACATATACAGCGAAGATATTAATCTCGCTTTTAGGCACTCCATAAACATGGCAAGATGCATTAGTAGTCACCTCTTTGCTCTGCGTACATTTTAGACAGGTCTATTTTGTTACCCCTGCCTCCATGTATTAAATGGGAAAGACAACACTATGTTTACAATATGATAGTTTTGATGTTTCTCGTAATGCACTTACAATTGTAGTTTGTGCCATATATTATGAGCTGATTTTCTGAAATAGCACCAACATTTAAAATGCCAATTTTATTCGTATTTGTCTTGCTATGGCTGAAAAGTCATGTTTAATATTTAAACATATGCTTATATCCTTCTGCAATGTGAACCAGCAGCCCAAGCCAAGATGGCTAATTGCCACTATTTTTGAGATTTTAAGTCACCTTTTTTATGTCTTTCACTTTGGTGGGAGTGTCTGGTATAAAAGCAAACGCTCTATGGTTGATGAGTGACTGTGAACAAGCCACTGGTTAGTGGTGAAACGCGTCAGGCTGCCGTCTGGCCAAGCATAATTTGCACTGGGAGATTACTTTTTATCTGTTGCACACGCAAAATAAAGGCTGTTATATTATATGCAACCAATGCTGCAGTGTTTGCTGTTGGATTTCCGTGATTCTTTGGATTATTGGAACACTTTTGTTCGTGGAGTGCTGCTCGCCTGAATAGTTTCTGGTTGAAGCCGTTCGTATTTGAAATATAGATATATATATATTTGTTTTTTTTACAAAGCCACGGTAGTGGCTGTGTAGTTATGGTTAAGTTGCTGTTTCCATAGTATATGGGCCACTCTGAATTTCTTTGCAGGGGGACTTTTTGGGGGGTCCCAAAACGTCTTTTTTTTCCCATAGACTGAATGGGGGAAAAACTTTGCGCACGGCTACAGGCCAAACCGCTGGATGGATTTTCACCAAATGTGCGGCAGGGGCTTGGTCCCAAAAGCGTGCTTTTGTAAATTTGGTGACAATCCGTGCAGTAATTTTCTTTAAAATGACCAAAAAGTAGGTCTCAAAAAATTAATGATATCTATGTCCGCTCTGCGGTCACACTTCCCTGTTCACTCCGCGGACAAGATACCGATTGGCTAAGGGGCTGGCATCATGACCGCGGACACGCAACGTCTCTGCCGATTGGCTGCAGTGAGCCGTGTTCTGCGTCAGATTGTTTGGATGCGTCCGACATCTTGGATCCGCTGACAGCGCAGCGGCGACCAGCAGCAAAATGCTATTTCGAAAACTGTTTTGCTGTGTCAGAGTGCTTGGGGAGGTTCAGACAGTAAAAAAATGGGTGAAAAAATATTTGTTCAGGCGTCGGGTGTTAATGATGTATTCCCTATGCTCGCCTTTTTCGGGATGTTTGTAAGTACAGAACATGAGGGGTCTCATAAGGGTAGTATTTCAGTCCGTGCTGTGCACAGGGAACTTGAAACTGTTCTAAGGACATGCGTGGTGTTAGCGAACATTGAAATTGAGTACATGCCGTAATTAAATAATTTTATTCTATGGGTGTGGTATTGGTTTGTACGCCGCCATGGGTGTGACATGCTGCGGTGGTTGTGGCCAGGGCCTAGAGTCTTGGATGCATGGCCGTAGGCCGAAGGCCATACTTCCAAGACTGTAGGCCCTGGCCACAACCACCGCAGCATGTCACAGCAATGGATACACTTGTAGTATTGCTTATCGATCAGATGGTTGTGGGGAGTGTGTAGAGTCTTGGGTGCATGGCCAAATGCCATGCACCCAAGAACAAAGTTATAAGCACTGGAGGTATAAGCCACTGCACACCCATACATTGTAAGATCTATGGACATACAGCTAGGAGTCTAGCCTCTGGCCACAACCACTGAAGCATACCACACCTATAGATACACCCGTACTACCGCACATCACTCAGGTGGTTGTGGGGAGGGCCTGCAGTCTTGGGTGCATGGCCAAAGGCCATACACCCAAGAACAAAGTTATAACCTCTGAACTTTTAAGCCAACATGGGTTTTATATAGTGAGGTGGTTGTGGGCAGGACATAGACTTTTGGGTGCATGGCTGCAGGCTGTAGGCCATACACCCAAGAGTGTAGACTCTGCCCACAAGCACTGCAGGATATAACATTCATACATCACACCCATACATTCGATTATGTATCTGGTAGGTGTGGGCAGGGCCTAGAGTCCAGGGTACAAATGGAGTGCATGCTACAGTTATAATGTTTCATTCTATGGGTGTGCTAATGATTTATAAGCAACCATGGGTGTAATATGCTGCGGTGGTTGTGGCCAGGGCCTAGAGTCTTGGGTGCATGGCCGTAGGCCGCAGGCCATACTTGACTCTAGGCCCTGGCCACAACCACCGCAGCATGTCACAGCAATGGATACACCTGTAGTATTGCTTATGGATCAGATGGTTGTGGAGAGTGTGTAGAGTCTTGGGTGCATGGCCTAAGGCCATGCACCCAAGAACAAAGTCATAAGCACTAGAGTTGTAAGATACTGTACACCCATACATTGCAATATCTATGGACATACAGCTAAGAGTCTAGACTCTGGCCACATCCACTGCAGCATACCACACCTATAGATGCACCCGTAGTATCGCACATCACTCAGGTGGTTGTGGGGAGGACCTGCACTCTTGGGTGCATGGCCGAAAGCCATGCACCCAAGAACAAAGTTATAACCTCTTAACTTATAAGCCAGCATGGGGGTTATATAGTGCGGTGGTTGTGGGCAGGACGTAGACTTTTGGGTGCATGGTTGCAGGCTGTATGCCATACACCCAAGCGTGTACACCCTGCCCACAACCACTGCAGCATATTGCATTCATACATCACACCCATACAATTATGTGTCTGCTAGGTGTGGGCAGGGCCTAGAGTCCTGGGTACAAATTGAGTTCATGCATCAGTTACAATGTTTCATTCTATGGGTGTGCTACTGATTTATAAGCAACCATGGGTGTAAATGCTGCAGAGGTTGTGGCCAGGGCCTAGAGTCTTGGGTGCATGGCCGTAGGACGTAGGCTGTAGGCCATACTGCCAAGACTCTAGGCCCTGGCCACAACCACCGCAGCATGTCACAACAATGGATACACCTGTAGTATTCATTATCGATGAGACGGTTGTGGGGAGTGTGTAGAGTCTTGGCTGCATGGCCGAAGGCCAGCACCCAAGAACAAAGTTATAAGCACTGGAGTTATAAGCCACTTCACACCCATACATTGAAATATGCATGGACATACACCTAAGACTTTAGGCCCTGGCCACAACCACTGCAGCATATCACAGCTATAGACACACCCGTAGTATTGAACATCACTCAGGTGGCTGTGGGGAGGGCCTGCAGTCATGGGTGCATGGCCAAAGGCCATGCACCCAACAGCACATTTATATGTAGTGTAGTTACAAGCCACAATGGGTGTGATATGGTGTGGTAGTTGTGGCCAGGACGTAGAGTCTTTGGTGCATGGCCTAAGACTATGCACCCAAGTACAAAGTTATAAGCACTGCAGTTATAAGCCTTTATGGATTTTATATACTGGATACCCATACATTGAAACATCTATGGCCTTACACCAGAGACTGTAGCCTGTGGCCACAGCTACTGCAGCATATTACAGGTATAGGTACACTCGTACTATCAAACCTCATTCAGGTGGTTGTGGGGAGGGCGTAGCGTTTTGGGTGCATGGCCGAAGGCCATGCTCCCAAAACCAACTTTATACGTAGTGAAATTAGAAGCCACAATGGGTGCGATATGCTGTGGTGGTTCTGGACAGGACCCAGAGTCTTGGATGCATGGCCAATGGCCTTGCACCCAAGACTGAAGTCATAAGCAGTGAGGTTATAAGTGAACATGGGTGTGCTGTGGTGCGGTGGTTGTGTGCACGACCTAGCGTCTTGAGTGCATGGCTGCAGACCATGCACCTAAGAGGAAACTTATAAGTAATTAAATTACGAGCACCATGGTTTTGATATGCTGCGATGGTTGTGGGTAGGACCTATAGTCTTGGTTGCTTGGTCGTAGGGTGTAGGTGTTGGGTTATACATCGAAGACGCTAGGCCCAGCCTACAGCCACTGCACCAATCTTACTGTCATAGATTATACGTGTAGATTTGATTATGTATGACATGACTGTAATTATACTTACTGTTTACTTTGTTCAGAATCCATATATGTCTTACATGACTTTAGTACTTGGCGGAAATATCCTTTTTTAATTTCTGTGTTAAAAGCTAAAAGCATGTTAGTGTTTGCATTTTATGAACACTGATTACATTGTATAATAGACAGTTTAGCTTTTTGTTTTTGACCCTCATATTTAGTTTACAAACCAGTGTACTGTGCATTTTGCTCAGTTTCTGTGTTTGTATTTCAAATCCTTGGGTCTGGGGGGAAAAAAATCCTTGTCGGATTAAAAAAAAACCTTTATTTGCTATGCTACAAACTATTTCTTTTTGTTTGAGTGTTTCCTTGTTCTTTCTGATTAATGTTCTGTCTGTTGCCTTGTTGCAGATTTTTAACAACAGTTAGATACCTGTTGGCGTATTCTAACTGTGCATTTGTTGTTACGGATCTGTGGTATTCATTTATCTGTTTCGTTGTTATACACCCTTGGGCAGTTAGGTACCTGTTGGCGTATTCTAACTGTTTGTAGTCTTTTTTACTTGATTTTTTGGTAATGTTGAAGTACACATTAGTTATTACATTCTGGCTTTAAGAAGATTAAATGCACATTTGTAAGATTAGCTGGCACTCTCTGCTTTAGAGTAATGGTGCTATCATTACATTCCAACCATCCCCCACATTTCTTTTTAATGTATGCAGTGTAGTGACCTGCATTGGTTGTAGCTCCTGCATGGTAGATTATACCTACTGTTGTAAAGGTTTTCTATTCAAGTGACACTTGACCGTGTGTGAATCCAGACAGCTTGTAGTTGTTTTTGGTACCATCTGCATTATAACGTATAAGCATTGTGTAGTTACTATGTGTTTGTATCAGTAAGGTGGAGTGATTGGCTGAATTGCACATAGTACATAATCTGCCATGGTTTGCATTCTGTACAAGTTGCTGAAATGGAATGGATTCACAATTCGGTACGGATACATACACAAATCGCTCATTTGGGATTTTTTCCTGTATCACATTGTTACAGAGAGTGCATGTATGTTTCCACATGTATGAAATCTGGAAGATTTCATTTATAGGTATGCTTTTGTTTTCCAGTACTTGTAGTAAGTACATTAGAAATTCTTGTGGATCTTCTTGTGAGTTTATAGTGAATCTCACCATTCCAGCACAGTAGTCCAATTCTTGTCTTATTCCGTGAACACTCTACGTGTTGTCAGGATTGTTTGTTGCGTTTCTATGAAGGACTAACATTTGCAAACACAATTGGTCGGTACTGTGTAAGTAAATATTGTTAAGAATTGGTGGCTATTGAAATAGAATATTCATTGCTACATTTGCATAGCAACTTACACCAGTTTCATTCGAAAATTTGAATGGACCAGCTAGTCCTGTATCTGAGTGCTTTTTTTTCGGACTTTGTGTTCCTTCTTTGAAGAAGTACCTGGTTTACTTTCCCTAATTGGTTCTTCTTTGCTTGTGGTAATTTATGAAGTTTTAGTTTCTTTTGTTTTCTTTGAAGGATTTGCCGTCAGATTCTGTTGCATTTCTGTTTGAATTAGTTTTCTTTTACCACATTTTACTTTTTCTGGAAGAGGATATTGTTTCAGATGGGGGGTGTACAGTGAACGCAAGGAATATCAGCATTCAGTTTACTTGCATCAAAGTTGATTAGAAATAGACCGTCAAGTGTACGGCGCTCATGCCTTCTTTAAAGACTGTGTTTCCTATATCTATCAATGCTTTGTCTAGGGTAAGACCTTGGAATTTATGAATGGTGACTGCATATGCAAGAGTCAGAGAAAATTGTTCTCTACGTACATACATGTCTTTGAAGAGAAGAAATCGAGCAGTTGAGCGCCCTATCCTTTTCACTTCTGAAAGTTTGTCAAAGCGAATATTGACAAACTGGATGTTGTTGTCACCTGGGTATGTTTGAAAGTCAACAACTGTACCCAGTGCCCCATTAACTAGCCCTTGCTCCACGTCAAGGTTAAGTTTAAGCATTAATCTACAATTTAAGGATAATTTTAATATTTTTTCCAACCCAGCTGTGTTGGAGATTGAATTTTCTAAGCTATTTAGTCTTCTTGTGGCTTACTCACACATGGGTAGTGCCATACCATGTACGTCTAGTTTGTCTGTGGTGCAAATTTCCATTATTGGTTGCATTTCTTTATTTAATATTGTTTCACAGCTTGCAAGAGTTGGCATTAAGGCCATACAATTGACATTTTTGTGCGCTAATTGTTCCATAACATCAGTAGCACATGCATTATCGCCATAAAGTGCATGAATGTGCCGCTTTTTCAATATTGCTTGTGCTTCTTGAGATAGTACACCAACTCTAATACATTTTAAGATGTTGGCATAAGTGAGATCTGCAGATTGCTGCATGTTTTCTGTTAATTCTCTGTATTGGAAATGTTGGCAAAGGTTGACATTTCCTGTGCTGCCAACAGTTTTACGGCAGAGTTTGTGTCCTAAGGTTTTAAAAATGGGTTCACCTTTCACTGGTATCAATTGTAGAAGATCTCCGAAAACAATAATGTGTTTCCCTGCAAAGAGTTCTTTGTAGTTTGTTTTAAGTACTTCTTGCAATCTGAGGTGAATCAAAGCCAACATTAGGTTGGAGACCATGCTCACTTCATCTATTAGTAGCATTTTCATTTGTTTTAATACTCTGCATAGTTCCATTGCAGCTTCTGCAGAAAGTTTGTAATAGCCTAATTTGTTTTGGTGTTCTACTGGAAGGAGTAGTAATCGGTGTAAAGTGACACCGCCTATGTTGTCAGCAGCTAAACCTGTGGGGGCAGTTACAACAGCTGAGAGTTTGTTGTTGGGTCAATTGTTGAAGGAACTTGCTGATGATTTTGATTAAGAATGTTTTTCCTCACCCAGCTTCACCCCTGACGTACAGTAGTTTAGGTTTGTAATTTTGGCAGGTACATTCTTTATTTTTGTGTTGTACACCATGTGCAATTTGTTTTGTTACGTCTTCAAAAATGGTGCGCTGATCTTTAAGTTTCGCTTGTTGTACAATTAAGTCTTCTATATCTTCTTGATAGTGACACATGGTGTTTTCCACTTCTGTCATAGCTAATTCTGCCTAATTTGCTCTTAGTGGCTGTCCTAGTGGTTCTTGGCTTCCTGTTACAGAAGGTTGACTACTGTCAGAAGAGTCCTTATCTATTTGGGCCTGAAGTTCTTCTTCGTGTTGCTGTTCATTGCGCAACATTGTTTTGTACTGCGTAAAGTTCACATCAGTGATGGCGCTTTCATTTGCTTTGAAAGCATCTTCATAGCAGTCATAGTTATCTAGTATCTCTTCCTCTTTTCTCCATGGTTTAAAAAGTTGTAGCAGAGACATGTAATATAGTTCTTTCTGTTGAGGAGTTTTTAATGACAATTTGACATTATTAATTAAGCTTCGTTTGGCAAGTTTCACTAAGCTGCCTTCACAATCTGTCACTCTATATCTACCTTTGCTTTCATCGGGTTTTATATTATTTTTGTATGCAAAGTTTTGAACTATGTGGTATAGACACATGCTTCCCAAAGTGCTACTCCTGTTCGGATAGTATGTGTCCAGTAAATTGTTTTTTAAAATGTCTTGGCTGTTGGGAACATTTCTGGCAATTGTTTCTATGTCCTCATATGATTTGAGAACTCTTTTTCTAGATTGAGCAGGACCAAGACTTAGCCGTACTATGTTATCTGATTTTCCATACAAAGCAGTACCGGTTAAACGATCTGCAGCTTCATAGGTACCACATTCTCTATGAGAGAGCATTTTTATGCCTAGGCTGTACAATTTCTGAGATAGTGTTTTGCCTGATAGGTCGTCCCAGAGGTCTTGAAGCTCTGTTTTTTCTGCTTTTGTTAAGTAGGCTGTAACATATCGTGCAGCAATAGTGGAAATGTCTGCAATGCACTGCATATCTATGTTTGTATTCCATAAGAGGGCAATGATTGCATTGTAATCATTGATATATTTTGATTCTTCTGTTCTTTTTATGTAATACGTGTTCTTAGGTGATTTACCTTTAACACTATGTCAAACTGAAGACATGAATTTGTTCACTTCACCTGTTTCTATAACTGGTCTAGGGAAACCAAAGCGGCATTTGGTGTAGTATTTCCCTTTGTTTTTGTATTTGCGATGACAATATTTGCCACATTTGTGTCTTTGAAATTGTAAAATCTGCCCATGCAGGTCACTATGTGTCCGTTGTGAAGGGATTTCACAAGTGACATATTTTTGGATGAACTGCAAAACAGTGGCATCACTGTCGTGACCAAATTTAGGTGCACCTTTGATCCATAAAAGCATGTGAATATGCGGTGCTCCTCTCACTTGGTATTCTTTTCTGCAAAAGATGTGTTGCACTTCTCCGAGGGGAGGCAGTTTTATTGCAAGTAAAGGGTAGCATAGCAATGAAACGATGATGGAAATATCTTGACACATTAGCTGGATCTTGAGAGTAAAGGTCTCCAGTTGTTAATATATCTATGTTGGTTTTGTTGTTGTTTGATATGCGTAGGAACTCATGTAAATCTTCCCATGCATATTCTGCACAACTTAGTGTAACAAACCAAGTCGGTGGTCCAAGTTTTCTGATCATACAACATACGTCTCCGTGCCGTCGGAACCAGTATTCTTTTGTACCACGCATGTTTGCAAACAGATTTGTTATACTTAATTGTAAAACCTCATCTTTTTCTTGTACGTTTTGTGTTGATTGCGTAGCTGACATATTTTGAAAGTGGGTCCCAGATTTCAAAATGTGTGCAACTCCGTAACATAGGGTTGCTAGTTCACTTTCAAAGAATAGGTGGAATATGTATACCACATTTTGTCTAAATCTGGGATCTTGCGAATACATAAGTAATGAGTGGTATTCTGATGCCGTAATCTGAGTGGGTCTCTCATCGTCTCTTCCACCGTTGCCAGTAGGAAATAGCAGTGGAAAAGCATGTGCTTCTATACTTTTTTCCCATATGCTCATTGGTTTGTCGCATTTGGTAAATTTCTAGTGCATCATCTATGCTTTCATTGGAATGCAATGGATGAATTTTGTAATGGTCCAAAAGAGTGGTGACTGCAGCAGGATCCAGAAGTTCAAATTGTCCAGTTTCTGATGAGTCTTGAATTATTTCAGTTGTTTCCCTTAAGCTTTCTTCAATATTTATTTCCTTTTAGTATTTGTTATTGTCTTTTAGATATTGCAAGGCTTGTCTCACTTCATGTAAGTCCACCAGTTGTTGCCAATTTATTTTTTCTTTTGTTGGTACACCATTTACCAAGACAAATAAAGAATGCTCTATTGAACGTTGCACTCCTAGAGTGTGTACAATTTCTGTTAGATCTAATGGCAAATAAACTACTTTGCCACAAATGCCTTTAACCAATTCAGAGGGAGGTAATTTAGCTGTTTTTGTTTGAAGGTGTATAATTGCTTGAAATGGGTGAACTGTTTGGATTATGATGCGCTCATGCAAATTGAGTTGTTGCAGGGTTTTTGGTAGTGGGAACAATTCCAAATTATTTGTGATAGCACGTGAAGGAGTTTGGTTGTTGTCCAGTTTTGTAGTGCAGTAACTGCAACATATTAGGGGTTCATTTTTTGGTATTTGTTTTCTGCTAAAAGGTAGAGAGCTTTTTTAAACCATTTGGAATCTTCATTGGCTTCTATTTTGTATCCTATGTCTATATTTTTTGTGGTATCTTTTGTAAAACGTTCTGCGGCAACACACACACACGGTTTGGTACTTCAGCCGATGCACTTTTAAATTTTAGGTTTTTTTTTTGTATGTGTGTAATAGAAGGTTGCCATGTGCAGAATTGTTGCTAGTCTGTTCTAAAACTATTGCATTTTGTAAGTGGCTTTCACTTCCAAAATATTTTCTCTGGATACGGTCGATTTCTTCTTGTAGGTATTTGGGTGTACCATGCAGAAGAGTGTTATTTAAATTGGCTCATTCTGAAGCTGGACTTTTAGCATAGTATATTTTATACACTAGATTTCGTACATTTCAATGACGTATTGATATCCTTTTGATATCATGGAAGGTGCTTTTGCAAATGGGTCCTGAAATGCAGGCTAATGAATGGCCTTGTAGTCCTGTGAATTTGCGCACTGGACAGATATCCATATTTTGCAGCACTTTCATTTTAATTTGGTCTTTACCTTTCACATACTGATTGAGGAACTGACGTAAAGATTTGAAAGATTTGTTTGGAATGGCACACATTGACGTGCACAGCCATTTGTATTCTGGACGGTCTGGTTCATTCAAATCGAGAGGAAATTCAGAGTTTTCAGGGGATACTTTTCTAAGCAGTGTTTCCTGTTCCATGATGGTATTATTGATTTTTTTCATACCTTCGTCCACTGCTATGGATGGCACTTGTTTGTTTGATTTTGTTTGTATGCTTCTTCGTTAAAATATGGTTCTGTGGTTGTGTGACTCCATTCACCTCCACAAATATGTAAGAAGTTATTTTTGTTGTCATTCCGTTTATTTATAAGTTTCTTTTGTAGTTTGGTACTTGGGTTTTGTTAGTGGTTTCATCCTATTTAACACTAATATAAACAACTTCCTTTTGAGAAGGATTGCACTGTCCACGAGAGCTTGTAGGATTAATTTTCTACGTTAGGTTTTAAGGGTTGAGGATGATTTCGGTCCTCTTCTTATTAGATTCTGAAGGACTCTGTGGCAAAACATTTTTGCTAAAATACTTTTTTTACTAGGGGTTCTTGTTACTATATCAGGATTAATAGGAGCATTGTTAGCAGTACTGGTAGCCGATTTTTTGTGAAGAGGTTTGTGTTTCGTGCCACATTTTGATGGAGGAGGTAAAGCTTCGGTGGTTGAAGCTTACTTTGTTTCGCTAAACAACTGTATTAGCTGTGTTGTTCCAACATTCTCTGCAAACTCTGATACAGATGGATGCTTAGTTTGGACACTTTTATTTTTATTTGCTCTATTTCTGCGTTCCTTTCTACGGACTTGCTTTTTGGTAGGCATGGTTTGGTCTGTTTTACAATGTATGTGTGCTGTGTGCATGCGTGCATGAGTTTGATGGGGAAGCTCTTTGTGGTGGTGTGTGAATGTGCATTGGCCTCTTACAATGATTTGGGAAGGCTATTTTTCTGTCTGTTTACTACTACAATGTGCTTCAGATGAGAGTGCAAAGTGAGCTAGTGGTGAGGAGAAGCATTAATAGTAAACGTAATGGTATAAAATTGAAACAGCTATTTGTTTTCTAGTACTAACATTCTAAGGCTTCTGTATGTTATTTGTGTTCCAAAAACACAGGGATTTGTGAGCCATTCTGCCTTTTATTCTTTGTTTAATAAATGGGGATTTGTGGGTAGAATGGTTCAGAAATCAATGTTTGTTTTGGTGCGCAAATTAAATAAATAACCCACACAGTCTCTTTGAGGAATAGTTAAAATATAAAGGTAGTACTGTACTTACTTTTATTTGCGGAATGACCAGGTTTCTTCGAATATGTCATTTGCAGTGTAGATGCTGTTGATTTTCAGGAGAGTAGTCTTCACTGCGATTGTAAAAAGAAGTTAGTAACTTTGTGTGTTTAAAGCAGTGATGTTACTGTACATGTTAATTTTGCATCTTTCGTCTGAGTATTCTCCTTTGATATTTCAACACAGTGCATGTGTGCATTTCACTTCACTATGTGCTGCCTTTTTATGTTATTTGCAGTATGTTAGTTGCAAGTGATTCAGAAATTAGTACAATTTTTAGGTTATGAAAATGCCTAGTTTTTTTTAAGCTGTGTTATCCATAGCAGAGAGGTTTGTAAGTGATAGGTCATTATAGTAGATGGGAAAAATTTCACTACTTTCATATAACAAGTACGAATCCGAAAAATCGGGAGACCCTCAGAGGGAGATGTCACCACAGCAATCGGGAGCATTTATTTTTCTCATACGATCGCATTGGAAGTAGCAATAATGTAGGCGGTACACAGTAAAAAATTGTGACATTTTCTAATGGAAAATCGAGTTTCGCGCTAAATAGGAAGGGTTGTAACGTATGTATAGGTTATGCGGGAGACAGTAAGAAGTAGTGTGGTTCGTCAATGAAAAATCAGACATCTTGCACTTAAAGGGGTTGGTATGTATTGGCTATGCAGATTTAGTGGCATTAATTTGTTTAATTTGTTTAAATGAAATCATAAGGGTTGCACATGTTCTCTGATTAAAATATGCATACCTGTACTTTATAGTCATGCATGTGCGCATGCATGGAGCTGTAGGTAGAAATCCGTGACACTTGCACAGTAGTTTTCGAAGTAGGTGCTTTGCAATGATATGTGACTTGCATTCAGAGTGATCAATATTACATTTGAAGTGTGAAATTTTGATGACAGAGTTAGATGTAGAGATGTTGAATGTGATTGGTGGATGGTTGTGTGACTGCTTAGCTGTGTCCAATGAGGGAATGGATTCGCGAGTGATGTGGAAAGGGTAGAAGGACCGGCTAAGAGTTACCTGCCGCACGTGGACAGCACTTGTCCGCAGGTAGGGCGTGTCACATACGGGGTTCTACAGGAAATCCAGCATGGAAAGGGGACTCTAAGCATCAGCCAATCAGATGTTCAAATTGCTCTTTTGTGCGTACACTGAAGATCGCAGAGGTGGAGAGGGTCAGTGTTTTTTTTATTTTTGTCCATGGTTTACTATGCTGAAAGTATGCCTGTGGCATACTTTTTTTATTTTTGTCCATGGTTTACTATGCTGAAAGTATGCCTGTGGCACACACTTTCGATGTGAGAGGAGTGGAGGTGGTGTGGAGCGCTGAGACTGATCGCAATGTTGCGGCAATTCCCCAAGTTTGCAGAGACCTGCGTAGGATGACCATTCCTCATGTGGTACTTTTGCACTACGGTGCTTGCCATTTGGGCTACGTGAGTTCACGTACTTTGTTGGAAGATTTGGAACAGTTGGTTCAAGCAGTTGCTAGAGGAAAATGGGACAAAAGTTCTGTTTTCTGTCCTGATCAGAGTATTGGGAGGTGTAACATCAATCGCGGCATGCATGCTTTCATGTTACGAGCTGGTATGTTTTTCTGCATCCACGAGAACATTGTTCCCAGTAATGCGGCTTATTTTGAAGCAAATGGGGTTGCGTGATCTTCTTTAGGAAATGCCATGTTCTTTTGGAATGTAAGGCTTGCTTTGGAGAAGGTTCTGTAACGGTTGTAGGAGTAAAGTAAGAAGAAAAAATATTTTTTAAAAACAAAATAACAGTGTCTGTAAGGCATCTGCCCCCCCCCAAAAAACAGCTCTTTTCAGGTCCCACCTTAAAGGGAAATAATATTTAAATGTACAGTCGTCACGCTCTGATCCTCTACGTGTCCGCGGACATGGCGGTAGTTTGGAGGCAGCGCGTATTACCAGCGGGGATTCTGGGGTGGAGACGCATGCAAATGAGAATGGGCGAAGGTAGGGATTGGTCAGTAAAGTTCAGTGGGTGTGTTCTGAACGGAGAGATTTAGTGAGAACGTCTTTTTCCTGAGAGGAGAACAGACAGCTATGGCTGTGTGTGCTCGAAAACAGACTATCTAGATTTTGGGAGACTCATGGATACATTGGCTGAAGGAGCATGCAGAACGTTGTGGTACATCTGCAGATCTTGGATTTCCTCATGTGGAAGTGCACTGGCATGGGTGCGTGGAATGAGGTGGCTGGACTTGGTACCTCTCTGTGCTACTTTATAGACAGAGCGTCATCCTGATATACTTATCATTCATTGCGGAGGAAACAGTTTAGGCCATGTCTCTGGAATTTCTTTGCAATTTGGAATGAAGGAATTGCGAAGCTCATGGACATGTTTCCAAATTGCCAAATAGTTTTTTCCCATATTGCGCAAAGACAAATATGGCTGCGTTCTTCTGCATTTGGTCCACAAATGGAGAAAGCGAGGCACAATGTCAATAAGGCTGTTTGTGCCTTTCTAAGAGATGTTGGCATGTCCTCATTCCACAATGAAAACATTTTGTTTCGCAGCTCTTTCATCTTTAGCAGAGATGGAGTCCATCTCACATATGCTGGCAATCAGATTTTTCTTTGCAATGTACAAAATGCATTGCAACCTTTTTTGGATTCATAGTTACCTATTTGGCAATCCGTTTTTTCCAATTTACAGTTTTTGAAACACACAAAACACCACCGAAAGGCTCTTTTCAGAGCCACCACTTACTTCCAGCGAAAAGTGCATTGGTTTTGCTCCGCTTGCACCTCCATTTTTGTGCGTCCTACGACTGTCCGCGGACTTTTTGAAAAATGCGCAGAGGCCTACAACGGTCACTTGATAGTTCTGTTGTTAAACTGAGAACGGCGGCTCTGAAAAGAGCCTTTTTTGTAATTTTTGTTGTTTTCCAGTTTACTGCTTTTGAGCACACAACACACCAGGAGAGGCGGACAAAGGAGGATAAGGAAGGGACACCAACCACGGGGATAAGAAAGGGCAGGTGGAGAGAGAAAGATGTAGGGTGGCCTTTACTTAGGTAGGGGGAAGTTCTTCTGGTGCTCCATGACCGTAGCCTCAAAAGCACTTCGAAGACTCTCCCCCTGCAGAGTACTGCGTTGCAGTACATACACAAAATTATGACCCTCGAAAGGTAAGGGTCAACAGCATCGCGAATGGGCAGCTGGAGGGATGCGTTCCCCCACAAGAGTGTCTCTTGTGGTGAGAGGATCGGACATGGAGGATGCTGTGGAGGAACTCAATCTACTACATTCTTCATATGGCACCACCTTGCGAATGTCTGCACTGTGGAACGAAATTAGGTGTCGCTTCATGGTTGTCGTACCAAAGCTGTACGCACCAGGTCTCCCGTGACTCAGCACCAACTGGCACTGGTTACACCTGACCAGGTTCGCACGTGCTTTTGGTACGTTCCCAAAAATGGAAAACAACCGCCACACCCACGACTCCCGGCGAGTGCTTGTAGTGCGGAGTTCCTCCACCTCATTCTCTTCTTCCTCGATCTCTACATCCTCACCCGTATTTCCTTCTGCAGGCCCTTGGGAAGGTGGTGGCGGTGGAGGGTTTGGGGGTGGTGCTGAGGCTAATGAAGCAACAGTAGCCATGGATGCCATAAGGATTATTTGGCTAATGGTCGCTACAGCAGTAAAGGCAGCACAACTTAATCTGCTAAAGCCAGAAGCACAATGAAGATGAGCTCGGGGGTGTGGCCATTTATAGGGGTGGAGGGGTGCGGCTCATGACCATATTGATCACTCAAAAGCGTTGCAAAAATTCTAAACAATACGTTCAAAGGTGGAGCCATTGTATGGGACATGTGAAATGGTGATGTCAAATAATTTCCCATGTTTGTATAAGTTCTTTTGCAATGTTGCGGAAGCAGGCAAACTGCGCAAATTAGTCCACACGCTCAGTGTGGTGCCGTCACATGATGACGCTCAGAACACATCCGCGAGGGAAATGGGTGCCCGCTGGTCAGCAAATGCAGAGTAACGGACGTGCGCATGCGTTCTATGGACAGTGTTCGGGTCCTGAAACTAATTAAATGTGCGACACAAGTGAGATGGACAGTTAGGGACAGGCACGATGTTCGCAATTCTTATGGGTGCTGTGCGTACATGATCTGCTGGCTGTACGGCCAGGTACAGTGTCCTTAGGACACCTCCATTTTGTTTGACTACGGACATGCCGGCCATCGCGCCTGTTCTACGGACGGTGCCATCTTGGCTGCTGATGGTACGCACAGGTATAGTGTCCTTAGGACACTCCCATTTTGCTCATTTACAGACATCCCAGACACCTGGTGTGTTCCAGGAACATGTTTTATCTCGTTTGTGAGCAGTACAAAGACTTATAATGTCCTTAGGACACCCCATTCTGTTCATTTTCGCACAACAGATGGTGCGTTCTGAGATCAGTTCCATCTTGGTTGCAGGTGGTACGGGTAGGTGTATTGCCGTTAGAACATCCATATTCTTATTGCTTACGGCTAGGTCGAACAATCGCGCTGTCCGCAGACATTTTCACTCTTTTTAAAAAAAAATGTTTTGCCTCAAACCCTTCTACTACAACTAACATAAAAAAAAACTTTCAATACACACACACACACACATCAATCAACAGAAATACAGGGGGAAGCAGATACTGAAACGAATATAGGGGAATTAGGGTTTAACACGGGCTGGTTGTGAGGGGATGATTTGTGAGGGGATGAAGGGATGGAGGTTTCATCAAAACGTTTATTTTCTTCCTGAAGGTTTGGCGATGGTTCACTAGGAAATGGAGAAGGGGGCGGCAGGTACAGGTGGAACAGTGATATCGTATTTTTCCTCTCACAAATTCCTCCACAAATTGCCTTAAACTGTTAAAATTGTCATTTAGTATGTCCATTTTCTCTTCTATCCTTTTCAGCCTGTCTTCCGCTGTGTCCTTTGTTGGTGTTTCTTCTTCTTTTACCTGGTCTGTTAAAAATAAATATATATATGTTAAATACCCATAAAATACTGACCATTAATTTGCGTATGCAGAGTAGTTTGTACCATTATTATCGCCATCTTCGGTCATTTCCCCATGCGGAAAATTCTCCTCCAACCATTCCAAAGCACTGCACATTTCTGTGTCAAAACAGAGAGAAATATTTTTTTCTGCCCCTCAGACAAAAAAAGTACACACACGTATAAGAAAAATTAAGTTCACTTAGTATTTTGTTGTAATTTGTCTTCGTTGTACTTTGTCGCTCCTGGCTGCACAGTTTCTGTGAGGTAATTACGTTGGAGGCATACCTTTTTTTTGTTATGGTATAATCCATTTCATTCTACATTGTCATTAAATGCATGGTTATTGTTTCAGACGTTTAGGTTTACCTATTTACTTATTAGTACTTATAATGTCTTTGTGTCATTTTTCAAAGTTGTGCATTTTTCATATAACGCAATAGTACAATTCAGATACCCCCTGACTGTTTGGGTACTGTTGACCTCGTCCGCACCCGTCTGCAGACAGGCGCTCAGTCCGTGCCTTTCAAATATCATTAGCGAGGGGGTTTAGTATGTTCTATGTTACATGTATATAAAGTAAGGAAATTATACTACATATCTCCCAAAATCACATGATGAAAGTGTATATTCAGCAAAAAAACTTTATTAACGAGATGTTATGATTAGGTTCCCCTTCAAAAAACCTGTGAAATTCAGTTAAAAAAAAAACTTTGTTAAAGGGACGTTATGGTTAAGTTGCCCCACTAAAAACCTGCGCAATTAACAAAAAAAAAACTTTACAAACTTGACATTATGGTTCAAAGTGAAACCGAAAACCCCCTAAAATCACCAGTTATGGTAGGCCAAGCAACCATACCTGCCCGCACCACTGTGCACTGCTAACACTGACACCCAGGACATGAAAGATGGCATCACAAATGTCATTGATGACATCACTGATATCATATGTGTATATATGTGTTATAATTTGTTTTTTTTCACTGTTTTTGTTCACAGCCATATATATATTTCTGATGTTTGTTAATCTGCTTAGAATCACATGCTGTGCATAGGTCCGACATCCAGTGGTCACTGCGGAGTATTGCATTTTGTTTTTCGTAGTCGAAAAAGGGGACGTCGACAAGGCGTGTCTGTAACACTATCCCTATAGTGACGTGCGTTGTACCCACAATCCCTCACGTGTCGAGGTCCCTCAGATTGTTTTTTTCCGCCCAGCTTCTGGTCGCCTTACGCAGAGCTCCTAGAGAGACATTGCAAATACTTACTACGGACCTCGGTCCTTAATTATACTTATTATATTATTAAAGATCCCTCCCCTCGACGTTAGCTGTGAAGCTGTTTCTCCGCCGAGCAAGTTTTCGACGGAGGGGAAGAGACGGAGGAGATCCTTCGGCGCTGCCGAACACGTGGCCTGGCCTCGCCGGCCAACATACAGTAGAGAGAGTGGGGGTTCGAACTTTTATCTTCTCTTTGAGAATGTCTTTCTTTCTCCCCTATCTTTCCCTGGGGGTTGTTATCACCAGTTATTATTGCCTCAGCTATGGAGAGGACACCTTTTAAGTTTTGCCCACGCTGTAGGGGCAAATACACTTGGAAGGACAAACACAAGCTCTGTAATCGTTGCTTGCCCCTCGATCATAAGGAGGACAGCTGCGCGGCCTGTAAGCTCTTGAAACCAAGAACTCTTAAAGAACGCAAAGTTAAGAGGTGGGCGGACTACGCTATGTCGAAGTCAGTTTCCTCACCCGCCGCCGCTGTTACAGAAAGTGACGAGGAGGGTGATAACTCGACGTCCGTTACGGAAGTCATTAACCCCCAGAAGGAGCGCTCGCGCTCCTCGACGTCCGTCCCCGGCCCCGACGGGCTCGGCTCACGCCCTGCTTATGGGGATAAACACCCCGGCGACAAGGACGCACATAGACCCCATAGGCCTAAGCACACAACCCACGGCTCTTCTTCGTCAAAGACGAAGGATCCATCAGCGCCGAAGGGGACGCAGGGCATTCCGGCGTCTACCTCAGACCGTAAGGGTCTCAAGCCCCACCCGCAAATGCAGCCGCGACCAGCGATTGGGCTTTCATCAAACACGGGCGCTACCCCAAAATCATCGACGTAACGCTCCATAGAGCGGCCGTCGAGGAACAACGCGTAACGCAGGCAACGTCGACACCAGAGTCCTCTACTGACAAACTCGTTGTCGAGAGCCTGGCGAGAATTGTTTCCGAAGACAAACGTAAGCGGACGACGAAACAAACGTCGAATACCGCACAAAAAGCTATGGCAACGCCGAAAAAGCACAAGAGTAGCCAGGAACTGCCCCCTTCATCTAAGGGCACTTCTGAACTACCGGAGGGCTTTTCAGAGGGCGACGGAAACCTTTCTTCGACGTTGTGGGAGCGTTCTGAGCGTGAAAACACTGATTTCCCCCCTCTAGACTATTCAGGGGTCCCCCATGAGACCCTTGAAAGACTCCATTCTTGTATGGAGAAAATGGAAAGGTTTTTGGGAAACCAAAACCCACCCACACCCAAAAGACCAAGAGAATGGCCCCAGGATGACCCTAGGGTCAAGATTCCTAGGCTGTTTCCCCCTTCTACAGACGTATATGACCTCACGGAAGAGGAGCAATACCTCCAGGAAGATGAGGAGTGTTTTGGGTGGAGAGGAAGAACATGAGGAAGAGGGGTTTGAAGAAGATCCTTACACTAGTGCAGGAGCTTTCGAAGAAGATACAGCTACCTCGCAGCCCTGGCAATCCCCATCAGTGCAGCCTTGGCAATCCCCATCAGTGCACTCAGACCCTGATGTCTTTCACCCTTCTCCTCCCAAGGATTCACCTATTGGAAACACCTCTCCCATAGATGACCAACCTTCACTTAATGCACTATTGCGCAAGGCAGCAGCGCATTTTGAAATAGACACAGGGGAGACTCTTCCTGACATAGACTTTGTAGAGAAAGTTATTAAAGGAAAAGCCCCTGTTAGTCAGTCTATTCCGCTCCTGGCTTCTATAAAGAGAAGAATAACTCCTTCCCTTTCCAATCCTGCCTTAGTCAGAGGGGTCAACCCTCGGATAGAGAAGCTCTTCAGTCCTTCGTCCTCTGACCCTTTGTACATCAGAGGACATTCTATTCCGGACTCCCTGGTAGTTACTAATACAAGGAAAAGAGTGGGGGTACCACTATCCACTAGTGAGGCACCACCTGACAAAGAGGGCAAGAAGCTCTATGCACTTGGGAAGAGAATCACGACGTCCACCGCCTTCTCAACTAGGATTGCAAATAACAATTCCCTACTAGCTAGCTACGCAGATGCACAGTGGAGCAAGCTGCGCAGCGAAGCAGAGGACGCACCAGAACCCCTGCGTTCACGCCTGTTAGCTATAATCTCAGAGGGAACGCTTGTAAACCAGGGCATCGTAAAGAACTCCTTAGATGCCGCAGAGACGGCTGGCCGTTCCCTGGCTCAGGGAATACTTCTCAAACGCCATGTCTGGCTGCGCAATTCGGGATTTAAGCCGGAAACCCAGGCTTCCCTGATAAATAAGCCCATAGAACAAACGCATCTGTTTGGGAAAGCAGTTGATGAGGCCCTAGAACATGCGAAGAAAGAGTTTGATACCATCAAGACTCTTGACCAAATTTCTAGGCCCCCTAACAGACACGGCTATGGCAATAGACGCTCCTTTCGTGGCCAACGCCAGCAGCAAAACCAACAGCAATTTTACTCTGCTACCAACTGGCCCTCTAACCAGGGTAACAACACCCAGTTCAGTCAAAGAGGCCAACGCCGTGGCAGAGGAAGAGGTCGCGGCTCCAGCCCCAAAGGTTCCACGCCCAATACCAATAAATGACCCGCAGATTCGGGTCCCCTCCCATGCATCACCGGTCGGGGGCCGGCTAACATCGTTCCTTTCAGCATGGGAGGGAATATCGTCAGACTGCTGGGTATTATCCACCATAGCCCACGGATACTGCATCGAATTCAACGGTTCCCCGAAGTACAGACCCCCACGGAACCGACGCATGACACCGGAACACCTCACCATTCTTCTTCAAGAAGTAGAAGAGCTACTGAAAAAAGAAGCTATAGAGGCTGTCCCCCTATCTCAGGTAACGGAAGGTATTTATTCAGTGTACTTCCTGGTACCCAAAAAGGACTTAACCATGCGCCTTGTATTAGATCTGCGCCCAGCGAACAAGTTTGTCAAACCCCAAAAGTTTCGTATGGTGACCTTGCAGGAAGTAATCCCACTGTTATCACAGGGGGATTACATGACAACACTAGACATGAAAGATGCATACTTTCATATTTTAATGTTGCCAGCGCACAGAAAATACCTCAGGTTCAAGATAGAGAACAAACACTACCAGTTCAGAGTACTACCCTTCTGGATAGCATCTGCACCAAGGGTATTCACGAAAGTACTGGCAGTGGCAGCAGCCCACCTGCGCAGGTTATCCATCCCGGTATACCCTTACCTCGACGACTGGCTCATAACAGGGGATTCTTACGAAACATGCTTCTCCAATACCCAAAAGACCGTAGACCTTTTGTCCCAACTGGGCTTCTCCATCAACGAAAAGAAGTCCAGCTTAGACCCCAGCCAAATCAAACAATTCCTAGGGGCTCTAATTCGAACAAAGGACGGCCTCGTCTTCCCCTCCAACGAGAGGGTACAAAACATGCTGTTTCAGATCCCCCATTATGTGGCAGGTCGAGAGGTGACGGTACGCAAAGCAATGCGCTTGCTAGGGATGATGGCGTCATGTATTTATTTGGTACCTCACGCGCGCCTGCGCATGCGCCCAATGCAAGAGTGGCTCTACAGCCAGTGGTGTCAGGCCAGCGGACAATGGGACGATCTAGTGGTGGTCTCGCAGGCCTTGGTTCTCTCGCTACGGTGGTGGACAAAAGAAAACCTGTTATTAGGGAAAACTTTTGCCACACCCGCAGTGGAAGCCACTCTAACCAAAGACGCATCCCTTACAGGATGGGGGGCTCACCTATCCCATCAGACTGCTCACGGAGCGTGGACTCCGAGCTTAGCATCCAAGCATATAAACCTGCTGGAACTACTAGCGGTGTTCAAAGCACTGAAAGCCTTTCAGGAACACTTACAAGGGAAGACAGTGATGGTCCTCACAGACAGCACCACAGCCATGTACTGCCTCAACAAGCAAGGGGGCACTCACTCTCCCGGACTGTCCAAGCTGTCCCAGAATATATGGAAGTGGGCTCTCAAACACAACATGTTCCTACTATCACAACATGTACCAGGGGAACTCAATCTGCTAGCAGACAAACTCGGCAGAGACTTCCCCCTGCCCGAAGAGTACGAATGGCAATTGCACGAAGACATCGTCTTAGACGTCTTCACGCAATGGGGATTCCCGGAAATAGACCTGTTCGCAACTCTGGAGAACTCACAATGCCAAAGTTACGCCTCCAGGTACCCCCAGAACCAGTCCAAGGGGAACGGTCTGTTGATTCAATGGTCAGGGAAATTTGTTTACGCCTTTCCCCCGACTCCCCTTCTCAACAAAGTGGTGCACAAGATGCACCAGGAGCAGGTTACCATGATATTAGTGGCCCCAATGTGGGCCCGGCAGCCATGGTTCGCTCACTTGATGGAGATGTCCCTATCTCCCCCAGTGAAACTTCCCTGCCCGTACAACATGCTGTCACAAGACAAGGGCAGGACACTGCATCCATGCCCTCAGACCATGAACTTAGCAGCCTGGCTCCTGAGATCATAGAATTTGGACATTTATAACTCCCGCAGAGATGTATGGACATCCTCAGGGAAGCCAGAAAACCTAATACTCGCCACTGCTATTCTAGCAAGTGGAAGAGATTTGTCATCTGGTGTAGAGGTAAGAGCATCAACCTGGTTGACTGCTCTCCCACTAACATTGTTCTGTACTTGACCCATTTACTGGATTCAGGTCTAGTGTTCAATTCCATTAAAGTCCACCTAGCGGCACTTTCTGCATACACCACTTCCCAACTTAAAGTGTTGTGGTGGAAGATACCAGTTATCAAGGCCTTCATGGAGGGGGTAAAGAGAATACACCCTCCGATAGCTAACCCAGCTCCCGGATGGGACTTAAATGTGGTACTTTCTAGACTCATGGGCCCTCCTTTCGAACCCATGCACAAGGCAACTCTTAAAGACCTCACTCTTAAGACTGCTTTCCTAATAGCTATCACCTCCATTAGGAGAGTAAGTGAACTACAGGCTCTTTCTGTACTAGACCCCTTTGTAACAGTTCACAAGGATAAGGTGGTTCTACGCACACACCCAAGGTTTGGACCAAAATTAATCTCGAAATTTCATGTAAACCAGTCAATAGAACTACCAACGTTCTTTCAAAACCCTTCCAGCTTGGGAGAAAAAAGTCTGCATACACTAGATGTACGCAGAGCTGTCATGTTCTACATGGAAAGAACCAGACCACTGAGAAAGACTAATCAGTTCTTTGTCTCTGTGTTAGCAGGAAGAGAAGGAGACGCAGTTTCAAAGTCCACTATATCTAGATGGATTGTTCAATGCATCACTCTCTGTTACACTCTTGCTAAGAGAGAACTACCCTTCAAGCCAAGAGCACATTCCACTCGAGGCACTGGGGCTTCCATAGCGTTCATTGCAAATGTTCCCCTTGAGTCCATCTGCAAAGCGGCTACCTGGAGTTCTGTGCACACATTTACAAAACACTACTGTCTAGATGCACACTCTAGATCTGATTCCCAGGTGGGACAGGCAGTATTAAGACATCTTTTCTCTACTGTTCCTTCTCATAACCCACCGCCAACTCCGGGTACTGCTCGCTAGTCTATGCACAGCATGTGATTCTAAGCAGATTAACAAACATCAGAAGACAATGCATTACTTACCGTAAAAGCATTTCTGATGGTTAGATTCACATGTGCCCACCCTTCCTCCCCGCTCGGATGGAAGGAACATAGACGTCCTTTTCTATATTTCTCTCTTTTCTGTACTCACTCACATCTAGAAGGCTCCCTCAGGGCAGAAAAATACAAACGGAGGGACCTCGACGCGTGAGGGATTGTGGGTACAACGCACGTCACCATAGGGATAGTGTTACAGACACGCCTTGTCGACGTCCCCTTTTTCGACTACGAAAAACAAAATGCAATACTCCGCAGTGACCACTGGATGTCGGACCTATGCACAGCATGTGAATCTAAGCAGATACAACCATCAGAAATGCTTTTACGGTAAGTAATGCATTGTCATATAATTCAGTAAAAAAAATGTTGTTAAAGGGACGTTATGATTAAAGTAAAACCGAAAAACCCTTGACATTCTCTAGTTATGGTAAGCTAAGCAACCATAACTCGCACCACCTACGTGCATTGCTAAAGACTAACACCCAGTAATTAGCACAAGAGAGAGGGGGGTTCACGTGAATCAAACCATAGAACGAATCAACGGGATAAATTACTTGCTGTGCAGGAGCTGAATGAGGGGATAGACCAGGTCAAGGAGAGTAAAAAATCAATCAATCTTTAATAGACACATGTTCAATTACATTATACATGGTGCTGAAATCACGATAAAAACACCATAAAAACACAATAAATACTGAACATTTCCAGTTAAAGTGCATATTAGTCCAATAAATGTCCTAAAATGTGCATAAAATGATTCGATAACATATTGCATGAGAGGACAGCTTAAATCTCAAATTAATGCCAAATCTATATTTGAAATCAAAATTATAAAACCAAAATAAGGCAAAAAAAAGGAAAATGGAAAATAGAAAAAGGTAAAAAGGAATAAAAAAAAATGTATTATATATGTATATAGAGGGCACCATCCCACACGGGTCAAGACAGTCAATGTTACCCGCAAGGTAAATAGGTTGTCCCCAATCAAAAAGTCAATTTTATTGTAAACGGACAAGTAGGAATGCATCAATATACACTAACATGGATGCAATACTTGTCTCCAACCTGACCATTATAATCAGACTAACACCCAGGACATGCAAGATGACATCAAAAATGTCATTGATGACATCAATGATGATATCACATGTGTAGCACCTTTGTTTTTGTTCACTGCCATATATATATAATTCAGTAAAACAAGTTTGTTAAAGGGACGTTATGGTTTAGGCTGATCAGGCTTCTACCTCTCAGCCCTGTCAATCATCCCAGCCATCTCTCATCTTTTCTGATCTTTATGATATGTCTATTGCCAAAAAGTCTCGCACCTCTGCAGATCTTTATGATATACATGCAGACACAGAAAAATATCAAGAGGATGATCAATACTATGATGTAGAGGATGAGGGGGATGATCATGATGACGATGATGCGGAGGTCTATGCTATGGACTCTCCAGTTCCACAGGATTCCCTGTTACGTGATTGCCCATTGGATAATCAACCCCTGTTTAATGACATATTGGTCAAAGCAGCTGAGCACTTCGGCATTGAGACTCAAGGGACTCAGCAGGGCAAGGATTTTGTCGAGAACATCCTAGGGAACAAGAAAGCTGCCACCCAGTTTATACCCATTTTAATGTGTGTTCAAAGAAGGATACAACCTTCACTTGAACTGCCCAATCAAACAAGGGCAGTTAACCCAAGAATAGAGAAACTATCCCACCAACCCGTCTGATCCCTTGTATATAAGAGGACAGCCTATGCCGGATTCACTGGTGGTCTCGACTACCCGGAAGAGAGCTGGTACACCCTTGGTCTCTTCCAAAGCACCACCAGACAGAGAGCAAGAAACTCTATACCATGGGTAGGAAAGTGGCTACTTCCGCAGTTTAACATTCAAGAATCAACATCAATTCCACACTGTTGGCAAGCTATGACTGTGCTAAATGGGACGAGGTTACTGCCCTAGCTGACTCTGCTCCAGAACCTCAGAAATCTAAACTTGCCCTTGTCGCAGCCGAAGGCAGAGCCACTACAAGCAGTCTGCTTAAAAACAACCTTGACACTGCAGCTCATGCTGGATGCGTCAACACAGTGGTCACTATCCTCAAGCGCCATTGCTGGCTTCGACAGTCTGGATTTAAACTAGAGACTCAGGCAACCTTGCCCAATATGCCAATAAAACCTAGTTTTATTTGGTAAAGCAATGGAGGATGCTCTAAAGTCAGCCAAGGATGAGTATGAAACACTCAAGTCCCTTGGCCAACTTACTAATAAACGGACCGGACAAAGAGGGGGGGGGAAACAATTTTTGCCGTTTTTGCAGACAAAACCAAAGAGGCTCGGGTTACGGACAAAATCAAAATACATCTTGGAATTACAACCAGGGTCAAGTGTCCCAGGGTTATCCTAGAGGCAAGCGCAGCGGCTGAGGGAGACCCTCCACTTCCAGAGGTGGGGGAACGCCTCCCAAACAATGACGCCCTGCTACAGGTTCCCTCCCATGCCTCCCCATTCGGGGGATGGATTTCATAGGAGGGCATAACCACAGACAAGTGGGTGTTATCAACAGTAGCGGGAGGTTATTGCTTGGAGCTCCTAGAAACACCATCAAACCTTCCCCCGCACCAGAGGGAAACATCGAGAGGAACAGCTCATCTTGGTAGAAGAAGTCAACGCCCTACTCCTAAAGGTCGCCATCGAGATTGGGCCGTCCAACAAGGTAAACAAGGGTATCTATTCAACATACTTCCTTGTACCAAAGGAAAATCTAACCTTGCGCCAAGTATTAGACTTGCGCCCTGCAAACAAATATGTCAAGCCACAAAAGTTCTGCATGACTACGCTACAAGAAGTAATCCCTCTGCTAAAACGGGGGGATTACATGGCAACATTGGATATGAAAGATGCTTATCTTCATATTTCAATCAAGTCTTGTACCAAGTACATCGAAACAGTTCCTAGGAGCTGTATTAGATACCCAAACAGGCGTAGCCTTTCCATCCATGGAAAGAGTGCAAAACATGCTTTGGCAAATACACCAATATCAAGCCGGTCTCCAGATAATCGTACGCAAAGCAATGCGGTTGCTAGGCATGATGGCATTGTGCATTTATCTATTCGCACACGCACGTCTGCGCATGCGACCAATGCAAGAGTGGTTGGCGAAACAATGGTCTCAAGCAAGTGGTCAGTGGGACGATCTAGTGGTCGTTTTGCCAACACTGTTACAAAACCTATGCTGGTGGTCGAGAGAAAATCTGTTAAGGGGAAAGCCCTTCCACAATCCGGAGGCGCAAGCGGTTGTCACGACAGACACGCGTCATTTTCTGGGTGATGGGCTCATTACCTTCACCACACGCAACGCGGTCTGTGGACACGGGTCACGCCGCAGAACCATATCAACATGCAGGAACTACTGGCAGTACTCAAAGCACTTCAGGCATTCAAGATGCAACTGACAAACCAGTCGGTTCTAATTCAAACAGACAGCACAACTGCCATGTTCTATATCAACAAACAGGAGGGCACACACTCTCCAAGTCTATCCAAGTTGGCGCAAGAAATATGGAGGTGGGCACTCAAACGGGGGTTGTCCCTATCCTCCCAACACTTTCCAGGTGTACTCGACACTCTAGCCGACTCTCTGGGCAGGGATCCCCTACCAGAGGAACAAGAGTGGCAACTACACTCAAGCATCGTAGACCACATCTTCTCTCAATGGGGTTATCCCACAATAGACTTGTTCGCTACAAAGGAAAAAGAGCAATGCCCAGACTTCGCGTCCAGGTTCCCCTAGCCAGACTCCAAGGGGAACGCCCTATGGATGAATGGTCAGGGAAATTTGCTTATGCTTTTCCCCTGACCCCATTAATGCGCAGAATTGTGAACAAGATGCACAGATAACAGATGACGCTCGTCCTAGTTGCTCCTATGTGGGCGAGACCACCATGGTATCTACATCTGTGCAAACTGGCGATGTGCGATCCCATCAATCTCCCGTACCTAATCAACCTGTTAACCCAACACGGGGGAACAACGGTACATCCTCAACCACACTCCGTGTACTTGGCAGCATGGCTCCTGAAGTCATAGAGTTCGGACACCTTAATCTACCACAGCGGTGTATGGTTATCCTCAAGGAGGCACGAAAACCAAACACTAGACACCGCCATTTCGACAAGTGGGGAAGATTTGTAATTTAGTGCCAGTCAAAACAAACCAAACCCCATAGAATGTACTTTTTGATTGCCAGATTGCAGTCTTTGTCGGCTTTATTTTCCTATTTAGGGCTATCTTATGTGTGCCAAGAAAGTTAACAGATTGACCTGGATTCTGCACCCTTAGTGCTTATATTGCGATTGCAACAATATTATGAAGAAGTTTTCTTTTAGAAAGACACTTTTGTGGGTTGCGCTTCTGGTACAAACGTTCTAGACACCAAATGTGTTCTTTTTCCATACGTTTTCTTTTTCTTTTTTGTATATTCTTATTCATATTTTCATTGTACACTTGACAGTTTCTTTCTCTCTTACATTAACTTTCATGCAATGTCCAGATTTGAATTTTCTCATTTGCATTAATGTTCATGCAACTTTGATTTTCAATTCACATACTTGTCAATTGTTTCTCAAATGCACTAACTTTCTTATATTTGTTTCTCTCAACACGTGTTTCCCCACGGTATGTGCCCGTGGTTCTTCACGAGAGATACTAAAAAGAAAGTGTAAAAAAAATAAAGGAATAGAATAAGAATCAGTAATTAAATAAATAAAAGTAGGTGATTAGAATGTTGGGGTGGGAGAATAAATTTATCAGATTATGTAGCCTCAAGTAAAATTCTTTCTTGTTCTGAGTGGAGGTTGATATCTTTCTTTTTAGATTCTTATGTATATTTTTTAATTGTTTCTCTCAATTTTTCGTTTTTTACTATTTCTCTGTTTTTTTTCAAAAATATTCTGAGTGCTTTTATCTGAAAATAATTTTAAGCCAAAAATTTGAACCATACTTAGAGTTTGTATTAAACATAAAAATCTAAGTACATATGCATGGCAAGAATACCATTTTTTTCCCAATGCTACAGCTTTTTTCCGTTTCAGGCCTTCTAATATCTCCTATCATAACTACCATAAAGTAGGAAGTTAGGCAAAGTGCAAAAAAAAATTCCTAACTATTCTTTCTTGTAAATACCTTTCAGTTCTTTGTTGTTCCTCGGTTCGATTGCCTCTACAGCGTGCCAGGATCCGCGCTGTTTGATTAACTGATTCTCTTTTTTTTTAAAGCCCCACGATCGCGTGATGGCACTGCGCAACGTAGCGTGAGGACGTCACGCAAAAAGCGGCAGGCAGCCATTTTGGGTTGTATATTGTAATAATTACTTTAGCTCCCGCGTAAGTATTTTAAGGCAATCTTTTTTTAGAAGTAAAGAGATTGTTTGTTGAAAATGTCCTCAATAATTTGTGACAGAAGAAAAGAAGAGAATTATTTTAGGTGAAGAAATTATATAAATATTCGGAAGAGTAGATGAGTGAGTATAGAAAAATAGAAGAAAAGATAGAGGGAAATAGTAATATCAGACGAGAAAAAGTCCATAAATTACAGGATAACTAGTGTAAGCCAGAAGTGAAGTGAACCTATTTTTCAGGTTGGAATATAATCGCACAAATAGTTTGGTCAACACTATAGTTAACAAATCAGAGTTTAGTCTTTTGCAACATTCATATAAACGCTTTTTCACTCCAACTATGGTCAGTATCTGTTACAGGATAGACATTAAGGGACATTGGAACAAAATAACCTGACTTTTATAACCAGTAGGGCATCTCATGCTCTGAATTCAGGCCAGAGTGGCACGTATCCAGAGTACATATCCATTTCGCTTCTGTTTCCTCCTCTATCCGGTGTGTCAACTCTTTCCAGGCCAAGACATTTTATTTTTTTGATTTCAGTTAGTTGGTGTTCTTGATTGTGATGTAATGTAATGTCTTGCCATCAATTATCTTGTATCATTATTTTTGATGGCTCGCAAATGTTCTTGAAGTCCGATTTTCAATGATCTGATAGTGCTTCCAACATATCTTTTCCCACAGATGCAAGTGATCACATAAATTACATATTTCGTTTTGCGGTTGATGTACTGTTTAATCTTTTGGGATCTTCCATTTGGTAGCATCGTTTCCTTTGTTCCATTTTCGATTTGAATACAGATTACACACATTTCCACAGCTGTGGGTTCCTGTCGGTGCCAGCACTTTTAGGAATTGACTCAGACTTTCAGTTCTGTCTTCTTTAAGATGGCTAGGACTGATATTTTGTTTCAAAGTTGGTGCTCTTCAATAGATTATCCTTGGTTTGACTTCTATACTTTGTTTAATTGTTTCGTCAGTTTGTAAGATGTTCCAATGTTTTTTCAGAAGCTTATTTAGAACAAATGCTTCACTATTATAAGTGGTGATAAAGTCTACTTTTGTCTGTGTATTTTTCACTTTTGGTTGGTCTTTTAACAAGTTTGTTCTTGGTATTTTTTCGGCTTTTCTTATTGCTCTATCCACTTCAGTTTTGTAGCCTCTCATTACAAACCTTTCTTTGAGATTTGATACATGTTATTCATATTTGTCTTTAGAGCTGCAGGTCCGTTTTATTCTCAATATTTCCCCATAGGGTATATTCTTAATTATATGTCTGGCAGGATTACTTTCAGCATGTAGAACCTTATTTACTGCAGTTGGTTTGATATAAAGATCTGTCAATATTTTTCCTCCATCTGTATAGATTTGTAAATCTAAAAACTCAAAACTCTCTGGACTTATTTTATCTGTGAATTTCATGTTAGTTATTTGTATTCAGATACCTTATGTAGTCTTGCAATTTGTCTGTCTCCATTCCATATCAATAATACATCGTCGATGTATCGCCCCCAGTATACAATGTATCTTTCTTTGAATGCTGAATGTTGCCACGCATGATTCATCTCAAAATGACCCATGAAGAGGTTGGCGTAGGAGGGCACACATTTTGCCCCCATCGCCATTCCCTGCTTTTGTCTGTAGATAATTTTGTTAAACATGAAGAAATAATTTTTTAGTGCGTAGTGTAACATTTCCAAAATCATTTTGTTTTGTTGCAGAAATGAGATCGACTTTGATTTCAGAAAGAATTCTGTTTCCATCCCTTTGAGGTGCTCTATACTGGTGTAAAAATGTACTCCTTCACACATTCTAAAGTATTTACTCTACTTGTTAGATTCAGGGTTAGTAAGAAGCAAATGCCATCTTTATGGAAGAACTAATGTCACCAATACAAGGAACTTCAGGCTTGGGCACACCACAACTGCCTTGAGAGTTACTATCCTCTAAAAGCAGTGACTCCATGAATCTGGGTGGCAGTAATGGGGGAAAAAGGCCAGTTACATCATGCGTTGTGAGAAGCTCTTGAGAGAATTAAACACACTTCTCCAACAATATCGGCCTTAAACTCAGTGCTGAGCACTTTCGTAAACCTCTACAATAATATCCTTGATGTTTGTGCGCATACTACAATTCTAAGTGATATAAATATAAAATTGGAATTGTTAGCTGCAGCCTCTGGCCTCGATTTTAATGCGGCAGTTCAGAGGTTCTGTGGAAAAACTGCATAAGGTGAAAGACTATGCTATTCAGAGGGATAGAGAAGCTTCTCTGGAAGTGGGATCCCCCGGCGAGACAAATCTAATTACAACTACAAACCAACCTTTAGCCGCAATCAAAGCCATTGATAAGACTAAGCAAAAAAATAAAAGTGGGGAAACAAAATCAGAAAGTAAAATGTAGAAATAAATCTTCACATCCATTTTTACACTCATTACATTCAACAGAATCGGCTGCTGCAGCAGCCCTGAAGAAGTTGCTGAATATAAAATCAATTACGCAGAATCATGAGATAGTGGGGCCTAGTATTGGGTCATGGGGTTGCAATGTGGCTAAAGATATAGGTGTGGCGATTTTGAATGGACATAATGTAAAACTGTACAAAGAATGTATTCACTCATGCAGATCGATTGCAAAGTGTGATCGTGAAGTGTGACTTAGGATACCAGTTTAGATGTTAGAGATCACAGTGGTAATGACTTGGTAACCACCACCCCAAGAGTGTGTCCAAATGTTCTAAATCACTGTATGACGTAGACGGGTGAAAATATCAACAGCTCTGCAATATGATTGGAATGATCCCAGGGAGAAGGGTGATCTACATATCAATTGTGGAGTTTTAACATTGCATAAAGCATTGTCCACAAACCTAATGTGTCAGAATACTGAGTATAATATCCAAAGTTGGGGTTGTAAGAAGAATGTTGGAGTACAGGTAGTAGATGTGTCTGAGATGAGAGTCCCCATTGGTATTAAAGGGCATCATTTTGAGTAGCAAAACAAATGTTTTATGTAGCTCAGCAGATCCATCTCTTGAGCCACTGCAGATGTGTAATGTGCAGGAATTTAGCACACAAACACAAAGAGTTGTAGACTCATCAATTAGTATGCCCACCAGAGTTCCAGCCTGCAGGCCGACTCCGAAAAGGGTAGATCAAGGTTTAAAAGTGTGTTGGAAAACTGGAATGCACACAAAGAATGAAAAGTATAAGAAATGACAAAGATTTGTCTGCTGAGCACTTCTTTTTGTGTTTTGAAATGTATGTTGGGTTGTTAAGATAATTCTAATGTTATATTAAATCGGTCAAATGTATTTGCACTATTGTTTGAAAATCCCTGTCTGCGTCTTTATCTACAAAGGATATAGAGCTAGTAGATTTTTTTTAATGAGCGCAGAACGGAAATAGTGGCTCTAAAAATTCCTTCCTGGGCTGTTCAAGCAATGTTGTGGGAGGAAGTAAAGATCCTTAGGGCTATGGGCTATTACTTGCATCCTTGCCCATATGCCCATATGTATGCAACCATCGAGATTTGGAACAAGAAAGAAACGTCAAGTTCTGTGAAAGGTTTGGTGGATACTATGTAAAAAGGGCTATAGGAACCCCATGCTCTGAATGGAATAAAGAGAGAAAAGGGTGCTTTATGAAGCCACAAAGTATGGATGATTGGAACTGGTTACCGGTTTCTCCATCTGATGATAAATTGAGAATAGCTGCAAGGATTCATTCCTAACAATGGCAGGAAAAAACAGAATATGAATGTAAACAATCTCCACAGATGAATAGATAAGATTGAGATACTATCATGGAGCATTATGGGCTTGGCAAAACTTAGACAAGACAAAGAATTGATAGAATTTCTGAATCCCTATACCATTGTGTTGCTTTAAGAAATGTGTGCGTTGGACACATTGGGATGGTCATCAATGTTTTCAATAACCAGCCTCAAATGAGACTGGGGTGTAGACCCTCCGGTGGGTTACTTATTATGCCAAAAAAAGACATCGAGTTTGGTAGGGGAGTGTGTCTCCCATAACAGTAGGGGAATTTTGGCAAAAAAGGTTTTGCTTCCTGGGGGATACTCTCAGTTTTTGCTTTTGAACATTTACTTGCATCCCTCAACCTCTGATTTGCAAGCCTTTTTGGGATATGTAGATACAATTATAGAGGTATTTCAAATTGAGGTACCAGAAGGTGATATTATCTTGGCATGCGATTGGAATGTAATATGATTGCTCCTGGAATAATGCATAAAAATAATAAGAACTGGGAGACTGAAAACCTAAAGAGGCAACGTGAGTTAGGTCTAGGTGTGTTTGACCGTCTGAGAACTGATTGCAGCAAACAGTTTGAAAAAAAACAGCCCGCATGCGATCAGGATCAAACGCACTCACACCAATCCTCCACCCCCAACCCCCCGTTCCCTACTGACCTGTTCGCTCGCCGCCTGGTTGACTGCAGCTCTGCAGCATCAGATCCGTCCCTCAAAGGCAGGTCCGATCCGACGCTGCAGGGTCGCTTTTGCTTTTTTTTTTAAAGAAATGTCAGCCCCCTGCCTCCAATATTGCGGAAGCTGGGGACACCCCCGCAACACCGCAAGGCTAATACATACTGATCATAGGAGCAGGGGACACCCCGGCAACCCCTGCTCCACATGTTTGATATGTATTAGCCAATTTGTACGTTTTTATTCAATCAAATGTTACAGGCCAAATTCGGTCAAATGTACCATTTGCCCAAATAAAAACCAACACATTTACTAATAACTTCTGGACAGACTTAAGTGATACTTGGGGCTTATCCATTTTGGTTTGGCAGGTGTTTGGGGACATCTCAAGCAAACCCAAATGACATAATGTGAAACCAGGAACATGGATTGATCGTATTTCTCTTTCACAGAAGCTTTTCTACGCATGTAATAATCAATTGTTAATGGAACATGAAGCAAGTCATCACTGCATGTTGGCTGTGGCACTACAGTTGACAACTTTTGCTGCCCCTTGACTGATGTGTAAGGACTTAATAATGAATACAAAGAAAAACAGTGTTAAATGGTGACCAAAACGTATTGAGGGTTTCAACTCCAAAACTACCAACTTGTGGTGGAACCAAACATTGTTCAGGTCCAATTGGTTAACACTAAACACAGAACATTTTTACTTGTTTTATTAGAGAACATGTAATTAGAGTCTGTGGAGAAGGGACTAAGCCTTCAGCAAGTTGCCTAGTTCATAAATATAATAGTAAGGTGCAGCTGATGAAGACTATGAGGCACAAAACAGTTATGGTAAGAAAAGGACTTGGTTCTGTCAGATGCCGAACATTTTGATCACAAGGGTAAACAAACATCTGAAAACTGAATAAAAGTGCATACATTTTACTCCTGCTGAATTTATGTTGGGTGTTATTTTGGGGCAGGGCTCGAGGAATATTTGGTTGGTTGTGCAAAGTCAGGGTCACTCCAATATAGATTTACAAATTAATCCCATTACTGAGGCAACATGGAGAGGGCATTTCCAGAAACTATATAAGGAAACTTCCTCGAACATTTTTTAACCCGATTTGGAGGCTTATTGGGCCTCGAGTATGTCCACGTAGACCATTCTAGAAGCAGTTGTTTCTGCTTCTGATTCACATGCCACTGGACCAAATGATCAGCGTAACAGGAGAATAAAAATTGATCCAGAACTTGGGCCTCCATACTATATCTTTTTTTGAAGATATATTGGCAAAAAGGTCAACCCCCGTTTTGTGGAAAACATCTATTTTTGTATCAATCTATAAGAAAAGGGATCGCCTAATGCCTAGTAGTTATCACCCGATGGCCTTCTTGGACACAGAGTGTAAGATCTTCTCACTCATTTTATTAAAGGAGATAGAGAAATTAATACAGTTAACTGATCATCACGCAAAATTTCAGACGGGTTTCAGGAGGGGGATCGGGCAGGGACAAATGGTTTGGTGATTAATGCTTTAATAGAAAAAGATTGTGAAAAAAGAGACCAAGCCCCTGAATGTGGCTTGTGTGGATCTGACCTTAGCTTTTGACATGGTGTATAGGTTTCTTCTCTGGACAGCAACTAAAAAGCTGGAATTTCACAGCTACTCTTCTTACTATATTGCTTGAGGCAGGGATGCGTTTCAGCTCCCTGCCTCTTCAACCTACACATATCGGATTTGGTATAGTAAGTCTCCTCATTCATAGCTCCTAAAATTGGTGGTGAAAAATGTCCATGGATATGCTACGCAGATGACGTCCTTTAATGGATAGGGCACAGATAGGTTTGCAGCACCCAACTAATTGTTTTGCCATGTATGCTTCTGAAAATAACTTAAAAGGTAATTCCAGCAAAACAAATATGCTATAATGGAGGTAAACAACGTTTCTCTTGGGTTTCTTGGAATTGTAATAATGAAACGCTGACTTTGTTGCAGTCTGTCAAGTATCTGTGTTTTACTTTAGTAAATTGACATGTAGGGCTGCAATGAAAGATAACCTTTTGGTTTGAGGAACACAGCTAGGAACACAAATGAGTGTAATTGCGGCTAAATTCTGTAGGTTCACATTTGTTCGTCTTGTTACTTTCTATAACTGTAAGGTATTACCTGTGCAATTATATGGATTAGAGACCACTTGTTTCTCTTAAACATTCGATTTCTGTAAATTACAAGGAGGGGTATGGTGCAAGGCTTTTCATTTTACCAAGTGGTGTTCCTGTCAGTCGTGTAAATTACGAATTAGGTTTCACCACTATCAGATGCATTGTTAGTTGGAAAACTCTCTTTATATAGGAAAAATGCAGATGGGAACTGCGATTGCTCTATACTCTTTGATGGGGAATCAATTAAATGAATTAACAAATGGATGTCTTCTAAATTTTAAATGTAAATGTATGGAGATTTTAGTTGGGTACAGTACAAGTTTTTATCTTTTTCTTACTGATCCTGTTGCAGCCAATAAGATAGTTTTAAATGTGAACTAGTGTGAAACGTGATGGGAGGGGTGCCTTGAAAATGCCTTCTTACATTACCCATTGCCCAAATGACTGCATTATGCGTACATTTTGAAGGATTTATTTGAATCAAGTACACACGAGTGAAGTGTTGTTTAATTGAACAATTACGTTGACTGTAGATTTTGTCACAATGAAGTTGAAACATTAAAACATCTTTTTGTTATTTATCTTGCACTTCAAAGAATTGATTATTTTGCAAAATGTGCTCATGAAGAGATCTTCTGGAATGAAACTTTTTTTTGGTTTAGGATTTTAAGTGGATCATTAACGCCGTTATTAATTGTGATTATCTTATCTAAATTCTTTCAAACTTGATGTTGTTTTTTATTCATTGCATTTGTAATTGTAGATTGGTCTTAATATTGTGATTTTTATTGTATTCTGTTTGGAGGCGTTTTTCCTTTTACTATTAACTATTAACTTATTGTGTTGATAATTGTATAAGGTTTTTAATAAGCTAATATATCATTTTAAAAAAATTGTAAAACGCTGTAGCAGGGGTCCAGTTGATTGGTTGACAATAGAGCGCAGGACTTAGAACATGGAAATAGGATATTGGACTTGAAAGAGGAGACATGGTAAAGGAATGATGGAACAAGAGGAAAGTCGTGGACGAAATCAAGCAACAGCGTCCTACAGGAGAGCTACCTGTGTTGCGATGCAAGAAGTTGCCGAAGCAGTCTCGTGTCTCGGGCATCCAGACGTGTGGTGCGTAGCGCAATCTTGGAAATAGATCAGACCGCGTGTAGCAGAGCGGTCTGGGACATGATGGACCAATGCTGCGTTTCATACGCCAGCATTTCCATAGGGATAATGCGCCGTCCTCGGAGACAGGAACAGAATCCTGACAGCACCTGCATAAGGACAAGTTCAAGATGGTTACCCAGGCCCAAATCGTTTAGGGCCTCAAGTTGCATGACTGTTTGGTGTCCCTGCATCTCTAGCACAGTTACTTTTATGTGCTGGTCCATTACAAGCACAGGAAGTAACTGCGGTTAATGCTGAGCAATGCCGACTAACAGTTCAGAGTCCTATTGTTCGGTCTTTCGTCGGAACCCAGGGTCTTCGTCAAACTGCTGGTTGTGGTTGCGGCTCCTTTCATGTTGGAAAGTGTTCATGTCTTCCCCTAGCTAGATGATTGGCTCTTTCAAACCTGGTGTTGGACCATCTGTACTGCATATGCAGTCTTTCCCAGTTGGGCTGCTCCCTGAACTACAAGACGTTCCAGGCTTCACCATCCCTGTCCCTCCAATTTTTTGGCACGATCTTGGACACCCACCCTCCACAGGGCTTACCCTCCCGAGTATTGAGTGGTGAAAATCCTTCTGATGTTGCATGTTTTCCATGCGCAGAAGCAGGTCGTAGCTTTCGTTTTTTGGTGTCTTCTTGTGGGCTTCTGCATCCTGGTATTGCCGGAAGCCGAGTTGCACATGGGGTTGCATGTTCGACCCATTGCAGGACTCATTAGTTTTCTTCAAATCTTGTGTAGTGGTTGCTGGTAAAAAACTTTGTGAGAGGGATTTGTTTTGGCACCCCTGCACCCAATAGTTTGCAGTCAACAGCCCTACAGATAAGGGGTGCATCAGTCACTTTTACACCTTAAAACTAGGCAAGCACTCCTGAAAAATAAAAACTGGAAGTAGAAATACTCCCAATAAAAAATGGGAAATTGACCTATAGGAGCTTGTGCCCCTGCTTTCACCCAAACAGATCCATGGATGTGTTTTTGGCCAGTAGTTTGTGCAGTACCACAGGAAGAAACTACTATAATTATGGAAGAGGTCAAATTTTATCGTTTAATGCACATGAATAACTTGGTGCCAAGAAATATTTCTCACAAAAACATTTGTTTTGTAGTTGAACATATTTTTACTCATTTAGAAAATACTCCCATTTGGAACGGGAGTCATGCTTTTATTCCCTAAAAAATCATTGTATTCCCAACTTTCAAAAATAGGGAGTAAAATACTCCCACCTCAAAATCCTATCTGGCGCACTGGTGGTCACTGACCTATCCCTGGTGGATTGGGGCACTAACCTGCTGGATCTTACCTAGAGTGGACTCTGCTCTGCAATGGAAGCACTGGCGCACATCCGTTTGCTGGTGCAGATGATCAGGCTGGTCTAGATTGCCTTCCTCTCCTCAGTGCAAAGCAAGACTGTGCTGGCCTGATTGACAACACAGTGGCCATGCACTACATCAGACAACTGGGTGAGGTAAGGTAATTGCCTCTGTTCGATGAAGTAATGACTATTCCTGTGGTTTGGAGAGCGACTTGTCTATAATGGCAACTCGCCTCACTGGGATGGAGGTAACATTGAATGCATTGAGCAGACTGACTTCAACCTCTAACGAGTGGGCAGACCTGCCAGGAAGTTGTGGAAGATGTCTCATCTTGTCGGGTGATTCCCCAAGTGGACCACTTTACTTCCAGTGTGAACCGTGTGGCGTGCTGGAGTAAGGAATCTGACAAAGGGGTTGCATGTTTACAACAATCTTTATTTAAATAATAATGGAAAAGGCCTTTCTTCACCTGTCACTAAAGGGTTTTTGCTACTGAACTAAAGAAGAACTTGAGTTCTCGTCGTCAGTGTGGTTGTCAAACTCAAAATGCCTGTTCTATGTCCAAACTAGCCTACTCTAGCCCTACCACTAACAAAAGACATTAACATAAATGGCTCCAGGAGAATGACTCCCTTCTGCTGGTGCAATGGGATCAGCCCTAGGGGCACATTTCTATTAGTCTGTGGTAATGGTTCAAGTTCTGCACTTGTAGAGATTACCAGGAGAATTACTCCTTTATCCTGGTCCAACAGTTCAACAACTATCTCCTCCTGGTCGACTTGGTCACTCTCCAAGCTGCTGTTTGGTAACCTTTTTCCTTAGTTTCTGATTCAACAATTTAGGCGAAAGAACCAGGAGAATGACCCACTTCTCAAGGTTCAGTTGGTTCAGCCGTTGGCCTACTTTGGTTAGTTTCCTGCAACAGTTTTTATCAACCTTTGCACTTCTTTCCAGGCTTTTCTTCGGGCTTGCTTAAAGGTCAAACACTCCTTTTGTTTCCAACAGTTATTTCTGGTATTTCTTTCCCCTCTTGTCGGTGAAAACAGGGGGAACTCTTCCCATAGTGTCCTTGAATTCTTCGAACACTCTGACAACAGAGATTGTTCTTGTGGCACTCTCTAGCCTGAATGTCTCTTTTGATGGTAGAGTGTTGAGGGAGAGTACTCCCGATATGTTCTTCTCTTTCAGTTTCTTTGACACAACAACTGCGACGAGGAAGATCACTAGTGATGTAATCTTCAGACTTGATAATTCTATCCCAACTCTGGAGACGAGGTAGATTTCTCCCGAGGCTTTCTTTCCTTTCAATACTCTTGATAACAGTTACTGAGACAAGGAAGGGTGAGGAACCCGAGGGTATACTCCCAAATACTCACCTTGGATCTTCCTCTTGGGTGGCCAGGTAAAAGCCATCGATTTTGGATCTTGAGCCTGGGGGTGGATATGCAAGGGAGGATAACCTGGATGGAGGGATCTCTCGGAGTAGGAAGAGGATGTCGCAGGTGAGACAGGTATCCCCCTTTCCCAAACTAGCATGAGTCCTACCCTCCCACTGCCTTCGTAGGGTTTTGTAAGTCTTTTCCCCTTCCACACATACACGCACTGTCCCACAATCGTATGCCTTGAAGACTGGGACAAGGAAGAGCAGCTAGAAGTAATGCACATTTTTTGTCAATTTCACCACTTTGGTACTGAGATACGGAAGATGCCTATGGAGGGTCAGGCATGTCCAGTTAATTGGTGCAAGTGAGTCCGGCAAAATACTCGCACCTGTAACCCATTGACAGGCCACAGGTGCTTAAAAGGTGGGCCCTGCAACATGGAGAGGAGAACCTGCCTGGAGGGAAGGCAATAGCAGCGAGGTGAGGAGCAGCCTGGAGCGAGTCCGGTAGAGAGGATGCTGTGTGTTGCCAGGGGGAAGGAAGGTGCCACGACCTGAATGGGCCGTGAAAGGACCAGTGCCCCAGCAATTGCCGGAGTCGCGTGTTTCCCAGCTAGAGCTGGGGAACACAGAAACCTCAACTGCCGCAGGACACTGTCAGAAGGTTTTCTCGAGCGTGAGCGCTGCTCGCTGGAGCTGCCGGTGCATACCCTGGTGGAAAGAGGAAGACTGAGAGCAGATGGAAGAAGCCCGGAGGAGCAGACCGGCCCTGTTGAGTGTGAGAAAGGGACCGTTTGTACCGGGGCGCTCCAGGGGCAGAAATTGAACATTTAAAGTTAATGATCGAACCAAAAAATTATGAGAATGGGGTTTGAACCTGAATGAAAGAACTTTGAATAATGAACAAGCGGGAAATACAATGGCACATATTGAATAACGAACTAAAGAGAAGATATGGAAATATTGTGCATATTGAGCACAGAACTAAAGAAGATATGGAAATATTGAGAAATTACAGCTAGAGTGGAAAACACATGTGCTATGGTGAAAGTAATGAAATCTGCAAAAAATGCATTGGTGAACAAAGTGAAAGCCTGTAATGAATACGTATGAACTAAGTGAAAAGCAAGTGTGAAAGACAAGTTACTGAACTTGAATGGTTAAAGTGAAAGCAAGGTGGTGGGTGAGAATATACACCACAGAATAAAGGCAATACAAGTTGTGGTAAAGCCAAAAGACTGCCAAGGAGAAATCACATCACATGTTAAGTACTGACACAATGTGGAAAACCTGTGTTGGTCAAGGGAAATTCAGAGCATCACAAGTGCCAAGAGTTATCTGTTGCGTGCGTTCTAATGGGTGGACCGTGTGGTCCGACACCTGCGGCTAGACTGAGTAGCCCAACTTGGAAAAGAACCAAGAGAAGCCAGGGACGCGGCTGTGTGGTATACGTGTTAAAGTGATAGACAGCATCTGTGCTAACTATCATGGAATCCAAAGGATTATAAAGTGAAGCTGAAAGTGTTGTTGGAAGTCAAGAGACTTGAACTGTGTTTTGCTTGGGGACGGGAACCCAAGCCTCTTTGTGGAACTATTCGAAACTGGGGAAGGAGAAGTTGAGACAAGCCCAAGCTGGAAGGAGCTCAGAACTTTATTTTGAACACTGTTTCTTTTGGTGCTGACATCCCTACACATTGTATATCTTTAGTTGTGAGGGCAACCTATGTTTTGGACACAGACAGACTTTTAAGTTTCTCCTACTGACACAAACTGTCCTTAGTTTCTTTAGGTAGGGAAATCTCACCTTAGCATAGGGAAGGTTAGGCCTTACTGCATCCTGACATATAAAATAAAGTACTTTTTATAAGCAAAGTGAATTTGTTGCCTGTGTCTTGCTTCATGATGCCTTCACATGCGGTTATTCCTGATACCTTCTTTATTTTCAGTACTTTTGATGCAGTGACTAAGATGAGGGAGATTGCTCCTCTCTGAGAGATGCCAGGAAAGGCGATCTGCTCTTTGTGGGTTATGCTGATGCTTGTTCTGGTTGGGCTGTGACTAAGCAGACCCTGGCAAAGTGAATCATCCTAATCATCTCGAAATGCTATGATCTAGCTGGGAAGGATGTGCCTGGTGGTTTGGGGCTCATTCGACCAAAGGCGTTACTGCCACCTCTTACACACAGAGGATGAGGGCCTGGTCTTGGATGCATGTCAGGTGGCTGCATAGGCTTCGCAGCACACATTAGCCAAAACTTTCTGCCTGGTTTACGCTATTATCAGTCTTCAATATGTCCTATGTGGTAGGTGTTTTTCTTGCTCTGATCTGTACTCCAGATTGACATACTGCTTTGGGAATCTATCAAAGATGAGGAATCTGTGGGAGGAAGGAATCCATTCAAGAACAATTACTTACGTCCTCGTAAAGTTCTTTCAGATGGTTTTCTCCCACAGATTCCTCATCGCCCTACCAACCTGCCCCTTTTGGCAGGCTTCTGTGCAGCTCATCTGTTCTTCAGTCCCTTAGCTTCTCAGAGCTAGGGAAAAGGCAGAACTGGGATCATGGGGCACGGAATCTCCATATATACTGGCCCCCAATGTTCTATCCAGCGTGGGTTGCCCAATGGTGCAGGTGTAGTAGATGCAGAACAGTGCTGCTTCCCCATTGGTGAAAAATGTCCTAAGACAAGCTGGGTCTGGAGATGAAATATCAAAGGAGAGGAGCCATTGGGAGGAACAACGATCACAAAGAAAATGTCTGAAGCAAGTAATTTGCTCTTTGGAATGGTAGAGTCTGATTTTGCAGCTCTACAAAGGGTAATATGGCCCTTTTCCTGTACTGAGTCCTGCTAACTTGCATTATTTATTTAGGTGCCTTGGAGTGCTATATCATCTTCCTGCTGCTTCATAGTCTTTGGAAAAGGGAAATTGCATTGCAACTCCAACATAACTAGACAGATACCATCGCATTACAGGATGTTTCTCAACGTGTTTTTATAACAAAACTGTGCTTATGTTCAAAGATGAAAGGCGGAAAAGGGGCTAAGACAAAAATCAGGCTAACTACCTTTAAATGCGATAAATGGCCTTGAAATTTGGCAGGAAGAATCAAAATAAAACACAAGGATAAAGAAGTGCAAGTCTACCAAGGCAGACAGATGGTGTGCGAAAAAAACAGGGGGTTAAAAAATGAGGGCTGTCAGTCTTTTTCAAATTCATGATTGCAAACTTGTTGGATTGCATTAACACCAGTCAAAACATTTTACTCCCAGCGCTGGGTACTTAGCCAATAGCATTGTATGGAGTAGTGGGCACTACCAAAGTAGGGAAATCCTTCACAAACCCTTTCAAAACGCAAGAGGGATCCCATTAAAACATGTGCATGATCGGCCACCAGGGGGCGCACGGACGATGCCAGCCTTCGTGTGAGCTCCTAACCCACGGGCCCCTATAAGTGAATTGAGCCCCCACTTTGGCCCCCCCGTACCCAACAACGACACCCTGAGCCACATGAAACGCCCCCCCACCCCCTAAGCGAAAACCCGGCCGAAATCGGACCCTTGATCCCCGAGAAAAACACCAGAGGAATCGACCTTCCCCGCCGGTGGAGACGCAGACACGGGAGAAGGCCTCGGCCCGCGGCGCTGGTCTCCGCCCCCGGCCCTCATCAAGGAACATCAGCGCGGAACCTGAGCTCCGGCGGGAGAGGCAGCGGACCGCCGCCCGCTCCGGAACGCGTGGAGGGTCGCCCCCCCCCCGCGCTTCCGAAGAGCGGACTCCTCGAGCAGCCGGTCCCATAAGGGATCGGCGCCGCGGAGGTAAGTGCCCGCCCGGACGTGGGGGCTTGGGACTGCGCCACCCCAGTGAGGGCCCGCACCGCCCGGACTAAAATAACCGCGCTACCAGGGCCCCCCCCACACCAGCAGGAGACCCGACCCTCCCGCAACCAAGGGGGGACCTGCCGCGAGCCTGCCTCCCGCGGCACCCCCCTCTGATTGGAGCACGCAAATCAACCGGAGGAGGCCCTGGGTTGGTGCGGGTCCCGAGGCCCCAGCATCGCTCCCATCGGCCGCAACGCGGGTTCCCACGAGACCGCGCTCTCTACCTGGCGAGAAAGAAAACATCCGGTCCTCTTGGTGAACCATAACTACCCCCCCTTGCTGGGGGTCTCCCCCCACGCAGCGAATTTACCAGCACACGAAAGGGGGGGCGGAAGGTTGGGCCCCCACTCCTGGGGCGTGTGCCCTCTTCTAAAAAGGCCCCAAGTTACAAGCAGAACGGAAGAAGGACAAAAGGCCCTACAATTGGAGGACAGTGCAATACACAGTGGCGCGCGGCCCCCCTTCAAACATCTGCACCTTAAATCCTCGCCCTGAGACCTGGGCCCACACACCTCCACCAGGGCCCGACTACAGGACGATATCGACACCTAATACCCCCCCGAAAAGACGTTGAATCCGACGAAGGACATAAACCAGTGTGGAGGGTAGAGCCCCTGGAGACAGGGCGTGTGCCTCCTCCCACTCCCGCCAAGGGAACCCCCGCCACGAGGACAACCACCTGGGTGCTCCCCGATACCCCCCATGTGCTCTTCAACACACCGGTTCCGAGGGTAAGGCCCCCAACCCAGGGGCGTGTGCCTCCTCGTTGGACACCCCTCCATGAACATACCAAACAAGCTTGCCAAGTACGCCTACAGGCCAGCAGCTCAGGCTCCTGGCCCTGGATCAACAATGTCGGTAGAAGCCATCGAAACGGGTGCAGCTGCCACCAAGGGAGACATCGCCGCCCTCTTAGCCGAAATCCGAAACATGGGCGCCAATCTCGGCGGCAAAATGGATAAGATGACCCAAAGGATAGACAACATCGAGGAGAGACTGGAAGGGGTCGAGAATAACCAAGCCTCTATTGACACTCTAGAAACCCAAATGGAGCTCAGAATACGAAACATAGAAAAGAAGGAGGATGAGATTCGCCTGAAGATAGATGATTTGGAAAATAGAGAGAGAAGAAATAACCTACGGTTTTTTGGAATCCCGGAGAGAGAAGGGGAGACAGAGGAAGACCTCAAGCAGACTATACACGACATCATCAAAATCCTGACTGCGGATGAGGACATTGATGAACTCAAGACCGAGAGAATTCACAGAGCCGGCGGCCCCCCAGGAGGCCCGAGATCAGTCCTTGCCAGATTCCATAGATATCAGGACAGAACGAAGATACTCGCCAAGGCCAGGTCTGGAGGCACTCTTACCCTTGGGGGAGCCCAGATTACTATTTTCCAGGACCTTTCATCACTGACACTGGCATTGCGTCGCTTATGCGGTCCCCTCACGAGATGGCTAAAAGAGCAGGGCACGAGATACAGGTGGGGATACCCCTTCTCCCTCGCGTTTGAACATGGAACCAGAAAGTTCCTACTACGCTCTGAAGAAGAAATTAGAGAATGCATTGCCGACCTCCTCGGACAGACCCCGGAGGAGGGCACTCAGGGATCACTATCGCAGGGCAGATCACGCTGGGAACTTCAGGGCCCGAGAAGGAAACGAGTGAAAGGCTCCAGAAAGTACAGGCGGCCCAACGATACACCTGAACACAAACCAATGACATAGTCGCTTCAAGCTCTAGATCCTGGCGACTCAGGACTTCATGATCCTGGCAGGAAACCCACTTACATAACGGATCGTGGGGCCCCTTGGTCCGCGGTTCCACCACACGAGGAGTGAACGGCCAGTCCAGCACAGAGGAGATACCGAGGAAGGATGTCTCCCGAAACTGCATGTATTATAGAATATGTTACTTTGAAGTGGGAATCCTTGTTGTTTGACACACTGTTGTTTGATACGTGTTTTCATGAGAAGGGGGGTGGGAGCTCAAAATGTTACCTTGATACTATTAGTTTACGGGGTCGTGCGGTTACGACCCTCACTGGTGGTCCGACAGAAGACCGGTTGTTCGCATCCAGTCCAACTCGGACGCCACCACGGACAGTCACAAACCCTCATTGTAGATTTGAAGATAGACGTGATAGTCCAGAGGGTGACGGGTATGCAGTCCAATACCCTACAGGGACGGGAGGGGGGAGGGAAACGGGGAATGACACAGCCCCAGCCTCTGTTAGATAGAGGCACACACCAAGCTACTTCCAATAGGGCAATCTCGCACAATGGGCTCCACGACGATGCGATGAAACTTCACGGACGCACTGATGTCACACAGACATGATAAACCAAATGACACGCAGGGTAAGCTTAAAATCGGCACGCTCAACGTTAAGGGCCTCAATTCCCCCACCAAAAGGTCACTGGTGATGAGAGAATTCAAGAGGGCTGAACTAGACATTCTTTTCCTACAAGAAACTTGATATAGCAGAGGGGAGGAGAGGAAGATTCTTTATGCCAAGCTGGGATCGGAATACTGGGGCTCTGGCCCGCTGAAGAAGGCAGGAGTCGGCGTATTAATCAACAGAAAGATCCAATTTGAACTCTTAAAGTCATGGATGGACGTCAGTGGTAGAGCACTAGCCCTGGTGGGCAGCATACAGGACACGGTTGTTACCCTTGTGACAATATACGCCCCCAACACAGGCCAACACAGATTCCTCCAGAGGATAATACCTAAAATCATGTGCGAAACAGAAGGCGAAGTAATTATCGGAGGTGATCTGAACATGTGGATGGACCCGGAACAGGATAGACAATCAGGCCGCCTCTCAACAACCCCACTCGTTGGTGCCAGACGCCCACTAGCCGCAGACATGATGACCGCCTACAACCTCACCGATGCATGGAGACACGCCAACCCCAACCGTACTGGCTTTACCTTTTTCTCGGCACCACATGCAACCTTCTCCAGAATAGACTATGTATACCTAACCGCAGACCTCATCACGGCGATGACTGAAGCCGCCATAAACCCTGTCTCCTGGTCGGACCACGATATGGTCACGGTCACCCTCGACCAAATGGCCCTGCCCCGAAGATGCTCCAAATGGCGCTGTAATGAAACCCTCTTTAAGGATCCCACCTTTCGAGAGGAGCTAGAACAGGACATTACCCGATACTTTGAGATCAACAACACAGGGGAAACCTCTATGAACACAGTCTGGGAGGCAGGCAAGGCGACCTGGAGAGGCCTACTTATCCGAGAAGGAGCAGCCAAAAAAAGAGAAAGACAACTAATTGAGAACAGGATCCGGAATGAAATCACGCAACTGGACCACATGGCACAAACGGCTGATCAGGATAGACCACGAAAGATTAAAGAGGCCAACGATAAGAGAGAGGAATTAAGACAACTAGAGGCGGGAAGCGTAGCGCGTAAGCAACAGCATCTGAAGCAGAAGCACTATGAACATGGGGACAAAGCGGGCGCCCAAGACTACGAGGCCAACGCCAAGAGAGGTGGGTCCCCACGATTCAAACAGAAGAGAACCCTGACGAACCGACTCCTCCCAGTGTCCCTGAAGCTTTTGCCGACTTTTACGAAAAATTATACTCAGCACGCCCCCCCTCGCACACGGAGGCCATAAAAGAATACCTAGAGCGAGCACCCTTGCCCACCCTCCCAACGGATACTGCACTCACATTGGAAGCCCCCATAACAGGAGAGGAAATCGAAGAAGCTATCAAAAGACTCCCAACAGGGAAAGCCCCCGGAAACGATGGATATACAGCAGGGTTCTATAAAACTTTTAAAGACGCCCTTCTCCCATTTCTGGTTCCCTAATTCAACAACATCCTAGACTCCGGCGTGGCACCCGACTCCTTCTCCAAGGCACTGATAACAGTCATCCCCAAGGAGGGTAGGGACCCAAAGTTGTGCACCTCCTACCGCCCAATATCTCTATTAAACATTGACGCCAAAATCTATACGAGAATCCTGGCTGCAAGACTGGAGTCACATATGCCGGCAATAATCCACAATGACCAAGTAGGCTTCATTCTGGGCAGACAAGGAGCAGACTCCACCCGGAAAACTCTACACTTAATCCATGAGGCCCAAACTTCACAGAACAATCCAACGCTACTCTCAATTGATGCAGAGAAAGCATTCGATAGAGTCGACTGGCACTTCCTAGAGGCCACATTGCAAAAGATAGGCCTAGGCCCCACACTCCGATGAGGAATCAAAGCAATCTATAAGTATCCAAGAGCATCGGTCTCAGCGAACGCTCAATTCTCCCGGTGGTTCCCCCTTAACAGGGGTACAAGACAAGGTTGCCCCCTATCGGCAATACTGTTCGCACTGTCCTTAGAACCTCTCGCCGTGATGCTACGAGCTGATCCTGCAGTGGAGGGAATCCAAGTGAGTGGTAAAGAATATAAACTAGCCTTGTATGCGGACGACATTCTGCTCCACCTGTCAAACCCAACGTCTTCCGTTCCGAGAGCGATCCAGCTAATAGAGGAGTACGGTGCACTCTCTGGATTTAAAATCAACAAATCAAAATCTACTCTTTTTCCACTTCATGAACCATCGTCGGAACACCAGAGCCCCCTTGCGCAACTCGGGCTGATCGTCGGAGGCCCGACATTGAAATATTTGGGAATCAACTTAACGCGACACCTCGACGGCCTCTATGAAGCCAACTTTCCCCACCTCCTCGAGGCTCTCAAGGCTGATCTCAAGAAATGGAAACCGCTTACGATATCCTGGATGGGACGCCTGAATGCGATCAAAATGGTGTCCCTCCCACGGTTTCTCTATCCCTTCCAAGTCCTGCCGATCACAATTCTGGATCACTTCTTCAAGCAAGTCAGAAAAGCCATCCTACATTTTTTGTGGAACGGAAAGAAACCCAGAATCCCCCACGAAGTCTTAATACTACCAAAAGAGTTAGGGGGGGTTGGCCTACCGGACATAGAACGCTACTATCAGGCCACACAGCTCAGGATCTTAATCCCACATCTCCGAGAAAGGAAAGACCTCCAATGGGTCCACCTAGACAACAACGTTCTATACAACGTGACTCTGGCAGAGTGGTTATGGGTCCCCAGATCGAAGCTATCGAGGAAGCTGCGCAACCACCCGATACTAAGCACGTTGTGGAACATATGGAGGAAGGGAAGAGCAATGTCAGGAGTCACCACATGGCCCTCGCCACTGAGCCATCTTTGGTCCCCTGGAATCGGAGAGGAAATCCCGGAACATGCCAGATACCAATCTTGGTTTGATGCCGGCCTTGAGAGGGTCGGCCAGCTATGGAGAAAAGGGAAATTCATTTCGATAACGGAACTCGAGGAGGCCCTCCAAATCCGCCCGATACCAGTTTTCCTGTACCTACGTCTGAAAGGCGTCATATCTAGGAAGGAATGGAAGGATACCACACAGAGAGAACTAACGCCCTTCGAGACGATCCTAGACACAACTACTACCTCCAAATGCCTCATAGCGAGAATGTACAAAGCCCTAATCACCAAAGACAACGCACCTAATCATCGTCTAAAAGCAAGATGGGAACGAGACTTTGCCAGAGAGTTCGACCAGCAAGCCTGGAATAAAATATGTGAAACACCGTCCAAAATATCAATCGCGGCCCAATATAAATTGCACGCAATAAAATTACTACATAGATGGCAATACGACCCACAAAGACTGTCCAAAATGTTCCAGACCTCCAGCCCGAGATGCTGGCGACATTGCGGAATGAACGCCGATTACTGGCACATGTGGTGGGCCTGCCCCAAGGTCCGCATCTACTGGCAGGAGGTCCTGGGATGGATCAAACAGCTGGAAGGCATAAATAGAGAACTGTCACCCCTCCTGGTCCTGTTTGGCCTCGAAGAAGAAGACGACGAAATGACAAGAGTAAAAGGTCTGGTATCCCCCCTCTTACTTGCAGCGAGAGCTGCCCTCGTGATAAAATGGAAAGCTCCTCGCCTACCTAATAAAAGGGACTGGATACGGATCGCTACAAATATTTACACTATGGAGAAAGTAACAGCAATATTACATGATAGAGCTGCGCGACAGGAGGAAGTCTGGTTCGATTTCACAACAAAATACATCTCGCGCTCGACCATGGAAGACTCGACTCAGCAGGGAAACTGCTCCTGATCCATGCCACCAATCACTGAAAACTGAAAGACCCCTTACTGACAACCCTTGCGTGTCACAGACTATACAGGAGAATAATCATCATCAGATGTTCCAAGATGCGCGTTACGTAGCTCACTACGACTCAGAAAGCCAATGCCCTGAAGGAAGCGGACATGAGAAATGGGAATAGGGAGGGGGGTGGGAAGGGGGGAGGGGAGGGGGGGTTTTCTTTTCTCTTCTTTATTCTCTTTTTCTTTCTTCTTTCTGCTTTCTCCTGGAATACGAAGCGTTAATGTTGATAACTGTTGTTAAGGTCGACTTGGAGTTTCTAATGAAGTAGCTCGCTATGTACAATGTATATCCACCTGTATGTTCATATTCCTTGTTAAAAACAATAAAAGTCAAATTTAAAAAAAAAAAAAAAAACATGTGCATGCCCACATGAATTTGCACCAACGCTAACCCCAGAATAGGGATTTTCAAACGGCATGGAGAAGTATATTTTAGTTCTTTCAGCCCACTGCTTTGCAGATAGCTCTTTCCTTCAAGGGTTTTCTAGAAGCAGCCTGGACAAGCATGCAGCCTACGGTGTGTTTGGTGGAGGGAGAAAGCGGGCACAAGTTTAAATACTGCCATCCCATCATCCCCCGCACACAGGTACACGCACGCACACGAATTTCTCTCCAGGCCAATGCTAACCTTTTCATTTCAAGGAGATATAGCCTATCCTTAAGTGGAATAATTGAGGAGTCCGCTTGCACTGCTATGGTGAGGATGTTTGTCAAATTGCTTTGGGGTCGGTGAGTTCTACATGCTGAGGGTAGGAAAAAGGCATTCACAGAAACAGGGAGAGGAACTGTTATGTTGCTTACTTGCATACCCCATAAAGGCTGTCTCAAAGCACTGAAGGGGAGGGTAAAAAAAATGGGAAAGTTTAATGTTGTATACGTTATTTTATGTTGACCGGTTAACAAAATGATATTTATTGAAAACTGTGCCAGTCACCACCGTAGTGGTCTCCAGCGCTGAGCTTGCTGGTCAGGAGAGTGGCGTACTGTGACGTCTCCAGGGGTATCTAAACAATTACATTTTTCGACGGGGCATTCTCTGAAATAGTAATTCGGGGATTACATTCCCGCAGGATAGATGTGGCCTGGGCTAGAATAGACTGTGAAAAGTGAATGTAGTTGGGGAACGAAAGGGTTGGACTGACTGCTATGGATATGTGGGTTTTCTAGGTTGTTGCAAACATGGCACTCAGGAATGTGAACCCACGTATTGATTTATTTTTATCCCAGTGTGCTCAATACTTATTTGCTTCCAAAAAAAGGAAAAACACCCATAATTAATAACTCGGCAGCAAAAGGTGTGTAGTTGAATATTGCCTGGTTTCCTCTGAATTGATGAATTGCCACTTGCACATGGTTAGAGCTGAACAATGTTGTGTCTTGCTTTTAGCTGGGGCAAGCGGGCTGCCCACAATCGTGCCCAAATTGTGTACTACATGGCAGAAAACCTGGAGCTGCGGAGGCTGGAGGTAGCAGCGCGGCTGAGCACCCTGACCGGCATCACAGAGCAGGCGGCACTGAAGGAGGTGGACCTCAGCATCCAGCGGCTTTTCTATTGGGGGGCCTACTGCGACAAGTATGGCGGTTCCGTTCAGGTATACCTTAGCAGCAGGGTGGTAATGGTATGGGAGTCTTATGTAGATTGCATAGGGAAGAATTGAGGGCTTTACTGACCATCTTTGCTGCCAGAGACCACTGGCTCTTCAGCATTTCCCTTAAAAGTCAGTCCACCACTATCCTTCAAATCCATCTGATGCCACTTCCTCATGTTTCCTTTTGCTGTAGGAGACGCTCCTTTATGGGGCCACGGTGCAGATCCGCGAGCCCATGGGTGTGATTGGTATCGCTTGTCCCGATGAGAGCCCGCTTCTCAGCTTTGTCAGCCTCTTTGCGCCAGCGATTGTGCGGGGCAATGCTGTGGTCGTGATACCCAGTGAGCAGTTTCCTTTGCCAGCCTTGGACTTCTACCAGGTCAGTATGACCTTGTGTTCATCATTAAGGGTACCAGTGCACTTTGTTTTGATTAGCACAGTTCTCTATTATTTCAAAAGGTTTGGTGGGGGGAGCTTCCACTTGAAATGTATATGTAGAATTCCATTTGGCCCAAGTCACACATGCCACTGTGATGGCTTCTGTGTGGCACAGTGGCATGTGTGACTTAGCTCAAGCAGTTTATTCCACTTTTAGATTAATCCAAGAGGAGGGTTAGCACAAGAGAATGCCATAATTAGAGCACATAAATCAGTATGGGAAACTCGCAGATTTACATTCAGAAAATAGTCATTTTTCGTGGGTTAGGACCGTTTTTGGCATGTTATCCTCTTTGGGTAGAGAAAACCGCAGAAGTCCTCTTTTCCAAAAGCGTCATGCTTTAGGGAAATAGGTATTTTAAATGTTAAATGCTCTCTGCATACTAATGCGAGATTAGCATGAATCCAGAGGCTCATACGAAGTATTGAGGATCTATATTTAGATGCTACTCTTTTGAATTTTCGAGCAGTTGTAGGGAGGTGGATGACCGGAGAAAGATAAATTCCTAGATTTTGCTTGACTGGCATGGATTGTACACAAGAAGAAGGAAAAGGTTCACGCCATGACCATGAAGGGCATCGTATCTGTAGGAGGAGGATCTCTGGACTATAATGGGCAGTGGTGCTTATGGGTTCAGAGATGGTGCTGGAAGCCCAACTTAGGAGGAAAACCTGCGTTATCTTGATTATCTGACGCACCGTTTCGGAGGTAAATCCGTACAGACACACACATACACATAGACCGTGTCCATGAATGCACACTTTGAGCTAATTCAGTTTACATTTTTATTTGGCACATATCTCACCTAGAAACGTTCATGGTTTATGCCGTGCGCCACTTCTCATGCCGCGTTCTACCAAATGATTTCGAAATGCATTTTGTTGTTCGAGTTAGGAGGGTGGTGGGTGGTGTGGCGGTCCTTGCAACCTCTGCTTAGTTGCCATGACAGGCTTCTGCTTCAGGGCCTGTTAGATAAGGCTCCACATAAGTGTTGTCACTATCAAATTAATATCCCCGGTATTGCTTAGCATGAATGTGATGATTGTCCGGCATTTGAAAGCAAAGAAGTCCCTAAATATTTCAGATGGGCCACAGCAAAAAACACACTATCTAATGTGAAAAGGTGGGATGACCGATGTTGAGCTAGTGTACTCTGCGTTAGATTCATCTGTGGATGCAGCTCCTACTGTCTGACTTGGGGCCTCCTAGATGTATTGTCACACTAAATGCCACTGCTATTCTGGCATAAGAAACAAAATTAGTCACTAAGCTTTTATTGCATTTTTTTAATTGGTTGACAAATGTATAATTTGTTGTCTTTGGAAGTGTGATTAAGAGGTCTTCTTCAGAGATGTTATTTTTATGGCTTGAATTTGTATTCTGTTTTAAGTACATTATTAAGAAATTACCTTCTGCTGCGGTCACCGGTTTGAAAGTGCGCAGGATTTCCACCAAGTTAACCCAAACTCTCACAATGTTAACATGACAGAGCAGTTTGGCTGCACTCTTGGGAGAGTAAGTATATACTATTTAAAGAAGTTGCACAGAAGGTAAATACAAATGAGGTTAGACAAAACGTTAATACTTTGGATCCCTCAGGTTGGGGCACAATTCACCTACCTGCAAACAAGCTTCGGCACTAGAAGTCCACTACGGTGGTAACCAATGCAATATATACTACTAGCATTATCTTGCATGGTAGTTGTGAGATTGGAACAGAGGACCTAAAAGGTTTTTATTTATTTGACTGTTCTGTAGCGCTACAATTGTTTCTCTGCATCGGCTATAAGATCCCTTTCGAGGGGATTGGGTCCTCCGACGTATTCCATATCTATGACAGGTAATCACCACAGCTGTGCTGCTTCGGAAACTTTTTTCTGCGTCCTGCGTCGATGACGTAGATGCGCCGTCGTCATGGACCTCCTCCGACGTCATCCGATGTGATAAGTAGGACGCACGACGCCCGTAGCCTCAGTTCCGTTTTTTCCGCGAACGTGTTGCTTCGTGAATCTCGGTTAACGCCTCGACTCTTTGGAGTTCTGTTCTTCTCGGTTCTTCGAACCTGTTCGTTTTTGTGAGAATCTCCTTTGTGTGAAGATGTCTTCTACTTCGTCTTCGACCCCGCGTCTGGGCTTCAAGAAGTGCGGGGAGTGTGGGTCCAAGATGTCGGTGACGGACTCGCACGACGCCTGCCTCTGGTGCCTCGGGGAGGCCCACGACACAGACGGGTGTCCAAGCCCCGGAAGTCGAAGTCTGCGGGGCTTTCGACGGATGATTCGAGAGGAGACTCTCCGCGTCATCGTCGGAAGTCTCGTGGGTCTCCTTCTAGGAGTCGGTCTCGCCACTCCTTGGCCTCTTCGAGGCGTTCTCGGAAGTGCCGACAGCGGTCGTCTTCCAGGTCCTCTTCTGAGGACTCTGCCCGGCACGTCGCTTACCCCACCAGCCGTGCGACGCCGGAGGAATGGGCTTCCTTCGGGAAGAAAATGCTGGTGATTCTCGAGTCGCAGGGTACTAAGTCGTCCGTGCCCCCGAGTGGGGTCGGTCGTGAGAGGTCGAGAGACACCGCTCGCAAGAGTGGTCGGCACGAGTCACGGGAGAGTTCCCGTTCGGACAAGGGGACTTGTTCTCGACGTTCCCGGTCCTGGTCCTCGACGCGTTCGAGACCGTGTGCACCTGTGATGTCTTCGAGGAAGACATCGACGTCAGAGGCGTCGAGGGCGTCGACAGGCTTTCTCTAGGCTCCGGCTCCGAGGAAGTCGTCGAAGCCGTCGACGCTCAGGTTGTCGAAGGACACGCTCGGAGCTCCGGCTTCGAGGACTGTGTCGACGCCGTCGATGCTGGCGGCGCTGCATCTGACGTCGATTTACTCGACGTCGACGCCAATCCTCTCGACGCCGGCGCTGATTCACTCGACGCCGGGGTGTCAGAGGTACCCCGTGGCACGGGGGAATCCCCTAGGAAGGGCTCTGGTTAAGAGCAAGCACTCTCGGGTGCCTTCTTTTCGCCACCTGGAATATATTTCGGAGGTGGATGAGGATTCTGATGGCCTGGTTCCCAGTCAGGTTCCAGATGAAATTGTCTCGGCCCATAGTCAGTTTGACGATTTAAGGCAGTCACTGCATGATGCCAGTGGACTGGACACCTCTCCAGAGGTGGAGTTTTGTAGGCCTGAGCCTGGCTCTCATGCCGATTCCTCATACCGGCGCCTTATAGCTAGGGTTTCCGAGTACTTGGGATGGTCTGCTCCCCCAGGGGAGTTTGTGCAGGATGATCTCACGGACATCCTTGATGTTGGTCCCCCAACTGACCCGGTACTGACGTTTCATATGGCTCTACAGAGAAGGGTGGTGGCGGCTTGGACTGCTCCGGAGAGTCTCCCGGCGGTGGGCAGGTCCTTGTCGCAAAAATACCGTCCAGCCAGTAGCGACCCCTGCTACTTGACCAGGCACCCCACTCCGGAGAGTTTGGTGGTGCAGGCGGCCACGGCCCCGGCAAAGCAGGCGTCGTACCCTACCATCCCTCCTGATATGGACGACAAACGTTTTGATGGCTGGGCGAAGAAAGTGTTTTCTTCTGGTGGTATGGCGCTTCAGGTGGCCAACTCCATTTGTGCCTTGTCTCGTTTCACACACACTATGTGGAACGGTGTTGCGTTAGCTGCTGAACATATTCCCAAAGGGGACGAACAGGATGGTTTCCTTGTTATGGTCCAGGATGGTAAGGATGCCATGTGTGAGTCCGTTCAGTCGGGTTTGGACATGGCTGAATGTGTCAGCAGGTCCATGGCGGCGAGCACCGTGATACGCAGGTTTGCGTGGTTGCGGAAGTCGGGGTTTGCTCCTGATGTGCAGTCCCGGCTCCTCAACATGCCCTTTGACGGTGAACACCTTTTTGGCAGCAAGGCTGACGAGAGCCTTGAGAGGTTGCAGACCTCAAAAGCTCCAGCGAAGTCGTTGGGCGCTGCAGTTCGCCAGCCTCCGCCTTTTCGTCCTAGGGGACGGCAATGGAGGGGTGGTTCCTTTCGCTATTACTCGTCCTTCAGTAAAGCGAGAGGAGCTGGCGGTCAAAGAGGCCAACGCAGGGGTACCAGAGCCGCTACCACTGAGTCATGAGGCCATGTCCCATGGTTCGCCGGTTGGGGGAAGGCTGGCGCAGCATCTTGTAGAGTGGCGTGCCATTACTTCAGATGTGTGGGTTCTGGAGATCATAACCCACGGCTACTTCGTCCCTTTCGGCACAGGCCTCGCGACAATCCACCGGGGAACCTCTCTTTGCAGAGTCCGGATCCGCTCCTTGCGCAGGAAATTCAAGCCCTGCTGGAGAAAGGCGCTATAGAACTGGTGCCTGTAGCGGAGAGGAACAAGGGATGGTATTCCCCTTATTTTTTTATTTCAAAGAAAGACGGGGGATTGAGACCCATCATGGACTTGCGTGGTTTGAACAAACTCCTCAGGAAGGACAAGTTCAAGATGGTTACTCTCTCTCAAGTCCTCCAGGCCCTTCAGCTTCAGGACTGGTTGGTGTCTCTCGACCTCAAGGATGCTTACTTCCATGTGCCGATCCATCCCAAGCACAAGAAGTACCTGAGGTTCGCGGTTGGCGACTCGCACTTTCAGTTTCGGGTCCTGCCGTTCGGATTGACCTCCGCCCCGAGGGTTTTCACCAAGCTCATGGTGGTGGTGGCAGCGCATCTCAGGCAAGGGGGGATTCACGTCTACCCCTACCTGGACGATTGGTTGATCAGGGGGAGCTCTCCCGAGCAAGTCCTGGATCATCTGTCCGTCACCTGCCACTCCCTTCACAGGCTGGGCTTCTCCCTCAATTTAAAGAAGTCCCATTTGACGCCAACACAGCGGCTCCAGTACATCGGAGCAGTGCTCGACACTTCCCTGGGGCAGTGTTTTCCTCCCCATGTGAGGGCTCTTCACATTCAGCAGATGGTGCACAAGTTTCAGCATGCCCAGATGCTCCCAGCGTTCGAGTTATTGAGGTTGCTCGGCCTCATGGCATCCTGCATTCTTCTGGTGCCAGAGGCTCGCCTGCGGATGAGATCTTTGCAGTGGGCACTCAAGATGCAATGGTCGCAGTCCTCCGGCAGGATGTCGGACCCGGTTCAGGTGCCGCCCTCGGTCGCCCGGGACCTTCTGTGGTGGGCCGTCGAAGGCAACTTGATGAAGGGGGCTCCATTTTGGCTTCCCTGGCCGGAAGTGACGATCGTGACTGATGCATCCCTCACGGGATGGGGAGCTCATGCCAACGGGCTGACAGTCAGCGGTTGTTGGTCTCCGTTGGAGTCCAGACTCCATATCAATCTGTTGGAGCTGAGGGCCGTCAGGCTAACCCTGAAGGCTTTTCTGACGACTGTGCGAGGAAAGAATGTCCTGATCCTGACGGACAACACAGTGGCCATGCACTACCTCAACAAAAAGGGGGGCAGGGTCACTTCCTCTGTGCAGGGAGGCGATGCAGCTCGAGTTCTGGGCCATCCAGCAGGAAGTTTCGATCTCGGCAGTTCATCTGGCCGTAGACGAAAACCTGACGGCGGACGCTCTGAGCAGGCAGAGCACGATCTCTCACGAGTGGGAGTTGGCTCAGGAGATTCTCGTGGAGATTTTCGCCCTTTGGGGGACCCCTCAAGTGGATCTCTTCGCCTCGAGTGTCAACCGGAAGTGCGAGAGGTTCTGCTCGCGCGAATTTCCTCCAAAAGGAGCCTTAGGAGACGCGTTTGTGGTGGAGTGGTCATTCCCGCTGCTGTACGCGTTTCCTCCAGTCCCCGTCATCCCGCAAGTGCTGCGGAGGTTATGGAAGTTGGGTTCCCGGATGATCCTCATTGCTCCGGCGTGGGCTCGGAGAACGTGGTACCCGGACCTTCTCGACTTGTCCATCTGCCCTCCACGTCGTCTTCCCTACCGAGACGATCTGCTCTCATGGGAGGGGGGGGTCAGGTTCTCCATCCAGAGGTCAGATCCCTCAACCTTCACGCTTGGCTTCTGAAAGGTTGAGGTATAAGGATTGGGACCTCCCTGAAGACGTGATGGAGGTGTTGCTCTCGGCCCGAAGGCCAGCAACAAAGTCTCTGTACCGTTGCCGTTGGCGTAAGTTCTGCGACTGGTGCAGAGTTCAGAATGTGGATCCTTTTGCATGTGACATCCCCATGGTTCTGTCCTTTTTACTTTCTTTGGCCCACAGGGGCTTGCAAGTGGGTACCATTAAAGGTTACCTGGCGGCGCTGTCCATCTTTAAGCGCTCGTCTGAAGTGTGTTCCTACTTTAAAATCCCTTTAATTTCACAGTTTCTGAAAGGGCTCACTAATGTGTTCCCGCCGTCACCTTTCCTGGTGCCTGGTTGGGATTTAAACCTTGTTCTTAAGTTTCTTATGGGTGCTCCGTTTGAGCCTTTGCATTCTTGCCCTTTGAGGCTGTTAACTCTGAAAACTGTGTTTCTGGTTGCGGTTACAGAGTGAGTGAGTTACAGGCACTTTCAGTTAAGCCACCCTTCACTGTATTTCTTAAGGACAGGGTTGTCTTAGAGTTCGTCCTTCTTTTCTTCTGAAGGTGGTTTCGGAATATCATTTGGCACAGAAGGTTGTTCTTCCGGCATTCTATCCTCCTCCGCATCCTGGTAAGGAAGAGGAGAGGCTCCATAGGCTTGATCCTAGGAGAGCTTTAAGCTTTTATGTTTCACGCATGTCCCGGGTCAGAGTGGACGATCAACTCTTTATTGGTTACGCTGGAAAGCGTTTGGGACAGGCTGTGACGAAACAGACTGTCTCGCTGGATTATTTTGGCCATCTCGGAGTGTTACCGCTTAGCGGGTAAGGACCCGCCGGCTGGCTTGCAGGCCCATTCTACCAGGGGTATGGCTGCATCTACTGCCCTGCAGAGGGGTGTTCCTATTCGCAACATCTGTGATGCAGCCACCTGGGCTTCTGTACATACATTTGTACGTCACTATTGCCTCGATTCCATCCGAGGACAGGATCTGGCCTTTGGCAAGGCGGTCCTTTGCTCTGCTATTTGATTGGCAATTCTAAATTTTGATTCTAAATTCTTTCCCTCCTCCTTGCTCTGGAAATGCTTTGGGAGTCTGTCATAGATATGGAATACGTCGGAGGACCCAATCCCCTCGAAGAACAAGTTACTTTCTTACCTGGTAACGTTCTTTCGATGGGATGGTCCGACGACGTATTCCATATCGCTCCCTCCCTGCTATCCCCACTGCAGAATTTCTTTTGCGATTGCAGCTTACGTTCCGCAAGGCTTTGTGTCTGACTGGCAGTTGACTAATGTCACAAGTTCTGGGGGAAAAAACTACAACTGAGGCTACGGGCGTCGTGCGTCCTACTTATCACATCGGATGACGTCGGAGGAGGTCCTCGACGACGGCGCATCGACGTCATCGACGCAGGACGCAGACGCCGAAAAAAGTTTCCGAAGCAGCACAGCTCTGGTGATTACCTGTCATAGATATGGAATACGTCGTCGGACCATCCCATCGAAAGAACGTTACCAGGTAAGAAAGTAACTTGTTCTTCTGCGTAAATGAGGAAACCGGAGAAAGAGGCAACCATAGGATGCAACGTGGTGTGGGAGAAAGGGTTCAATGTTTATTCACCCCCTTCTATTTCCTAGTGTGCTTTTTTAGTCCACTTGTCCTTCCTTTGATTTTCACTGAATGTTTAGAAAAATATTTTGTTTAATGGTGGGCCCTAACTCTCCTCTCATCCCGTTAACACACAAATCCCTCCTATAACCTACACACACACACACACACACACACACAAACATTGTACAAAAACGTGGACACAGTAAAATCTAGGAAAAGTGCATGAAGAAAGTGCGTGCAAGGAAAATGTGTGAAGAAAAAAAACGTGATGCGAGAGAAAGGTAAGTTGGGTGATGGCGGACAGATTCTTATGGTAGATCCCAGTAGTTTGCTTAGTTTGGCCTCCTAGGATTGGAGATTGGATTCAGTCGTTTAAGGATACGTGTTTGGGCACCATGTTGGGTAGCAAGAGCAGAACTTGCAGGGAGGTCAGTCACTCTGTACCTGGTATGTCTTGACTTGATTACCACCCACCTCAGCTGCCAAACTACTCTCATAAAGAGAACTGTTTTTGGCATCCTTCTAAATGTGGGTGCTTTCCCAGGTATGGTTTGAGGGTTCTCCATACCAGTGGCTCTTGAAATCTTCTGTTTTACCACTGGGGTTTTTTCTTTGCCATCGGGACTTTTGATGACATGATCTGAGACTTATTCATGTAGAGGGTTCTGACAGCAGATCAATGGGTCCTTTTTACATAAGTTCTCTGCAGTACAAAGGACTTTAAACGTAATTCGAGAAGGCATCAGTAGCCACTATGTAAATTGGATGTGCCCCAGGTTTTCTGCCTAGTTTTTCCACTCTTTAGTTTAATTCTTTTGTGGGAAGCTTACAATGTGTTGCCCGCAAAAATGTTACGTTAGACATTAGTTGCCAACAGCGATGCATGTGGCTTGTTAAAAACCTCACCCATCATATAGCCAGGTGCTGATGCTGGGTTTTGTCCTGAATTTGTGCAGGAGCCCAAACAGGCCAAATGTATCATTATTGTAATGTTAGCGGTCTTTACATAGACTAAATAATCGTAAATGCCAAATTCTATTGTTGGTGCAAAGCATGCAGTTAACAACTTTAAAGTTTTCACGTGTTCACCATTGCCCCAATAACTTTTCTTCTCACTAATTCATGAATCCAGTTTGGCTCTTGAGGGTAAATGTTGCCTTTCGGGGGAATAAGCAATTGCATCCTGTCATTCTGACACACTTCAGTATATTTTGTAGCCACGCAACTTTACAGATGTCTCGATCAGTCCAGTTGTCTTGGATCCTGTGAATAGATGGAATGACTGGATTTACCCAAACTATCACCCAAAATGTTAATGGAACTGTTGGCAACATACAGCAGCAGGACTTCTGCATATGCTGGCACTGCATGCATGACAATTACTTCTTAAAGTGAAAATACGGCATTATTGGGCATATCAGTACAAATATGGTCTTGTAGTGCAATAACTGCATTATTTTTATTATTCAGGTAATGCAGTCGATACAAATATGACTTTCACAAATAAACACAGAATCACATATAAATACATCATGATACCACCACTAAATAGAAACATCATCATACAGAAAATTATGATCTACTTAACCAGTCCTCTGAACACATATATCTCACCCATTATATTGTGATAAAAAACCTAAATTGGTCAACAAATTAATTACTTAAAAACTTTAAAACCGTTTCATGTCAATCTTTGCCAACTCCTCTGTATCCAACCGTTCTGCATTGTTCACAAAGCGTTCAAAGAACTTAGTTCTAATTACATTCGTTCCTGGACATTTTATCAAAATATAGCGTATTGCCTGTACCATTCCCACATTACATAACATGCAATCAGTATTGGCTTCAAGGTCTTTTTGGCGTACAGCTAAACGCTCCCTGGTTGGCAGCACATTTAAAAATAATCTCAGGAATTCACCTCTTCATTTAGCATTTGGAAATGTTTGTAGATATGATGGTAGAGGTTTATCTAAAATTGAGAAGCAGTTGTGTAGCTTCTAATTACGTACAGCATCAGTCGCTGTAATCCAATCTGTTCTCAATGGTGCTCTTTTAACACCTAATGGGTTCAGTGCCAAGTATTCCAATGATTTAACACATTTAAGTGGTATTTCCAACACCATCTTTTCTAAAGCTGCGAGATTGGCACTAGAGACCTCCTGTAACATAAGCTGCACATCCCCATATAAGGTGTTTGCAGATGGCACCAGGATTGATCTATATAACTGAACTAGACACTCTGTGACCTCTTTCCAAGCTCCTAATGAAGAGACGGAATTGGCGGTGGCAGGGGAAGATTCAAAACTAATCTGCCCACGACTTTTGTTCAGTTGAAACCTCGAGGCCTGTGGTGGGATGACCTTCCCCTTATAGAATTTTATTAAGGTTAATATGGAGAACCTACACCATCTTCAAATTAGGCTTTTCATCTGGCAGATCATCTGATCGATTTACCTCGGCATTCTATTCTTGATTACTATGTTTGAATATAAATCCAACATAAAACCTAGATATTTAGTTTCAAATATTATTTCTAATGTCTCGCAATTTAGAAACCATTTTGCGCGTATTTTATTTTTATTTTTTAATGGATTGATAAAGCGCATTACATTCTACTTTGTTGGATTGATAATGAGATTGTTAATTTCTGCGTAGGCCTCCAGCCCATATAACAAGCGTTGAAGGCCTCATGGAGTGTGTAGAATGTCTGCGTATGCAACACAACAAACCTTGCACAAACCCACCTTGGGGCAGACTAGAGCCTGGTCTTCTAATCCTTTATTCAAATCTGCAAGATAGAGGTTGAAGAGGCAGGGGCAAGAAATGTGCTCCTGTCTCACACTTCTCTCTTTTAGAATTGATATAGTTAGAGGTCCTTGGCCATTGTGAGAAACCTGAGGGTGTTTTCACCTCTAATCCCTTGGGATCTTCTGCATAGGTGGCCAGGAAAGGGCCATTGCTCATGGATCCTGACCCTGGGGGTGGAGAAGTGAGGAAGGATCACCTGGGTGGAGGTACATTGGGGATTGGGAGTGAGACATACTCGGGGCGAGACACAGTATATGGTTACATGTGATTTTATCGAATGATAAAACAAAAAATAAATATTGAATGAAGGAAATACATCTAGAAAAAAAGAGATTATGTTCTCTGTTTTGTGGGATACCCTCCAAACCCCCCTTTTTCAAAATAGTTTCCCCCACCCCTAAAACTATTCCCATTCCCAACCACATATAGTTTTCTAAAACTCATTCTTTTTTTAGTTTTTTTGTTTTAGATGTTTTGGGTTTGTTTAAAAATGCATTCTTAGTTTTCTATTTGATAACATCACTGCATACCCAGTATTTCCCATTTCCCTTCCAAGAGGAATTCTCTATTGCAAGGGCAGTAATGGGATATTGTTATGCATGTCCGATTAATCAAGAAAAGTGTAGGAGATGCCATCAGTCCAGGCGTACCAGAAAGAGGGCAAAAGGGGTTAAATATGAGATGGGTGAGACATGGTAGCCCTCTTTTTCTATTGAGGAAAATACTAACTTTCCCCCAACCTTCATGGGCTATTATTATAAACCAGCTCACCTAATTTTTCCACGTGACATTTGCCAGTACTGGGATGAGGAAGAGACTAGGAGTTATGCAGACCAACATGCAGCTACACCACTTTGGTACTGAGACAAGGAAGAGGGCCTCAGACAAGTACCATTGCAAGGACCAGGCATTTCTTACTAATAAGCCTAACTATAGTCAGGCAATTAAAAGAAATGACTCACACCTGCAACCTTTTTTACACAACCCAGTTGTATATAAAGAGGTGGAGACAGGAAGGTGAAGAGAGAGAGAGGCGAGACACTGATGGGAGCCATGGTGAGCCATTCTACAGCATGAGAAGTATACTGGGGACTGAAGCAGCTGAGGGTCCAGGCGAGTGTGGCATGGGAGCAGGAGCTCTGTGTTGAAGAGACAAGACGGAGAAAGGATACCGCATGAGGGGTTGTCCTTCATTCCATTGAAGGGATTGCTTGTTCTCTTGTGGCACTGCAAAAGCGTGAGAGTGTCAGAGGGGCGGAGAAAGACCCCCTGGAAGGAAGCCGCCAAGTTTGTGGCCAGCGCCATACAGAAAAAGGACTTCAAAGTGAGCCAGTGACTTTGCAAGATCGATAAACCCAGTATTACTGTAACTGCTAGTCTCAGGAAGTGAAACTGTATTGTTAAATGAGAACAGAGACGTGTACAATGTATCAGAGTGGTTGCGTGCCTTGTTAAAGAAACAACCACATTTTCAAAAGTCTCTAGACATCATGAATCCTTCCTTCTTAATCAATTAACGTATTGTTGAAGTGGTTGTGTGCCTTGGTTAAAAGAAGGAAAGTTATCTAAAGTCTTGAACTAAGGAATGAAAATAAAACATGTAAAGTGTGCGTTGAAACACTTGTAAATGGGCGCGTTATAAATGCCATATCATATCAATGTGAAATTACTGAAAGCCAATGCATATTGAGCACCGAACTAAAGGGAAATTTAACATTGAAGTAAATCAGTAAACTTTGAATACTGAATATAATTAAGCAACTTAAGACTCCATTGAACCCTGAACTGCAATTGAATAATACTGAATGCATGTTGCACAATGAATCGACTCAAATTTTGAAGCTGAATATATCTCAAAATAAGACTGAATTAAACCATGGAATGCAATTGGATAACATTGAATGCCTGTTGCACAACAAATTAACTTAAACTTTGAAGCTGAATACATTAAAGGCTGAAGGAAACCCAAAACAGCGATCTTTAATAAGTGAATACATTGTGGCAAGGCTACCATTCCGAAAAGGGGTGTGTGACACATGGTAGCAGAGCCACAAGGTGACTAAGGAGAAGTCAGAGGAGTCCAAGAGCACGCTCTAAGACCAGAAACCAATAAAGCGGAATCCGGTAAAGATGACATGGTGCACAGGAGCAAGTACCAAGGAACCTGTGTGAGACACTAAAGTCTTTAGGAAGAGAACTTCTGCATTTAGGTTGTGTTATTTAAAACTTGGGAAAGGGGACCCCGTGTTTGGTTTTGAACTATAGTGCCTCGAACTGGAGAAAGGTAACCTTTAGGACTTTTCCATGGAACTTTCGTATGCTTGGGGAAGGGGAGCTGAGAGAAAACTGTGAGCTGGAAGAAGCTCAGCACTTTACTTTAAAAACTGTTTCTTTTGACTTTGACATTTGTTTGTTCTAGTTGTGAGGGCGAGAATAGGTTTTGGACACAGATGGACAGTTAAAGTGAACGCTTTGACTCAGACTTTCCTTATTTTCGTTCAGTTGGGGAAATCCCACCTTGGCATAGGGCAAGTTAGGCCTTCAACCATCCTAACATTTAAGTTAATGAATATATTTTGTTTGAACTCTGTGTCTTCTCATGATGCCTTCACACCAAAGAAATGGACCTGTATACAGGAGTTAAGCAAGCGTTTTATTAGTGAAAGGAGACCCGGTGGAAACCCCCAATTTCTTAGTTTATACCAACGTTGGTCTCTGTTTACAGTGTTGAATGTTTTCGACAAATCATATAGGGGTGGATTATCTGATGACCAGGCCTTGCTGCGTATTATATTTATAATCAGGCCATTCAATGAGGTGGACATTCCCTTCCTGAATCGTATCTGAGCTTTACACATGGAAACAGCCCAACATTCAAATTCCCTGAGGATGACACTGGTAAACAATTTACTACCTACATCCAATATGGCAATCAGGCGATAGTTTACCAGATCCAACAATTGCCCTTCTTGTAAATTGGGATGATGATGATTGCCATTCTCCAGCCGGAAGGAGAACTTCTATAACAAAGTATATTCTTAAACAAGGACCAAGAAGACTGGACACCATAGAGCTATATTAGACTTAAGTATAACATTCGAAAGACCATTCGGTCCAGCAGCTCTTGAGGTTGACAAGTTCTTTATAAGCCCTGTTAAAACTTCAGTATTCAAATGTAATGACCCCAGACTACTATCCTTCCACTCCTCAATGTTTCCAGGATTTGTGTAGAGGTCCTCAAAATTTTGTATCCAAACCTCTTCCGACACTCTGGAACTGGATTTGAGTATGCTGATAATTTTTTATTAATGTCCAGAAATTTCTCGAACTATTGGAAACCAAGGTGCTCAACATAAATTCTCCATCTTCTTGAGGTTTGAGATATGTTTTCCCTCTCATCCAATTTCGATATTCTGACTTCAATTTTTTACTCTCATAAATTCTGATCTTAATGTGCACTCCTTGCTCACATCCTGATATTTTTCCTCAATTCCTTTTATTTTTTTTAGCCAGTTCTCATGATCAAAAATATGTTCATGAAAACCCTCAGTTTATAACCCATAGATAAAGGTTCATCTTGCTTGCAGATCAAATTCGGAAAATTGGCAGGTGTAAAGACGGATGTCAGGAAAGGAAGAAGGCGATGGATATGGCAGGGGAAATGTGCACAAAATACACAGTAAACAACCTTGAATATAACAACGTGCATTCAATAGCCAAGACTCGTGTATACCACTATAAGAAAAGGAATGTAGGGTAAGCACTTAGAACCTCCTTATGACTGAAAGGAAAGTCGGCAAACTCCTTACCCACTATGCTATTACAGATACTGACAGCGCTAAGCCCACGTAGAGGGCAAGCAGGGACAGAATCTGTAAGCTGACACTCTAGACGGTACTGGATAAGGAATTTGGAAACAGTACTCACAAGGACCGGAATGACCACATGAATGCCAGTACTCACGAAGACCGGAAAGACCACTTGGATGTCCGTATTCACGAGGACCGGAAAGACCACTCAGAAGTCAGTACTAACCCACAACCCTGTAAATCAAACAAGAACCCAGAAGGCAGTAAAGGCAAAGAGTGAGGATGACTAAATACCTAAACCCAAGTCAAGAGGCAAGAAGGAATAGTACAGTGTGGAAAACAAAAGATAATCACACAGGGGCTAGTTACAACAGCTTCCCATACCTAATAATAAAATAGGAAATAAATGTAAAAGTGTAAAGGAAAACATGGCATGGATCCCAATAGAAGGCAAGGATCAGGAGCAGTGAAAACGATTTCAAAAGGGAAACTTTCCCACCCATCCAAGGTGAAAAGGCAGGAAACTAAACCTGTAAAGGAAAGATTAATGCAACAAGTCTTTCAGTAGCAAAGGGCAATTTCTAGGAAACAGTGAACACAGGCAATTGGGCTACAGCAAAAGGAAAGCTCAGAGAAAGGCTGCCTGCAGACAGAGAAAGGGAGAAAGGGATTTCCAAAAGGCAGAAATCAATTAGGCATACAAATACGAATTCCAGGACAAGGAACAAGAAACACTAACTAGAACTGGGCACAAAAACTAGGAACCAGGAACAAGGGACCAGTCACGACAGGAACGCTGCAACAATGACCAGCGCTGGACTGAAGCAGACTGAGGCTTTTAAAGCTGCTTAACGAGCACACCCCTCAGGCGTGTCGCCTGCTGCACCTGCAGCCACAGGTGTTGCCTATCCTCCACCCAGCCTTGTCCTGCAAGGGAGGAGGTGAGGCAGTGAGCCAGGCATTCTGGGAAGCATAGTCATTTGATTATAGTAGCAGTAGCATGCTGGCTGCCAAAAACCTGGAATGGATCCGGAAGGGAAGTAATTTGGGAAATAAGGTTTTAGCGCTCCCAATTCATCAGGACACTGTAGCATAAGGTTCGGAGGAAATGTCCAGTAGGGAAGAAACCCCAAAACATGCCCCCAAGTGGCGGGAACGGGAGCGAAGGGAGCGAGCCGTGACAACGGATTCCTCTTGATCTACCGTCATGTCTACCTTTTAGATCATTTAAATGTTTATTCAATGTAGACCCGCCCACTCTAAACATTTGAGATCCTGGTTCCACCTTGGTTTACTACAAGTTTCTGTTTAGTTCTATCTCCAGTCTCAATACCCATTAAAAGAAATGTGTGGTTAACATATTATGATCACTATTAACAGTTTTCTGAATCTCCATTGCTGAAACATGTCCCTTGATAATACCAGATAGTCTGTGGCAGAATTGACCTCACTATTCTTCCATGTTGGGATAAGATGGAGATCTCCATTAACATTTCATTCCCTATTTTCAAGTCCTAGTCCTTCATATATGACCTCCACACCTTCCCATTTTCTCTGGAGGTTTGATTTTTCGTCGACTGGGTGTCAATAGGTAGGAAATGGTCCCCTGCAAGAATTATACTTGTTGCCTCGTCTTGTGTAATGGCATTATCGGGCACAGCAAGCATGAGCCTGTTCTTACGGTGGCAAACTGCAATACGGACATGAATTGGCACAGCCAACATTAAAAAGGCTTATACTGGTACACAGGCATCACGAAATGTTAATGCGTGCATGTATTGTGGGCAGAGACATCGGAAAATTGGGTTGTAAAAGCATTTGTGTGTATTTCATCCATTGGAGTTTTTCACGTCTTGCATAAAGAACAGATTTATACATTGGTTGAAAATTGAGGGAAAAAGTAAAACAATTATTTTTTTAGGTAAACCTGCTTAATTAATTGTGGTTGGGTTTGGGCTCTCGCCCTAGGCTAGGTCGCTTGCGCTCATTAGCTGGAAATAATATGCCTTGCACCTGTGAAAATGTTCACCAGCTGCCACTGGATGTGGTAGAATTAGATTTACAGTTAATGGGGAAGAAAAGAAACTAGCACTGGCAAAGTGAAAAGGTTTGTCACCATATGAAAAGTAATGCCTTCATAAGGCTGGTGGTATAGCTCACACTTGTAAGGTGCACCCTTACTTCTGCAGGTGCTGCCATCATATTCTAAGTGCAATGTCAAACGCCTCAATAATGCCATAATTTTCTGGCAAAGTTACCATATGTAAGCTGAAGCCCCTCTGGAGTTGTCATCCAGTGCCATCTGCAACCTCAAATGCCCCAACGATGACATCACGCATCTGCTACTTCACCATACGGAAGTCGTGCATTGCAGGTGTTTGCCATCGTATGACTGGGGTGCAGCCGCAAATGCCTGGCCCCTGCAGTGGATGGAAGGCACCCAGGGCCGAAGCGATTATTTTCAGGCGATTGCAGGAGCCTCACAATAATATAAAGCCAATCGGCATTTATTTTAAGAAATGGTCGCTCACATAGAAAAAAAAAAAAAAATCGGGTGTATGTGAACGGCCAAACTGTTACAAATGTTATACACAACTTAATCAATTCAATCTTTCTGGAGGCGGGATGCCCCGCCCCCCCTTGTCCCCTGGGGGAGAGGGGGGGCGGGGGGCGGATGCAGGCAATTTCTTTCATGTTTAAACGGCCTCGCTCTGGCAGGTTTTTTGTCAAATAAACAATTCTATAAATGTTCAGTGGGAGGTCCTTTTAAGACGTTCTTTAAAACGTGCCTACAACTCTGCTGAGTGTTTAACTTCTCTGCAAGACGTTCGATATAACTTTAGAAATTAGGAGCAATCTGTTTTTTTAAAATGGCCTGGTCTACCTATAGAAACACTTGATAAATGTGGGAACTTGACAAATTGAAAGTAAATGTTAATCGGCACTGCAGGGTTGAAAAGAAACCGACTGTGGGGCCTGTAGGCAACTTTTAAAACTTTTTTTGTAGGACTTTCCCGGTGCGTGCCCTGCAGCTGAAAGGACTCGAGAGCACCAGTACACGTCGGAACATGGGTGAGTGCCCTGCAGCTGAAAGCACTCCCGCAGAGCCGGCCTGCAGAAGTCATGACTGGAAGTTGTCAGGCAGAAGACATGGCACGGGGGTGAGTGGTGAGTGGTGAGGGGGGCCGGGCGGGGCTGGAGGGACACGTGGCATCAAGGACAACTGGGAAATATGTGCGCAATAGAAAGCAGAAGGGTGATTGCGTAGAGAGACACAAGGAGACCCACAGAGGTTGGGGGCTTGACACATACATGCCAACCCTCCCGATTTAGGCGGGAGACTCCCGATTTTCGAGTGAAAAATACTGCTATTTTTCACGTTCTCCCGCCTAAAATAATGATTTCCCAATGCATTCCAATGGCGAAATTGTTTTCTCCCGATTTCGCTGTAGAACTCTCCCTCTGTCACTTCGGAATGTTGGCATGTATGTTGACATGAGACGAAGAAAAGCTAACCTAACGCGAGGGGAAAATGGCGAATGGCGGTGCCCGTGACATGAGGCTTTGTAGTGCAGCGTTTCTTTACTGACGCGCACAGCATTCTGGATGGTTCCTACGACTTCTTGATGAGCAGCATAAAAGTGTCAATGACAGGTACTACCTAAGTCCGCTTGTTACCCGGAGCAGGTGGGCGGGGGGCTAACCCTTCAAATGTTGGGGGGAGCTAACGCTTCAAATGTTAGGGGAGGCACTACAGAGACCGTGGGGCAGCTAGGGGCACACTTATCTGTGGGCGGGGCCTCTAACTTCTTTATACAGTCTAATGAGACTATGCTAGTGCAGCATCAATGTTACAAGCAGTTAACTGCTGTGAGAATGAGCACTCTCGTGCGCCCTCTCTACCCTTCCAATTACTCCTCTGTCATGCAACTACTAACCCCACATCCAGTGTGTCACTGCGACCAGAAATAGGCTCGGACACTCAAAACAAAGTGGCCCACCACTCGCCTTAAAAAAGTGTCCCACCCCTCGCATCAAAAAAGTTGCCCTCAAACCATCATCCGCGAGTCGCGTCAATTCATGATTTTGCAGAAAATGCTACTTATAGAGTGTTCATGTGTCTGTTACATTGCAACACAACTCATAAAATAACAACTTTGCATACAAGAATGGATAACCATACGTATCATTAATATCTGTGTGTATAGATCCATATTGTCAAATGACTGTGAATACAAGCAGACGTCCAAGGCCAAATGATATGTTATTGTATAGCACTTACGTTTAAGCTCTTTTTTTTATAGAACAAATATGCATACACTATCACCCAACCTGTGTTGGTACTCATTTATCGACCTCAGAAGGATGAAAGGCTGAGATGACCTTGCTAGGATTCGAACCTGAAACCTGCAGATCACACACACATCGCAGCAGCAAGCGCTCCGCCCACTGAGCTATCATATCGGCTATAGTAAAATGAGCAATTATTCTGTAGTGGATACCATTAAACTGGTAACTGAGATTTAACAGCAGACCAGTTAAGTTCATCTGCAGGTTGGGTGCAAATTTGGCCGCATGTCAAGCCTGCCTACATCTGGCTTCAGAGGTTGGCAAAATAGGGAAAGCAGCGCACTCACAGGACATCCCATACTCTGAACGCTCATTACCTCATACATGCAAACAAACATCCTGAACAGCATGCCAGGGAGATGGGAAAGATAGACACACATTACAACAAAGCATTCATTGTGGCACAATGAAGTCAATGGCCACTTGATGCGCTATGGTCAAATATTTCTACACTGTACACAGGGACAGTTCCTTACCATCTTCATTGACGTCAGTCCGTCAAACACTGGGGTTTTGTGGGAGTGATTGGCACCCATATTATTTTCTAGGTTCTTTTTCATCGCCCGCCAAAAGGTGCCCGATATATCCGTCACCATCATCATCTCCCGGAGGTTCAATCCAATTGCAAGAAAAGGTATGAAAATGAATCCACAAAATAAAACCAAACAGAAGTGGATAGAAATTTCAACTGTTCAATGAATGGTGCAGGCAAAAAAGTCACCTCCTGCACATGTGGGAAACATCCCATCCACGTTTGCAACTTCATATAGCAGTGAATCCAAGAACTTTGCACATTAACACTGGCAGAATCAAAACCTTGCATATCCCTAATGAGAGGTGGCTGGAGTCTGTTCTAAGGTTGCACACCAAAACGGTCTTGTTGGCGTCACGGCGCGTTTACCTGATAGGCCTCAAGGCCATGGTGCATTGGTCACCAGAAGGGGCTAGGCGCCACAATGCGCCAGTAACTTGAGTGGCTACAGGGTAGCAGCAAACCGGTCACGGCCATCAACTCAGGATCAATAAAACCCAACCCTAAAATATGACATGGATGAAAACCAAATTGTGCGGCTGGGCGACGTCGCAAAGTTATTCATTAACCAAATAGGCTTTGCCCAGCCCTGAACAAGGAGCAGTTGATCAATCAGATGGCGCGATAAGCTTGGAGGTCAGGGTTGGTAACACCAGTGTCATTTTGTGCCTTTGACTGCCAAGCATTACCGGTCGAGGCAGGACTGGGAGCTCAGTGGCAGTTCAGTCTTACTCCACGTTTCCTTGGAGTGACAAAATCTTCAACAACCTCGCCCTGTCCACAGCACATCTGCCTGAAGAGCTGTGCGCAAGGCAGGCACAACCTGTCACTGGAGAGAGCTCAAGCCACAGTGACTGCTAACACCACATTGTCGCAGCATCCTGCTATACGCCCCAGGCCAGGGAGGAGGGGAGCAGCGCCACGCCCTGCCACAGGTGTTCTTTGCCACAGAACCTTCCCTGATGTGGACATGCCAAACAGCCGCCGTCTGTGGAAGTAATGGTCTGTGAGACTCCATTTGACACTGCTATGCTATGTTTAATAAATTATTCAAAATAAAGGAGAAATACATTCTCGGAAAACACTCTCTCTTCTCGGCCTCATCCTGGCCTCCCTTTGAAAGCAATTTATTTTAAAGGACCTTCCCATGCAAACTTCTGTAGCACTCTGCGAATTTGTATTTCTGCTGAAAGAAAATTCCTGATAAAACAACTCTCCACATCGCCCTTAGAGTGATCTCTCAGCAGCTCTGAGGCATTTCCTAATAGCTAGGAATGCACAGCGACTAATTGTGCACATGTGAAAGTTTGACAGCGCTCTGTAGGTATAAGAACATGCCGCATAAACACTTTTTTGTTTCTTAATGGGGGGACCGGCGCAAATGCAATAAATCGCAACAAAAGGAGCGGCTCCTGGAGTCGCTCCTTTTGTTGCGATTCATTGCATTTGCAACAACTGGTGCCATGCCATCGCCGGATCGGCTCAGGGCCTGCCGGGCCAACACGCCTACGTGATGCATTCATCAAAGAAAGGTAACACTCATGTGTTACCTTTCTTTGATGAATGCATTCACTGTGCGTTGTGCAGCGATGAGGAGCGAGCTGGCTGCTGAGCGGGCTGCAGCCCGGAGACAAGCCAACCAGCCCTGGGCACACTGGCCCACTGTAGTAGACCGGCCTCGGATCGGCCCGTCCACAGGCCGAATGACCGACAGGCCCGTCCGATCCTGCCCACATCACGAGAATGGAGACGTTGGAAGATTTGTATACCTACATCAATAACAACTTCCCTCCTCGGCATGTATAGTATTCGATTTTGGCTCACAATGGTGGCAAAGAATGCAGTGTTTACACAGAGCTTTCAGATGCAGGTGTTGCTTCTTTAAAGCCCTGTAAATATCCGGAATTAACCCTGAGATTTCGGGGCACTCCCTAGGATTCTGAGTCACCTGGTGCAGTTTGCTTTTCATTTGGTGTTCTGTGAATCCAGGCCGCCAGCATTCCCTGGTTTCACCACTTCACCAAAGTCATTGTTTGTGGGCAAGTCCCATGTTCCTTCTGTGATCCTGTACCCTTATGTGAAAAAGAAAAGTGGAGAGGGGCATGTCCGTTCAGGCTTGTCTTCGCCTCGATGCAAATCCTGACTGCTTAACACTGAATGGGTGGACTTTAGTCCCTTTTCTGTTGAGAAACAGTACTTTCTCAAACATGCCTGGCATAGCTGCATTTGCTGGGGTCATTTTTACTCAGTCTGCATACTGCTAATGAGGCGCCGTCTCTTGGCAAGATTATGGTGCTTGGTTTGGTAGCACTCCCTGCTTGTTGAATGGATGAGTGCCGATGTAGGGAGGGAAGTCTGAACCTGGATGTGTTAGATTGTATTAAGAGACACAGAGGTGAGTATTATACATTAAATTCTTCCTTACTTCAACCAGAGAGTTGCCATTCTATGTCAACACCGAGACATCCTATTATGCAAGTTTAAAGCCCTTGCAAAACAATATTTGCCACATGCTGAACCTTCTTATGATCACATTTTTAAAAGTAGATTCCTTAGACGAATTAGCGGCACAGACAATCTCCTTCAATCTGCCCCCTAAAATCATTAACTTAGTAGAATGGGCCCCAAAGTTGGAAACCTCCACCTCTGCCTCCTTCATGAGCCATCAAACCCAACACGCCAAAGTGGCTATGGACACTGTACGAAAAGGTGGAAAGAGGAATCAAAACACATTTTGCAGTCATAACACCGTAAACAATGAACCTCACATTGCTTCTGATCCTCCGGGACAGAGGGATAAGAAACCGGGGTAGTCCTACATTTTCTTCTACGGGAGATAATAAAAGTTACAGCTTCAGGAGAGTAAACCTAATTGGCAACATTCAAAGCTTTAACATCAGCCACTCACTTGATAGAAAGAAGACATAGTAACATTGTTAACTTTGCGGAAAGTTGTTGTAGAGCCAAACTCTATTGGTCAGCCACAGAATACTGAGCCATAGGAGGTATCTTGATACGTATAGACTGCAATGTTTTTTGTCAAGGAAATGCCTACCAACCGGTTCACCTTTCACCAGTATGAGCCCCATGGATATAGCTGATCCGAAATGATTGTTCTTTACACCTTTCCTTCCTTAAACAAGGAGACTAGGAAGTTAACCACCTAACCATGAGGCAGAAATGCGATCGATACCCTCATCCATGCACCAGCCCACCCACATGGCCATGCTGTCGAATAAGAAGATTGAGTGGATCTGGACCAAGAGTCCCTGATAACCTGGAAAGCGACTCCAGAAAGGCCTGGGAAAGATCAACACTGGCAGAAATCGTCCCTTCCATCAGAGAAAGCTGATCTTATAAGATCAACTTGTGACAACCTAATCCCAGATCTATCAGGAGATGAGGGAATGATGGATGGATGGATCTTGGGGATATTTTGCTACTTCTGGAAAGGCCGAGAATCATGCTTCAGAAGGCCAAAATAGAGTGAGAACAAGAGAACCATACTGCCTGTGCATCTGAGTTGGGGGCCCTTGCTTTTTTGAAAGTAGGCGAAATGCATAACCTCAAAACAGAGTCCCAGCCCTGTAGAAACACATCCACCACACATGCCTCTGGATCCGGATGCCAACTGAGGACCCTGACCATTGAGTTCAGCAGAAGAGAGGTCTGGATCCAGTGGACCCCTAAAGACCTAGAGGAGCACGAAAAACCTTGCTGTCCAGCCATCGGCCTCTTCTGTCCTGAATGTAAATGGAATTCCAGTCTGCCACCAAATTGGCCAACCCTGGAGGATATTCTGCTTGTAGCATTATTCCCTTGTCTGAGACAGAAGTGCCAGAAATCCTTTACTAAATCTGCTAAGCCTTTGGGCCTCGTTTCCCCCTCACCCCCCAAATGGCTGATTTATCTCACAGCAGAGATATTGTCAATTTTTAGTAACGCGCAACAATTCCCCTGGCCTCTGGCAAGGCTTTTCAATGCGAAAGAGACTGCCAAAAGTTCCAATTTATATGAAGAGACCTCTCTCCTAACAACCACTTTCCTTCCTTAGAAAAATTCTCTCTTCGAGCCACCCAACCCATCATACTTGCATCGGATTCTAACACACCGGGAAAGAGCCTGAAGATCTCTCCCGTTTCATGCTTCCATGTGCTTTAGACACCATTCTAACTCTTCTTTTGTGTCGGATGACAACCGCACTACCTTAGAATAAGGCATTCCGTTTGGAGATGTCTTGCCTTCAGTCTCTGGAGAGCCTTGTAATGCAATGAGCAGGATAAATTGCCTGAAACAAGGCTGATAATATCCCTATTACACAAGCCAGGAGTCTGAGAGAGAGGAACCTCTCTTCCTTAGGATGGACTTTTAGTGACGATTCCCCTCCCTCCATTCTTTTCTTTGGAACCCCTAAATTAGCATAATTTCAATGTATTGTGGACATTCAATCCTCTTGAAGGAGGGAGTGCCTCTAAGTGGATTCTCTCGTTTTGAAGGAACAATAGACTACGAGCACGTGAAGTGCTTTTAGATTCATGATCAGACAGAAACCTCCAACCGAGTTTGGAACCAGAAAAATTGAACTGAGAAAGGAGATGCTAGATGAGTCTGGGAATAACACCTCGTTGAGAATGACATCTCAAACCGCTTTGCCCGCCAATTCTTGCTTCTCCGAGTCAAACACTCTGGGATAGCAGCACCAATTGACAAGGGTGAGAACAAAACTTGATGATGTCTCCTGCTACTGTCTGCCCGACCAACACATCTTTTGTCAGAGCACACCAGTTCCGAACAAAACAAGCCAACCTTTCCGCAAGCCTTTCCTGGGAAACACACTTAAATGTAATGTGTGCACAGGATGAGGGATGAGAACATCCTGATCCTCTGCTGGAGTGCCCTCTCCATTGGTTTCCTCACTGAGGGAAGATGGTCTCCAGTGTACCTCTGTCAGATAAAGACCCTGCACGCACCCCTCTGGATGCAAACTGCAAGAGGCGAGAAGGGCCCTGGAAGGGACTGCTGGGTAGCAGGCCCTTCCTTCCTCTTCCAGCCCTAGGAAAAACACTCGGAGAAAAGACCTTTCACATACTGGTCTGGTCTTTGTCCTCAGCTGTGTACATATGCGCAAAGGATGCCTAATCCTTCACAAATGTGTCCCCGAAAAGAAAGCTCTGTGCTTTTGACCCCACCTGAGAAGAGGCAATGTCTGCCAGTTTGTGCTCTATGTGCATCAAAAGTGCCTTATGTCTCTCACTGGACATTGCCGAGCAGGCATACACATCTCTGGACCAATCTCAGCAGGACCGTGGCATCTAGAGTGGACCCATTAACCGTACCTTTCTCAAGGACCTAAAATATTTGTGTAAGTGGCCCCAAAACATCCAGCAGTATATCCTGGTAAGGACCTAGTGCCTGGTGTCCCCCTCTTGGGATCTTTCCCTTTTTTTGGAAAGAAACACCAACATAGATTGGTCCATCTCTGGGGTCTGTGCAGCCTTGTCTGGGAGAATAAGGTAGCTTCTCCCGCTATTTAGATAGAAAAATATTGGGACAGCCAATATTTTTTTAACTTTTTTTAACCTGTGTAATGCTACGTCTGTTCATTGCTCATATGTTTGTTTATCTTGTTAATTAGTTTCCTGACCTTTGGGATTGTGGTCTGTTTAGAGTATGTATTTAGACTGTACCAAATGTTCAAAACTTCTTTTGATGTTATTAATTATCTCAACATGTGGCCTGCAAATTTCAATTTTTTTATGCCAACCTGATACTGATGTATTATTGGTTTATAATTTTAACTTGTAATGTTTGATGCTTTTATGGCAAACTGCCAAATAAAGCTATGTAACAACTTGTCTGGGAGCTGGGCTTCGGGCACTTTGACTGTAAATTACCTCATGGATTTTCTGACCCAGTGTTTCATGGATGGACCCTCATCTTTCGATGGACATCACTCTGCTGAGCACGGAAGCTGAATAGCACAGGGGTCAAAGAAGGGCTCCCCCAAGACATCCCTAAAGACGCTCCTTACCAATAGGAATGTCCTTCCTGACCTTTTTTCAATTAGGAGGGTAATCGGTCATCTGAAGGGGAAGAAGAGCAATCTGAAATTGAGAGGACCTGATCTTGTACCTACCTGTGTGAAAATTACCATCCTCCTCCTTTTAAGGGGGTACAATTCAGACCTGGGTACCTTATATGAGGAATCTTTGTCCAAATGCTTGCCATGCCAAGCTACCTTAGGGATTGAGACCTTCTCACCCATGCTTTATTCACGTATAGGTCTTGTGATCCATCTGACATGTTTGTAGATGCTCTTATTAATTGAACTGCACACCCCGGTCAGACATAATCTCACCTGTCTCCTCTGGGTGATCTTCACCTGTGAGGTGACTCAACAGGCATAACCCAGAATAGAAGACCTGAATTATCTCTAATGCAATTTAGCTGTGGCCCTACACATGTAAGGGGCCATGCACTAGATGTTTTTTTCTTTTCTTCCAGAGATTATCTTGTGGTAACTAGTGGGATTCCGCTTGTGTGTTCTGACACTTTTACCATTCCCTTGAGTTTAAAGCTTTTGTCAGTTAGGAATAACACATCCCCCAAAACCAAACTGCATTCCTAGAAAAACGCTTCCCTTAATCAAGTAAGTGACTTCTTTCATTCTCACCCCCGCCTACTTGACTTAAACCCAACATTTCCTGACGACATGGTCTACCTCAATATCTGGCTCAATCAATGTTTTTACACTCTTCCAACAACAAAAATCTGTCACACCTGCAGTAAAAAAAAAAGACAGATTGAAAATGGTTCACTCCGAAACTAAAGGAAGTAAACTGAAAAAAGATGCCTTGAAAGATGTTGCAGAACACCCAATCATCTATCGAGTAAGAAGAATCCTGCTACCCACGTGGTATATTACAACAACGGATTTGCCTAGAAATATTGTGGTATTATAATGGCTGCATCTGTAATGAAAGAACACTGCAGAAATAACTTGTAGTCAGTGAGCTGCATGCCCCTAGGGCCCTGATTACAAGAGTCCATCCTTCCTTAGAATTAATTGGAAATATGAAAACCGGCTATTTGTTTCTAAAATACAATCAAAGAAATTGACCAATCCTAACTCCTCATAGGTGTGTTGCTTTCTCCTTTTTAAATATGCAGCAGTTTATATGGTTAATAAGAAACAGCAAATGTTCTGGCTCACCCAAGATCCATGACCAGGCAAACTTTTCAAGGAACTCTTTCAGCCAAATAAGTAGCTAACTGTAGATTGCACTTGCATTGGATTTATCCCCAGACTCTATTAGGCTGACAGACTATTTGTATGCATTCCTGCATACGCAATTCAGCAAATTCAGGATTTTACAGCACATGCTATAATGAGTACGAGATGATGGGAATATATCACTCCTCTCTTTCGAGGTCCACCTTGGGTTCTTGCCTCTGATCGCATTTCATTCAAGATTCTTAAAGATGCTTACAAGTCATATCGTGGCCAAGGACAGAAGTTAATTCTTGATCAGCTCAATCAATATACCCCTCACCAAACATTGGGATCAGCATCTGATCTTCTAATTGTTGAACCTCTACGCTGCAGATTGCGAATGGTCGGCAGATCCTTTAGCTATCTTGCTTCCTGGCACTGGAACTCTATGCCAACTTACTTCGGAAGCTGTAGTCTTATTGAATTTCAAAAGGAAGTCTAAGGTATACGTTTTACAAATGTTTCCGGCCTTAATAACTTAGCTGTGGATGCTTGCCACTTTTACCTAGCACCAGGTGGCCTCTTCTTGCAGCAATGCATTTTAGAAGTACCAAAATGTAACTTTATACCACCAGTGTCGGGCTCAGTGCTGCCAGGGTGTCGCCTAACCCTGATGCCTGAAACCTCCTTCAACTATTTATGCGGGTGAGTCCCATGGTTTGCTTTTCAGGCACTGTTGACTTCAAATTGTGCTCTGTGGGCCCATTCGTAGAAATCTGGAGCACTTTCACTAGCCACATTTTATGACTTAGGAAAGCGGGCCAGGGCAATCTTCCATATACCACCTCAGGTTGGCATGAGGCAGGTGGACTTTCCAGGCCCCCTGAGTCTCTCGAACCCCTCCTAAATCACATGATGTGTGTTGTTGAGGGTAAATACCATGATTCCAGCATTCAGTTCTTGATTTTGTACTGTGCTCAACACGTGACATACTGGCTCGGTACCACAGTGTTATGCTGCTGCCCCCTCACAGCAGCTCCATCTGCACACAAGCCACTGAAAACTCATTACCATCTGCCAACAATGGTCCACACAGATTCACCCGCTCCAGGAAATGGATACTATACTTGCAGGCGCTAGTAATACCTGTACAGCCCTCCAAGACAATGTTCTGGCTAACGATGGAGAAGGACAGGCCCAGAATCAACTGGACCAGCAAAATGCTTCTCCCTTTAACAAGTCCGACCCAGATATAAAGGCACCACTAGTTATGCTAGATCAGACCTCATATCTACAGGTATTAACATCACTAGCAGCACAGTTTCCTGGGTTCCTCCTCTAAGCATCTCCCTACTGAATACTCACTCACTTGTGCAGCATGGAGTAGAAGTAGAAGATTTAACTACATCAATTCCTGGCATTCTTGCTGTGACCGAGACATGGCTTAACGAGACCACACTTACAGCTGCCACTCTAGCCCTCCCACCAGACTATCGGACCTTCAGAGCTGATCATGTAGGCCAGAAATGGGGATGGTAGCTCTACTCACCAAGAACCTTCTGAACTGCCATATCCTTAATCACATAAGCCCAGAGAGCTGTGAAAGCCTTCGCATAATCTGATAAAAGTAAAAATAAACTCTAACACATCCTTCAGTGTCCTGACAATGTACACACCACCCTTATTCGTGGAACAATTTCTCAACCTCCTTGAAAGCGTTACCAAACCCAAATCACCTGTGATTGTACTGGTTGATTTTAATATATGGGCAGAAGACAAACAAGATAAGCAAGCAACGTCATTACTAGCTACTTTGGATGCGATTGGTCCCACTCAATGGACTTGAGCACCTACCCATGTCAGAGGACACACGCTGGACTGGTCTTGATGACGCATCACCTGCATACCACAGGGGTTGTGGCACTACTGGTGCCCATGGTCCAATCACTGCATGGTTAACACCTAAGTGCATCCACCAGTACCTCAAGCGAGGCTGGATGAACAGCCTAGAAACTTTTAACAAAGCAGGATCGTTATGAATGTGACTCCACTTAACTTTTCCGCCCTCCTGTTTTCCAGGTAACTCCCACTAGACGCCTTCAATAATCCACTGATTTAGTCACTCACCTTATGTTTGTTATTAATTCCTCTATAGAGACCCTTGCTCCAGAAAAAGGTAAGAGGATGAAGAATGAAAACATCAAGAACTCATGGTACAATGATAACCTCATCCAAATAAGACTTATGAAAAGATCCCTGAAAAAGGGAATGATGCAAAAATCCCTGCCCTCAAACTTAGTCTCTATAAAGATTCAGTGAAAAAGTTCAAGTCTGCCATTATCGAAGCCAAATCTAAGAATTTGAACACAAGAATTTCCAACACTAGATCCAGTCCCAGCGAACTCTCTAAAATTCTTAAGGAATTTGAAGGAACGTCCACGGTCAATCAAACCTACATCAGAGACTCATTCTGGTGTCAGGAAATACATATTGACTTTTCCGCCACAATCACGGGTCATAAACTAGCTTTTCAGGAACAGCAACTGAGACTTATGGGCTCCGGGGGAAGTCCCATATACGCCTCATTATCCACAGTCCCCATCAATAACATGGCACAAAAATTTGATTTTAAGCCGTGCACAGTTCCCGAAATATACAAGATAATCTCAGATCTGAAACCTATGTCTTCTACAGCAGATATGTCCCACCAACATCCTTAAAGGATCCTTGGATGTTCTGGTCCCATGGATTACCAGATTAGTTAACCTTTCATTCGGGGAAGGCTTAGTCCCACACTCACTGAAGGAGTCCTGGGTCACGGCACTCCTTTAAAAATAAAAAATGTATTAAAATAAAAGTGGGGTACATTTACCCCCACGCCCCAGCAGAATTCCCCTCAGTCACCAATCTGCACTTCATCAATTGAGCAATTACCAGCAGAATGGCGGCACTGGCTCCTTTAAGGACCATTCTCTTGCATCAAAAATGCATTTGCAGCTACAAAGATTATGGCTGCACTGTCTTTACCAAGCACTTATTGGGCAAAATGGAACAGGGAGAACACAGAGAAAGGCTGCCAGTGTGTTTTTTATGCGCACCAAAGAAGAGAATTGAAAAGCAGCCTGCTTGGCTGCTTGCTCAAAATTTCCAAATGAAAAAGGAAATATTTTGCATTAAAATTATGGAGCCTGATGCCCTTTATCATCTGTTCAACAATGCAGTCATGATCCAGTGAGACCCAGCTATGCCCAGCCATATTCGGGTTGTGCTCCAGCAAAAGAAAGCATTTTCCACTGAATGACCGGCTGTATCAGGCAACATCTGTGAAATCACAAACAACTTTACTCCCAGCCGTATGGGAAAAAGGACTTGCTTTGCAACAAAATATCATAGCTGATTTTTTTCAAACGAAGCCCTGTTCCTCTGTGCCTATGTAGTATCAGTGGACCTTTGCCTTGAACAGATTGCTGTGTAAGAGTAGGGCTGCAAACAATGTTCAGAATCGAGATGGAAGAGAAAACCGCATTGGGAGGTGACAGAAAAAGAAAAATTGCCCACGTCTAAAAAGGGTTGCTTTTGCAAACAAGAAAAATGTCTGTTTTAAAAATGTAATGTTGAATAAGGCCCTGTCCTTGCCTAGAATTGTAAGGGGGTTTTGTTTGAAAACATATATGGGTTGTTTTATTTCAACAGACTTGCTTCTGATTCAGCAAAAAAATAAATAAGTAACTAAATAAGTGCATTTACTGTGGAAGCCACATAACAGGTTTTCCTGCTTGGGTTCAAAGGACATTTGCTTGCTGGGAACAGGAGTTGCCTTCCCCCAAAGGGGCCAGCCCCTTGAAAACTATAAATGGACCAAGAGGTAGCATCTCAAATGCTCGTAAGACTTTTTGTTGGGCTCAAGCCTGTTACAATAGATTCCAGGACACTTAGGTGTGAAATTGCAAGTAACACCTCCCCTCAACTTCAACTGGGGGGCTTCAAAGCCAACTCCAGAGCAACCTTGGAAATTATGCCCTTATTTGGGAGACAATGCTAGCCATCTGGTTCAAAAGACTATTTTAATTAATAAACTTGGGACTGTTATTTCTGCTATTGGACAACGCAGTAATGCAAAAGTTTTACAGTTTAAATGTAATTTTTGGGGCATCACATTAAGACGTGGTAGCTTTCACTAACATGTTGGGGACGGAAATGGCAGAAAATTGTATATTCTGAGGAAAGTGTACATGGTGCCACTTTGAAATCCCATCCATATCCTGAGAACTTGTTTAAGATAGTCTGAATCCTCTGTGTAGCCTGTTTCTTAATTTCATGTGTTGGCGCCATTCCTTCCCATCCCTTTAGTCCATTGCATAAGTCCTTAGTCATATTTGGAGTCAATTAAATAATTTCCACATAAAGAGACACATGGCATGAAGGGGGTTAAGATGGCCGCTTAACCTGTTTCATGGGCAGCATTATCTTCTTGATAATCTAGTTACAAAGACATAGGGCCTCATTACACGGAAGGCGGTAATCCAGGGTGCTATTAGCACCCTGGACCATGCCGGTAAATTACCGGCACCGCCTTGGCGGAAAGGGGATTTACCGCCCCATTCCAAGGTTGGAGGGGCGGTAAATCCCCTTTCCGCCATTGCCCTTCCCCATTCCCATTTCTGCCCCATAGGGCTCTATGGGAATGGGGAAGGCGCTAATTACGGCACCGCAATTTTGCGGTGCCGTAATTAGCTCCGAGGTCCCTTAGCGGGTTGGTACTTAACGCCTGCAAGAAGCAGGCGTTAATTCCTCCAACCCGCAAAGGGACCTCGTAGTACGGCGGTAAGGGTTAACGGTCACCGTTGCCATTAACGGTGACCGTTAACCCTTACCGCCGTCCGTGTAATGAGGCCCATAGTTGTAGTAGCACTTGTCACTTTTCTTTCCAAACCGATTCTCTCTGTTAACTGCTTTTATTTTCGGAAACCCAATTTCCTTTTACATTGAAAATCTCATCCAGTTATTCAGCTAGAATCCATCTTTCGCTTTCCTATTATCCCTGTGATGTGCATCTATTACCCAGCCTAAAAAACACATTCCGGATCTGTCTATTTCGCCCGTTTTCTTTTTCTTCAAACCATTTGACATTTAATCTTGTAAAGGAAATGCATCTTTCCAAAGTGTGATTTGGCTGCACTGTGTTCTTATTTCCAAGTTGAATTGTGAACTGTATGCACTGTGTTGATACCTTGCCTTGTAGTTGCTAGTGCACTTACATCACTGATCCTGTTAGAAATCATATTTACCCCACTTATTCAACTGCACATTACATTAATTAGTTAGCAATTCTTAGTGTAATTTATGCAACTGCAAAGGTTTTGCTTCCCATTTCATGGATTTTAAATCGGTTTAGTGCCTAGTATCCCTGACTCCTTGCTGCTCCTTTCTATCCACTCAAAATTCGATTAATTGGGGTTTGAGGGAGCATTGCATGGGGAAATCTTAACTCTGGTGCCATCTACCCGAACAGTAAAATTGCTACTATTCATCTGTGCTTTGGATATGTTCTAGTAGGTCAACCAAGTGAATTTCATCACTTTACATTGTAATTATCACCCCATTGGTGAATGCTGCCCAATATCAAAATTGTGAGATTTTCTTTGAATTTAAAATAAATAAATATTGTATTCCCACCAACCGGCCTGGTTCATGGTCCATTGTGAAAGCGGGTGTGAGACGGGTCGGGTGCCAGCTCAATCTGAATTCTAGGAAATAAAGAAAAAGTATTCTAATTGAGCGTTACATCCTAGGCTAAGGGCAAGAGTCCTGGTCTGGAGTGTGACACCCAATTAGAATCCTTAACAAAGAGTACTCTTGAACCAGCTTCATCAAAACGAATTCGGCCCATCAAATGCGCCATTTCTGCTTAAATTCTTGGACAGAGTGGCATATTTACAACTGCAGGAATGTATAGAGAACATCATCATCTTGGGCTCCTGTCAATCAGGCTTCAGAGCCAGACATGGAAACGAAACAGCTCTGCTGGATCTCAAGTCCAATTTTACAATGCATAGTGGACAGAGGTCATCCAGCTGTGGTGTTGATGTTGGATCTCTCAGCGGCCTTTGATCTTTTCGACCATACTCTTTTGGTGGACAGATTAAAGGACCTGGCATGCTACTCTAACGTGGATGCTCGATGGATCACCTCCTTCTTGGGACCTCGTTCTGCCAGAGTGGCAACAGAAGGTGTCAAATCTATACCAACTGTCATGACCTGAGGAGTTCCACAGGGATCTTGTATAGCCCCTGTCCTGTTTAACATCTATATTAGGCCGCTGATCAACCTCTTGGACCACCTGGCTGTGCAATACACCAACGACAACCAGGTTGTCCTTGAGTTGTCGGGCAATCACACACAGGACTCTGAAGCTGTTAATGTAGTCTATAACACCAGCCAAGTCTGGATGTCCTCAAAAACTCTGGCGCTCAATAGGGATAAAATTGAGCTCCTCGTTGTGGCCTCGGGGCCTCGACTAAAGAAACTGAACCCTGCCTATGAAAGGTTTATCATCGCTGGCAGCAGGATCACAGTAGCTAAATGTGTAAAAAATGTGGGTGTGTACTTGGATGCAGAACTATCAATGAGATCCCAGGTTGCTCACACTCGATCTACCTGTGGTTATTTCATTAAGCTCCTTAATCACATAAGGCCTTACATTTCCACCAGTAGCAGATCTCTTCTGGCCACGGCTCCAATTAACACCAGGCTAGATTATTGTAATAGTCTATTGGTGGGAACTTTGCAAGCTAAAATGTAATCCCTCCAGATTACCCAAAATGATGCTGTCTGCACGATTCAAGATCTCTATAGATGAGACAACATCACGATTGCCAGACGGGACCTGCACTGGCTTCCGGTCAAGCACAGGATCTCACACACACGCTCTTGACACGATCGTACAAATGCTGCACCTCCAAAGCTCCTAAATATCTCACAGACCACTTGACGGTGAGTCAGCCAAGTCGAAATTTGCGGCCTAGTTAACTTCAAAATGGTGCAACTACAGTTTAAGCTGGCCAAATTTGGTGCGATCAGCTTTGGCATACAGGCACCTAAAGCATGGAATGGTTTCCACTTGTTCTCTCACACACTTCCAAACATCGGTTCAAAATCATTTGTCCAATCTTAAACCAGGCTGAAGTGAACCCGAACCTGCTTCCAATCCTCCAACTGCTTTGACCTCCCTAAATGTCACTGTGCTGTCTACGTCCTGATTGTTGTGTCCGCCCATGTCGTGCTTTACAAGAAATGAATAACTGAAATAGAACTAGGAAAAGTAAAAGCTTTTGTTATTATTGTCAGTGATACTACTCTATAATCTGAGTGTTAAGACTATGGTGCCCAACAGGCAATGCTTTTGTTTGTGTCTTGGCTCTGTGTGTCACAGAACTGTCATCAGAGATTGTTGGAGTCACAGCGCCTAACAGGCTTGAAGGTCTTTTTGACGTGTCTGAACTAATGTGCAACCGTCTTAAAGGATTGCAACAACAACTCAAAACATACAGCTTCTTGATTCTTCGCCACCTGTCAGCATCATTGCCCTATAATCTTTGAGTACTACAACTCCCCGCATGCAGTTCTTCTTGGCTCTCTTTTACTCATCAGTGCCACTACACTGTGGCCACTGGCCATCAAACTATAACGTTCAAACTTTGGGTCTCTTGGCTTTATCTTGTTGAATCCTGGGGCTACCTGCCATCTCTTGAGCCTTTTAACCACTTCCTCTTTCCACTTTCTGTACCTTTTACATCATCCGCCTGTGGCTCTCCCGGGGCGCTCCACCTCCTAAGGCATGCGAGTGCTGAGACTAACGTGCAACGAGCAACATATACCCGGCCGGAATAGTCCTTAGGGGTGAAAAAGTGTGTATGGTTTATTCAAAAAGCATGGTTTTGAAATTGCGTTTGAAACTGGCTCAACTAGAACACAGTCCCAAGTCAGGTGGCAGGGTATTCCAAAGGCGTGTGTCGAAAAAGGAAAGCATCCCCTTTCTACACGTGACAGTTTTGCTTTCGGTAATTCCAGCAGACCAGTGTTATTAGACCCAAGACTGCATCTGTCTGGTAGCCATTTCAGTTGAGTTGTCAAATAGGTCGGATCTTTTCGATGCAGACAAGAGTAGGCAATGCACAGGGTACGAAACATAACCCTATTGGTTATAGGAAGCCAGTAAAGCAAACTCCTTGCCGCCGACACATGGTCAGTTTTTCGCAAGCCTGCTGCTACCCTGACTGTGTTGTTCTGAACAACTTACAATCGATTGATCCCCCCCGACCCACACCCAGTAGTAAGCTTGCACATTAGTTCAGGCGACTGCCTATGATCGCTCTAGCCAGGGTAGCACAGCTGCACATTTCAAGAAAAGGTATAGGTTGAGCCAGGAGCTTCATATAATATGAGGGGTTGGACACTAGTGAGCCCTCATTGAAAGTTCTTGATAGACGGTAACTCCCAAGGTCGTCACTTTCTTGGGTCTGCAGCAGACAATCTGCGATTTGAATGAGGAGTATGCTTGGTCTAAGTGACGCAGCTTAGAGGGAGTGCCTAGAATTATAAGCTCTGTTTTGGAATGGTTCAAGGCAAAGCCATTGTACAACATCCAACAATGAATACTATTGTAGGTGACATTGATGAATTCAGTGTCTTTGATGCAATTCCGAGTAAGTGGGAAGAGACACTGAGAGTCCTCTTCATAGTTGGTGTAACAGGTGCCTTCCGCATCCAGTTGATCAGTGTCGGCATGAATATGTTAAAGAGTGGGTGACAAACAAGAGTCCTGCAGCACTCCACAGTCCAGGGCATAACCCCCTGACATGGCCTGCTCATGGAAGATCTTAGCTGTACAAGCTGTTTCCTTGGAAAAATAAGCCCTTTCACATAGTCTGCTGGCTAAGATGGAAAGATCGACTACATCGAAAGCAGCTGTTGGGTCCAAAAGTCAATACTGAGGATTTGCCTTTATCCATTTGCCTTAGAATGTTGGTCTTAAGATCCAATAATGTGGATACGGTACTATGATGGCTCCGAAAACCTGACTGCTTGCCAACTAATATGGAATGTGCGCTCAGGAACACCTGGACCTGTTTGTGTGCCATTTTATCCAGGACCTTCAAAAGAAAAGGCGAGTTTGTGATTGGGCGTTAGTTATTTTCCATGCTCAGATCCAGAGAAGGCTTCTTTAGAAGGGGTGTCATCCAGGCTTGCTTAATCTCCTTTGGGACTAACATTTCTTTAAAAGAAGCATTAAACTTGGCAATGAAGCGGGAGCAAGGTGCAGGGCACAGGCTGTAACTATTTTCGCAGGACCAATATCACCCTTACAGCTGGTGGGTTTTATCCTACTCAAAAGTTCCTGGACATCTGCTTCAGTCACCTCCCTAAAGTTAAAGGGCTTAGGCTGCGGAGTCTGTTGACTAGCCAAATTAATAGGGGGTGGAGGATTCAAATGAGCTAACCTGCATTTAATATCATCTTTCCTCAGAAGGATCTTGCTGGAAATTGCCTTTTCAATTTGAATACACCAGTCAGAATCTTTCACAAACGACGTGTCAAGGACACAGATCTTCAGCCTCTCTTAAAAATGTTAAAAAGGGCCTTTATGTCGGAGGCAGCCATCTTTATCCTACTCTAGTAAGAGTAGTTATTTGCAGTAAAAATGTCCTCTTTGTGCTCTTTAGATGCTTGGGAATAGCTTGATTTATCCTCAGAGGTCAATGTATTTTGCCATTTTTTTTTTTATTTTAGTTTTTGAATTTCAGATGAATACCAATTCTTTGACAGTATGGTCCTATCTTGTCTAAGCCGATGAGGAGCCAGGATCGTCCACAGCAATCACCATCTCATTCCTGGGTGGTGGGGGAGAGGCAAACTTATTTGTGTGCGGCATCTAACTTCTTTATGCATTCTAATAAGACTTTTCTAGTGCAGCTTCAATGTTACAAGTAGTTAACTCTCTCCTTTGTCTGAAAGCACCCACTTATGGACTGCTATGAGAATAAGCCATCTCCTGTCCCCTCTCTACCCTTCCAATCACTTCCCTGGCATGCAAGTACTAAACCCACATCAAGATTTCCTTGAAAGCTCATCTTTTGCATTCCCCTTCCTATTAACCTTGATTCCCTCTTTCTATTCCCCAGTTCAGTTTCTCTTTACATTCTTCTGCAAATTTTTCTGTATATTGTTTTTGATGGTTTGTCTCATGTTGTACAATAATGCTTGCATTTTATTCTAATGTATTCTTGTTGTTTCATGTAAAGCGCTTTGGTGTAAAGCGCTATATAAACCTAATAAATACAAATACTAAATTATGCATTTGATTGCAGGTACTAACAGTGAAATGTTGTACGTTAGTAATTGCTGGGCCTTTAACAGCGAAACCCAGGTGCTGTTGTCCGGCAAAGGCTCTGTAGGTCTGCCAGGTCGAGTCAACATAGGCCAGAATTTTAAGGGGGAGGTGGGGCAGTCAGCTCAATGGTGTTGTGCCACTACTTGTGTTAAATCCGTTGGTTACTTATTGGTAACCTTCATTACCCATAACCCTATTCTTCCTTGTCCCAGTACATGTGCATGAGGCCCTTTACTCATACACAACTACTGGGATGAGGTAGAGGGACATAGAGTTAATGCCTGGCTTAGTTACCTGTAATCTTCATTACTCCTAGTCCCACTCTTCCTCATCCCAGTGCTTGCCTATGAGCCTCATACGTAAGCACTGGGACAAGGAAAAGGGACATGGAGGCAATTCTGGGCCGAGAAGCTGTTTTTGGGGGTTGAGGCTGGGGGTGGGAGGGAGAGGGATATGTGTTGGGGTGGGACTGGATTGTGCGATAAATCATAATGGTCATCCATGTCCAGGCTAAGCAGGCATGATATGTGGTATTAGTGGCTAGAGAGGCATTTTGGTGCAGCTAATCTAGACATTTTGTAGTTTGGCATGACTTTTATTAACTGGGCATCTCTAATAAAAGAGTACTGCTAAGTGTAATTACCTCGCTAGACTGGCATTTCAGTGCTTCCAGTCAAGCCGTTTCTTACTGCATCATTGTATATTTTTCTGGGTATCTGTGACAAAATAACCATGATAAGTGTTATTGTTTCAACTGGTATTTGGTGAAACCAGTCTAGGTATGTCTAAATGTGGCCTGGCATGCTTGACTGTAATTTGTTATTACGTGTCTAGCCTGGTCTATCTACATTGTGCACCCAGTTGGACATGTTTTCATTGTGGCATGGCATTTTTAATAGCAAAGCATTATATTAATTAAAGCATTAATGTTCCTGTGTAATGTTGGTGACATGCATGTATTGGGTTTTTGGATTGGTGTTGCCCTACAAAACAATTGCAAACACTTTGGCCTTTTATCCAATTTTTCCCAGAAGTTGTGCTGTATGACGCATCAAAACACATATTTATATCTTTCTCCTAGTGCAGTGTGCAGCGTCCCTCTGCAGCAGCACATTCGTGCGTAGGCCGGCCCAGGGAGTGGTGCGACCTGTCATGTGTTGCTGAGGTTGTGGGGCGGGGCGTCATTTGTTGCAGAGGTTGTGGGGCAGGGGGCCTCAGCATGGCTCTCAGGGTGTCGCCAAATTTTGTGTTAAGCCACTGGTAGCACCTGATGTGACTTAAGGACGCAACCCTGTGAATGAAATGTGTTTAGGGGAGTCGTCCGCCTGCCTGCTAAAAACACCTGAATCCCAGAGAAAAGGTCTGTGTGTTTGTGCGTGAGCTGGGTGAATGAAAACGCAGGTTCCATTTAAATAGACTTCTCCACTCCCCATTTAAATATTCTGCCTCCCAATATCCCCCTAGCCTCCAAGCCAAGCCCCGAATGGCGTGAAAGAGTTGTTGTCTCCGTCCCTCCTTGTGGTTTACTACTCTCCCAGTTGAAGAAAAACAACTATTGTAAAGCTATTACTCCCCTGTGAGTGACGTCTTCAGTCTCCGATGCCTACCTTTGCTGATGGGTCTCTACCTTGCCGGGCGTATGTATTGCTCTCGCGCAGGGGGCATTGATGTTCGCGCATGCACAGTGGGGGTCCGAAGCGGACTCCGAGCCATTGTAGGACAAAAGTGCAGGGATGGGGCAGGCTGGCGAATTTAATAGAGGAGAACCCCGCCACTAAGCAATTTAAAAAAGACGTGATACGTGTCTTTGTTGTCCGAGTACATGTCTATAATATTTTCCGTGTGCATCTATGTATGTGTGCAGGTTTTTCTGTGTATATGCTTGTGAGCCCATAAAGATGTATGGGGTTGCGTTTATGTATGGGTATTAACACTCAGTTTTTTAAATTATTTATTTTTGGCAAAATCCTCAGTCGCAAGCACCCGTTTAAGCACACATTTTTAGAAGGTTGTGTCTGAAATTATGCAAAATAGTTTTTAGAAAGTTGTGTCTGAAATTATGCAAAATAGTGTTAGCACACATCTAGGCAACATGCCATAACACACAAATAAGTCTACCTTCCCTCTTGTAGGCCACGCACAGCACACTTGGCCACGCTGTTTCCAGAGCCCCCCTCGATTTTGTATCCCACTTAAAGCGCTGCTTTGTTTGCTAGACCCGTCTCTTGTCGGTGCCTTGCATTTTGTGTAAATCCTCTTCTACACATAGTACTTGTCCGCGCAGGGTAGGTAGTTCATACTGCCAGTGCTTTCATCAACACTTCAGTGTTGTGCTGTTGGCCACCGCTCACCCCTGCACGGTTCTTTAAGCATCTCAGCTCTGTACAGCCCTCGCAGTAATGCATCACTGACCCCCTGACTCTTTTGTCACACTATTTCTGTTCCCCGTATGACGCCTAACCGGGGTCAAATGTCTGTGGGCACCGTTGAAATCCTTCTGCCCTCTGCCTCTTTAATGATGACAATGGGGCTGCTTTTGCACACTGGTTGCTTGTGTTAACATGGCAAGGAGAAATGGCCTAGCAATTGGGAAAGGACTTCTGCCATCAGTGTCAGAATTTAGACTGATTTGTATGTAGCTGCATCCGTTCTGGAGTGGAGTAGGAAGGCCAAAAATTAAGGCTGTCTGCTCAGGGAAGTGGCCAGTAGGTATGATTAATTCAAACCCTTCTTCCATCCATCACTTGTTTGCTTTGATTGCTGCGGTTTTCTTAACCATGCCCTTTTCTTGCATAGCACCATGCAGCAGTATCTCAAAAAGCTAGCAAGTTTCCAGAAAGCAGGATGTTCGCCCTATATAAAACAGCAAAATAAGTCAACCAATAGCTTGGAAGAAGTTACCATATTCTGATCTAGTTTATCTGCTTTCTCGCTTTTTTTGGTCTACTAACACTCCTGCTGAGCCTGGGATATGACACTATGTTTCGTAATGTTGGTCAGTGCCTACATTCTGTCAGTCAGCTGCTATCTAGGGCAAACACATTTAGAGCTAAATGGGAGGACTGGTCCATATTGGAGGAGCTGAAGTTGATTCGTTTTAAAGAAACAATGACAAAATCAGTTCGAGAAGATCCACATTTAGTTTGTGAGAAACCCCAATAAAGAGGAAATGGGTCTATAATTCCTGTCCATATTTCTGTAATGTATGTTCGCATACGAACAGCTGCCCCAATAAATCAGTTCTGACCAATCAACACTGTCAAGAAAAGGTGAATTGGCCCTTTTCTAGCTCTGCTACTTTACTCGTCCCCACCACCCACTAAGCCAAGTCCAGAGTATGACTAGCTATTCTTCATACATTTCCACTGGCTCCCAAAGCGGAACAGATCATAAGTGCAAGCTGTGTGAAGCCAAGATCTTGCATTTTCATTTTATGCCAAGTTTAGCTGAAGGATTTTTTTCCATAGGTTTACCTATCATGGCATGCTGACAATTGGAGAATTCGATTCAGGATGGAGAACATGTAACGCTCACCTGATTCTCGCAGAGGCGCCGGTCTTGACTGGGCGACTACCGTATCTTCAAAGGTGATGTGTAGCACCTGGTTGGCTCTTTGGGCTGGACCTCTGTGCACTGTATGCCTGACGTGTAGAGTAAGATGTCTGCAGATAGAAAATATGGGGTTAATGAACTGGGGTTATTGGGGTGTCCCTATCTCTTTCCTCTTCTCCTCTCCTGTAGACCCCCAAAGGTTAACACTCTCACCTTAGGTAAGTGAATGCCGAGCTCTCCATCTGCCTCGGGGCAGGGTGCTGTAACCAGTTTCTTCACTGGGTAGGTAGCGCAGGCCTCTTGACTTCAGAGGACTGCTGTCCGTCGTTTACTGCACGAACGGTAAGTTTCGAGTCATTCAAATGTCTTTAAAGTCTTTAGTAATGATGTCTCTTGTTTTGCAGGGTTCCGGCGATGGCGGATGACGGGCTGAAGTGAGTTGAAGATGGAGCCCGTGTGATGAATAGAAGCGCCTGGAAGCACGTAAGTAAGCGCTTGTTGCCTGCTTCACTATGCGCTCTAACTGTCTTTTTATTTTGCAGGTACGAGTTCGGAGCGGCTGCAGGGTGCCGGAATACCCACTGGATTAGATGTGGAAAGGAGTAATGGCACGTGAGTATTAAAGTTCCCCAATGTCTTTAAACGCACCTTGTTTTGTCTTTCAGATGCGGGATGCAGCGCCGAAGGCCTCCGGAGCGTACGAAGAGTAGGTAAGCCTTTGCCTTTCAGATGCCGGAATGCTAACCTGTTCTTTCTTGTCTTTATAGGTGTTGCTGAAGACTGGATTCAGGATGGTAAGCCTTTGCCTTTCAGATGCCGGAATGCTAACCTGTTCTTTCTTGTCTTTATAGGTGTTGCTGAAGACTGGATTCAGGATGGTAAGCCTTTTTCCTTAGGCCCAGGACCGGATGCAGAAGACACGATGAACGTTCTGCTGCAGAGGTTGCAGAATAACGCAAAGCAAGATTCATCCACCGGGTGTGGTTTAAATAGCATCCTGTAGTGCTTAGGTGTCTCCTTCCACAGCCACGCCTAAGTAAGAAAAGAGTTCCTGGGTAAGAAAAGAGTTCCTGCCTTCCAGAACAGTTCCAGTGTTCTGAATCTAGGGAGTGGCTCCAGCCCCACCCAACAGGAAAAGTAGTTCCAAACAGAAGAGGATCAGAGGCTCAACTGGCAGGCAAGTAAGCAGCATGGTCTGCTGAAGGTAAGTCCACCCAAGCATTATGAGCCCGGCGCTTCCAGCGCTGGGACTGGGCATATTTATTAGCCTGGTGCCACTGGCGCCAGTACTGGGTCCAAAAGGTCCCAATTGGGACTGGTTGGCACTCGGAACCTGGGTTATGGATCTGCTTCCAAGGGAGTTGGGAAAACCCTGACCTTTTGGAAGCAGAGATCATGACAGTACCCCCCCTCAAGGCCCCTCCCAAACCGGGCTTCTCCGGGGGTTTTGGCTTGTCAGGAAATGTTCGGTGAAATCTTTTGATTAGGCGAGGAGCGTGGACATATTCAGCAGGTTCCCAGGATCTCTCTTGGGGGCCGTAGCCTTTCCAGTCAATTAGGTAGAATAGTTTAGATTTGGAGATCTTGGAGTCCAGAATGCTTTTGACTTCAAACTCGAGTTCTCCATCCACTAGGATAGGTTTTGGAGATTTGGTTAGTCGGGTTTGAGGTTGCACGGGTTTTAATAGAGAGACGTGGAAGACCGGATGTATCTTCATGTGCGGGGGCAAGTCCAACTTGACCGCTACTGGGTTTACTATGGTAGTGATGGAATAGGGACCAAGGTATCTTGGGTTGAATGTGCGTGGCCCTTTTAGAGATAGATATTTGGTGGATAACCAGACTTGATCCCCTACTTGATAGTGAGGGGCTTCCTTCCGATGTTGATCTGCTCCTTTCTTGTATTGTTCTTTAGCCCTTTGAAGGTGAGAAACAGCTTCCTTAAAGGCTTGGGTGATTGTAGAATGCAGGTAGTCTACTGCTGGTGTTTCAAGATCTTGGAGGGGATCCAACTCCGAGGTTCGAGGGTGACTGCCGTACAAAAGAAAAAACGGGGTTTTCCCAGTTCCCGAATGGACAGAGTTATTGTAGGCATACTCGGCTATCCAAAGGATATCTTTCCAAGTTTTTTCAGTTTGTTGCAGCATGCAGCGTAAATACTGTTCCAGAGTTTGATTGGTCCTCTCGGTTTGTCCGTCGGTCTGAGGGTGGTGACTGGTCGATAGTCTCACATCAATTTGAGCCGACCGACAGCAACTTCGCCAAAAATGAGAAATAAATTGACTACCTCGATCCGAAATTAGAACCGAAGGAAAACCGTGCAGTCGGACGATGTTTTCGAGAAATTCTCGGGCCAGAGTTGCTGCTGTTGGCAAGCCTTTGAGCGGAATGAAATGCGCCATCTTGGAGAATAAGTCCACGATTACTAGAATCGTATTGTATCTGGAGCATGGAGGTAGATCGGTGATGAAGTCCATAGAAAGCGTATGCCAAGGGCGAGGTGGGATGTCAATAGGGCGTAAGAGGCCTGCTGGTCTTTCCTTTTGACTCTTGTTTTGGGCGCATACTCCACAGGACATTATAAAGTCTCTGATATCTTTTTTCCAAGACGGCCACCAGAAGTAGCGCTTGATCTTTTCTGAGGTCTTGGATATACCGGGATGACCTTCCATTAAAGAGTCGTGATAACAAGAGATTACTTTTTTCTGTAAATCTGTGCTGGGTAGGTATAATCGTTCTTGGAAATACAATAAGTTGTCCTTTACTGCAAAGTCCTTTCCCTGCAGATGCCAATTCTGTATGTCTGCTGGAGTTACAAGTTGCCTGGCTTTATCCTTAACTTCCTCTATGGATTCTGTGGCGATTACACCCAGAATTCTTTGTTCGGAAATGATTGGTACAGGTTTAGGGTTGACCAAGTGTTCTTCCACTCCCATCCGAGAAAGGGCATCGGCTTTACCGTTCTTTGTACCAGGTCCATAGGTAATTATGAAGTCAAACTTGGCAAAGAATAATGCCCAACGGAGTTGTCTAGAGGATTGGGCTTTTGCGGTCTTCAAATATTGCAGGTTTCGGTGATCCGTAATCACAGTAACGGTGTGTCGGGCCCCCAGCAGATAATGCCGCCAAGCCTTAAAGGCAGACTTGATAGCCAGAAGTTCCTTGTCAGTAATCGTGTAATTGATTTCAGGAGGCGAGAATTTGCGGGACCAAAATGCCACGGGATGCAACTGATTGGTTACCGGGTCCTTTTGTGATAGAACTGCCCCCATGGCAAGGCTTGAAGCATCAGTTTCCACGATGTAGGGGAGTTCGGGGCGAGGGTGTTTTAAGATTGGTGCAGAGATAAATTTAGTCTTCAAATCCTGGAAAGCTTGTTCCGCCTCGGTAGACCATTCAAAACGTTTTTTTTTTCTTTAACAAGGCAGTGATGGGCTGGACTATTCGCGAGAATTCGGGGATAAACCTGCGGTAAAAGTTAGCGAAGCCTAACATGCTTTGCACACCTTTTACGGAGGATGGTGATGGCCATTTGAGAACTGCATCGACCTTCTTTGAATCCATACGCACTCCGCCAGGTGATATGAATCCCAAGAATTCAACTTCAGTCACGTTGAAAACACATTTTTCCAACTTAGCGAAAAGTTTGTGTTGACGCAATCTTTCGAGGACCATTTTCACGTGTTTCCGATGTTCAGATTCCGATGAAGAATAAACGAGGATGTCGTCAATGTAAACAACAACACATACATCTATGAGCTCTCTGAGGACATCGTTCATAAAATATTGAAAGGCGGCCGGGGCATTGCAAAGTCCGAAGGGCATGACCTGATATTCAAATAGCCCATACTTGGTGCGGAAGGCCGTCTTCCATTCATCGCCCTCTTTTACTCGTACCAAGTGGTAAGCTCCTCTAAGATCCAGCTTTGTATATATGCATGCTTTTCTGACTTGGTCCAGGAGTTCAGGGATCAAAGGTAACGGATATCTATTCTTAACGGTGATCTGGTTCAGGGAGCGATAATCGATACAAGTTCTAAGGTCTCCTTCCTTTTTTGGAACGAAGAACAAAGCTGAAGAAGCAGGGGACTTGGAAGGACGAATAAACCCATTTGCCAGGTATTGATCCAGGTATTGTCGAAGGTGAAGGTTCTCAGGCTCGGTGAGGGCATAAATTCTACTACAAGGAGGAGTAGATCCAGGTATCAGGTCTATCTGGCAGTCATAAGACCTATGAGGAGGTAGAGAGTTAGCCTGATCCTTCCGGAAAACATCTTGGTATTCTAGGTATTCGGGAGGTAACTGGGGAGTCTCTGAAGAAATTGCGGCCAGTGCAACACCAGGTGGAGGGTGACAAGTAGACACATTCTGGAAACTGGACCGTTCTTGCTCGCCAATCGATCAGAGGATTGTGTTTCTCTAACCAAGGTATTCCTAGAATAATCTGAAACTGAGGGGCCTTGATCACATCGAACACGATCTTCTCATGGTGTCCATCTTGACTTACTAGCGTCACCTCTTGAGTGGTATGCGTTACTGGCCCGGAGGCTATCTCCGTACCATCCACCGTAGTAATGACGTCCTTTACAGCCTTGGGACAAAGAGTTAGATTCATCCTCAAAACCATTTCATGATCCACATAATTGCCGATGGCACCGCTGTCGACGTAAGCTTCAATTGCATGTAATCGATCCGGATTATCAGGGCTAATGAGGACCATAGGTATCACGAAATGCGAGGTCACGGAACTGGTTTTCACGCTCGGCAAGAGGACCTCTATTCTTGTCGGGCGAGGTCGTTTCCCTGCTCAGAGTTTGTAACTTTGGTAACTGCAGCTCCTACTGCCTTCTTGGCAGGTTTCACCGGACAGTCTCGAAGAAAGTGCCCTGAGTTTCCGCAATATAGGCATAATTGCAACTGTTTCCTCCTTTCCCGCTCCCTTTGTGTTAGAGGACCTTTCAGACCCCCTATTTGCATGGGTTCCCCGGAGTCTACTCCTTTGGAAGGAGTTGGCGGTTTGGAAAATATTCGAGCATCAAACTTGGAACGATCGGCCTTCCTGTTCTGCAGCCTGTGATCTATTTGAACGACCAAGTCTATATAATCCGAACAGTCTTGTGGGGGATTCACTACTTGGGCTAAAACGTCTTTGAGCTCTCCACGTAGACCTCTATAAAACAGCGTAATCCTTTTGTCCTCAGGCCATTGAGTTTCACTATTAGTCTATTGAAAGATGCAATATAAGCCAAAAGGTCTTGATTACCCTGTCGCAACGAAAGAAGCTCATTGTCCAAGGCCTGCCCCTGTGAATGTCTTGCGAACAGTTTTTCCATACTAAGCTGAAAGGCTTGAAAATCATGGAGAACCGGATCATCTTGATTAACTAGAGGGATCGACCAGTCTGCCGCATTGCCACTAAGGTACGAAAGTACAAAAGCTACTTTTGCTTGATCAGTTGGAAAGGCTGCTGGCCGGCATAAGAAGTGCAACCGGCACTGATTGATAAATACTGCAAACCTCTTTGGGTCACCAGAAAATCGTTCGGGCGGAGCCAGAGGTACATTCCCAGGTAGGTTGATCTGCACTGGATTCATAGAGGATGTTGAAGGAAGATTTGCCCCTGATGCGGGTAACGGGGTCTGTCCGGCTTGTGACTGTAGCACTTGTCTAGCAAGATTGTCTGTTCTCTCCTTGGAAATAATTAGTTCCCTTCTTAGAGCATTCGTTTCCTGGCGAGCTGCATGCACTTCTGCCCTTAGTTCCCCAAGTAACCGGGCTAGGGGGTCAGTATCCGAGGTTTCCATAGCGCCTGGGCGAGAGTTTTGCGGTAGGCTTTGCGTTCTGTAACGCTCACCTGATTCTCGCAGAGGCGCCGGTCTTGACTGGGCGACTACCGTATCTTCAAAGGTGATGTGTAGCACCCGGTTGGCTCTTTGGGCTGGACCTCTGTGCACTGTATGCCTGACGTGTAGAGTAAGATGTCTGCAGATAGAAAATATGGGGTTAATGAACTGGGGTTATTGGGGTTTCCCTATCTCTTTCCTCTTCTCCTCTCCTGTAGACCCCCAAAGGTTAACACTCTCACCTTAGGTAAGTGAATGCCGAGCTCTCCATCTGCCTCGGGGCAGGGTGCTGTAACCAGTTTCTTCACTGGATAGGTAGCGCAGGCCTCTTGACTTCAGAGGACTGCTGTCCGTCGTTTACTGCACGAACGGTAAGTTTCGAGTCATTCAAATGTCTTTAAAGTCTTTAGTAATGATGTCTCTTGTTTTGCAGGGTTCCGGCGATGGCGGATGACGGGCTGAAGTGAGTTGAAGATGGAGCCCGTGTGATGAATAGAAGCGCCTGGAAGCACGTAAGTAAGCGCTTGTTGCCTGCTTCACTATGCGCTCTAACTGTCTTTTTATTTTGCAGGTACGAGTTCGGAGCGGCTGCAGGGTGCCGGAATACCCACTGGATTAGATGTGGAAAGGAGTAATGGCACGTGAGTATTAAAGTTCCCCAATGTCTTTAAACGCACCTTTTTTTGTCTTTCAGATGCGGGATGCAGCGCCGAAGGCCTCCGGAGCGTACGAAGAGTAGGTAAGCCTTTGCCTTTCAGATGCCGGAATGCTAACCTGTTCTTTCTTGTCTTTATAGGTGTTGCTGAAGACTGGATTCAGGATGGTAAGCCTTTGCCTTTCAGATGCCGGAATGCTAACCTGTTCTTTCTTGTCTTTATAGGTGTTGCTGAAGACTGGATTCAGGATGGTAAGCCTTTTTCCTTAGGCCCAGGACCGGATGCAGAAGACACGATGAGCGTTCTGCTGCAGAGGTTGCAGAATAACGCAAAGCAAGATTCATCCACCGGGTGTGGTTTAAATAGCATCCTGTAGTGCTTAGGTGTCTCCTTCCACAGCCACGCCTAAGTAAGAAAAGAGTTCCTGGTAAGAAAAGAGTTCCTGCCTTCCAGAACAGTTCCAGTGTTCTGAATCTAGGGAGTGGCTCCAGCCCCACCCAACAGGAAAAGTAGTTCCAAACAGAAGAGGATCAGAGGCTCAACTGGCAGGCAAGTAAGCAGCATGGTCTGCTGAAGGTAAGTCCACCCAAGCATTATGAGCCCGGCGCTTCCAGCGCTGGGACTGGGCATATTTATTAGCCTGGTGCCACTGGCGCCAGGACTGGGTCCAAAAGGTCCCAATTGGGACTGGTTGGCACTCGGAACCTGGGTTATGGATCTGCTTCCAAGGGAGTTGGGAAAACCCTGACCTTTTGGAAGCAGAGATCATGACAGAACATTAAGCTACAATTTAACTTGTTTTGCTCAACATGTCATTACAATGATTCACATATAGTCAGGTTAATTTATTATGCGACTTGTATACTTTTAAAGTCATCTCTATAAAGCTTAGTATTAAGGGTCTTGTGAAGGCATTACTAAGTAAGACTCGGACATCAGATTTAGCTTCCTAAGACAGAGCTTTATTTACTTTAAATGCCAGGATGGAGTAAGGCTTAGCTTGCCATTTGCTAAGGTGGGATTTCCCTACCTAAAGAAAACTAAGGATAGTCAGTGACAGTAAGTTCAAATAAAACATATGTCTGTGTCCAAAATCTCTACTTACCCTCACGACTAAATCTATACAATGTGTAGGGATGTCAGCAGCAACATATAGTGTTCAAAAGTAATGTTCTGAGCTTCTTCCAGCTCTTTAACTTTCTCTCAGCTTCCCCTTCCCAAAGGTCAGAACAGTTCCACAAAGGCCTCCGGGTCCCTTCCTCAAGGATTCAACACAGTTCAGCAGTTTCTCAAAGGTTTCAGGGTTTAACATCTCCAAGGGTTCAACACAGTCCATAATGTCTCAGGGGATCCTTCCCCCAAGATGCCAACTCTTCCAGCTTGCAACACCCGAAAATCAGTTCAAATCCTCTGGCTCAAAACAGTACCAGTTCAACTCCTTGTTCATTTCCAGTGGGGGTCACTCGGTCTGGGCATAGTTGTCGGACCACACGGTCCACCCATTACAGGTCATGCAACCGATAACACTGTGTATTTTGCGGTACTTCTGTATTCTTCCGGTTCTAGTAATTACAGGTTTTTTTCCTCTCTCCACCTGTAGTCAGTCCTGTGTAATCTTGTATCTTGGATCAATACTTTTCACGTTTTTCTTGGCACTCTTTTGGCTTTACCACAACTTGTATCTCTTACAGTTCACTCTGTGAGGTTTATTCATAAATGCTCATAATGCTTTATTGCTTGCTTTCGGGAAAGTGGAATGGCAGGAGTCTTGACCCTCTCACGGCCAGTCGTGGCCCAAGCGTCTCCCCCGCACTCCTGCTTACCCTACCTTTCCTCCAGCCGGTTACTCTCCAGCCCGCTCTGCTTCCATGCACTGCATCCCTCTCCTCAGGCCGTCTCTCGCTCTAATACACCTGGGACTTGTTAACAGGCTGCAGGTGCAAGTCCTCCACATTAACTCCCTGACCTTGGTGAAGCTTATTTGTGGGACATGCCTGGCTATTGTAGTTGAACTCCTCAAAAGCTCTCTTCCTCGTCTTGGTACCAAGTGGTGCGAATGCAGGGAAGTGTGCATAACTCCAAGTTGTTTATTTCTCTGGTTGGTATTAAGCTGATATTTGTCTGTATTAACAAGAGGAGGTTGATATGTGTTCATCCCATCCAAATGAGGTGTGTCCTCCTTGTTGGTCTCTTCCTTGTCCCAGTATAATGAAGTGAAGAAGCTCTCTGGTTCCTCAGTCTTCAAACTGAAACATGAACAAATATGTTTATCACCTTGAGCTGGGAAGATATGTTGTTGGGTGCCAACATTTTAAACTAGACTCAAATCCCAGCTTCAGCACTTAACCAAGGAGTGTGATCCTGGGCAAATAATGTCATCTCCCTTGTGCCTTAGACGGGGTCCCAAGAAGTGATTACGTTTGCAGTGTATGCAATTCCAAAAAATCCTCCCTAATTGTTTTCTAGACTGCAGGTACCTTATATATATTCATAGTGACCCTTCATTTGCACCATACAAAGAGGCATGTGCCTGGGTAAGTCTCACTGTGGATCTACATTAGCTTTCTAGTTGTAGCTTCTGTACCTTGGCTCGCTCTCAAACATCCTAGCATTCCTTCACACCCTCAGCTCAATTGAGTGTGCTGCTTAAATGCAGTAAAAATAACATGTTGTATATGCTGCAAAATATCCCATTCCATGCTGCAATATTCTGGGTGAGGGGTCTATCTTTTACAATAAGTTGCCAGGCCTCGAAGCACCTCCTCTCCGGCAAGTGGTCAGTTTCCAGGAAGGCATTATTGGAACGTGCAGAAGCCGAGATGTAGTAGGGGATGGGGGCCTACCTTGTTCAAACAAGATGACAAGGAGGGGGCGGGTGTCTAGTGCATGGGAGTGGTCGTGAACAGGCCTGTTGGTTGGATGAATGAGGAAGTGGATTGAAGGAAAAGGGGGGAGCAGATTGGAAGGGCAGATCAGTGGGAAGATACTTCCACACTGCCTTTCTTGCTTTGCAGCATCTCTTTTGGCCTTGAGGTTGTACTTTTTCTTTTCTCTTCTAGATCAATGAATGCACATCAGTTGAATTAAATGTAAATAATTATTTTTTAATTCTTAGTTTGAGCATGATGAAATGGGATTGACGTCTAAGACTCTTGTTCATGGGGTGTATGCTTTCATTTTGCAAGATGAGCCAAAGGCAGGTTTCTCTCTGGGGAAGAGGAAAGTGGAAGAGGAGAGCAGATGGAAGATGAGAAGGTTTGAAGAGCAGATGAACGAAGAAGAGAGGAAGGAATAGAAAGATAAGGGGAGCAGATGGGAGAGGATGGGAGAAGGTTTTGAAAGGGGAATAAGCAAGCATTTTATGTTGGAACGAGAGGGAGGAGCATGTGTGATTTTGCAAAGGGGGGCAATAGAAAAGGGGTTGATTTCCCACTTAATTGCTTTAGTGGTCTCGAGCAGAATCGCTTTGTCGGAAAAACCTGCTGAGGTGACAGACTATTCCCAGCCGGAGTCCGAATCATGAATGCACAATTCCAACAGTGAAAACATTACAACTTAAAGAACATGAATCGCTCTCTTAAAGTTCATCCTCGCACTCATGCAAGCCATTAACCCCACCCACCCTACGCTCTGTATCTACAATCCACCCACCTGGGACCCTCCTTGTTCTTAGACATGAGGCCCTTTTTCTTAAATCTGTCACCGATATTGGGGCAGCTTTTCCACCTAGCACCCCATATTAACTGCTGTCGAGAAACGAGCTATATAATCTCGGGCCCTATAATAAGGGATTCTCGTATTATCCATGCAAGAAATGTTGTAAACGCCACCCTCCTTCTAGACTGTGCAGATGCTGTAGCTCTCCATATAGAATGCCTATCCTGCGCAAAAGACGCGACATGTAAATGATGCCAGCCTAGGCCAAGATGCCCATGCAGTGTGAAATGCGCTTCTTCCATGCACATATAGTGCACAATTTTTGCGATACCAGCCAAAAACAGATGCAATGCATGCAAATTGCATTTCGAGGGGTGCAGGTGTGTTCGATAATGCAATAGTGACCGCCACCATTGTAGATCTCCCAGCATACTGTAGCCCCTGTTTTCCGGCTCCGGTCCAGGTAAAGGTGTACACCTGCCTCGCCCCAGACCAAGGACAGTCCCCATGGATACCACCACCATCTCCCTACCCCCTAAGACTGCTGGACAGGGAGGGGCACTGCACCTGCCAAATAAAATTGCTGTTAACAGGATGTGGGCTACAACCTGAGTTCTTAAATGACTAAATGGACACATACACCAGAGTGAATTTTATAGGGATCCCAAACGGGGGGGCCTCTTTAGTTATAAAAGCACTTCTTTTTTAATTAAAAATATTCCCTATGCAAGACTTACTTTTCCCCTGGCATGAGTACCAACTAGAGAGGGACCATGCTTTGCAAGCCCACCCTTCCTTGGAGGGGGTCTCGGGACCCAAATAGTGAGTGCAACGCAACAAGCCCCTTCACTAACTTCAGGTATCACCCACATGGAGTGTGAGGCCAGAAAATAGCCTAAGCCCACTAGAAAATATAGCTCTTGACCACAGATCTGGCGTAGTAATGATGAATTACTTATCCAAGTGGATCGAATTACACTTTGTGCCGAACTTTACTAGAGCGAATGTCATTAAAACCCTAAGCAGTTTCTTTGATTTGTGATGGTCTTCCCAAACATACAATGACATCCAGTTGGTTTCAGGGGAAATTACAAATTTCTTGGAAAAGACCAGATCATTCAGTTCAAGGCTGTGCTATATTACCTCTAGGCCAACATGCACGTGAAGAAGGCTAACAGCTTTATTAAAGTAAGTTGCCAAATAGCCAGAGCCTTCCGCAAAGATCCAGTGGAGGTGTGGTTGCCCCTAGACTTAGTCTTAACAGCGTCATTGGAGCGTGACTGTTTCATAACAAGAAGGACGCAGTGCCTACTCTCCATTGATGCCTGTTTGTTTGATGACCTAAGAGTAGATTCTACTATCTCAATCCATGACATGCTGGAGAATAAGAAGCACCAAGGATGTAAAGAGATATTGACGCAAACACTTGAAATAAATAAAGGCAGTTGGGTAAAGATCAAGTTAAACAACAAGAATGCCACTTTGTTAAAGTTCACTGTCCCCAGGTGTGTACTCAAGTGTGTCCACAACTACCCACGACTATGTCCTCACTTATGACAACCATGTGTGGAACTTGGAAAATGTAGCCTCTGGCCCCAAGGGTTGGACAGGGTCCAATACGAATCACCCTTGAATGAAAACACTGAATCTCCCACTGACACTGAAACCCATCACCCTGGCAAACTTGGAAAGGACCCGTGAGAGTTCCCCTGTTCTTCCCCTCCAGCAGCTGATGGAAGCATTCCTGCTGCTTGCAGTAGAGACAGATGAATGAAGATTGCCTGGTATTGTGTTTTTGACGTGACCATTATGCAAGCAGGATTGGACTTGATATAGAAAATGAGGTATGGGGTACCGTGCTCTCCAGCCCCCTTGGCATGATTGTAGGGGGTGAAGCGAGCTATGCATGCGCGAACACTGGGCGTGCAGATGAGGGAGTGGCCGACACGGCCTCCGGCCGTGCTCTTGGATTTACCCGTAACGCTTATAGAGCGTGCTTAATTTGTGGGGGGAGGGGCCTTGCCAGGGCTAAGTCCTGCCACTTCTTTCTGATACCTAACACTTATTTCTGACCCCAGCCTGATTATGCTGTAGTATTTTGGCAACTTTATTATTTTAACTCAGTCCTAGTAATATAACAATCAACTGCAGAGTGCACTGGCCAGGGTCTCTACATACTGGGCTGGCTCATTGTTATTCATGAACCTGACCCAGATTGGCAGGGGGTGGGTTATTTGTCCATTTTCACTAATAACAATGAGTTGGAAGGTGACATTGCTGGGCACTGATGCCGGCCATACTGGCACACTGCTTCATTCGCCTACAAGACATTGTTGCACTTCTGTACTGTAAACACTGGCAGGATGGGTTGACAGCAACAGGCCAGTCACCAGCCAACAGCCCCAACACAGGGGCAAGGTCAATGAAAAGGCCCATGTCCAAGAGAAGTGCCTGTCATGAGTGGCCACCTACACAGGAGGATTTTGCTGCATGGTTTGACAGGCAAGGTCCTCAGTTTTGTCATGATTGTTCCTGCATTTGTCCATCAATTTACCATGGGAGGAAAGCACGTTGGCTCATGTATCCTGTGGATAGATGGTTAACATGTTCAACCTGCCACCGATGGGATCAGAGCATGTTAATGATGCGTTTCAAAGAAATACTTAAACATGTTTTATATTTCAAGACACAACTAATGTTATGTGGAAATTGCACAGTGCATCAATCACCCTTAATGAACCAATGGGAGTTGCAACTTATACCTCAAATATGTTGACACTGTAAGGAGCAGCCGTGGGAGGTGTCAACAGTGGGTGGGGCACCGTGCGCCCCCTTGTGTCATGGGCGTGCTAGAAAATATTTGTACCCTGGCACTTACATTCTTGCAAATTAAGCACTGCTTATAGATGTATGTTGATCATTTAAACAGTTACTCCAACACCTAGCTTGTTAGTATTTCATACCACCGATACAGCGGGACCCAAAACTCCACAGGCTATCCAGAAATGCAGATAAATACCATTTCTGTCATTCAATTTTGTAATAGTTTGTTAATAGCTTTCATATTGAATCCATCATCACATTTTAATCTCACAGCTCTGAGGCATGTCCAGGTGGTGGCGTATCCGGATGAGCGTCCTTTTTGTATTAATGTGATGGCATTATGTAATATGAAATGGAGAAACAGGAAAAACGAATAATGAATTTTGATGCGTCGTGCTCGGCACAGCTGGGGCTATTATTTCGGAACCTTACTGTTGAGCATTCCTGAAACTTCCCCTCTGAGCTCGTTGTCTGGCATGTTGAAAACTCTCATGGCGAGCCCTGCTAAGAGCAATCGATATTGATTGAGCAATGTGGTGTTTGTTTTGGCCCTTGGCACTTCCTGACCGATCAGTGACCTGCATTCCCACCCCGATTGCCAAGGAACCGTTTCGAAATATGACAACGATAAGACGTCTCACCCCCTTCTATTGCTCCCTGGGAGAGTGTCGTTAGCCGATTCCAGAAGGGCCTATGTACGGCAGGCCAGAACGTGTCAGTCTGAGGCTACTCGAAGGAAGTTTCAGAATCCTGCGAAAAAAAAGTGCACTGATCGGCTTCAAGACTTCTGTCTTTTGCCTAAGCGTTGCATAGTTGCGTGTCTGACGCTGTCACAGCGCTGCCTGCCGCCCCACCACCGATTCTTAAATGTGCACAGAGATCTGAAGGGTATGCCCCACTTTCTTCGACTAGCAAACAGATCTAAACATATTTAGGCACTTTTTTTAAAAAGCTTTTTTTTGCCGCAAAAAAGATAGATGGTGTGATGGGGTTAGGCGGCAGCCCAGGCATGTAACGAGGTTAGTTGAGCAAATCTGGCTTCAGCCCCATCCACCTGCCAACCAATGTGGTCTGAGGGGCGGTGCTTCCACACATAGCTTTTTGTTAGTAGGAGTGGGGTGAGAAGCTTTTCCTGAAACTGGCGGCTTTAAAGTGTTACTGGGTTCGTGCATAAACATTTATTTACACAAACGCAGCAAAACTTTAAAGCTGCTCATTTCAATTAAGGCTTCTCTCGCCTCTCTAACAAAAATCAAATGCACACATCGGCCCCCTCCCCACGGATATGAGCGACCCTATGTGTTCTTTCGCACCCGAGAAGGGGCTGATGTGCAACCCTTATTTTTGTTAAGCAGAGAGGGGAGGGAAGCCTTTTTTCAATCTAGCAGTGTTAAACACTGTTGCATGTTAGCTCATTATGTTTGTATGTATGCGTTTGTGCAGGGAGTGTGTATGTAATATCTGTGTGAATTATGTATGGGGACTGGGTGTGCATGTAATGAGTGAGTGTATAGTGAATGGGATGTTTAAATGAGTGAGTGGATGTGTAATTGTGTGTGTGCGCGCGGAGGTCTAACGCGGGGCTGCTCCCATTTGATACTTGGGCCCCATGCCAGACAACCCTTGTGTTAGAACAGAGAGAGGTGGAGCCTCCAAGTTTAACCAACCCACCTTCTGAAGTGGCCCCTCCCATAACAAATTGCCCCAACCCCACAAAAGAAGGGTTTGTTGTGCCCCTGTTGAGTGCGGTTGCGAGCGGATTCACCTCACATTTTGCAGTTAAAAAATCGGTTTAAAAAAGTGTTAAAAATGTGATTCAACCGGTTAAAGTTTAACAAAAACTCACAGATCCATCTGTAATGCAAGTGTCATTTTTTGTGTCCAATTGTCAGAGCAATGACGATGAGGTCAGAAGTTTGGTTTTACAATTGAATTAATGATTGGGTTGCAACGATGTTAATACGTCTGTCTCAATTAACCAGTTAAATCAAAGTTATACAATTGACTCCATACATGCCAACTTTCTGTGACCAAAAATCTGTAGGAATCTTAAAGTTTCAAAAATAGTCAGACGAGGAGGTAATGATAGGAATAGGGCGCGTCAGCAGCCCATTGTCATTGAATGAGCCCACCGCCACGGGTGCCTTCAATGACAATGAGGTGCCTGCCACGCCTTCTGCCACCACGCCAGCTCAGGGGAGCCCTTGAAAGACTCCCCCGAGCTGGTGTGGTGGGGGGCTAATGGCACCTTTGTCAAAGGCACCCGCGGCGGAGGGGCGCATTTAGCCCACCGCCGTGGGTGCCTTTTACATCAAAAGTCTGCATGCCACGCCTTCTCCCTCTACGCCAGCTCGGGGGAGCCCTTGAAAGACTCCCCCGAGCTAGCGTGGTGGGGGACTAATGGCGCCTTTTGTCAAAGGCACCCGCGGCGGAGGGGCGCATTTAGCCCGCTGCCTCGGGCGCCTTTTACATCAAAAGCCTGCATGTCGCGCCCTCTCCCGCTACGCCAGCTCGGGGGAGCCCTTGAAAGACTCCCCCGAGCTGGCGTGGGCAAAAAATTGTCTTAATTTTTTTTTTTTTTTTAAATCGGTATTTGTTGCCAATAAAGTGGTAGGCGGTAGGACTGTTAAAAACTGGTATCCTACTGCCTAAATCGGTAGGGTTGGCAAATATGTGACTCCAGCACAATACCCCTCAAGCGCATATTTAAACATTCAGACCTTTTAAACACTGACACTATGGGCAGAGTTTCACCCTAATGTGTGTACACTTGGCAAACATTTATTACATAACACATTAGGAAATGTGAAAACATTTGAACTCGTCCATTCTCGCACTCCATTTAAATATTTTACGTAAAAAATAAAAATATCTCTGTCCTATTTAAACTGTTTTTATGTAAGGTCATAGCAAAACATTGACATTTTGACAGTGAATCGTAATCTGACTGCACAGCAGGATTTTCTCACATTTTCAAGTACGATTTGGTCTTTGTGGGGATTTTTTGGATCTATGATTACTGCGCGGATTATCACTTTTTATAGGCATAAGGTTATCCAAATCCTAACCTATGGGGCAGGGATGCTCCTTATCTTGCAATGGAAGGTATGGGCCTGGGTGGCGAAGAATATTAAGATGACCAAATTCTCTCTCTGGAGGTCATCCGCCACAAATTGCCTTTGCCCTTGATGGCCTCCATAGTTCTATGGAAATCGGTCTCATCATACCGGAAATGTATTTCAACTGTTGGTGTACTACCTTTTTCCATATTAAGAACCCAGGGGTTGTTAAATGATACACTCTTCATGTAGTGGGCTCTCCAGATAGTCAATGTGTTACATCACTATGAAGTAGACATTGAACTGTTGATGAAAAACCCCCTGAAAGTGAAGGGAATTCTGGAAAAAACAGATTGGATCCAAACTGACGAGGTGAGAAATAAAAAAAATCCCTGTCTTATAATTGATGGAAGTAGAAGGGTCTAAATGATCTGCCAGTATATCTTTGGAAATTTCCGTCGGCATTTTATAGAGACCTTCTCAGATGCTGTTTAAACATCATGCCCACCCGAGAGGTACAATTGAAAAGACATCAAATTGGGGAAGAAAGTGCCTTTTGTAGATTCTGTAAGAATAGAGAGCATCTAGAATCTCTCTTCCATGTGGTCACTGAATGCCGTATGCTTAATGAACTTGGAACCTTACATCTGGGGGTACACCTGAATCCAATAAATTCATTACCAGCCACACAGTCGTGGGATTGGATAATATTGGGAGAAACGGTGGGTCTGTGTTAAGAAGGATTTCTGGACTCTGCCCAAGAGGGGCAGAGGTTCAGAAGGCCAATCTAGTTTCTTGGAACAGGGTAACCTCTGGACAAGCCAGACCAATCAGGGTAGCTATGGCAGGAGGTCAAGACTAGGTCTCAGGAGGGGTGAGGGTGACTGAAAGACCGCAATGAGCACACAAAGCAAGGACACATACAAATTACTCCAGAAAGGTGTTATATTTAAAATATAGACACCTTTATTACAAGGCCTTTGTAACATAGACCATAGCAAAAAATCACAGTAATACTAAAGTAAACCAATATATCACAACCAATACAATATATATACCGGACCATGGGGTCTAAGGGATTATAAGCACGAAATATGTAGACCACCTAGATGGGGAGGAAAACCGGCAGTGCTGGTAATCATTAGACCCAGTTCGACATCAGAAATACACCTAACTAAGAGGCAGTCCAAGCCCTACGAAGAGAGGCGCCTTATGCTCAATAGTACATGCACGTGCTTGTGCCAAAGGACAAAATAGGGTCTCTTCAAGGGTCGCTAGCAGCTCAGGAAGGTGGATGAGACGATGAAGAACAAGTTCCCACTATTCAATCAGGACCTCCACTTGAGGGCAGAGGCAGTTTGAGAGTGCGGGATGGAGTCGCTATTTCGCAATAGCTGTGGAAAGGAAAGGGGCCCTCGGGAGCCACTTCGTGTGTAAAAATGGGCTCCTGCGCTAGGGGCCACCGGTTGGGGTAAGGATTACTCACCGGTCCCCGACGCCGGCAGACACAAACTTCGCCAGTACAGTCCACTTCGCTGGCAGGTTCGAATGCGACAATCAGGACGTCTCGACACCGTGTAGACTCCGAGATACAGCGAGGATTCCCAAAGGGGACAGTGGCGATTTCTCCAGTCCGGGAGGAGGAATCGGCCCAGTTTCACTGCAGCAGGCTTCAGGGGCTAGGGGGTCACAAATGCAGCGAACTTGCACAGGTCGTTGCCACAGCAGGGCAACATGGTAACCACGTTTACTCCGGTCCGGGCGCACTCGTCTCACTTCAGACCTGAGAATGCCAAGTGTATGAAATTCGGTGTGAGGGTGCCGTGGACACAGAGCAAGCAGTATACCAAGTTTCGAGGGCCTCCACGAAACAACGGCGGTATCAGAGCAAACGTCCGGTGTAAGATGGTCAGCCCACTGGTTGGCCCAGGGACACTTCCGAAGAGGCTTACTTGCAGGGTTTGATGAAGGTGCCGAGAATAGTTGATCCTACTATTCCAATGAGTCGAAGTGTCTTCGCAGACCTTCTAGGATGATCAGATGCAGAGGGTCCCACAGGATGACAGCGGGCTCAGGGTGCCAACCTTCCAGCGGGTCACCAGCGGTTCCTCGACTCAGCTTCTTGTTGCAGGATACTTGGCTCCTAATCCTTTGTTCGTGTGAACTCAGGAGATCGACATGGTAGTGGTGTTTCCAGCCTCCTCTTATCCAAAGTTCTCTTCGCGCCAAAACGGAGAGGACCCAATGGGAGATCTGCTCACAACACTCACACCATACGTGGACCATTCATGGACCACAGTGGTCCCAGGCATTCAGGACACTCCAGACTCTCTGGCACCCAGGATGTGTATTGGGAACAGACATCCCAGCCCACATCCTGGAGGCGCACACACAAGGCATGCAGAAGCCCGCAAAACCATTGGGTTTCGCGGGAAAGTGCATGACCAAATAAGGACTTACCCGGGTCGGCTCGACCTGGGGAAGGTGAGGGGGCAAGATGGCCAAAGGACAGGACAAAGAACCTTGTGGCATGGCCATTTTGGGAGCCAGGCCACCTATTCGTGCCAATCGCGGTAAGCGCGGTTAACATGGCAAGAAAGGGTTAAAAATACATAAAAACGATAGCTGCCACCAGTCCTGCATATGATACAACTGCACAGTCCATAAAAAGTCCAGCGAGAGTTTCTAGGGCCTTTGGAAAGACTAGAGACCCAAGAGTGCTGTAAGGTAAGTTACATTGCACTCTTGCACAAAAGTTGCAACATGAGGAAAGGACTAAGGGAAACAGTCTCCCAGCACTGACTGTCTTAAGGGCATGTCAGTTTCCCCATAAAAAGTGAGCAGAAGCCCAGAGGAGTGCAGCTGAGGGCTGTGCTTCTCTGGCAAAGTCTAGATCAGGGTGTAAAACGGCAGCAAAAAGTTTGGGGGTTGACGCATGGAGGGAAAATTACATACAATTATGAAATCTTTCCTAACAATCTGGTATTGAGAATGCTGACATTTGTGGACATATTCTTTGGTCTTAAAGGGGAAACCTTTGCTGGTTCTTGATGATGGACAGGGTCTTGCTAGCTGATCGCTCCTTATGGTAGTTTTGTTTTTGGATGACTTAACTTTCGTGTTATATTTGAATGTCAGACCTCATTTGCTCCTTTTCATTTCTTTTTCCCTTGATTTGGTTTTGTATGGGAGAAAATGTTTTTGACTGGTTTTTAATAAGTTTGATGTATGAAGAAGGTATCATGATATATATTGGTTTGGAATTATTAACTGTTAAAGGTTTCTTTGTGTCTTATGAAACCAATAAAACTTTTTTTTTTAAAGTCAAATTACTGTGCCGATTTTACTACTCAAGTCAAAAATATCTACCTTTTTTCCGACACCCCTTTTCACTGCATATATATGTGGGAGGGAGACCGCCGTCACCCCGCGCCTACTTCCCGCAACATTAATTTACTGTACCCATCCCCCACATATATATTGAAAAGGGGGTCAAAAATAAAAAAGTGGAAAATTTCGTCTGGCGCAGTAAAGTTGGCACAGTAAAGTTGGCACAGTAATGGTATGATCCCAATTTATTGCACCTGAAATATCTGTTTTGATAATAATATCCTTTTTATATAATTCTCGAAGCTTTAGAATTTTTGCGAAAAGCAATATGTCTCACGAATGAATGCGTAGTCAATGTTAGAGTTCTTGCCAAAGCCTTTCGTGTTTACAAATTTCACTTCTCTGAACATTTTCGTTTTTCAGAACACTAGGAAACCTGTAGAACCAAGTTGTCTTTTTCAATGGATTGCTTTTCTCCTGCAGATTCCTCATCTGATAGATATCCTCATCCTGCTCTGCTGCTCAAAAACTTTTCAACAGGGGGCGTAGTGGACCTCGATTCAATCGTTGATCAGTCTTGCTCGATCGTCTGCTAGGGATGTGACATTGGGTGTCCTATATATTCCACGTCACTATGCCCCATTCCTCAGTTCCTTTTTTCCATGCGCTCGCATGCTGCTTCAGGAACATGACATCAAGTCTTTGCACATTTTTTCATAAAACCTCGACCGCGATGTCCACTCTCGGGATTTCGGGATTTCGGGCTTTGAAAGGTGCACCGACTGCCATTCCAAAATGTCGTGACGGACCTGCACATGTGCGTCGCGCTCCAAGATGCATATGAAATCTATTTGTGAGAGGGCCGTCAAACTTGCTTTGGGTTTACCGTTCCCGATATCCCTGGAACGGTCGCTCGTCCATTCTCCGAGGCCGACACAGAAGAGCCCACCACCAAAAAGGAGAAGGAAAAGCATTGGCGGAAGGCCAAAATGCGGTCACACTCAGTCACACTTCCTCGTCTTCGTGTAAGAAAGAGGCGCCACTGCCATCAACAGGAGTCCAGCTAAACGTTGGAAATAGGGAAGCCTTCGGCTGGGCCGACCACTCCAAGAGTGGGAACATTTCCAGAAAGAAATGTTAGATATGTTTAAAACACATACTGCTGGGGGGGGCGCTGTTGCGCGCAACAGGAATGGCTGCCTGATCAGAGCGCTCCGGCCCGAGAAACATCCGTTAAGCATTAAATCCTTAATCTGGGGCTCGCTGTGGGTTGCCGAGCACCCCGAGACGTGAAATAAGTGTTGGGACACCTGTATGAAAAATCCTGGAACTGTTGGTGCCTGGGCTGCGGGGCTACGTCATGTGGCGGTTTCGGTGGGGCAGAGCTGGGATGCGCACGACCCCTGGAACCAGAAGATTGAATCCTCGGGCCGCTGACGCTCTGGCCATACGGAGCATAGAGTGGAGGGCCTGCAAAATTAAGAACGCGGTGCTGGAGGGCAGCGGTGTGACCTGACCTGGTTGGTTTGCCCCCCCCCCCCCTTCCATATCCACACTGGACCCGAACACAGAGGGACCTGGACAACGCTGCGACTGCTGGATGAGGCCGCCTCCCTGATACCGCTCTATCAGGGTTTGCACGCCCAGGTGCTGGTGGAAGGGAGCTCCCGCGCTCATGAGGCCTGTGGTCCAGGAGAGGCGAGTCCCGCTCGTACTGCAAGATCCTCCCGCTGGGATCGCCTCCCGGTGCGGACACTGCCTGCGGCCCCCAATTGAGCGAGGAAGCTGCTCTTGAAGACCGAGGGACAGCCCGGCTACGGGGACCCCTGTGAGTGTGCGACGAGGTGGTGAGAGATGTAGGGATCCTTCTGAGGGGCTATACACTCGGCAACACACTGGCCGTACTGTGGGCATGTCTTAAGGCAGTGGGGAACCACTGACCTGCTTTTTGTGCTGGCAGCGAACGCTAACAGCTGAGGGACGCGACGCGGATATCTCCCTGCACACTACGCTGAGCGGCCCCAACACACAATAAACATAACTTATATACCAGGCTGTTTGCGGGCGTGCTGAGGCTGCAGCCAAAGTCAAATGGAAAGGAACACTGCTGGGCTAATATCCATGTGAACCCTGCTGGGCTGGTCGCTGCCCGAGTATCTGAGCCCACAAGTGAGTGAAACTTATACTGTCGGCGCAAACCAGTGTCATTGCTGACACTATGGGCACTTACTGAACATTGAGACAACCACCGGAACCACAGACGGCCTGATGCCCTAGGCGGCCACTAGTTGTGTCGCTCATCGCGGGTGGGCCTTGTCAACCTGTACCCAGAACGTGGGAGGACACAATCCATTGGCAAGTCAAGCGGACTAGACAATCCTGATGCTGAGCTATCACCCATGCAAAACTTGACAAGATTGCCTCTGACCCGGTGCAGTGAATTAGCAGTGCTCCGGTGTGCGGAGTGGCCTGGTCCTCCACTGGCCAAGGCTGATCAACGGCGGCCATTTCCTTCTCCTGGCATGGACTGGGGGTGAGCGCCCAACGATTCGCGTGTCATGGTGAACACGAGAAAACAAGACAAAATGGCAGAAGGAGCAAGTGCTAAGAGGAAAGGGCCGTTGGATTTGTACTCAAGCAGTCGGGCGGGAAGCAACGAGTCTGAACCACCATCAGCATCTAGCCCTGAACTTGGTGTGGAGAGTGGAGACCGGGTCGAATACCTAACCAACATAGTTCAAAATGGCTTTCTATCCCTGAACATGAAATTGGATGACATTGTAACGACCATTGGAACACTGAAAACCAGGGTTGACAAGCGTAACCTGAGACTGACTGAGGCAGAGAACAGGATTGGAACAACCTAAGACACGGTCGCACGTCACGACCAAGATATTGTCCAGCTCAGAGAAAACTTGAATAAATTACAAAGCAAATGTGAAGATCTGGAATCGCGTTCGAGAAGGAACAACGTGCGAATCGTCGGAATTCCAGAGTCATTTGGCAAAGAAAAAATGGAAATGCGTCTGGAAACACTCCTTAAAACCCTTTCGGAGCAAACTCCTTCTCAAAACACTTCCTAATTGAACGTGCGCACTGCACTCTGGCTCCAGTGCCGAAACCCAGGGCCCCGCCTCGCACGATCATTGCAAGACTGCTCAATTATAGGGACAGTCACTGTCCTTCGGATGGCGAGAGAGCTTGGGACACTGCAATACGAAGAAAGCCGTATAGATATCTCCCCTGATTTTGCTACCGGAGTACAGGCAAGTCGAAGGTCATATGAGCCAGTTAAACGTTTAAGAGCACAACGGGTCCCATATGCACTAATATTTCCGGCCAAGTTGCGTATCCAGTATGGAGGAAGGGCACACTTCTTTGAGACTCCTGCTGCAGCCCTGGCCTATCTGGAGGCCACCATTCCGCTTCGTGGACCAGACCAGAACGGGAGACACCCACCTGCAGTGGAGGACTGAACTTTGTTGGATTAACTCGGTCCATATGAGTATCCTTTTATGTGTCGGGGTGTTTGGCTCCCACGGGGGATCCAAGTAATGTTAAGCGGGTCGTGAGCCCGATCGGGTAGCCTCGTGATGGCAACGAAGCACCCTCAGGAATGTTCCTAATAGTTATTGGGGCAGATGATGTGGGGGGGGGCAGGGAAAACAGGGATGTTTTGTATTATTGCGACCACCTAGACGAGTTTGAGTCTTGGGAAAGAGAACGCATTGATGGAAAGTTTTAGGTTAATTGTTAAATGGTCTCGCGGACACTGGCGCCGTTCAAAGGTTGGTTACTTGTACTTTTATGGCAGTTGCAATATGTCACAATACGTTTTACAAAGGTAGCGGGCGCCCCTCTCTCGCAAGAACAGACATGATAACCTGTTCAGTGGTTATTAACCACTTGAGAGTTCGCAGCCACTGCTTTTACTCACTGTGCCTTTCACAGATGGGAAATATCCATTTGCATATCAGTCTTTGTCCTGCCCAGGGGCAGTCTAGCACCGAAATACAATGGCAACTCCAATCTGAACGAGAGTACCACCAGCAACCCCATACACGTGTTTCACCCTTGTTGGGGATCATCAGTGAGGTGAAGCTGATGCCTCTCTAAGCACAGTGAGAGGGAGACCACGTCTGGTTGCCCCCAGGAGACCTAGGGTTACCAATCCCAGGTTCCTTAAAAAATAGTTTTACAAAGGTAGCGGGCGCCCCTCTCTCGCAAGAACAGACATGATAACCTGTTCAGTGGTTATTAACCACTTGAGAGTTCGCAGCCACTGCTTTTACTCACTGTGCCTTTCACAGATGGGAAATATCCATTTGCATATCAGTCTTTGTCCTGCCCAGGGGCAGTCCAGCACCGAAATACAATGGCAACTCCAATCTGAACGAGAGTACCACCAGCAACCCCATACACGTGTTTCACCCTTGTTGGGGATCATCAGTGAGGTGAAGCTGATGCCTCTCTAAGCACAGTGAGAGGGAGACCACGTCTGGTTGCCCCCAGGAGACCTAGGGTTACCAATCCTAGGTTCCTTAAAAAATAGTTTTACAAAGGTAGCGGGCGCCCCTCTCTCGCAAGAACAGACATGATAACCTGTTCAGTGGTTATTAACCACTTGAGAGTTCGCAGCCACTGCTTTTACTCACTGTGCCTTTCACAGATGGGAAATATCCATTTGCATATCAGTCTTTGTCCTGCCCAGGGGCAGTCCAGCACCGAAATACAATGGCAACTCCAATCTGAACGAGAGTACCACCAGCAACCCCATACACGTGTTTCACCCTTGTTGGGGATCATCAGTGAGGTGAAGCTGATGCCTCTCTAAGCACAGTGAGAGGGTTCCTTAAAAAATAGTTTTACAAAGGTAGCGGGCGCCCCTCTCTCAGACAATACGTATACATAAAATATGGTTGATGGGTTAAAGATAAAACTAATGTCATGGAATGTCAGAGGCCTAAATAATCCACTGAAAGCTAGGAAAGTTGGCAACTATGTTACTAGGCACGGGCCACATATTCTAATGTTGCAGGAAATACACGCACAGGGCCTGGTCAACGAGAAAATATTGACAAAATGGGGCAAAATGCGATACTACACAAACTACTCCTCGCAGTCCAGAGGGGTTTGCACACTTACACACCACTCGCTGGGCTTTCTTGCCAAGGGCCACTTGGCGGACCCGATGGGCAGGTACATATTGGTCTGGGGGGGGAAATAGCGGGGAAACAAATAACCCTTGGGAATACCTATGGTCCCAATTTGGACGACCCCGACTTTTACTTGAATATGTTCGAGATCCTTAATAAACACCATGCACCTTGTGTCATATGAGGAGACTTTAATGTCGCACTAGACCCAGCCCTGGATAGATCTGCCAAAGGGACCCCATCCTGTTCCCCTTGACAATAGAGCCCATGGCAGCGGCGGTTCGATTGAGACATAAAAACAAAGGTATCACACTAAAGGGAGCCACCCAATTAATATCACTATATACGGACGATTCATTACTCTATGTTCGAGAACCAGATAAAAACATCGCCCCCATCATGGCAGATATCACTGAGTTTGCTGGGTATTCGGGGTATACAGTAAATAACACTAAGTCAGAAATGTTCCCGCTTACCCCTCTACAAAATGCCCTGTACTAACATGTGGCCTTAAATGGTCGGAACAAACATATTAGATACCTGGGAGTACTGGTTTCCGGGAGTCGACAGACCCTACACATGGATAACCACGATCAGGCTTTGCAAATACTTAATACTAAACTACAGGTTTGGAGAAACCTCCCGATTTCATTACATGGTAGAATTGCAATTCTTAAAATGATTGTACTTCCAAAATGATTATACCTATTTGTAAACGTCCCTATATGGCCGGGAAGGGAATTTTTCTCCAAGCTCCGATCCATGATAGCGTCCTTTCTCTGGAGTGGTAAGGTGGCCAGGATAAGCTGGGAAAATATGACAGAACCATATGAAACAGGGGGAATAGCGGCGCCAGACTTCAAGCTCTACTGCTTGGTGGCGCAGGCGCAGTTTGCAAAACATTGGTATGACGAAGCAGATAACTCACCCCACACGTGGATAGAGGAATACACCACCACACCCACAGTCGTTGGATCAGTTATCTTTGACACAAAACACACAAATGCGTGTGAATTTGACCCCGTGAGCTGTACCGTGAGAGCCTGGGGGGCAATATACAAAAAATTGAAAATAGAGATCCCTTATAACCCCGAGACTCCCCTATGGAACTACCCGAATATTCCCCCCACATTCGACATTAGCATACAGGAAGCCTGGGTCCACGCTAAAGAAATGAAGGTAGGAGATATGTCTATAGATGGGAAGTTCGTAACCCTTGCAGTATTTACGAGAGGTATGGGAGGGGGCCCGCTCCGAACACTACAGTATTATAGAATGAGATCTGCGTATCAGGCACGCTGGCCATCCTTTCCTGGTGAACCCCCCCCCCCCACCCATGCATACAACTTGTTACAACACAAGGTGAGCTGGGAATCTCCAAATTATATAAGACAATACAAACCCACACTCCTACGATTAACCGAGTGAAAGAGAAATGGGAAATACATGAAAATGCTGATACCTGAAGACAAATGTGGAAGATATTGTGCGCTTACGAAAGGGGTGTCCCTCAATGCGGGACTGCGCCAAACACAATTTAAAATCCTAAATAGACTGCACTACACGCCTGCAAAAATTGTGAAATTCACACCCGATGATTCAGGCAACTGCCCCAAATGCGGGACCCAGCAAGCGGGATCCTATCATATGTACTGGGAATGCCCGGCCCTGGGACGGTTCTGGGAGATGGTGGTCGCAATGTTGGCTGACATTACGCAGATCCCCCCCCCCCACATTTGACCCCTCAAAAATATTTGTTCGGGGATATTGGAAAATGTTCTGAAAAAACTAGGAGGCTGTTTAATGTATCATGTATTATTGCCAAGAAATGTATATTGCAAGCATGGAAAAGCCCGAAGCCCCCGAGCCAAGCACAAGTCGACCAAAAGGCATTTGGGGCCCCTTCAGGACATACCTTTGCGACCTGCTCTCGGATAGTGAAACTGCCTTGTAAACTGTATACTGTTTAACATTTGTTGATGATATTATTGTAAGACAGACCATATGATGTGTTGATTGTGTGCTGATGTATCTGTTGAGACCATCAATAAGATGTTTTAAAAAAAACACATGCTGCTGCAGGTGTAGGTACCCCACCCCTGAACAGCAAGCCTTGGCTGCAAAAGCGGCACCGGCACTCCCGAACCCACGCATGCCAATGCCATTGGTGTCAGAGAAGCATTTGGGCTCTATGCCGGAAAAAGTGCAGAAACCATCGGTGGCCGGGCCTTCTCAAGTGCGTTGAGAGGCTGACATTCCCCACGTCACAGTAATATCCAATCCTCGAACTGCGCAGACGTCTGCTTCATCGCCATTGAAAGAAAAGCCCTTTGCGACGGATCCTTCGTCCCGCTGTCCAGGTCTGGATTCTTCGAGTCCGTGGCATCTATTCTCAATGCAAACCAGGGCGGATGACCAGGGGGACATCAATCCGATGCCTACAGGGTCAGGATGTGTTCATTTTCTTTTGATGACCGAGCAGCCCTGTTGGCATTAGCCCAATGATAACACAACACCAGCATCCTAGACACGTCTCCAGATGTCGAACTTCATCAGGGTCAGCCCTGCAGGTACCCATGAAAAGTTTAGGGCCTTAGTCGAAAGGGTAGTAGACAACCTAGGTTTGAAGTCCTCTTCAGCAGCTGTTATTGGCTACAAAGTGACAGACATCTTAGATGAAGGTCCTGTGACCAAGCGTAACATGCCACTTAATCCGGCAATTGCAGACCCCCTAGCCTCCTTGTGGCAACATCCCTGCTCCATTTCCCAGTCAACTCTAAACGTTACGTGGAAGTACAGGCCGGCAAGAGGAGATCCATCTTTCCTTGCTTTTCACCAATCTCCACAAGGTCTTGTTGTGCAGGCAGCGACCATCACCACCAGACCTGCGGCATCCACTTCAAATCTGACTCCGGACAGGGAGGGTAAAAGGTAGTATGCAATGGCCAAGAAGGTCGTTACTTCTGGCAGCATGGCGTTGAAAGCCACCAATGTGGCATGTGGATTTTCAACATATTCTTTTGGTTTATGGACAGCCGTGGAGCAGGCTACGCAGTACATCCCCCGAAGGTGAAATGCGGGATGGGTTTACACGGCTGGGGGAAAATGGGGAAGGAGGTAGCCAAGCAGTCATTGCAAATGGGCCTGGAATTGGCAGACTGCGTTGCCTGTTCCATGGGGTCGGCAGTAGTTTTGAGAAGACAAGCCTATCTCAAAACCTCTGGCTTCTCCCTGAACGTCCAGAATAGGTTACTTGTTATGCCTTTCGATGGAGGGTTTGTTTTTGACCAGAAAGCTGATGACTCTTTGCAAATGTTTAAGACGCCTAAATTAGCTGCAGAATCGATGAGCCTAGCTGTGCAGAGGCTGCAGGCACTATGTGCCTTACAGCAGGAAAGTGCAGCTCCCACAGGCCACGCAGGGGCAGATGCGTTTCTCGCACCACGGAAGGGGCAGAGGGGCTTCCAGTGACCAGCACCACCCTCTAAGCCATTTTGATTTCACCTCCAACGACTTACCAGTTGGTGGACGGTTGCAGAACATTTGCCCCAGTGGCAGGAGATGACCTCCGATGGCTGGGCCCTGCAGCTCATACGGTGGGGTTATTGTGTGCCCTTAAGAAAACCACCGGACAGACTCCCACCGTCTCTTATGATATGATCATTTATAACACACCTGTAGACAAGTGTTTCTAGGCGCGATCCAACCGGGACAGGAGCTCCAGGAAGATCTGCGAGCCCTGTTGAAGAGTGCCGTGGAAGAGCTGGCTTGCAATCGGAGAAGGTGGGGTTGTATTACCAGTATTTCTTGGTACCCAAGTAGGGAGGAGATCTCCATCCCATTCTGGACTTCAGGGCCTTAAACAAGTTCCTGAGGAAAGACAAGTTCAGGATGGTGACGTTCAGAGAAATTCTCCACGCTCATGAACTTCAGGACTGGCTAGTGTCAATAGATCTGCAGGACCCTTATTTCCATATGCTGATACATCAAAAGCACAGGAAGCTCCTGAGGTGCCTCATATTGGTCAAGCACTATCGGTTCAAAGTGTTTGCTTTTGGGTTGACCTCCACTCCAAGGGTCTTCGCCACGCTTATGGCTGTAGTCGTGGCTCACCTCAGGAGATCCGGGGTCCATGTTTTTCCATACCTGGACGACTGGCTGATCCAAGGGATGTCGGTAGGGCAGGTTTTATCTCATCTAGAGGACACCTGCCTGCTACTGCACAGGCTACGTTTCTCCCTGAACTTGAACTCGCATATGACGACAGTCCAAAGGCTCCAGTTCATCAGAGTAGTCCTAGACACCCAGGAGGGAAAGGCCTTCCCTCCCTAGGAGAGAGTCGACTGCATAGCACAGATGGTACACTTGTTCTGGAATCACGCCACCTTACCAGCGGCTTCCTTCCTCCACTTCTTATGTCTCATGGCCTCCTATATTTTTCTAGTGCCAGAGGCCAGGCTGCGCATGAGATCCCTACAGTGGCTCCTAAGAGGTAATTGGTCACAGTACCTCGGGGTGCTCATGGATCCCCTCAAGGTGTCCAACCAAGTAGTCCACGAACTCAGCTGGTGGACCGACCAAGGGAACCCTTCTGGCCTCCTTGACCTCTGGCCCGAATGGTCACAAATGCATCTCTGAAGAGTTGGGGTGCTCAATGAGAGGATTTGCAGGTGGGCGTCCTTTGGTCAGCAATGGTAGCCAGGTGGCACATCAACAGGCTGGAGTTGCGTGCCATTAGGCTAGCCCTGAGGGCTTTTGCTCCATTTCTCAAGGGGAAACATGTCCTGATCCTAACGGACAACATGGTGGCAATGCAAAACCTGAACAAGCAGGGTGGCTTGCACTCCCTCCCCCTTTGCAGAGAGGTGATGCAGCTGTGGTTCTGGTTTCTGGAGAATCAAGTCTCAGCTGTTCATCTCATGGGGACAGAGAACGGCGTGCCAAATGAACTCTGCAGGCAGAGCACAGTCTCGCACGAATGGGAAGTGTTCCAGAAAGGTCCTGGAGGAAGTCTTCTCTCTCTCTGGGGTACCCCAGCAGTGGATCTGTTTGCCACGGAATCCAACAGAATGTGCAGACAGTTTTGCTCGACAGAATTCCAGGCGAACGGTGCGCTGGGGGACACGTTCCTGGTGGATTGGACCTTCCCTCTCCACCATTCCTTCCCCCAATTCCCGTCATCCCATAGGTTCTCAGGAGGTTAAAGAGGTTTCAAGCAACCATGATCTTGATCGCCCTGGACTGTGCAAGGAGAACGTGGTACTCTGACCATCTGTCCTCCTCACGGGTTGCCTCAGTGCCTGGAATTCCTGACCCAGTCGGAAGTAAGATGACTGGGATCTCTCAGAGGAGGTCCTCGAGGTGTTGCTGGCTGCACACAGGCCATCTACAAGATCTCCGTTTGTGGGCAGGTGCAGATGATTTGAGGCATGGTGCCGGGAATGCAAGCTCAGTCCCATCTCTTGCCCCACCACTACAGTAATGGAGTTCCTTCTGTCACTGGCCTAAGCAGGCCTTCAGGTTTAGATGTGTCCTAAAATGTATAGATTGTCCCAAAAGCACAGAATTAAAGGCAAAGGGTGTGCGGCTGTCAAGAGCTGCAGGACTCTGGGAACAGCTAAACAGCCTTTGCTTTCCTCTGCCTCCAGTGTGTAAAAGCCACATCAAATACCCTTGCTGGCAAAGCCCGCGTGGCAGAGGGTGCCCGGAGGCTGTGAGGGGATCCGCTACAACAGCGGTATCTAAAGATCATCACTTAACTGGCGAACTTGCAGGAGGTCCCGTGCCATTCTACCGCAGAAATCGGCTTCCTCCTGCAGAGAGAGGATAAAGAGGACACTGAATGTTGGAAGACCTCTGCTTGCTAGATCAGGTGAGCAGACTTGCAGGGTTAGAGTTACATCCTGGCTCTGTTTCTGGCAGCCACTTGTTTTTACAATTTGGCCCCTTTGGTGAGTGCTTTGGGCGCTGGACATGACTCTACCAGGACCCTAAAATGATTCTCAAAGGTCATAAACATCCAAATACTTTTGCTCAATTGCCCATTAAACACTTAGCTGCCCGCCTGCTACTTTTCCCATTATGCCCTCCCTCTTGCCAAAATGGAAAACCCTAACTGTGAGGAGAAAACTGTTCACTGCCTCCCCTCGCCCTTCATCAGACATGGAGACGAACAGGTCAAACAATGCTCCAAGAGCAGTGGTAGAGGCCCATACTCTTAGTGAAATCCACCAGTTTCTGCGCAATACTACTATTCCTGTATGCCTGGACCCATGGGGGGGGGCAAAGTTACCAAGCAGACTTCTAAAGCCAAGGCCGTTAAATTTGATAAAGGCCCCAGCTATAGGGACACAGATGCTTCAGGCGAACTGGCGCATTGGGACACTGAGGTCTCTGCCAAACCTGTGGCTAATAAAATAACGCCTGGGGATAAGTGTGGTAAAATGCCCCGGCTCTGGAGAGACTTTGTTCACCTGTGGCTACGGAAAGCTAAAAACTCCAGGTGAATGGCACCTTGGCAGCCGCTATGACTAGGCTGACCCCTATTGAGTCCACCACGCCACCCTCCGGACTGTTCCCTAGCCTGCTTACACTAGGCAAACTTGACACCACGGATACTTCTAACGCCACAGGTTTGCAGGAAATATCACTACAGATCACTACTCGGAGGGGAAAAGATTGTCCTATACCAAAAGCTGCTATGAGTAGGTCATCTAGAAGAATGGTCATGTGCCACATAATTGTACTGCCAATCATGATAAGGGTATAGCACTTGGTAGGGGAGGGTCAATCTATTTACATAGAGTGCCAACATTGCCCCCCCTCAATGTTAAGAACCTAGGGAGACCCTTGTGAATAAGTGCACTCACTGGATCCGGGAAGTGCAGGGTTGCCTGTTTCTGACATGGGAAAAGATCTTACGGTCTGCCCTACGAGGGGGAAGTGCCCGCAAATGTATTCAAATCGACTTTGGAGCGACCCAAGTGTGGGAAACAGCATATTGGGCTATGATGACAGGAGATATCAACCCCCAGCCAAGACTGAGATTGAAGTTGGAGCACACTGTGGGGGATATACCGAAGTCAACCCTCAAAACCGCCCCCGCTGGCCTGTGCTCTCTGGTTCCAACACAGTCCCATTGGGGAACAGGTCTTGTGGAAACTCCCCGTGGGCGGTTCCATGTGATAATGTCCCTACAAAAATGTCGCCAAAAAATGGCTGTGGTCTGCAGGGACGTTATCACATTGGACATGCGGGGGACACCCCTGCAACCCTCAAACCCTTTTTTATTTCAAGACGAGTGGGGTACACCCCCCGCAACCCCTGCTCCCCTTGACCCATATACCTGGTCACCATATATAAAGTCGCCAAGCCTTTTTTCGGTGAGCATATGTATGGCGACCATATATATGGGGATACCCGTTGGGATAAATCTCTGCGACAAGCTAGGAGAGGATTGACTGCCGTTCATTGATGCAGGAAATCACTATGGAAGTGAGTGTGCTGTGTAATCAATATTGAGGATGGAATGTTTAATTTGTTATTGTTTTTGACCTCTTTGTGCCACAATTTCCTTTTTGATGAAGAGAATTAAATTCAAGTAGGTGTGTTTGTTGGGTATCAGTTGGCCTGGGGAGCCAAAAGTTGCTCCTGGTACCTCTTGGTTTCAGTGTTTTCTCGACTCCAAGCAGGAGCTAGATGGGTCCCAGCTCCGCTCAATTCTGAACCCTGCATATACCTATTTGTAGTTGCAGGTATAGAGCATTCCACATATATTCTCCCCACAACGTATATGAACTTAACTAACCACTCAACAAAATAGTTTTTGGCTGATAGCTCACAAGAAATAAACTGAGGTTAAGGGAGCATTGGATGACCAAAGATGGACAATTAATGATAATGTAGAACGCCTGATGTTGGTGCCCCCCACGCCCTACAAAGGGAGTTCCATGTCGGCATTCGTTGTGTAGAAGGGATCAAACTAGGACTGGTTTGACATTTTGAATTCTGTCTAATGACATTTCTGGGACTCAAAAGGTTTCCCTAGGGTAAACGCACCCTGCTCGACTATGGTATGGTATTGTTTATTTATATACAGCCTATACCCAGGCAAGTGTTTCATAGCGCTCAAGGAGGGTGGGAATATGGGGGAAAAAGAAAACAGTTGCTCAGAGCCCTTAAATTCTGAAGCGATAATAGTCTCCACAGGCAGAGTGAGTAAAAAATACATTTAACAGTTTGGGAGACAGCAAATAGGCCTGGTGGCGATTCTGCAGTTTTAACAGGGCAGTTAAGGGGTGAGGACAAGAGAGAACAGACATACGATCTTCAGGCATGGTGTGTAACGATTGAGCAAGCGCAAAAAGGGTCACATGGAGGGGAGGAGGGGGGGAATCAAGTGTACCCGGTCGGTTGAGACAGGGGTAAGTGCAAAGAGCAACAGGTAACTGATGGAATAGGTTTATTGACAATATCAAAAACATGTTTTAAGAAAGACCTTTAGCTTAGAAATGTGTTATTATTCAGGACAGTAAACTGGTTGAGTCACATTAAAATTATGTCAACATATCAGTGATGAGGCTACAACTCAGCGCGGATTGGTTCGTCTCTGTCATTGTAATCTTTTGTCCATAAATTCTTTGGCTAAGTGTTTATGAATGCTTATGTGTCTGAGAACAGTGAGCCCTCATGTGCATGGTCTACAAGCCAAGAAGGTGCAGGCATTTCTCCCCCTGTTGAATGGCAAGACAAAACCTAGGGCTGAAATGAGAATGTCTTACATGGCTGTATTTACTATGCATCAGATATAAGGTGTCAGAATAGTGGGCAGATGTGTGATGTTCTGCAGCGTGGGGGTCTGGCATGGATTCACATGCTCATGAATATTCCCCGTCGTCAGGCCTGGAATCCTCGGTAAAAGAAAAAACTGTTTCACTTTCACTTACAAACTGTATTTCTCCTCTAGACCAATCACTGTACTCTGGGTCATACTGCCCCAGCCAATGACTGCCCTCTCCCTAAGCCCCTCCTCTGGCAGCCATCTTCAGATTTTTACTGCACGTTCAAGTGTTGGGAGTCCTCGTGTTTTGCTCCATGAGCTATTCTACGTTCTTCACGCCTTTTCGATGAAAATTCCTATTTTTGTCAAACAGAGCTGGTCTGCTCTTTCTCTCTATTGGCCGACAAGCAGGGATCTGTTTGTCAGTGAATTTCAGAGTCCCTTGAGGGCAAGAATCCTCGAAGTTTCCTCGAAGATTCCAGAAGGCCATCAGGCCTACTCCGCACTCTGGACCGGACCATGTCAGAAGAGAAGAAAGAGGGAAACTCCCTTTTCAAGCTCTGCTGCAGCTGCGGACTGCGGAACGTGTTTGTAGAGGACCAACGCCTTCAGTGCCTCTACTGTCTCCATCCGGACCACAGGAAATCTGCATCGGGTTACCATGAAGGATCGTCACAGTAGACTGTCTGCGTGGCTCAAGACAAGGCCAAGCACTGCAAGTCCGTTTCCGTCGGGGTCCCGACGCAAGTGTGGCCTGCGATGGCCAGGGTGCGCTCATCTTCACAATCTGCCTCTATCTCCAGACATCGCTCCAGCTCCTCCTCGAAGAGGAAATCGACTAACCTGGCGAAGCTGCGAGAAAAGCCAGAGAAGACGAAGGTGCAAGAAAAGGCGACTGACCTACCCCAGAAGGCCCAGGCGGTCCAGGTGAAGTTGTCTTCAACGATCGAGTTTGTGGCGGCCACCCTCTCGAAGGCCAAAGCAGCTGGCCCAGTCAAGGTGGCCCCGGTGGTGCCCTGAGGCGGGAGGCCTCGGCAGGGCCGGTAGAGAAGACACCGGAAAAAAAGATGCCATCCCAAAGCCCGAATCCTCAGGATGCAAAAAAGGGGAGGGCGGTCTTGGGACAGGCTGTACTCCAGGGCACAGATATTTCTTCTTTGGACGAGGAGGGCCAGATGTCCATGCACAAGATCCAGTCGGACATGGGGGACGACTGCTGAAATGCTGACTGGGATGATGATGGCGGAAATACCGACAGTGACGACTGCACAGGCCTAGCAGGACTACTGCTCTGACCCCAGCCGGGATATGTATCGCTGGAAATCCTTTCGACCCTACACACCCTGGTGTTGGAAATTCAGAAAAGGATGCTGACGACACCAGCCCCAGCTCTGGCCCCGTTGGCCCCGGATCAATCTCCCATGAAAAAGAGAAAACGGTACCCTACCCCACCGCATCAACCTCCACACAAGCGTCACGTGCCCCCCCCCCATAGGGACACTGGGTCAGCCACGGCAACGACATTGCCATGGCGGTAGTTCGCCGCAGTCAAGGGCTTCTCCATTGGATGAGGTGGGTCCGTTCCATGCCATGGTCACCAGAGGGTCCAAACTCTTCCAACTGACACTGGAAAGAGACCAAGAAGGAAGGTTTCCTCTACCAATGGCGCGAGGCCAAGCGGAAGACCATTGTGGCGGTGCCTCTCCCGCACAACGTTTCGGAGGAGGGCCTAGCTTTGATGAGGAATCCAGCCATGCCCTTGGCCAAAAGGGATAGGCTCGAGGAAAAAGTACCAGGTGCCGCAGTCCACACACAAGTGCCTTTGATCACAACCTTCCCCGGACTCAGTGGTTTCAGCGGCAGAGAGGAAGAAGTTGTCTAACCCCTTGTCTTCATCCTCCTCCATCAAGTACACCTCTCAAGATGGGATAGGCAGCTTACCCGGGCACTCCCAGGGCCAGACCCACCCTAGATAGAGTGGGGGAGACGAGGGGTATGCATGTGTCCAGCTCCTCTATCCCTGAAACCATGTATGTACATTGAAGAAGACTAAGCGACCAGGGAGGAGGGTGTAGTAGGTTGGGACAGACTTGGATAAGACTTTTGCAGTATGTGTATAAAGTGAAGTTGAGGTTTTGGGACACACGGAGTGGTGCCAATTTGGCAGTTTGTGTGTGTGAGTGATTGAATCACTAAAGGTAGTGAGAAGGGGTGTGTGTGTGTGTGTGTGTGTGTGTGTGTGTTTGTGTTTGTGTGTGTGTGTGATAGTGTGTGTGTGCACAAACACGTGGCAGAAAGGTTGTGGAGAGTAGAGGCAAGGGTAGTGTTGGCAGGAGTGAGATTTGGAGGGGAAATGGATAAAACAGGATGGAGCTGAAGAGTAGGAGAAGGAGGGAGAAAGAGACGAGACCAGAAGATGAGTGTAAGAGAAGGAAGGGATCAGGAGAAATGGGAGTGAGGGATAAGACCAGGAGTGTGGAGACAGAGGGGATGGTGAAGAGAGGAAAAGGTTGAGAGACTCATCTGTAAGAGAAGGGCACCAGGACCTTCAGACTATGCGGCTAAGTCACCTAGAAAGACCCTGAAACAGTCGGAGATAAAACCACAGCCTTTGAGGCCCTCCCTAGGACAAGGCTAAGCCCGACAGTAAGGTTACCCTAGCTCTGGTGAACAGATTCTGCAATAAGACCTGTTGGAGTAGGCGAGACTGGGCTGGGAAGGTGGGAGCCCCCCTCAAATGTGAGTTAACGGTCCACAATGACTCGCCCTAGACTGAAAACATATTGGGTTTGTTTTGTGACTATTTAACCTTGCCACACTGGTGAACACCATGAACTCAAGGATTGGATGCTCCCACCAGAAGCCCCATATTCTGCTCTGTCAGAGCCCCCAAAGATGTAGGCCATTGCAGTGATGGGATACTTCAGATGGGGTACTCTTAACAGTATAAGCTTTCTCCCA